>NC_090328.1:109209838-109949269 GCF_035084215.1 Heptranchias perlo | reverse complement strand
TGTGAGTGTGTGGGTGTGTGTGTGGGTATGTGAGTGTGTGTGGGTGTGTGTGGGTATGTGAGTGTGTGGGTGTGTGAGTGTGTGGGTGTGTGTGTGGGTATGTGAGTGTGTGGGTGTGTGTGTGGGTATGTGAGTGTGTGGGTGTGTGTGTGGGTGGTGTGTGAGTGTGTGTGGGTATGTGAGTGTGTGGGTGTGTGTGGGTATGTGAGTGTGTGGGTGTGTGTGGGTATGTGAGTGTGTGGGTGTGTGTGTGGGTATGTGAGTGTGTGGGTGGTGTGTGTGGGTATGTGAGTGTGTGGGTGTGTGTGGGTATGTGAGTGTGTGGGTATGTGAGTGTGTGGGTGTGTGTGGTGTGAGTGTGTGGGTATGTGAGTGTGTGGGTGTGTGTGGGTATGTGAGTGTGTGGGTGTGTGTGGGTATGTGAGTGTGTGGGTGTGTGTGGGTATGTGAGTGTGTGGGTATGTGAGTGTGTGGGTGTGTGTGTGGGTATGTGAGTGTGTGGGTGTGTGTGGGTATGTGAGTGTGTGGGTGTGTGTGGGTATGTGAGTGTGTGGGTGTGTGTGGGTATGTGAGTGTGTGGGTGTGAGTGTGTGGGTTGTGAGTGTGTGGGTGTGTGTGTGGGTATGTGAGTGTGTGGGTGTGTGTGTGGGTATGTGAGTGTGTGGGTGTGTGTGGTATGTGAGTGTGTGGGTGTGTGTGTGGGTATGTGAGTGTGTGGGTGTGTGTGGTATGTGAGTGTGTGGGTGTGTGTGGGTATGTGAGTGTGTGGGTGTGTGTGTGGGTATGTGAGTGTGTGGGTGTGTGTGTGGGTATGTGAGTGTGTGGGTGTGTGTGTGGGTATGTGAGTGTGTGGGTGTGTGTGTGGGTATGTGAGTGTGTGGGTGTGTGTGTGGTATGTGAGTGTGTGGGTGTGTGTGGGTATGTGAGTGTGTGGGTGTGTGTGTGGGTATGTGAGTGTGTGGGTGTGTGTGTGGGTATGTGAGTGTGTGGGTGTGTGTGGGTATGTGAGTGTGTGGGTGTGTGTGTGGGTATGTGAGTGTGTGGGTGTGTGTGTGGGTATGTGAGTGTGTGGGTGTGTGTGTGGGTATGTGAGTGTGTGGGTGTGTGTGGGTATGTGAGTGTGTGGGTGTGTGTGGGTATGTGAGTGTGTGGGTGTGTGTGGGTATGTGAGTGTGTGGGTGTGTGAGTGTGTGGGTGTGTGTGGGTATGTGAGTGTGTGTGGGTGTGTGAGTGTGTGGGTGTGTGTGGGTATGTGAGTGTGTGGGTGTGTGTGGGTATGTGAGTGTGTGGGTGTGTGTGTGGTGTGTGTGGGTATGTGAGTGTGTGGGTGTGTGTGTGGGTATGTGAGTGTGTGGGTGTGTGTGGGTATGTGAGTGTGTGGGTGTGAGTGTGTGGGTATGTGAGTGTGTGGGTGTGTGTGTGGGTATGTGAGTGTGTGGGTGTGTGTGGGTATGTGAGTGTGTGGGTGTGTGTGGGTATGTGAGTGTGTGGGTGTGTGTGTGGGTATGTGAGTGTGTGGGTGTGTGTGGGTATGTGAGTGTGTGGGTGTGTGTGTGGTGTGTGGTGTGTGTGTGGGTATGTGAGTGTGTGGGTGTGTGTGTGGGTATGTGAGTGTGTGGGTGTGTGTGTGGGTATGTGAGTGTGTGGGTGTGTGTGTGGGTATGAGAGTGTGTGGGTGTGTGTGTGGGTATGTGAGTGTGTGGGTGTGTGTGTGGGTATGTGAGTGTGTGGGTGTGTGTGGTTGTGAGTGGATGTGAGTGTGTGGGTGTGTGTGTGGGTATGTGAGTGTGTGGGTGTGTGTGTGGAGTGTGTGGTGTGTGTGGGTGTGTGAGTGTGTGGGTGTGTGGTTGTGAGTGTGTGGGTATGTGAGTGTGTGGGTGTGTGTGTGGGTATGTGAGTGTGTGGGTGTGTGTGGGTATGTGAGTGTGTGGGTGTGTGTGGGTATGTGTGTGTGGGTGTGTGAGTGTGTGGGTGTGTGTGTGGGTATGTGAGTGTGTGGGTGTGTGTGGGTATGTGAGTGTGTGGGTGTGTGTGTGGGTATGAGAGTGTGTGGGTGTGTGTGTGGGTATGAGAGTGTGTGGGTGTGTGTGTGGGTATGTGAGTGTGTGGGTGTGTGTGTGGGTATGTGAGTGTGTGGGTGTGTGTGTGGGTATGTGAGTGTGTGGGTGTGTGTGTGGGTATGTGAGTGTGTGGGTGTGTGTGTGGGTATGTGAGTGTGTGGGTGTGTGTGTGGGTGTGTGAGTGTGTGGGTGTGTGTGTGGGTATGTGAGTGTGTGGGTGTGTGTGGGTGTGTGAGTGTGTGTGGGTGTGTGTGGGTGTGTGTGTGGGAATGAGAGTGTGTGGGTGTGTGTGTGGGTATGTGAGTGTGTGGGTGTGTGTGGGTATGTGAGTGTGTGGGTGTGTGTGGGTATGTGAGTGTGTGGGTGTGTGTGTGGGTATGTGAGTGTGTGGGTGTGTGTGGGTTGTGTGTGGTATGTGAGTGTGTGGGTGTGTGTGTGGGTATGTGAGTGTGTGGGTGTGTGTGTGGGTATGTGAGTGTGTGGGTGTGTGTGTGGGTGTGTGTGTGGGTATGAGAGTGTGTGGGTGTGTGTGGGTATGTGAGTGTGTGGGTGTGTGTGGGTGTGTGTGTGTGGGTATGTGAGTGTGTGGGTGTGTGTGTGGGTATGTGAGTGTGTGGGTGTGTGTGGGTATGAGAGTGTGTGGGTGTGTGTGGGTATGTGAGGTGTGTGGGTGTGTGTGGGTATGTGAGTGTGTGGGTGTGTGTGTGTGTGTGGGAATGAGAGTGTGTGGGTGTGTGTGTGGGTATGTGAGTGTGTGGGTGTGTGTGGTGTGGTGTGTGGTGTGTGTGGGTATGTGAGTGTGTGGGTGTGTGTGTGGGTATGTGAGTGTGTGGGTGTGTGTGTGGGTATGTGAGTGTGTGGGTGTGTGTGGGTATGTGAGTGTGTGGGTGTGTGTGGGTTGTGAGTGTGTGGGTGTGTGTGGGTGTGAGTGTGTGGGTGTGTGTGGGTATGTGAGTGTGTGGGTGTGTGTGGTGTGTGTGTGGGTATGTGAGTGTGTGGGTGTGTGTGGGTATGAGAGTGTGTGGGTGTGTGTGTGGGTATGTGAGTGTGTGGGTGTGTGTGTGGGTATGTGAGTGTGTGGGTGTGTGTGTGGGTATGTGAGTGTGTGGGTGTGTGTGTGGGTATGTGAGTGTGTGGGTGTGTGTGTGGGTATGTGAGTGTGTGGGTGTGTGTGTGGGTATGTGAGTGTGTGGTGGGTGTGTGTGTGGGTATGTGAGTGTGTGGGTGTGTGTGTGGGTATGTGAGTGTGTGGGTGTGTGTGTGGGTATGTGAGTGTGTGGGTGTGTGTGGGTATGTGAGTGTGTGGGTGTGTGTGTGGGTATGTGAGTGTGTGGGGTGTGTGTGTGGGTATGTGAGTGTGTGGGTGTGTGTGTGGTATGTGAGTGTGTGGGTGTGTGTGTGGGTATGTGAGTGTGTGGGTGTGTGTGGGTATGTGAGTGTGTGGGTGTGTGTGTGGGTATGTGAGTGTGTGGGTGTGTGTGTGGGTATGTGAGTGTGTGGGTGTGTGTGTGGGTATGTGAGTGTGTGGGTGTGTGTGGGTATGTGAGTGTGTGGGTGTGTGTGTGGGTATGTGAGTGTGTGGGTGTGTGGGTATGTGAGTGTGTGGGTGTGTGTGTGAGTGTGTGGGTGTGTGGGTGTGTGTGTGGGTATGTGAGTGTGTGGGTGTGTGTGTGGGTATGTGAGTGTGTGGGTGTGTGTGTGGGTATGTGAGTGTGTGGGTGTGTGTGTGGGTATGTGAGTGTGTGGGTGTGTGTGTGGGTATGTGAGTGTGTGGGTGTGTGTGTGGGTATGTGAGTGTGTGGGTGTGTGTGTGGGTATGTGAGTGTGTGGGTGTGTGTGGGTATGTGAGTGTGTGGGTGTGTGTGTGGGTATGTGAGTGTGTGGGTGTGTGTGTGGGTATGTGAGTGTGTGGGTGTGTGTGTGGGTATGTGAGTGTGTGGGTGTGTGTGTGGGTATGTGAGTGTGTGGGTGTGTGTGGGTATGTGAGTGTGTGGGTGTGTGTGTGGGTATGTGAGTGTGTGGGTGTGTGTGTGGGTATGTGAGTGTGTGGGTGTGTGTGGGTATGTGAGTGTGTGGGTGTGTGTGTGGGTATGTGAGTGTGTGGGTGTGTGTGTGGGTATGTGAGTGTGTGGGTGTGTGTGTGGGTATGTGAGTGTGTGGGTGTGTGTGTGGGTATGTGAGTGTGTGGGTGTGTGTGTGGGTATGTGAGTGTGTGGGTGTGTGTGGGTATGTGAGTGTGTGGGTGTGTGTGTGGGTATGTGGTGTGGGTATGTGAGTGTGTGGGTGTGTGTGGGTATGTGAGTGTGTGGGTGTGTGTGTGGGTATGTGAGTGTGTGGGTGTGTGTGTGGGTATGTGAGTGTGTGGGTGTGTGTGGGTATGTGAGTGTGTGGGTGTGTGTGTGGGTATGTGAGTGTGTGGGTGTGTGTGTGGGTATGTGAGTGTGTGGGTGTGTGTGTGGGTATGTGAGTGTGTGGGTGTGTGTGTGGGTATGTGAGTGTGTGGGTGTGTGTGTGGGTATGTGAGTGTGTGGGTGTGTGTGTGGGTATGTGAGTGTGTGGGTGTGTGTGGGTGTGTGGTGTGAGTTGGTATGTGAGTGTGTGGGTGTGTGTGTGGGTATGTGAGTGTGTGGGTGTGTGTGTGGGTATGTGAGTGTGTGGGTGTGTGTGGGTATGTGAGTGTGTGGGTGTGTGTGTGGGTATGTGAGTGTGTGGGTGTGTGGGTATGTGAGTGTGTGGTGATGTGTGGGTGTGTGTGGGTATGTGAGTGTGTGGGTGTGTGTGTGGGTATGTGAGTGTGTGGGTGTGTGTGTGGGTATGTGAGTGTGTGGGTGTGTGTGGGTATGTGAGTGTGTGGGTGTGTGTGTGGGTATGTGAGTGTGTGGGTGTGTGTGTGGGTGTGTGGTGTGAGTTGGTATGTGAGTGTGTGGGTGTGTGTGTGGGTATGTGAGTGTGTGGGTGTGTGTGTGGGTATGTGAGTGTGTGGGTGTGTGTGGGTATGTGAGTGTGTGGGTGTGTGTGTGGGTATGTGAGTGTGTGGGTGTGTGTGGGTATGTGAGTGTGTGGGTGTGTGTGTGGGTATGTGAGTGTGTGGGTGTGTGTGTGGGTGTGTGGGTGTGTGTGGTATGTGAGTGTGTGGGTGTGTGTGTGGGTATGTGAGTGTGTGGGTGTGTGTGGGTATGTGAGTGTGTGGGTGTGTGTGGGTATGTGAGTGTGTGGGTGTGTGTGTGGGTATGTGAGTGTGTGGGTGTGTGTGTGGGTATGTGAGTGTGTGTGTGTGTGTGTGGGTATGTGAGTGTGTGGGTGTGTGTGGTGGTATGTGAGTGTGTGGGTGTGTGTGTGGGTATGTGAGTGTGTGGGTGTGTGTGGGTATGTGAGTGTGTGGGTGTGTGTGTGGGTATGTGAGTGTGTGGGTGTGTGTGTGGGTATGTGAGTGTGTGGGTGTGTGTGTGGGTATGTGAGTGTGTGGGTGTGTGTGGGTATGTGAGTGTTGTGGGTGTGTGTGTGGGTATGTGAGTGTGTGGGTGTGTGTGGGTATGTGAGTGTGTGGTGTGTGTGTGTGGGGTGTGTGTGTGGGTATGTGAGTGTGTGGGTGTGTGTGTGGGTGTGAGTGTGTGGGTGTGTGTGGGTATGTGAGTGTGTGGGTGTGTGTGGGTATGTGAGTGTGTGGGTGTGTGTGTGTGTGGGTATGTGAGTGTGTGGGTGTGTGTGTGGGTATGTGAGTGTGTGGGTGTGTGTGGGTATGAGAGTGTGTGGGGTGTGTGTGTGGGTATGTGAGTGTGTGGGTGTGTGTGTGGGTATGTGAGTGTGTGGGTGTGTGTGTGGGTATGTGAGTGTGTGGGTGTGTGTGGGTATGTGAGTGTGTGGGTGTGTGTGTGGGTATGTGAGTGTGTGGGTGTGTGTGTGGGTATGTGAGTGTGTGGGTGTGTGTGGGTATGTGAGTGTGTGGGTGTGTGTGTGGGTATGTGAGTGTGTGGGTGTGTGTGGGTATGAGAGTGTGTGGGTGTGTGTGTGGGTATGTGAGTGTGTGGTGTGTGTGTGGAGTGTGTGGTGTGTGGGTATGTGAGTGTGTGGGTGTGTGTGTGGGTATGTGAGTGTGTGGGTGTGTGTGTGGGTATGTGAGTGTGTGGGTGTGTGTGTGGGTATGTGAGTGTGTGGGTGTGTGTGGGTATGTGAGTGTGTGGGTGTGTGTGTGGGTATGTGAGTGTGTGGGTGTGTGTGTGGGTATGTGAGTGTGTGGGTGTGTGTGGGTATGTGAGTGTGTGGGTGGGTGTGTGTGTGGGTATGTGAGTGTGTGGGTGTGTGTGGGTATGTGAGTGTGTGGGTGTGTGTGTGGGTATGTGAGTGTGTGGGTGTGTGTGTGGGTGTGTGAGTGTGTGGGTGTGTGTGTGGGTATGTGAGTGTGTGGGTGTGTGTGTGGGTATGTGAGTGTGTGGGTGTGTGTGTGGGTGTGTGAGTGTGTGGGTGTGTGTGTGTGTGATGTGTGTGTGTGGGTTGTGTGTGTGTGGGTATGTGAGTGTGTGGGTGTGTGTGTGGGTATGTGAGTGTGTGGGTGTGTGTGTGGGTGTGTGAGTGTGTGGGTGTGTGTGTGGGTATGTGAGTGTGTGGGTGTGTGTGGGTATGTGAGTGTGTGGGTGTGTGAGTGTGTGGTGTGTGTGTGGGTATGTGAGTGTGTGGGTGTGTGTGTGGGTATGTGAGAGTGTGTGGGTGTGTGTGTGGGTATGTGAGTGTGTGGGTGTGTGTGTGGGTATGTGAGTGTGTGGGTGTGTGTGTGGGTATGTGAGTGTGTGGGTGTGTGTGTGGTTGTGTGTGTGTGTGTGTGGGTATGTGAGTGTGTGGGTATGTGAGTGTGTGGGTGTGTGTGTGGGTATGTGAGTGTGTGGTGTGTGTGTGTGGGTGTGTGAGTGTGTGGGTGTGTGTGTGGGTATGTGAGTGTGTGGGTGTGTGTGTGGGTATGTGAGTGTGTGGGTGTGTGTGTGGGTATGTGAGTGTGTGGGTGTGTGTGGGTATGTGAGTGTGTGGGTGTGTGTGTGGGTATGTGAGTGTGTGGGTGTGTGTGTGGGTATGTGAGTGTGTGGGTGTGTGTGTGGGTATGTGAGTGTGTGGGTGTGTGTGTGTGTGTGTGGGTATGTGAGTGTGTGGGTGTGTGTGTGGGTATGTGAGTGTGTGGGTGTGTGTGTGGGTATGTGAGTGTGTGGGTGTGTGTGTGGGTATGTGAGTGTGTGGGTGTGTGTGTGGGTATGTGAGTGTGTGGGTGTGTGTGTGGGTATGTGAGTGTGTGGGTGTGTGTGTGGGTATGTGAGTGTGTGGGTGTGTGTGTGGGTATGTGAGTGTGTGGGTGTGTGTGTGGGTATGTGAGTGTGTGGGTGTGTGTGTGGGTATGTGAGTGTGTGGGTGTGTGTGTGGGTATGTGAGTGTGTGGGTGTGTGTGTGGGTATGTGAGTGTGTGGGTGTGTGTGTGGGTATGTGAGTGTGTGGGTGTGTGTGTGGTATGTGAGTGTGTGGTGTGTGGGTGTGGTGTGTGGTGTGTGTGGGTATGTGAGTGTGTGTGTGTGTGTGGGTATGTGAGTGTGTGTGGGTGTGTGTGGGTATGTGAGTGTGTGGGTGTGTGTGTGGGTATGTGAGTGTGTGGGTGTGTGTGTGGGTATGTGAGTGTGTGGGTGTGTGTGTGGGTATGTGAGTGTGTGGGTGTGTGTGTGGGTATGTGAGTGTGTGGGTGTGTGTGTGGGTATGTGAGTGTGTGGGTGTGTGTGTGGGTATGTGAGTGTGTGGGTGTGTGTGTGGGTATGTGAGTGTGTGGGTGTGTGTGTGGGTATGTGAGTGTGTGGGTGTGTGTGTGGGTGTGTGAGTGTGTGGGTGTGTGTGGGTATGTGAGTGTGTGGGTGTGTGTGTGGGTATGTGAGTGTGTGGGTGTGTGTGTGGGTATGTGAGTGTGTGGGTGTGTGTGTGGGTATGTGAGTGTGTGGGTGTGTGTGTGGGTATGTGAGTGTGTGGTGGGTGTGTGTGTGGGTATGTGAGTGTGTGGGGTGTGTGTGGGTATGTGAGTGTGTGGGTGTGTGTGTGGGTATGTGAGTGTGTGGGTGTGTGTGTGGTATGTGAGTGTGTGGGTGTGTGTGTGGGTATGTGAGTGTGTGGGTGTGTGTGTGGGTATGTGAGTGTGTGGGTGTGTGTGTGGGTATGTGAGTGTGTGGGTGTGTGTGTGGGTATGTGAGTGTGTGGGTGTGTGTGTGGGTATGTGAGTGTGTGGGTGTGTGTGTGTGGGTATGTGAGTGTGTGGGTGTGTGTGTGGGTATGTGAGTGTGTGGGTGTGTGTGTGGGTATGTGAGTGTGTGGGTGTGTGTGTGTGGGTATGTGAGTGTGTGGGTGTGTGTGTGGGTGTGTGAGTGTGTGGGTGTGTGTGTGGGAATGAGAGTGTGTGGGTGTGTGTGGGTATGTGAGTGTGTGGGTGTGTGTGTGGGTATGTGAGTGTGTGGGTGTGTGTGTGGGTATGTGAGTGTGTGGGTGTGTGTGTGGGTATGTGAGTGTGTGGGTGTGTGTGTGGGTGTGTGAGTGTGTGGGTGTGTGTGTGGGAATGAGAGTGTGTGGGTGTGTGTGGGTATGTGAGTGTGTGGGTGTGTGTGTGGGTATGTGAGTGTGGGTGTGTGTGTGGGTATGTGAGTGTGTGGGTGTGTGTGTGGGTATGTGAGTGTGTGGGTGTGTGTGGGAATGTGAGTGTGTGGGTGTGTGTGGGTATGTGAGTGTGTGGGTGTGTGTGTGGGTATGTGAGTGTGTGGGTGTGTGTGTGGAATGAGAGTGTGTGTGGGTATGTGAGTGTGTGTGGGTGTGTGGGTGTGTGTGGGTATGTGAGTGTGTGGGTGTGTGTGTGGGTATGTGAGTGTGTGGGTGTGTGTGTGGGTATGTGAGTGTGTGGGTGTGTGTGTGGGAATGAGAGTGTGTGTGGGTCTGTGAGTGTGTGGGTGTGTGGGTGTGTGTGGGTATGTGAGTGTGTGGGTGTGTGTGTGGGTATGTGAGTGTGTGGGTGTGTGTGTGGGTATGTGAGTGTGTGGGTGTGACTTGGTATGTGAGTGTGTGGGGTGTGTGTGTGGGTATGTGAGTGTGTGGGTGTGAGTTGGTATGTGAGTGTGTGGGTGTGTGTGTGGGTATGAGAGTGTGTGTGTGTGTGTGTGTGGGTATGTGAGTGTGTGGGTGTGTGTGTGGGAATGAGAGTGTGTGGGTGTGTGTGTGGGTATGTGAGTGTGAGGGTGTGTGTGGGTATGTGAGTGTGTGGGTGTGTGTGTGGGTATGTGAGTGTGTGGGTGTGTGTTGGTATGTGAGTGTGTGGGTGTGTGTGTGGGTATGTGAGTGTGTGGGTGTGAGTTGGTATGTGAGTGTGTGGGTGTGTGTGGGTATGAGAGTGTGTGGGTGTGTGTGTGGGTATGAGAGTGTGTGGGTGTGTGTGGGTATGTGAGTGTGTGGGGTGTGTGTGTGGGTATGTGAGTGTGTGGGTGTGTGTGTGGGTATGTGAGTGTGTGGGTGTGTGTGTGTGGGAATGAGAGTGTGTGTGGGTATGTGAGTGTGTGGGTGTGTGTGTGGGTATGAGAGTGTGTGGGTGTGTGTGTGGGTATGTGAGTGTGTGGGTGTGTGTGTGGGTATGTGTGTGTGTGGGTGTGTGTGTGGGAATGAGAGTGTGTGTGGGTATGTGAGTGTGTGGGTGTGTGTGTGTGGGTATGAGAGTGTGTGGGTGTGTGTGTGGGTATGTGAGTGTGTGTGGGTATGTGTGTGTGTGGGTGTGTGTGTGGGAATGAGAGTGTGTGTGGGTATGTGAGTGTGTGGGTGTGTGTGTGGGTATGTGAGTGTGTGGGTGTGAGTTGGTATGTGAGTGTGTGGGTGTGTGTGTGGGTATGTGAGTGTGTGGGTGTGAGTTGGTATGTGAGTGTGTGGGTGTGTGTGTGGGTATGTGAGTGTGAGGGTGTGTGTTGGTATGTGAGTGTGTGGGTGTGTGTGTGGGTATGTGAGTGTGTGGGTGTGAGTGTGGGTATGTGAGTGTTTGGGTGTGTGTGTGGGTATGTGAGTGTGTGGGTGTGAGTTGGTATGTGAGTGTGTGGGTGTGTGTGTGGGTATGTGAGTGTGTGGGTGTGAGTTGGTATGTGAGTATGAGGGTGTGAGTTGGTATGAGTGTGTGTGGGTGTGAGTTGGTATGAGAGTGTGTGGGTGTGTGTGTGTGTGTGGGTATGTGAGTGTGTGGGTGTGAGTTGGTATGTGAGTGTGTGGGTGTGTGTGTGGGTATGTGAGTGTGTGGGTGTGAGTTGGTATGTGAGTGTGTGGGTGTGAGTTGGTATGTGAGTGTGTGGGTGTGTGTGTGGGTATGTGAGTGTGTGGGGTGTGAGTTGGTATGTGAGTGTGTGGGTGTGAGTTGGTATGTGAGTGTGTGGGTGTGTGTGTGGGTATGTGAGTGTGTGGGTGTGAGTTGGTATGTGAGTGTGTGGGTGTGAGTTGATATGAGAGTGTGTGGGTGTCAGTTGGTATGTGAGTGTGTGGGTGTGAGTTGGTATGTGAGTGTGTGGGTGTGAGTTGGTATGTGAGTGTGTGGGTGTGTGTGGGTATTTGAGTGTGTGGGTGTGAGTTGGTATGAGAGTGTGTGGGTGTGAGTTGGTATGAGAGTGTGTGGGTGTGAGTTGGTATGAGAGTGTGTGGGTGTGTGTGGGTATTTGAGTGTGTGGGTGTGAGTTGGTATGAGAGTGTGTGCGTGTGAGTTGGTATGTGAGTGTGTGGGTGTGTATTTGTACAACTTCTTTCTTTCTCACTTCCTTGACTGAGCCTAACAAATTCACTTTTGTGCCCTTTTGATCTGTGGCATTTGTCTCTGGCTCAAGAGCAGAGTATGTATGTCCTTGGACTCTTTGGCAAAGTCAAAGTCTGAGCAATTGTGTGAATGTTGCATTTCTTGATGGGATGGTCATGTCCTCTCAAATTGCTTTGGTGTTGATTATGATTGCTTTTGTGCTTTTAAACTGAGAGTCATTTCTTATCTAGGAAAGATTTGAATTTCACTGAGGAACAGATGAGAACAACAGTGGCCAAAGCAATCTGCTTTTTTTCCAGAATGTTTTTTTTTCTGCTGAGGTCAGATAAGGGTTTCTACAAGTTTGAAAGAGAAGATTTCTGAGCTCTTCCAAGGCTTGTGTATACTGAAGAAACAATCGTCTGTCAGAAGAGATCAGTTTAACACACTCTGTGCTCTATTTTATTTATGACTGACGGGGCCACTCTAACTATACATTTTTAAAGTGTTTTTTTATACTGAGAATCATACCCTCTTTGGGTTTGTCATAAATGATGATGAATCTAGCGTTCTGTGGATTGTTTCTAATAATGCATTATAGTGACCCATTACAGTGACCCATTACAGAGACCCATTACAGTGACCCTTTATAGAGACCCATTACAGTGACCCTTTATAGAGACCCATTACAGAGACCCATTACAGTGACCCATTACAGTGACCCATTACAGAGACCCATTACAGTGACCCTTTATAGAGACCCATTACAGAGACCCATTACAGTGACCCATTACAGAGACCCATTACAGTGACCCTTTATAGAGACCCATTACAGTGACCCTTTATAGAGACCCATTACAGAGACCCATTACAGTGACCCATTACAGAGACCCATTACAGTGACCCTTTATAGTGACCCATTACAGTGACCCATTACAGAGACCCATTACAGTGACCCTTTATAGAGACCCATTACAGAGACCCATTACAGTGACCCATTACAGAGACCCATTACAGTGACCCTTTATAGAGACCCATTACAGAGACCCATTACAGAGACCCATTACAGTGAGCCATTACAGAGACCCATTACAGTGACCCTTTATAGAGACCCATTATAGTGACCCATTACAGTGACCCATTACAGTGAGCCATGTGGTAGAACAGCAGTGACTTTACTTCCTGTTGCAGAAGAGATTTGCAGGTGCTGGATGCAAGCAATGCAGTTTGAAAATTTATGAGGTGACCATGTAATATCATCCAAAGTAAATTAAGGGAAGTGAACAATAGAATTATTTTTATTGGAGGTCGCAAATTTTTTTCTTACAAAAGTGAGTTTGTTAGGCTCAGTCAAAGAAGTGAGAAAGAAAGAAGTTGTACAAACACACACCCACACACAACACACACTCACATACAAACACACACCCACACACAACACACACTCACATACAAACACACACCCACACACAACACACACTCACATACAAACACACACCCACACACAACACACACTCACATACAAACACACACCCACACACAACACACACTCATACAAACACACACCCACACACCCACACACTCACACACCCACACACACACCCACACACTCACATCCCCACACACACCCACACACTCACATCCCCACACACACTCACATACCCACACACACACCCACACACTCACATCCCCACACACACCCACACACTCACATCCCCACACACACCCACACACTCACATACCCACAAACACACCAACACTTTCACACCCACACACTCACATACCCACACACACCCACACACTCACACACCCACACACACATACCCACACACACATACCCACACACTCACACACACTCACACACCCACACACACATACCCACACACTCACACACCCACACACTCACACACCCACACACTCACATACCCACACACACCCACACACTCACACACCCACACACACATACCCACACACACATACCCACACACTCACACACACTCACACACCCACACACACATACCCACACACTCACACACACTCACACACCCACACACACATACCCACACACTCACACACCCACACACTCACACACCCACACACTCACATACCCACACACTTGCACATATTCACATACCCACACACACACCCACGCACTCACATCCCCAAACACAAACCCACACCATCACATATCAACAAGCACACCCGCAATCTCGTTTACCCACACACACACTCATACACACACACACCCACACACTCACATACCCACACACACACCCACATTCTCATTTACTCACAAACCCAGACACAAACAATGACACTCACATACCCACACACGCATATACCCACACACATACCCACACACACATACCCACACATACACACACACTCACATACCCACACACATACCCACACACACAGCCACACAGTCACATACCCACAAACAAATCCACACCCTCACATACCCACACACACGCCCACACACTCACATACCCACACACAAACAGACACACTCACATACACACAAACTCACACACCCTCACATACCCACACACACCCACACACACTCACATACCCACACACACACCCACACACTCAAACACCCACACACACACTCACACACTCACATGGGGATGTTCGCTGATAATTGCACAGTGTTCAGTTCCATTCGCAACCCCTCAGATAATGAAGCAGTCCGAGCCCGCATGCAGCAAGACCTGGACAACATCCAGGCTTGGGCTCATAAGTGGCAAGTAACATTTGCGCCAGACAAGTGCCAGGCAATGACCATCTCCAACAGGAGAGGGTCTAACCACCTCCCCTTGACATTCAATGGCATTACCATCGCCAAATCCCCCACCATCAACATCCTGGAGATCACCATTAACCAGAAACTTAACTGGACCAGCCACATAAATACGGTGGCTACAAGAGCAGGTCAGAGGCTGGGTATTCTGCGGCGAGTGACTCACCTCCTGACTCCCCAAAGCCTTTCCACCATCTACAAGGCACAAGTCAGGAGTGTGATGGAACACTCTCCACTTGCTTGGATGAGTGCAACTCCAACAACACTCAAGAAGATCAACACCATCCACAGGATGCACTGCAGCAACTCGCCAAGGCTTCTTCGACAGCACCTCTCAAACCCGCGACCTCTACCACCTAAAGTACAAGGTCAGCAGGCACATGGGAACAATACCACCTGCACGTTCCCCTCCAAGTCACACACCATCCTGACTTGGAAATATATCGCCGTTCCTTCATCATCGCTGGGTCAAGATCCTGGAACTCCCTTCCTAACAGCACTGTGGGAGAACCTTCACCACACGGACTGCAGCGGTTCAAGAAGGCGGCTCACCACCACCTTCTCGAGGGCAATTAGGGATGGGCAATAAATGCCGGCCTCGCCAGCGATGCCCACATCCCATGAATGAATTTTTAAAAATCCATACACTCACATACTCAAACACACACAACCACACACACACACACACAGGCACACACACACCCACAGACTCACAGACCCACACACACCCCCCAAACACTGACATACCCACACACAACCACACATATCCACACACTCACATAACCAAACACTCACCCACACATTCACACACCCACACACACACCCACACACTCACACACCCACACATACCCACACATTCACACACCCACACACACACCCACACATTCACATACCCACACACACCCACACACATTCACACACCCACACACACACCCACACATTCACACACCCACACACACACCCACACATTCACATACCCACACACACCCACACACATTCACACACCCACACACACACCCACACATTCACACACACACACACACACCCACACATTCACACACCCACACACACACCCACACACTCACACACCCACACACACCCACACACTCACACACCCACACATACCCACACATTCACACACCCACACACACACCCACACATTCACACACCCACACACACCCACACACATTCACACACCCACACATTCACACACCCACACACACACACACACATTCACACACCCACACACCCCCCACACATTCACACACCCACACACACACCCACACACTCACACACCCACACACCCCCCACACATTCACACACCCACACACACACACACACATTCACACACCCACACACACACATTCACACACCCACACACACACACACACATTCACACACCCACACACACACCCACACATTCACACACCCACACACACACACACACCCACACACTCACACACCCACACATACCCACACATTCACACACCCACACACACACCCACACATTCACACACCCACACACACCCACACACATTCACACACCCACACATTCACACACCCACACACACACACACACATTCACACACCCACACACCCCCCACACATTCACACACCCACACACACACCCACACACTCACACACCCACACACCCCCCACACATTCACACACCCACACACACACACACACATTCACACACCCACACACACACATTCACACACCCACACACACACACACACATTCACACACCCACACACACACCCACACATTCACACACCCACACACACACACATTCACACACCCACACACACCCACACATTCACACACCCACACACACACCCACACACTCACACACCCACACACATTCACACACCCACACACACACCCACACATTCACACACCCACACCCACACACTCACACACCCACACACATTCACACACCCACACACACACCCACACACACACACCCACACACTCACACACCCACACATTCACACACCCACACACACACACACACACTCACACACCCACACACACCCGCACACATTCACACACCCACACACACACCCACACACTCACACACCCACACACACCCACACACATTCACACACCCACACACACACCCACACACTCACACACCCACACACATTCACACACCCACACACACACCCACACACTCACACACCCACACACATTCACACACCCACACACACACACACATTCACACACCCACACACACACCAACACATTCACACACCCACACATTCACACACCCACACACACACCCACACATTCACACACCCACACACACACACATTCACACACCCACACACACACCCACACATTCACACACCCACACACATTCACACACCCACACACACACACACATTCACACACCCACACACACACCAACACATTCACACACCCACACACACACACACATTCAGATACCCCCACACACACCCACACACATCCACACACCCACACACACACCCACACATTCACACACCCACACATTCACACACCCACACACACACCCACACATTCACACACCCACACACACACCCACACATTCACACACCCACACACACACACATTCAGATACCCACACACACACCCACACATTCACACACCCACACACACACCCACACACACACCCACACATTCACACACCCACACACACACCCACACACACACCCACACACTCACACACCCACACCCACACACACACCCACACACTCACACACCCACACACTCACACACCCACACACACCCACACACATTCACACACCCACACACACACCCACACACTCACACACCCACACACATTCACACACCCACACACACACCCACACATTCACACACCCATACACACACCCACACACACACCCACATACATTCCCATACCCACACCCCCCCCACACACTCACATGCCCACACACACCCACACACACACCCACACACATTCACACACCCACACACACACCCACACATTCACACACCCACACACACACCCACACATTCACACACCCACACACACACCCACACATTCACACACCCACACACACACCCACACATTCACACACCCACGCACACACACACACATTCACATACCCACACACACACACACACACACATTCACACACCCACGCACACACACACACATTCACACACCCACGCACACACACACACATTCACACACCCACACACACACACACACACACATTCACACACCCACGCACACACACACACATTCACACACCCACGCACACACACACACATTCACACACCCACACACACACACCCACACACATTCACACACCCACACACACACCCACACATTCACACACCCACACACACACCCACACATTCACACACCCACACACACACCCACACATTCACACACCCACACACACACACACACATTCACACACCCACGCACACACACACACATTCACATACCCACACACACACACACACACACATTCACACACCCACGCACACACACACACATTCACACACCCACGCACACACACACACATTCACACACCCACACACACACACACACACACATTCACACACCCACGCACACACACACACATTCACACACCCACGCACACACACACACATTCACACACCCACACACACACACACACACACATTCACACACCCACACACACACACACACATTCACACACCCACACACACACCCACACACTCACACACCCACACACACACCAACATGCATTCACATACCCACACACACACCCACACACTCACATACCCACACACACACCCACACACTCACATACCCACACACTCACATACCCACACACACCCCCACACCCTCACATACCCACACACACCCCCACACCCTCACATACCCACACACACCCCCACACACTCACATACCCACACACACACAACACACTCACACACCCACACACACACCCACACACTCACACACCCACACACACACCCACACACTCACATACCCACACACACCCCCACACATTCACATACCCACACACACACAACACACTCACACACCCACATACACCCTCACACACTCACACACCCACACACACCCTCACACACTCACATACCCACACACACACCCACACACTCACATACCCACACACACAAAAAGCAATTAGAAAAGCAAAGAGGAACAACGAAATTAAATTATTGAGGAATAGAAAAAGAAATACTAAAGTATCCTACAGATACGCAAGTAATGAAAGAAAAATCAGAATAGGGATAGGGCCACTAAGGGATGCACAAGATGAACTCACAGGTAATGACAGCGAAATGGCAGAAATATTGAATAGTTACTTTGCCTCAGTATTTACCAGAGAGAGTAACATGATGGCATGACATTGGAAGAAGAGATCAAAAAATATGTAAAGACATTTAAGATAGAAAGAGGGGAGATTATTGATAAACTAATCAAACTTAGAGAGGATAAAACCCCTGGTCGGGATGGATTGCATGCGTGCATATTAAAAGAAGTTAAGGAAGGGATAGCAGAGGCTCTATTACATATATATATATATAAAAATTCATTAGAAAGGGGAATAGTGCCAGAGGACTGTGGACAGCTAATGTTATTCCTGCATTTAAAAAAGGGAGATAGAATAAGTCCAGGGAACTATCGACCAGTTATCTTAATGTCGGTGGTAGGAAAGATAATGGAATCTTTACTCAAAGATATAATAGGAAAACATCGAGAAACCAAAAACATAATAAAGAAAAGTCAGCACGGATTTCAAAAGGGAAAGTCATGCCTGACTAACCTTATTGAATTCTTTGAAGAAATAACAGAAAGAGTAGACAAGGGTAATGTAGTAGATGCAATATATTTCGATTTTCAAAAGGCCTTCAATAAGGACTAAGGTCAGAGCATGTGAAGTCAGGGGACATGTAGCAGAATGGATAGCAAGCTGGTTACAAAACAGAAAACAGAGAGTAGGGGTTAAGGGTAGCTACTCAGACTGGCAAAAGGTGGGAAGTGGTGTTCAGCAGGGATCGGTGCTGTGACCACTGTTGTTCACAATTTACATTAATGATTTGGACTCAGAATTTGGAAGCACAATTTCAAAATTTTGCGGGCAACACAAAATTGGGTGTACAGTTAATACAAAGGAAGATTGCATCAAAATGCAAGAAGACATTAATAAATTTGCAGAATGGGCATGTAATTGAATTTCAATATAGGTAAGTGTGAGGTGTTGAATTTTGGTAGGAAGAATAAGGAGACCACATGCTGCTTGGATAATAAGGGGGGAAAAATTGGATAAGGGCCGTTTTTGAGTGTAGGTAGCGTGATGTGTTATTACCCCATGCCCAATGGCCCCTGTGCAGGCAAGACGCAAATTTCTGACCACCAGAGGACTTACCTGCAGCCAGCGTTCCATTCCAGGCCTTGCATGTGGAATCAATGCAATTTGCACATTCCACCACCAGAGGGGGCGCTCAATCCTTAAAGGGAGGATGTTTCTTAGAAATCTCTTAAAGGTAGCTGGTACCTGTTATTTGCTGAAAATAACAGTCTACTGTCTGCACGGAGTCTGAACAGAGATCAGATGTTGCACACATAAAACACAGACGCAGTCCCATCCCTATGTTTACACACTGATGAGTTATGTTAAAACATTGAATAAAGGTTGTGCACTACTAAATCCCACATCCTCCAATCTGCACACCAGACCTCATCAATCTATCGATCTGAGTTAGTACCAGGCCTGCGAGAGTGCATGCACCAAGGTTCTCTGCTGATGCCCTAGGACCTTGGTGCAAGAGGTGGACAGAAGGAGGGATATCCTATATCCACAGGGGTGGGGGGTGGGGGGGGCAAGAGGCCCTCCAGACATATATCCAAAAGGCAGTGGGAGGCAGCGGGGGACGAAGTCAATGCCAGACGCACAGCATCATGAACATGGGTGCAGTGCAGGAAGAAGTTCAATGCTTTGACATGATTGGGCAAGGTGAGTGAGGTCAACTGTCAAGTGGTGTCTCCGACAAACTGCTCCACGCACTACACCCCCCCATCACCCACATACCAATAAACTCTTTCCATCAGTACTCAACTCTTCCAATCAGATGCTTCCTCTCATCCTTACACATTACCACTGTTTCAAGCCGTCCACCCACAACTCACAGGCCACACACACTGGCAGCTATTCAACCATGACAGGCACATCACCCAGACACGCGTCCCACTTTCTTGCAGGAGAAGGTGACGCATATCAAGAGGCAGCAAGTGGCAGTGGCATTTAGCCCCTCGAGCCTGTTCCACCATTCAATGAGATCATGGTGAACCTGTGACCTAACTCCATACACCCGCCTTAGCCCCATATCCCTTAATACGCTTGGTTCACAGAAATCTATCAATCTCAGATTTAATTTTCACAAGTGAGCTAGCATCAACTGCCGTCTGTAGAAGAGCATTCCAAACGTCTCCCACCCTTTGCGTGTAGAAGCATTTCCTAACTTCACTCCTGTACATCCTGGCTCTAAATGTTAGGCTATGTCCCCGCGTCCCAGTATTCATGTCTAGGAGACCTCCAAAAACAGTTACAAATGTCTCACCAGCCAGAAGCAATAATCCAGCCACTCACCTGTAAATCCTGCATGGTCCCTTTAAACACTGCCGTAGGGGGGGTCCTCCAGGCACTCTAAGACACATTCAGATGGTCGGGGTTAAGACTGTGTGTTGAGTTGAACGGTAATCCCAAAATGGTGTCTATCACTTTAAATCAGCATTACACACTGATTGAAGCCATTTTCTCCCTACTTTACATGATTCCAGCGTTCGTTATCTGCGCCTGCGCTAACTCCTATACTAAGATGGCGTCTGGCGCACGTCACGCTGGAAACATGGGTGCACATCCAAGACGCCATCTTGGATGTCGGAGAGGCCGTGTAGCGCCGAAACAACAAGCACTACATGGCCCAATATATCGCCCGAAGAGTCTAAATGGTGTAGAGGAACAAAGGGATCTAGAAGTACTGATGCTCAAACCACTGAAAGTAGCGACAGAGGTTAATAGGGCCATAAAAAAGGCAAACCAAGCACTGGGGTTCATTTCTCGAGGGATAGAATTGAAAAGCAGAGCAGTTATGTTAAACTTGTATCGAACCTTGGTTAGACCACACATGGAGTACTGTGCACAGTTCTGGTCTCCATATTATGAAAAGGAAATAGAGGCATTGGAGAAGGTGCAAAAAAGGGCGAACAGGCTGGGATTCTTTTCTCTAGAAAAGAGAAGGCTGAGGGGGTGACCTGATAGCGGAATTTAAGATAATGAAAGGGTTTGATAGCGTAGACGTAGAGAAAATGTTTTCACTTGTGGGGGAGTTCAAAACTGGAGGTCATAAATACAAGATAGTCACCAATAAATCCAACATGGAATTCAGGAGAAACTTCTTTACCCAAACAGTGGTAAGAATGTGGAACGCGCTACCACAAGGAGCAGTTGAGGCAAATATCATAGATGCATTTAAGGGGAAGCTAGATAAGCACATAGGGAGAAAGGAATGGAAGGATATGCTGATAGGGTTAGATGAAGAGGGATGGGAGGAGGCTCGTGTGGAGCATAAAAGCCGGCATAGACCAGTTGGGCCGAATGGCCTGTTTCTGTGCTGTAGACTCGATCGAACGATGATGTAATTCATTGTAATGTACACTGAATACTTATGTCTCGATGCAACATAGTGTTTCTGGTAGGACATATAAATTCAGCAGAACTCCTGTATCTGAGACAATTAGCTGGTACTTCAGTGCTGTACATTGGAGTACAGGGCTTCTCGGTTTAGAAAGTCACAAATAAAACAAATGTAGATTTGAAAGGAGGACAGTAAACAAAGACAAAAACTATACCCATGTGTAAAGCTCCATTTCTTTAAATCAGTACTACATGTCATATTTTTATTAAAACATCAGAAATGTCAGCATTGGGAGCTCCCAGTTTTCAAAGGCAAAACAGAGGACCATAAAACCAATGTATAACACTAAGGCAGCTTTACAATAGGGAGAGTGCACCAAAGGGTCAGCTGTATGAAGTTACTTTGTAAATCATTTCTGTGATACTTATTCAGCTAATTAGCTTATCTCTGATTCTACAGTGGGCATTGTCGTCTAATTTGAAGTTGATTCATTCAAATTATCTGTTAATTCTGTAAAAAAAAACACACAAGAAATTCCCGTATGCCATTTTATTAATGATGTGGAGATGCCAGTGATGGACTGGGGTGGACAAATGTAAGGACTTGCACAACACCAGGTTATAGTCCAACAGTTTTATTTTAAACCACAAGTTGTGCAAGTCCTTACATTTGTCCATTTTATTAAAACTGCTTAATTTATACTACTGGATAATTTGAAGGAACTCTGGTCAATCAGTTCTCTCAGACAAACCTTTGTTTGGGAGTTCTTTGTGTTTAGACTGAGATTTCTTTGTTGAGACTGAGAATTCTTGTGTTTGGACAAATTTACCTACATTTTGGAGCCCTCAAACTGACAAGTTCAGGATGGGAGGGTCGCAATGGATCTACTCCACTGTACATCTAAGGAGGAGGAAAATGAAGATGGGGAACCCATTCCCAGGGCAGCTTTGCACATTGCTGCCCATGATGCCAGGGATTCCCTCATCTCTAACAGATTCTCGTGATGAGATGTGCAAATTGAAGACTTTGAAATACTCAGGCTGCCTGGAACAACCACCACCAACATGCCCCCAATCAAACGGTTTCATAATCTTAAGGACCTGTTTTAGGTCACTTCTCTAGGGAAAAGAGCCCAAGCCTGTTCAGTCTTTCCTGATAGGTATAACCTATCAGTTCTGATATCATCCTTGTAAATATTTTTTGCACCTTCTCCAGTGCCTCTATATGCTTTTTGTAATATGGAAATCCGAAATGTGCAGTTCTCAGCTACAGAAAGCCCTAGCTTAGGATATGCAGTCGGACAGCAAAGTTATGGACTATGCAGAACACAACAGTGATCCTGTAGACCTTGAGAATTCTGCAGACCTTGGAGATGTTGTAATCTGATGTGGCTTCTCATCTGTTCAATTATCTGAAGCCACCAAAGGATGCAAAGATAAACTCAGAGGTAATGACAGCGAAATGGCAGAAATATTAAATAATTACTTTGCCTCAGTATTTACCAGGCAGACTAACATGGTGGGCATGACATTAGCAGAAGAGATCAAAAAAGATATAAAATTATTTAAGATAGAAAGGGGAGAGATAATTGATAAACCAATCAAACTTAGAGGGTAAAACCCCATGTCTGGATGGATTGCATCAGGAAATATTAAAAGAAGTTAGGGAGGAGATAGCAGAGGCACTATTACATTTATATAAACATTCATCAGAAAAGGGAATAGTGCCAGAGGACTGGCAGACAACTAATGTTATTCCCATATTCAAAAAGGGAGATAGAATAAGTCCAAGGAACTATAAACCAGTTAGCTTAACGTTGGTAGTAGGAAAGATATCAGAATCTTTACTCAAAGATGTAATAGAAAATTAAAATGTAGCAAAGAATAGTCAACACGGATTTCAGAAGGGAAGGTCATGCCTGACCAACCTTCTTGAATTCTTTGAAGAAGTAACAGAAAGAGTAGACAAGGATAATGCAGCAGATGTAATATATTTGGATTTTCAAAAGGCTTTCGTTAAGGTACCGCATTGTAGACTCATGGCTAAGGTCAGAGCATGTGAAGTCAGGGGACATGTAGCAGAATGGATAGCAAACTGGCTACAAAACAGAAATCTGAGAGTAGGGGTTACAGGTAGCTACTCAGATTGGCAAAAGGTGGGAAGTGGTGTTCCACAGGGATCAGTGCTGGGATCACTTTTGTTCACAATTTACATTAATGATTTGGACTAGGAATCACAAGTACAATTTCGAAATTTGTGGATGACACAAAATTGGGGTGTGCAGTTAATACCAAGGAAGAATGTGTCAAAATACAAGGGGACATTTATAAACTTGCAGAATGGGCATGAATTTCAATATAGATAAGTGTGAGGTGGTACATTTTGGTAGGAAGAATAAGGAGGCCATGTGCTGCTTGGATAATAAGAGTCCAAATGGGATAGAGGAGCAAGAGGACCTAGGGGTACAGATACACAAATCACTAAAAATAACGACGCAGGTTGATAAGACCATAAAAAAGGCAAATCAAGCACTGGGGTACATTTCGAGAGGGATAGAATTGAAAAGCAGAGAAATTATGTTAAACTTGTATAGAACCTTAGCTAGACCACACCTGGAGTATTGTGCACAGTTCTGGTCTCCATATTACAAAAAGGATATAGAGGCATTGGAGATGGTGCAACAAAGATTCACAAGGATGATACCGGAACTGAGAGGGTATACTTATCAGGAAAGACTGGGGCTCTTTTCTCCAGTAAAGAGAAGGTTGAGGGGTGACGTAATAAAGGTCTTTAAGATAATGAAAAGGTTTGATAGGGTAGACACAGAGAAAATGTTTCCGCTTGTGGGGGAGGCCAAAACTAGAGGTCGTAAATAAAAAATAGTCGTCAATAAATCCAACAGGGAATTCAGGAGGAACTTCTTTATCCAGAGAATGGTAAGAATGTGCAACGCTCTACCATGCTCTAAAAGCCAATAAATCCCCTGGACCTGATGGCCTAGATCCGAGTGTTCTAAAAGAGTGGCTGCAGAGATAGTGGCTGTGTTGGTTATGATCATCCAAAATTTCCTAGATTCTAGAACGATCCCAGCGGATTGTAAGGTTTCAAATGTAACCCTGCTATTCAAGAAAGGAGGGAGAGAGAAAACAGGGAACGACAGGCCAGTTAGCCTGACATCAGTCATCGGGAAAGTGGTAACGTCATAATATGAATAAGCACAGTCAACATGGTTTTATGAAAGGGAAATCGTGTTTGACAAATTTCTTAGAGTTTTTTGAGGATGTAACTAGCAGGGTAGATAAAGGGGAACCAGTGGATGTAGTATATTTGGATTTTCAAAAGGCATTCGACAAGGTGCCACACAAAAGGTTGTTACGCACGATAAGGGCTCATGGGGTTGGGAGTAACATATTAGCATGAATAGAGGATTGGTGAACGGAGAGAAAACAGAGTAGGGATAAACGGGTCATTTTTAAATTTTGTTCATGGGATGTGGGCGTTGCTGGCAAGGCCGGCATTTATTGCCCATCCCTAATTGCCCTTGAGAAGGTGGTGGTGAGCCGCCTTCTTGAACCGCTGCAGTCCGTGTGGTGAAGGTTCTCCCACAGTGCTGTTAGGAAGGGAGTTCCAGGATTTTAACCCAGCGACGATGAAGGAACGGTGATATATTTCCAAATCGGGATGGTGTGTGACTTGGAGGGGAACGTGCAGGTGGTGTTGTTCCCATGTACCTGCTGCTCTTGTCCTTCTAGGTGGTAGAGGTCGCGGGTTTGGGAGGTGCTGTCGAAGAAGCCTTGGCGAGTTGCTGCAGTGCATCCTGTAGATGGTACACACTGCAGCCACTGTGCGCCGGTGGTGAAGGGAGTGAATGTTTCGGGTGGTGGATGGGGTGCCAATCAAGTGGGCTGCTTTGTCCTGGATGGTGTCGAGCTTCTTGCGTGTTGTTGGAGCTGCACTCATCCAGGCAAGTGGAGAGCACTCCTGACTTGTGCCTTGTAGATGGTGGAAAGGCTTTAGGGAGTCAGGAAGTGAGTCACTCGCCGCAGAATAACCAGCCTCTGACCTGCTCTCGTAGCCACAGTATTTATGTGGCTGGTCCAGTTCAGTTTCTGGTCAATGGTGATCCCCAGGATGTTGATCATGGGGATTCGGCGATGGTAATGCCGTTGAATGTCAAAGGGAGGTGGTTAGACTCTCTCTTGTTGGAGATGATCATTACCTGGCACTTGTCTGGCAGGAATGTTACTTGCCACTTATCAGCCCAAGCCTGGATGTTGTCCAGGTCTTGCTGCATGCGGGCATGGACTACTTCATTATCTGAATGGTTGTG
This sequence comes from Heptranchias perlo, assembly GCF_035084215.1. Lineage (NCBI taxonomy): Eukaryota > Metazoa > Chordata > Chondrichthyes > Hexanchiformes > Hexanchidae > Heptranchias > Heptranchias perlo. The sequence goes on along the minus strand of NC_090328.1, from coordinate 109,923,653 downwards.
AATGGAAATGAACACTGTGCAGTCACTCTCACCTCACTTCTGGAATTCAGCTCTTTTGTCCATGTTTGGACCAAGGCTGTAATAAGGTCTGGAGCCAAGTGGTCCTGCCGGAACCCAAACTGAGCATCGGTGAGCAGGTTATTGGTGAGTAAGTGCCCTTGATAGCACTGTCGACAACACCTTCCATCACTTTGCCGATGATTGAGAGTAGACTGATGGGGCGGTAATTGGCCGGATTGGATTTGTCCTGTTTTTTGTGGACAGGACATACCTGGGCAATTTTCCACATTGTCGGGTAGATATCAGTGTTGTAGCTGTACTGAAACTGCTTGGCTAGAGGAGCAGCTAGTTCTGGAGCACAAGACTTCAGCACTACAGCTGGGATGTTGTCGGGGCCCATAACCTTTGCTTTATCCAGTGCACTCAGCCATTTTTTGATATCACATGGAGTGAATCGAATTTGCTGAAGACTGGCTTCTGTGATGGTGGGGATATCAGGAGGAGGCCGAGATGGATCGTCCACTCGGCACTTCTGGCTGAAGATGGTTGCAAACGCTTCTGCACTCACGTGCAGGGCTCTGGCATCATTAAGCCTCCTCAGGGAACCTCCTCCTCCCATTAGTTGATTAATTGTTCACCACCATTCACGACTGGATGTGGCAGGACTGCAGTGCTTTGATCTGATCCGTTGGTTGTGGAATCGCTTAGCTCTGTCAATAACATGTTGCTTCCGCTGTTTAGCATGCATGTAGTCCTGTGTTATAGCTTCACCAGGTTGGCAACTCAATTTTAGGTACATCTGGTGCTGCTCCTGGCATGCTCTTCTACACTCCTCTTTGAATCAGCATTGATCCCCTGGCTTGCTGGTGATGGTAGAGTGAGGAATATGCCAGGCCATAGGGTTACAGATTTTGCTGGAATACAATTCTGCTGCTGCTGATGGCTCACAGCATCTCATGGATGCCCAGTATTGAGCTGCTAGATCTGTTCTGAATCTATCCCATTTAAACGGTGATAGTGCCACACAACACGTTGGGTGGTGTCCTCAGTGTGAAGACAGGACTTCGTCTCCACAAGGACTGTGCGGTGGTCACTCCTACCAATACAGTCATGGACAGATGCGTCTGCGAGAGATAGATTGGTGAGGACGAGGTCAAGTAGGTTTTTCCCTCGTGTTGGTTCGCTTACCACCTGCCACAGGCCCAGTCTGGCAGCTATGTCCTTCAGGACTCAGCCAGCTCGGTCAGTAGTGGTGCTACCGAGCCACTCTTGGTGATGGACATCAAAGTCCCCCACCCAGAGTACATTCTGTGCCCTTTCTACCCCTCAGTGCTTCCTCCAAGTGGTGCTCAACATGGAGGAGGACTGATTCATCCCCTGAGGGAGGGCAGTAGATGGTAATCGGCAGGTGCTTTCCTTGCCCATGTTTGACCTGATGCCATGAGATTTCATGGGGTCCAGAGTCAATTTTGAGGACTCCCAGGGTCACTCCCTCCTGACTGTATATCACTGTACCACCACCTCTGGTGGGTCTGTCCTGCCGGTGGAACAGGACATACCCAGGGATGGTGATGGAAGATTCTGGGACGTTGGCTGAAAGGTATGATTCTGTGAGTATGGCAATGTCAGGCTGTTGCTTGACTAGTCTGTGGGACAGCTCTCCCAATTTTGGCACAAGTCCCCAGATGTTAGTGAGGAGGACTTTGCAGGGTCGATTGGGCTTGGTTTGCCATTATCGTGTCCGGTGCCTAGTGGTCCGATGCTCGGTGGTCCGTCCAGTTTTATTCTTATTGTGACTTTCTGTAGCGAGATTGTACAACTGAGGGACTTGCTAGGCCATTTCAGAGGGCGATTAAGAATCAACCACATTGCTGTGAGTCTGGAGTCACATATAGGCCAGACCGGGTAAGGACGGCAGGTATCCTTCGCTGAAGGACTTTAGTGAACCAGATGGATTTTTACAACAATCCGGTAGTTTCATGGCCACCATTACTGATACTAGTTTCAGGTTGGCAGGTTGTAACTAGTGGGATGCCGCAGGGATCAGTGCTTGGTCCTCAGCTATTTTCTATCCATGTTAATGACTTAGATGAAGGGACCAAGTGTAATGTATCCAAGTTTGCTGACGATACAAAGCTAAGTTGGAAAGTAAGCTGTGAGAAGGACACAAAGGGCTCGATTTTCCCAGGAAAATCCGGGTGCATTGGGGACCGGGGTGGCTCCGAAAATCAGCGAAATTCCGTTCGGCTTCGGAGCCCGGCTCCAACCCGCAGACTTCCGGGTTCCCCATTGATGTATCTGGGTGCGCGCACGCCTCCCGATTGCGAAAGTCCCACTGACAATTAAAGCCGGCGCGATGATACTTTGCGTGTTTGTTGAGATAACTTAAGTAGCTGAACTACTTAATTTTCTCCACATTTTGGCAGGGGTGCGATTTTGAAGCATCCTCAGCGTGTTTCCCGTGCTGTGGGAAATACTCCATGTTGCAACAGACGTGTTTCAGCCAGCAGCCAGTGAGACATTCAAATGCTTATTTGACAGATGGGGAGAAAGGTCACTTGTTGCAGCAGGGCACTCAGTTCTGTCAAGACAAAGTTCCGGCTGCAAGACCTTTGTGTTTTCACTGAAAATTCTTACTTTCCACTCAAAATTCTTCTGTTCAAAGGTATTTGACTCCTTTGCGGAGCCCCTCAAACTCAAACTGTCAGGATGGCGGAGGGGGGGGGGCCCTTGGCTGCATTCATCACTACATCTGAGGACGAGCAACATCAGCAGCCTCGCCAGGCACGGCGTCTACCTCCGCCACATGGAACTCCACAACACAGTGCTGCGCCACAGGCACCTGCACAATAACACAGAGGGCAACAACAGAGAGAGCGATGTCGCAGGAGGCACTACCCTCGCCACAGGGTCCACAGACCAAGGCTCAGCTTCCTGGACCTCTCTGAGGAGCAGTGCATACGGAGGCTCATGGTCAGTCACCAGGTAGTCGCAGACATCTGCAGCCTCCTTCATTCTGAGATGCTTCCGGCTGGGCTGAGCACCATCTCCTTACCTGTTGCTGTCAAAGTCACCACTGCCCTCAACATCTTCGCCTCCAGATCATTCCAGGGTGCCACCGGGGACATCGATGGTGTCTCTCAGTCTTGGGCACACAAGTGCAAAAGGCAGGTCACCGATGGCTTGTATCGCGGAGCCTTGCAGTACGTATCCGTCCCGATGGTCGAGCTCAGCCAGACGGAGAGGGCAGTGGGATTACACACTGTGGCTGGCTTCCCATGGGTGCAGGGTGCAATCGATTGCACCCATATAGCAATCCGAGCACCTCCACATGAGCCAGGACTGTTCATCTACAGAAAAGGATATCACTCCATCAATGCTCAGCTCGTTTGAGACCACTGCAAAAGATTCCTTCATGTGTGCGCCAGATTCCCTGGCAGCTGCCATGATTCCTTCGTCCTCCGGAAATCCAACATCCCATCCCTCTTCCATGCACCAAACACACTTAAGGGTTGGCTCCTCTGGGGCAAGGGATACCCTCTGCACGCGTGGCTCACGGCACCTCTGAGGAACCCCATCACCGAGCAACAGCGTTGCTAAAACAACAGCCACATCGCCATCAGGTCTACAATTGAGCATGCTATAGGGCCGCTCAAGATGCGCTTCAGGTGCCTTGATCGTCCTGGGGGAGCAATGAGTGGAACGCATTGTAGTAGTGCATGGCAAAACATGCAGGGGTAGACTCGGCCACTTGGAGAGGAGGCAGCATTGCGGGTACTGGTTGAGAGGGGGGCAATGGGTGAGAGGTGGAAGCGCTTTGAGTGGTGTCCCCACTTCCATGTCCCCTTTCGCCATCATCCCTCTCCTGGGCCAGGCGCACATCACTCCTACCACTCTACTGGACGACAGTTTGGAGGACATGTGTGAAGCCTTGTAAGGCCAGTGCTAGTGTATTTGCCTGCCTATTTAAGGCGGCAGAACGTTGTTCACTGTGAGTCCGAATGGCCATTGTCAGGGCCTGAACTGACTCATTTGTGAGCTGTGCTTGAAGCTCAAAGAAGGCTAGCCGTCTCTCCTTCGAACACCTTCCCGCACTTACCCGTGGCAGTATCTCAGAGAGTTGCTCACGTCCCTGTGATACTATCTCAGAGATTCCCTCCCTTACCTGTGCCACCATTCCACTCATGCAGGAGTTGGACTCCTCCATCCTCTGCGTGATTGAGGAGAGTGCGCACGTGGCACCTGTTCCAGCACCTCGCAAATGTGCTGCTGCCCCTCGATCATTCTTCTTTTAAAGGATGGCCCCCAGGGTTCAGCATCTGCGTCCAGCTGAGCAGAGCCTGGAGAAGAGTGCTCCCACGACGCGGACTCTCCACAGCTGCCCCTGCCACCGGTGTCTGCTCGTGCTCACATGTGTGTGGTAACTCACCAGGTGCCAACCCAACTAACTGAGGACTAGGACCCACCGAGGTGTGAGTATCTGCACTGCTGGATGGCTCGCCAAGATGTGGCCGTGCACCCTCAGAGGCCGGCAGGTTGTCTGAGGAATCGCTCTCTGCATTCACAGCGGTCGCTGAAGGCCCTACAAGAGAACAGAAGGCAATGTTAAGCATCATCTTAGATGTGTCATGTTGTGATGAGCATACTGAGTTGCTGAAGATGGCAAGGCATGTTCACATCAATTCACATTGAGCTCCCGCGCCTCCTGCTCTGCGTCTGTGAGGACGACGAGTTGTTGCGGCCCCACTCCGGTCCTCGCCCTCTCCCGTGCATTCTGAGCTCTCTTCTATAAGGGAGAAAGTACAGATGCGTGAGTGAGTGATGGTGGCATGGCCAACCGATGAATGCTTTGGTTTGAGTGCGGCTGACTGTGAAAGAGCTGCATCAGAGGGTGAGTATGAGACTGAGCCATGACATTGTATGAGGATTGGGTTGAGTGGTAGTGATGGGGAGACTAATGGAGAGATGAGGAAGTGCTGAGGAAGTGCTGGTAATTTGAGGATGAGCTTTGAGTGGGTGTGAGGAGTGATGTGATAGAGTAGTGTTGGCAGTGCAGAATGAGTTGGGGGTGGGGGCAGTGATGTGGAAGACGGAATGTAGGAGAATCAATAAGTGTACTCACTTTGGCTGACCTAGGTCATTGAAGTACTTCCTGCACTGGATCCAGGTGCGGGAGATGTTGCTGCTGCTGGTGACCTCCTCTGCCACCTTGAGCCAGACCTTCTTGGTGGCAGAGGCAGGCCACTTCCTCCCGTCCGCCGGGTAGAAGACATCCCTCCTCCTCACCCCATCCAGTAGCACCTGGAGTGAGGCATCACTAAATCTAGGAGCAGCCTTGCCCCTGTGCTGCTCCATTGTGGTGTGTGGGTGTTTGCTCCAGGAAAAGCCATTGGAGGACTGCCCCTTTAAATAGAACTCCTCCAGCTGACAGCCTGTGATGAGGGTGTGCAGTCCGCCCACTGCTCAGCTTTCCAACGGCAAACCCGGAAGCCATGTTAAGTGGCACCAATTGACTCGCGATCGAGTGCGAAACGGACATTTTTTATTGGGCGGGTTACCCACGCGCCCAATCACCCACCCCCCACTGCCATCCCGCTTCCACTCTAACATCGGGGCCAAAGAGACTGCAAAGATATATAGACTGGGTAAGTGAGTGGGCAAGAAGGTGGCAGATGGAGTATAATGTGGGGAAATGCGAAGTTATTCACTTTGGCAGGAGGAATAGAAAAACATTTAAATGGTGAGAAACTAGTAAATGTTAGTGTTCAGAGAGATCTGGGTGTCCTCGTACAAGAAACACAAAAAGTTAGCATGCAGGTACAGCAAGCAATTGGGAAAGCAAATGGCATGTTAGCCTTTATTGCAAAAGGGTGGGAGTACAAGAATAAGGAAGTCTTACTACAATTGTACATGGCTTTGGTGAGACCTCACCTGAAGTATTGCGTACAGTTTTGGTCTCCTTATTTAAGGAAGGGCATTCTTGCCTTAGAGGCGGTGCAATGAAGGTTCACTAGATTAATTCCTGGGATGAGAGGGTTGTCCTATGAGGAGAGGTTGTGTAGAATGGGCTTATACTCTCTGGAGTTGAGAAGAATGAGAGGTGATCTCATTGAAACATATAAGATTCTGAGGGGGCTTGACAGGGTAGATGCTGAGAGGTTGATTCCCCAGGCTGGAGAGTCTAGAACTAGGGAGCATAGTCGGAGGATAAGGGGTCAGCCATTTAAGACTGAGATGAGGAGGAATTTCTTCACTCAGAGGGTTGTGAATCTTTGGCATTCTCTACCCCAGAGGGCTGTGGATGCTGAATCATTGAGTATATTCAAGGCTGGGATCGATAGATTTTTGGACTTTAGGGGAATCAAGGGATATAGGGATCGGGCGGGAAAGTGGAGTTGAGGTTGAAGATCAGCCGTGATTTGATTGAATGGTGGAACAGGCTCGAGGGGCCAAATGCGCTGCCCCTGCTCCTATTTCTTATGTTCTTATGTTCACAGGAATAGTTGAGGCAAATAGCACAGATAGATTTAAGGGATAGCTAGATAAGCACCTGAGGCAGAAAGGAATAGAAGGGAATGCTGATAGGGTTAGAAGAAGTAGGGATGGAGGAGGCTCGTGTGGAGCATAAATGCTGGCATAGGCCAGTTGTGCCGAATGGCTTGTTTCTGTGCTATAGTTTTGATGTAACGCGATGTAAACATTGTTTCGAGATGTCAATGGTGCACTCAATAATCATGCTCATGGTTGCATGAGCCTCATTGTATCTGTGCTCTGCTTCTGTCCATGTTTGCTGCAAGAGTGTTAATAACAGGGGTTAAGAAGGTAGCCTTGGTTTTCCAGGAGCTATCTTAACAGTGTCCCTTAACTGTTAAATAAACCTAACATAGATGATTAATGCAATGTGAAAGTATCATGAGAACTGCCTGAGGAGTGAGCATTGACTTGCATGGTATGGTGCTGGTGGTCTCAGATCAGCTGCACAATGATGGAGGACAACTTCTTTCTTTTCAAGTAATTCATTGCATTAAGGGATAGGGACCCAGATGGCCACTTGAGGGCCATCAATCAGTCCTTGTGCTTTAGAAAGGACAGTAATCTGGTGGAATTAGGCCCTGAATGCTGCTGTTGCTGAAGGAGATGCAAGTGCTGTCCCTTCCAAATAAAACTGTCTAATGTATTTATGGACAGCACATTGGTTGATACTTGTGATGTCCCCTGTTCTAATCTGGAAGGAGCTGGAAGCACAAAAACTGCTTACGATAATACTGCTCCCAACCCCCACTGAGAGTTCCTGTTTGACATATAGCAAACATTGAAATAGTGGTGCGATGACCAAAGAAATTTGTAGAGACAGCACAGAATGAGATTGAGAGAACGTAAAAATGAGACCTTCAGAGACATTCTTCATGATTAACTGGTGTTCAGCGTCTTGAGCTGATTTCTGTCCTAAATAAATGCAGTTCACTTTAAAATGTCTTTACTAGTCTCCTCCGTGGTCCTAGATTTGATAGCCCGGTTTGTACTGAGTTAATTGATCTTCAACAAGGATCCTATGTGCCCCTGTGTAGGGTGGGTAATTGGCGAGAATTTTCACTCCAGCTCACAATCTAGCTGCTTCATTATTTCCTCAGAATTCATTGCTCAGAATCTAAGGATCATTCTTGTAGCCTTTGCAAAAGAAGGGGAGAAAATTTGCAAAATAAAAAAGTTTCAAATATAGCAGCAACAAGATAAGTCTTTGGAGCATTCCTCAGCCCTCAGATTGTGAAACTTCTCTCCTGGCACCAGGGGGTGGGGCAGGTCTGTGGGGGGCAGATTTTAATCCTACTCACCCAACGGAAACCAGACAAGTGGACAGTTACAATGCCTTGGGTTACTTACCTGCTAGAAAGCCGCCTGAAGCCTGCCTTTTCCAATTTTAAGCCACCCACCCAAAGCCAGCAGGGCCCGAATTCACATATGCTAATTGTGGTCTGATGATGTCATTGGGTTCCAACAGCAATTTTAACTTCAGCTTCATGAAGAGGACGGGAAGCTGAAGAGGCCACAATATGAAAGTTTAGGTCTCCCCTGTCCCAGACACCACTTCCCCACTCCATACTGCAAGACCTCCTCAGATCCCACTTTCCCACACTTAACCTGAGTGCCAAGGGCCACCTGATTCTCTGGAGGTTGGCAGCTGCTTCCCAACCAATTCCCACCTGTGTCAGACCGACAACATATTATTGAGGCCTGGTGGTTAAAATTGCCATGACCTCATACTGCTGCAGGTGGGCAGGAAACTAATTAAAACTAATTGAAACCCATTGGCATACCCGCTGTCCTGTAAACTCCCCCCAAGGATTATTCAATAGGAGTGCAGTCTCGCGAATTGGGCGTGCAGGTCAGGGTGTCTGATTCGCAGGACTCAAAATTAAAAATGCTGTGAATTGAATGTGCTAACTTCTGCCCTCGATTCTCAAACCTGCACTCCCATTGAATAGAATTCTGTGCGGGAGCAGAATGTCACAATTTTGGATGTCTCGTGTGCAGAGAGATGTCTCAAAAGGCTTCCCAAGGCAGAGGAAAGATAGTGGACTCCAAGCAGAAGGGAAAAGAAGTGAGAATGGAAAGGTCAAGGTGGGGGACATGGTCAAAGAAAAGGATTTCAAAGTGGCTTTGCAAGTAAGGAAGGAGGTAGCAAGGCAAGGGGAATGAGAGAAGGATTTCCAGAAGACAGAGCACACTGGCTGAAAGAGCAGCCAATGATGCTGGAGTGGAAAAAATTGGCAATAAGGAGCAACTTGATACCAGAGGAGAAAACAATGTGTTTGCATAGTGTTTGGAGATCAGTGAGAAAGGATAGGCTGAGCCTGTGGAGGGATTTTCAAGCAATCATGATCATGAAGTCATTTTGCGAGGGAACGAGGAGCCAGTGGGGCTTGGAAAGGTTAGGGATTAATGGAAGTGCAGGATTGGGTGTGGATTGTGGTGCTGGGAGGTTTTTTTCATTCGTTCATAGGATGTGGGCGTCGCTGGCGAGGCCGGCATTTATTGCCATCCCTAATTGCCCTTGAGAAGGTGGTGGTGAGCTGCCTTCTTGAACCGCTGCAGTCCATGTGGTGACGGTTCTCCCGCAGTGCTGTTAGGAAGGGAGTTCCAGGATTTTGATCCGGCGACGATGAAGGAACGGCGATATATTTCCAATTCGGGATGGTGTGTGACTTGGAGGGGAACGTGCAGGTGGTGTTGTTCCCATGTACCTGCTGCTCTTGTCCTTCTAGGTGGTAGAGGTCGCGGGTTTGGGAGGTGCTGTCGAAGAAGCCTTGGTGAGTTGCTGCAGTGCATCCTGTGGATGGTACACACTGCAGCCACAGTGCGCCGGTGGTGAAGGGAGTGAATGTTTAGGGTGGTGGATGGGGTGCCAATCAAGCGGGCTGCTTTATCTTGGATGGTGTCGAGCTTTTTGAGTGTTGTTGGAGCTGCACTCATCCAAGCAAGTGGAGAGTATACCATCACACTCCTGACTTGTGCCTTGTAGATGGTGGAAAGGCTTTGGGGAGTCAGGAGGTGAGTCACTCGCCACAGAATACCCAGCCTCTGACCTGCTCTCGTAGCCACAGTATTTATATGGCTGGTCCAGTTAAGTTTCTGGTCAATGGTGACCCCCAGGATGTTGATGGTGGGGGATTCGGCGATGGTAATGCCGTTGAATATCAAGGGGAGGTGGTTAGACTCTCTCTTGTTGGAGATGGTCATTGCCTGGCACTTATCTGGCGTGAATGTTACTTGCCACTTATCAGCCCAAGCATGGAAGTTGTCCATCTTGCTGCTTGTGGGCTTGGACTGCTTCATTATTTGAGGGGTTGCGAATGGAACTGAACGCTGTGCAATCATCAGTGAACATCCCCATTTCTGACCTTATGATGGAGAGAAGTTCATTGATGAAGCAGCTGAAGATGGTTGTGCCTCGGACACTGCCCTGAGGAACTCATGCAGCAATGTCCTGGGGCTGAGATGATTGGCCTCCAACTACCATCCTCCTTTGTGCTAGGTATGACTCCAGCCACTGCAGAGTATTCCCCCTGATTCCCATTGACTTCAATTTTACTAGGGCTCCTTGGTGCCACACTCGGTCAAATGCTGCCTTGATGTCAAGGGCAGTCACTCACACCTCACCTCTGGAATTCAGCTCTTTTGTCCATGTTTGGACCATGGCTGCAATGCGGTCTGGAGCCGAGTGGTCCTGATGGAACCCAAACTGAGCATCGGTGAGCAGGTTATTAGTGAGTAAGTGCCGCTTGATAGCACTGTCGACGACACCTTCCATCACTTTGCTGATGATTGAGAGTAGACTGATGGGGCGGTAATTGGCCGGATTGGATTTGTCCTGCTTTTTGTGGACAGGACATACCTGGGCAATTTTCCACATTGTCGGGTAGATGCCAGTGTTGTAGCTGTACTGGAACAGCTTGGCTAGAGGCGCAGCTAGTTCTGGAGCACAAGACTTCAGCACTACAGCTGGGATGTTGTCGGGCCCCATAGCCTTTGCTGTATCCAGTGCACTCAGTCGTTTCTTGATATCACGTGGAGTGAATCGAATTGTCTGAAGACTGGCTTCTGTGATGGTGAGGATATCGGGAGGAGGCCGAGATGGATCATCCACTCGGCACTTCTGGCTGAAGATGGTTGCAAACGCTTCAGCCTTGTCTTTTGCACTCACGTGCTGGACTCCGCCATCATTGTGGATGGGGATGTTTGCAGAGCCTCCTCCTCCCGTTAGTTGTTTAATTGTCCATCACCATTCATGACTGGATGTGGCAGGACTGCAGAGCTTTGATCTGATCTGTTGGTTGTGGAATCGCTTAGCTCTGTCTATAGCATGTTGCTTCCGCTGTTTAGCATGCACGTAGTCCTGTGTAGCTTCACCAGGTTGGCACCTCATTTTTAGGTACTCCTGGTGCTGTTCCTGGCATGCTCTTCCACACTCCTCATTGAACCAGGGTTGATCCCCTGGCTTGTTGGTAATGGTAGAGTGAGGAATATGCCAGGCCATGAGGTTACAGATTGTGCTGGAATACAATTCTGCTGCTGCTGATGGCCCACAGCGCCTCATGGATGCCCAGTTTTGAGCTGCTAGATCTGTTCTGAATCTATCCCATTTAGCACGGTGGTAGTGCCACACAACACGTTGGATGGTGTCCTCAGTGTGAAGACAGGACTTCGTCTCCACAAGGACTGTGCGGTGGTCACTCCTACCAATACTGTCATGGACAGATGCATTTGCGACAGGTAGATTGGTGAGGACGAGGTCAAGTAAGTTTTTCCCTTCTGTTGGTTTGCTCACCACCTGCCGCAGGCCCAGTCTGGCAGCTATGTCCTTCAGGACTCATCCAACTCGGTCAATAGTGATGCTACCGAGCCACTCTTGGTGATGGACATCAAAGTCCCCCACCCAGAGTACATTTTGTGCCCTTGCTACCCTCAGTGCTTTCTCCAAGTGGTGTTCAACATGGAGGAGGACTGATTCATCAGCTGAGGGAGGACGGTAGGTGGTAATTAGCAAGAGGTTTCCTTGCTCATGTTTGACCTGATGCCATGAGATTTCATGGGGTCCAGAGTCAATGTTAAGGACTCCCAGGGCCACTCCCTCCTGACTGTATATCACTGTACCGCCACCTCTGGTGGGACAGGACATACCCAGGGATGGTGATGGAAGAGTCTGGGATGTTGGCTGAAAGGTATGAATCTGTGAGTATGGCTATGTCAGGCTGTTGCTTGACTAGTCTGTGGAACCCCTCTCCCAATTTTGGCACAAGTCCCCAGATGTTAGTGAGGAGGACTTTGCAGGGTCGATTGGGCTTGGTTTGCCGTTGTCGTGTCTGGTGCCTAGTGGTCCGATGCCGGGTGGTCCGTCCGATTTTATTCTTGTTATGGCTTTTTGTAGCGAGATTTTACAACTGAGTGGCTTGCTAGGCCATTTCAGAGGGCAATTAAGAATCAACCACATTGCTGCGGGTCTGGAGTCACACATTGGCCAGACCGGGTAAGGACGGCAGGGTAATGGGAGTATGGGATTTGGTGAGGTTGGTGGTGATGGGAGTGTGGGATTTGATGAGGTTGGTGGTGATGGGAGTGTGGGATTTGGTGAGGTTGGTGGTGATGGGAGTGCGGGATTTGGTGAGGTTGGTGGTGATGGGAGTGTGGGATTTGGTGAGGTTGGTGGTGATGGGAGTGTGGGATTTGGTGAGGTTGGTGGTGATGGGAGTGTGGGATTTGGTGAGGTTGGTGGTGATGGGAGTGTAGGATTTGGTGAGGTTGGTGGTGATGGGAGTGTGGGATTTGGTGAGGTTGGTGGTGATGGGAGTGTGGGATTTGGTGAGGTTGGTGTTGATGGGAGTGTAGGATTTGGTGAGGTTGGTGATGATGGGAGTGTAGGATTTGTTGAGGTTGGTGGTGATGGGAGTGTAGGATTTGGTGAGGTTGGTGGTGATGGGAGTGTAGGATTTGGTGAGGTTGGTGGTGATGGGAGTGTGGGATTTGGTGAGGTTGGTGTTGATGGGAGTGTAGGATTTGGTGAGGTCGGTGGTGATGGGAGTGTGGGATTTGGTGAGGTTGGTGGTGATGGGAGTGTGGGATTTGGTGAGGTCGGTGGTGATGGGAGTGTGGGATTTGGTGAGGTCGGTGGTGATGGGAGTGTGGGATTTGGTGAGGTTGGTGGTGATGGGAGTGTAGGATTTGGTGAGGTCGGTGGTGATGGGAGTGTGGGATTTGGTGAGGTTGGTGGTGATGGGAGTGTGGGATTTGGTGAGGTTGGTGGTGATGGGAGTGTGGGATTTGGTGAGGTCGGTGGTGATGGGAGTGTGGGATTTGGTGAGGTTGGTGTTGATGGGAGTGTAGGATTTGGTGAGGTTGGTGGTGATGGGAGTGTAGGATTTGGTGAGGTCGGTGGTGATGGGAGTGTGGGATTTGGTGAGGTTGGTGGTGATGGGAGTGTGGGATTTGGTGAGGTTGGTGGTGATGGGAGTGTGGGATTTGGTGAGGTTGGTGTTGATGGGAGTGTAGGATTTGGTGAGGTTGGTGTTGATGGGAGTGTAGGATTTGGTGAGGTTGGTGGTGATGGGAGTGTAGGATTTGGTGAGGTTGGTGGTGATGGGAGTGTAGGATTTGGTGAGGTTGGTGGTGATGGGAGTGTGGGATTTGGTGAGGTTGGTGGTGATGGGAGTGTGGGATTTGGTGAGGTTGGTGTTGATGGGAGTGTAGGATTTGGTGAGGTTGGTGGTGATGGGAGTATGGGATTTGGTGAGGTTGGTGGTGATGGGAGTGTGGGATTTGATGAGGTTGGTGGTGATGGGAGTGTGGGATTTGGTGAGGTTGGTGGTGATGGGAGTGCGGGATTTGGTGAGGTTGGTGGTGATGGGAGTGTGGGATTTGGTGAGGTTGGTGGTGATGGGAGTGTGGGATTTGGTGAGGTTGGTGGTGATGGGAGTGTGGGATTTGGTGAGGTTGGTGGTGATGGGAGTGTGGGATTTGGTGAGGTTGGTGGTGATGGGAGTGTGGGATTTGGTGAGGTTGGTGGTGATGGGAGTGTGGGATTTGGTGAGGTTGGTGGTGATGGGAGTGTGGGATTTGGTGAGGTTGGTGGTGATGGGAGTGTGGGATTTGGTGAGGTTGGTGGTGATGGGAGTGTGGGATTTGGTGAGGTTGGTGGTGATGGGAGTGTGGGATTTGGTGAGGTTGGTGGTGATGGGAGTGTGGGATTTGGTGAGGTTGGTGGTGATGGGAGTGTGGGATTTGGTGAGGTTTGTGTTGATGGGAGTGTAGGATTTGGTGAGGTTGGTGTTGATGGGAGTGTGGGATTTGGTGAGGTTGGTGGTGATGGGAGTGTAGGATTTGGTGAGGTTGGTGTTGATGGGAGTGTGGGATTTGGTGAGGTTGGTGGTGATGGGAGTGTGGGATTTGGTGAAGTTGGTGGTGATGGGAGTGTGGGATTTGGTGAGGTTGGTGGTGATGGGAGTGTGGGATTTGGTGAGGTTGGTGGTGATGGGAGTGTAGGATTTGGTGAGGTTGGTGTTGATGGGAGTGTGGGATTTGGTGAGGTTGGTGGTGATGGGAGTGTGGGATTTGGTGAAGTTGGTGGTGATGGGAGTGTGGGATTTGGTGAGGTTGGTGTTGATGGGAGTGTGGGATTTGGTGAGGTTGGTGTTGATGGGAGTGTAGGATTTGGTGAGGTTGGTGTTGATGGGAGTGTAGGATTTGGTGAGGTTGGTGTTGATGGGAGTGTAGGATTTGGTGAGGTTGGTGTTGATGGGAGTGTGGGATTTGGTGAGGTTGGTGTTGATGGGAGTGTAGGATTTGGTGAGGTTGGTGGTGATGGGAGTGTAGGATTTGGTGAGGTTGGTGGTGATGGGAGTGTGGGATTTGGTGAGGTTGGTGGTGATGGGAGTGTAGGATTTGGTGAGGTTGGTGGTGATGGGAGTGTGGGATTTGGTGAGGTTTGTGTTGATGGGAGTGTGGGATTTGGTGAGGTTGGTGGTGATGAGTGTGTGACATAGTGGGGATAATGGCAGCGATATTCTGAACAAGAACTTTGTTGACTGGAGAATACTTCAATCATTGAAGGTAATGTAAATATAGGATTATGGCCCATTCTGCACAATCTTTTTTCAATAGTGTTCAGGTGGCAGTGGTAGTATACTTTAACTCAGGAAAATTTTAACTTTTTTATTCCATATTTTTAAATGGTACGATATGAGTACAATGCAATTAGTAAACAGAAGAGACATATAATTAGCACAACAGCAGCAATAAATGGAAAACATTACAAATCTCTGTACAACACGGGAATAACATTTATAAAGGAATAAAACATTATTCAATTCATTTCTTTTACTTAGTCCAAACATATAAGCCATTGACAGTGACCTTTGATCCTTCAACAAAAGAGACATGAAAGCCATCTGTGACTTTGCTTTATTTTAAATAAACATTTTGTCTTCATGCGGCAAATGCTAAATATGGACTGGCCGTTCTACTGAATCCACCATCAACTCGTAAAAATATACTCAATATATTGGCATTCGGCACTGAACCAATCTTTCTTACATGCAAGTAAGTGTTACTGTGATGTTGCTGAAATAGTTTTTGCCAAATACAATATCTTGCTTCTCTATAGATATCGGTGAGTAGCCGAGTTAACTGTGCTGCACACTGAAAGAGACAGTTCAGAATGGGGCCAGGGGGTCAATGTTTGTATCGGTGTTCCGGCTAATCATATGTGAAGTTAGTGCAAAAGAGAGAACGTTGACTGAAAGTAAAACACGCACTGATGCAAGATGGAAATTAGATGAGAATAATGGGCAATTTTAAATAAGAGCCTGAAAAGATAAAATATCATTGTACTGTAGAAAAACTAAGGAGGACTGTAGATCTAGGTCAGAAATTCAAGCTGACTTGAATAGCATTAGTTCAGTCAGACTTGAGGCTAAATCAAGGGCTTTTCTTCAAAAGCTTGTCTCCTGTCTTTGTTTTATTTGCTCAAGATTTTTCCATTTCAACAAGATACATCTTGCATTATTTCAGACTCATCTTTGCAAGAGTACCTCAGTGATTTCCAAAACAATTTGCAATCTTGCCAGAAAATAATGTAGCTGTTGAGTGAGAAGATGCGATGAAGTCAGCTGTTTGTCAGTGGAGTAGCCTTGGCTCAATGAATGTCTGGCTGTGAAAGCCACAGTAATCGATATGTTCAGAAAAACTAGCATTAGGCCAGTCATAGAATAGGAATTCCAAGGTGATTCTATCGACACTTCAATTTCTCAAATTGAGGTTATTTCTATGCTTTTAGAATCACCCACATGTGATAACTCTTTGTGCTTCAACATAAATTCATGCTAATTGTTGTGGGGAATCAGTTTCTATTTCAATAGATAAGTTAATGGAACAGCCTTTTATGTGAATGGGTGAGGTGAATAGAGGCAGCATGGCCAGTCCGAGAAGATCATGCACTCACTGGGGCTGAATAGGGAGAACTGTTTTGATATCTGGCCATGTCATTTCCACAGGGATTCTCCTGGTCGCCCACCGTAACATCAGCAGAAAACCCGGAGAAATGGCATAAACGGCTGTGTTTTTTTAGTCAGTTACAGCGGGAGACAGGGAGAATTCCCGTGGAAATTATATCCCCAGTTCTCCATTCTTGACCCATTTGACACATTTGGAACACTCCCTGTAGAACTCTTAGTACAAGGTGAGAGGGACATGGCACACCCACCAGAATATGGCAAATCACCAAGTTGTGGTGGCACAACCCAAAACCACCAGACACTGAGTCAGTGGGAAAATGCAGCAGTTCACCCTAATACTACCACCAATCCTCAGAATCAGTCTTCAGGGACATCCACAGGCCACTCTGAAAGATTCAAATCAACATCACTCTATAGTGTGTATGTTATGAATGTAATGCTGGTCAGTGTGTTGTAACTAAAACTATACGTGACATAAAAAATTGCTTAGTACACTCAACCTGGTCCTCTCATGCTACTCATCAGCCCCTTAGTGTGTGTCGGTTACCTGCTTCCACTTTATTTTCTGGCTTCTAGAAAGTCCAGAAGAACCACCCAACTTGTTTTGCTTTCTAATTTTCCTTCCAATGTTATGGAAAAAGGCCCATCCTTTGCTGGATGCCTCTTCCAGGAAGCGTGCCTGAGATTGGGATCTTGTCTTATGATGAATAGCCTTCAACCTACCACTCTGTGCCACACAGAAATCAATTATTGCTTAAAAATCCAAAGGGTCGAAGTTTAGCAGGTTGCTCAAACCTAGTTTGTAATTAATCATCACATTCCCAGATTAAGGGCCATAGACTATGTGCAGAAGCCAAACTTATTTCTGATACCCCACTCCCCTTCCACCCTACTGAGAATGAAACCAAAGCCTTGGCCTGAAGGCAACTTGACTTCACACTTCTCCCGCTGAGATAAAATGCAGCCCGCCCATGAGACAAAAGTTGGTGCCCTGGGTAGAAGGAAGGTTTCATCCTCTTCTTCCCCACTCTGAGAAAAATGTGGGGCCTGGAGGGTGGGATTGTCTAACCCATCACAGTGCCCCCCCTCCTCCACAGAGAAGAAATTTGGGGGGAGGGAATGGTTCCTCAACCCATCCCCCTCTAAAGAGACAAATCACTGGGCTGGTGGGGAAGGGAAGATTACCCAACCCCACCCATACTTGGCCCCACAAGACAAAAGCGGTACCCTGGTTGGAATGAAGCCTCACCGCACTATGAAAAAATGAGTGATTGGAGGGAGAAAAGCACTAGTCCATCCAAACTCCCCATCCCCCACCAAGAGATTTGGGGCTTAGGGGAAGAGAAGGACAGTTGACCGCATCTTCACTCACTGAAATGTAATTGCATGATGCCCCTCTCTGCTGAGGTAGTTTCTCTGCCTTTTTTCACCCCCTCTGCATCAAACTCCTGGAGTCGCACCCCCCTTTCCCTCCCTCACACCCCCTCTTTCCATCCCCCAACCTATCTTCACCCACCCCTTCCATCTTCCCCCACCCCATCCATCTTCCCCCATCCCCTCTCCATCTACCCCATCCCCTCCATCTTTCCCCATCCCCCTCCCTCTTCCCCATCCCTGTCCATCTTCCCCCATCCCCTCTCCATCTTCCCCATCCCATCCATCTTTCCCCATCCCCCTCCCTCTTCCCCATCCCTATCCATATTCCCACATTCCCATCCATCTTCTCCCACCCCCATCAATATTCCCCATTCACCTCTCTCTTCCCCCCCCCCATCAATATTCCCCATCTACCTCCCTCTTCCCCCTCCCCCATCAATATTCCCCATCCACCTCCCTCTTCCCCCACCCCCATCAATATTCCCCATTCACCTCCCTCTTCCCCCTCCCCCATCAATATTCCCCATCCACCTCCCTCTTTCCCCACCCCCATCAATATTCCCCATCTACCTCCCTCTTCCCCCTCCCCCATCAATATTCCCCATCCACCTCCCTCTTTCCCCACCCCCATCAATATTCCCCATCCACCTCTCTCTTCCCCCACCCCCATCAATATTCCCCATCCACCACTCTCTTCCCCCTCCCCCATCAATATTCCCCATTTATATCCTTCTTCCTCTACCCCTATCAAAATACCCTCTTCCCTATCCATCTTTCCCCACCCCATCAAGCTTCCCCCATCCTCCATCAATATTCTATATCCCCATCCTTCTGCCCCCACCCCATCCATCGTCCCCATCAATATTACCACATCCCAACTCCATCTTCCCCACACCCATTTACGTCTTCCCCCAACACCCCCTCCATCTTCCCCATCCCCATCCATCTTCCCCCACTCCCTCCATCTTCCCCCACTCCCTCCATCTTGCCCCATTTCCATCCATCTTCCCCATCATTATTCCCCCATCCCACCTCCATCTTTCCCATATCCACATCCATTTTCTCCCCCCCTCTATCTTCCCCATCTGACATCAATATTACCCCCATCCCCCATCCATCTTTCCCATCACCTCCACCTCCCCATCCCCTCTCCATCTCCCCACCCTCCCACTATCTTCCCCATCCCCCTAATCATCCCCATTTCCATCAATATTCCTTCAACCCCCACCATCTTCCCAATCCCATCCATCTTCCCCACCCCCTTCCCTCTTCTCCCACCCCATCCATCTTCCCCTAACTCCCATCAATATTCCTCCATCCCCATCAATATTCCCCCATCCCCATCCATCTTTCACAATCCCCCATCCATCTTGCCCCACACCATCCATCTGCCCCATCCTCCATCCATCTTAGAACCATAGAACTATAGAAAAGATACAGCACAGAAGGGGGCCATTCAGCCCATCGTGTCCGCGCCAGCTCGAAGAACAACCAGGTGCCCATTCTAATCCCACCTTCCAGCACCCGGTCCGTAGCCCTGCAGCTTACAGCACTTTAGGTGCAGGTCCAGGTACTTTTTAAAACAGTTGAGGGTCCTTGCCTCTACCAACAATTCGGGCAGCGAATTCCATACACTCACCACCCTCTGGGTAAAAAAGTTTTTCCTCATGTCCCCTCTAATCCTTCCACCAATCAGCTGAAATCCATGTCCACTAGTTCTTGAACTCTCCGCTAGGGGAAACAGGTACTTCCTGTCTACTCTATCTAGGCCCCTCATAATATTGTACACCTCAATCAAGTCTCCCCTCAGCCTCCTCTGCTCCAAGGAAAACAACCCCAGCCTATCCAATCTCTCCTCCTAGCTGCAATTTTTAAGCCCTGGCAATATTCTTGTAAATCTTCTCTGCACTCTCTCCAGAGCAATTACGTCCTTCCTGTAATGTGGTGACCAGAACTGCGCACAATCCTCCAGCTGTGGCCTTACCAGCGTTTTATACAGTTCCATCATTACATCCCTGCTAATAACGGAGAGCATTCCGTATGCCTTCTTCACAACCTTATCGACCTCTACTGCCACCTTCAGGGACCTGTGCACATGCACTCCAAGGTCTCTCACTTCCTCTCCCTCTCTCAATATATTCCCATTTACTGCGTATTCCCTTTTACTGTTTGCCCTCACTAAGTGCATTACCTCACACTTCTCCAGGTTGAACTCTATTTGCCATCTTGCCAATCAATATTCCCCCATTCCACCTTCATATGCGCCACACTCACATCCAATTTCCCCCAAAACCCCCTCCATCTTTCCTCATCGGACATCAATATTCCCTCATCCCCTCCATCTTCTCCCATTCACGCCTTCATCTTCCCCCACTCCCCCTCCATCTTCCCCCACTCCCCCTCCATCTTCCCCCACTCCCTCTCCATCTTCCCCCACACCCCTCTCCATCTTCCCACTCCCCCATCCATCTTCTCCCACACCCTCCTCCATCTTCCCCCACATCCCCCACCATTTTTCCCCACCCCCCCCCTCCATTTCCCCCAACACCCCCCTCCATCTTCTCCCACTCCCTCATCCATCTTCCTACTCCCCCATCCATCTTCCCCGCACCCCCATCCATCTTCTCCCACACCCCCCATCCATCTTCCCCACACCCCCCTCCATTTTCCCCCACACCCTCCTCCATCTTCCTACTCCCCCATCCATTTTCCCCCACACCCTCCTCCATCTTCCCCCATACCCCCCCTCCATTTCCCCCCATGTCCCCCTCCATCTTCCCACTCCCTCATCCATCTTTCCCCACACCCTCCTCCATCTTCCTACTCCCCCATCCATCTTCCCCCACACCCCCCCTCCATTTTTATCATGATAACATCATACAGCAGACATAATTTACACCATTGCATTTTGTGTTTGTAAACAAATGAGAAAAGATTTGTCAAATAATTCCTGATAAGTAGAATGAGAGTGCTTAAACAAATCAAACTAACCCTCATCACTGCCTGCAATCATTACTTCCTACCAGCTTAATGCTTGCATGTTTTAACGATGTGTGAGCACTTAAGGTGCATTTCAATACATGGTACATCATTGTCCCTCTCCTGTTCACTTTATCAGCCATTTGCACACTGTATGTTTATCTGCAGATCACTGGAGCTAAGCTCTTGACATTTGTTAGCATTTACTGGCAGATGAGGTGCCATTAAGCGTATTTTTATTTCCGGAGACAGCAGCCAGCCCTTTGTTTAGGTGATGGCTGTCCTCCACGTATGTACTTCATAGAGCCTCATTTTATTTAGAATGATGAGAATTAGTGCAGCGCTCCTTCTGAATAAAATATGACCATTCTCCTGGCTGTTGAAAAGGATGATGCTTTAATGGCAAATGGGTTATTGGAACTTTATTGGAACATCAACAATTGATTTTTTAGATAAATTTAGCCACGGAGCTAAAAACAAAATAGTTCTCCTTGGTCAGAAAATGCTTTTATTTTGAAAAACATAATTAATGGTTTACCAAAGCTATTCAAAATATCTCAAAAAATAATAATTGGGAAATAGGTAGATCCAGTGATGTGGATTTATATTTAGTTAATTATAGGAATGTTTTGTAATGGTGAAAACCTTACCACATTCAGAGGTAGGAGAACAAGGGGGTTGTGGTGCTTTTCCTTGATTTAAATAACGTGTACATACAATAAAGTCCTATTTGCTGTATCTATTCAGTGTCTGTGATATCTGTGCATTAAAAGGTGAGGTGATTTTGAAGTGACCAGATTTGGTTTGGATTGGCCAGAGTGGCAGCATGTGTCCAGTTTGTGATTGCGCTCTCGTTTCTCCTGTTGGAAATGCTTTTTCTTTTCACAAACTAACATGATTGAAGCCATATTCCTTACTGCTACCTCCTTTGTGGAAGAGTGACAGACAACTGAAACCTTGACAGAGTTAACTAGTGTAACTTCAAACCCTGGTAAGCAAATAGCTGACATGGTGTCTGTTTAAGATGCTATTTAGGCCTTTCATTGACTTTTGTTTTAAATTACTATTGTTGAGCTAATTCTATGCGTTTTTAACTTCCATACAATACTAAATCTACCACATGTGTATTACTGAGTATTTAAGGGGAAGTGTGCTCTATTGAATTTCCACCTAATCCTAGATGGTATAAGTACACTTACTAATGTTTCTTAGTGTTCCTTTATCCTGCTATTTTATGCTTTTAAACTTCTGATCAGAACGCTACAGACAAAGAGCTGACAATTTATGTCGAATCCCTTCTCTAGTGATAACGTGGTGCTGCTGTCTCGCCATATCATGAATGGAGCGGAGTGCTGTGGCTGCACTATCAGTTCGTGATTGTTGTTGTAAAGTGGATTCTGCATAAAATGTCTGCACTCATACTCTCTCTGACTAACAGCTTGGAAACATCGGAGCATAGGAACAGAAGTAGGCCATTCAGCCCCTTGAGCCTGTTCTGCCATTCAATTAGATCATGGCTGATCTGTATCTTAACTACATCTACCCGCCTTGGTTCTGTAACCCTTAATATCCTTGCCTAACAAAAATCTATCAATCTCAGTTTTGAAATGTTCAATTGAAACATAAAACACAGGAAGAAAGGAAGCCTGATTGGCAAATGTTCAGACACCTCTCTTTCTAACTTTGAGCTTGTGTAGTAATTCAATAGATACGCTGCTTCCCTCTTAACAATGTCCTTTATGTCTAAAAGCAATCACCAGAGACTGGGAAGGATTTTCCAAGCCTACGCAGGAATAAGTGTTTCACGGATGCTCCTCTGCATTGTATTTATAGTGACACTCCAGGTTACATGCCGAGAATCTAAATCGCATTTCAAATGAAACCACAAACCCTTTCTGTTTGTTCCACTCCTCTATCATAAAAAGAGCTATTGTACTCAAAAATGTACATTAGACTGAGTGCTAGCTCTTTTCAATCACTTTGAATACTTCAGATTAATGTTAACACAGAATCCAACAGTCTATTTAAAGACAGTAACCCTACTGAGGTTGGTCTAATGGTGGATATCGTTGCAGGTAGATCCCGATGCAGACTGGACTCCCCCCGATGTCGTCCACATTCCCCATCTCCCCAACCCCCCCTCCAATTTGTTCCAGGGCCCACCATCTCGCTCTCCCTCCCGCCTCCCTCTCTGATTCACCACTTCTTTCCTTTCTGACAGGCAACCAGCCTGTCAATCTGGTTGCCTAGTACATGGGAAACCCAGAAGCACAAATACTCACCTTCAATTGAGTTGCGATCGCAGATTACGATGCACACATTTGGCTTCCGGGTTCCCCACGCGAATAGTTAGGGACGGGCTGGGTTCCCACTCCAAGTTAAAATCATGCCCATTATGTCTGATTATATACAAGGGCCATTTCAGTGCAAGAGCCTGTGCTTCTAATCCGACCTATAGACCAGCAACTTACCAGGATAATTTATATGACAGGAAACAGCCCTCTAAAATAAATCATAAAATCATTTTCTTATTTCAGTCAGTATTTTTAGTTACTTATTAATTTACCTGATAACCACTACTTTTGCACATGATTTCCATTAAATATTTTAGAGGGCGAAGAGGAAAGCTCACACTCATCAAGGCGAGAGTGTCAATGCTAGTACCCAGAATATTGTTTATACTTAATGATCACAGCATTGGGCATCCCCAGGTTATGTGTGGTATCAGTCAGAAACAGAGCAAAGCTCCTCTGCCCTGCCCAAGAATCTCAAAAGTATACTCCCAGCCTGAATTTTCCATTTTCCACAGCAGGTGTCCTATGGCTTCTCCAAGTTAGATTGTCAATAGGCGCAGATTTGTGGGCAATTTTCTGCTGTGGGGCCATGCCCAATTAATTCTTCAGGAGGACATAGACAGACTGGTGAAATGGGCAGACACACGTGGCAGAAATTTAGCGCAGAGAAGTGTGAAGTGATACATTTTGGTAGGAAGAATGAGGAGAGGCAATATAAACTAAAGGGTTCAATTTTAATGGGGATGCAGGAACAGAGAGACCTGGGGGTGCACATACACAAATCTTTGAAGGTGGCAGGACAAGTTGAGAAGGCTTTGAATAAAGCATATGGGATCCTGAGCTATTAATAGAGGCATAGAAGCTAGGAAGTTATGCTAAACCTTTATAAAACACTGATTAGGCCTCAGCTGGTGTATTGTGATCAATTCTGGGCACCACACTTTAGGAAGGATGTCAAGGCCTTAGAGAGGGTGCAGAAGCGATTTACTAGAATGGTACCAGGGATGAGGGACTTCAGTTATGTGGAAAGACTGGACAAGCTGGGGTTGTTCTTTTTAGAACAGAAAAGGTTATGGGGAGATTTGATGGAGGTGTTCAAAATCATGAACGGTTTTGACAGAGTAAATAAGGAGAAACTGTTTCCAGTGGCAGAAGGGTCGGTAACCACAGGACACAGATTTAAGATGATTGGCAAAAGAACCAAAGGTGGCATGAGAAAAAACTTTCCAGGCCGATTGGCCTCCTCCTGTGCTGTACCTGTTATGATACTATGAATTGTCTGTCCCAACTTGTATCAGTGGAGATTCAAGGCCAGGTCCTATAATTCACAGAGAGCTCAGTGCTATGTCTGTAGGCTGTAATAGGTTAACCTGAGTCTAAGGTCCTGGATAATCAAAGATGTGCTCAGAGACTTGCCATATTTTTCACATCATTATTGATTTCCTTGTGGACTTGCAACAAAGAGAAGTTAACTTAATCGAGCCATTCATAGTGCAGAGATCAATGTCAACATATTTCAAATGGAACTGAAGAGTTTGGCAAGTTTATCTTTGTTTACATTAATGAGAGTGTTTTTCAGAATGTGGCCCTGCTAATCAGGGCAAAGCAAAATAGCTGCTGTTATGCTTAGAGCTGCAATAGCCCAGAATATTAAATTAACTTGTACACATGCTCACAAAGTACATCCATTCCTTCTACATGAAAAAATCCAAATAGCTGGTTGGCTGTTTATTTATAAATGAGAAAGACGCCCATCTTCCTGCAAAAGATTTTTTCCCAAACATACAAGGTGATACTAAAAATTGTGACAAAATGTATTATTGCATCACTTGCCATGACATTACTATAACAAACATGATATCTACTCTTCTGTTTGTTTTCCAATCCCAGCCAAAATGACTGTGCCGATAATTTTCATGAAGACTGTGCCCATCATTATTTAGTATCAAATATTTGATTTCACGTAGAATAGTTTGGAACAATTGTAGGGGTGCTGTAGTTTTTAAATATGCAGAAAAAGAATCAGAAATATCCTGATCCAACCAGTTTGCATTAATGGTTTGGACTTGATGGCGATCTATGGAAAGAACTCTTTCAGCTGCATATCAAGTATCATTGGTTTTTTTTTTCCCCTTTCTACCCTCTTCCCTTCAGGCATATTAACTAGAACATGACTTGTGATTAGTCACAAGTTTTATTTTTCATCAGGACCTTGATTTAACATCACTGTTGTCTCATGCTGGAATTACGCAGACCTTAGTACCTGTTTTCAAAGAATGGATAGCTCGCAGCTATACTGCTCCACTTGCACTGCTGCTCAATTAGGTAAATCAGAGCAGATTGGGCTTTTAGCTATTTACTAATATTAAAAGTTAAAAGCACGCTAGTGTATTTTGTTGAATTGGTGCATCATTGAAGTAATCACATCAATTCTGAAAGATCAATTTTTGCTCAGATTGGTTCCCTTTAACTGCAGTTAACAGATTCCACATCAGTGGAACAAAAACACTGGGCTCGATTTTAGGGTCGGGTTACCTGCGGGTTTCCAGCGGGGTGGCCCCGAAAATCCCGATCTCCGGTCACGTGACCGGATCGCGACGAAATCCCGGCCACTTCCGGGTACCGCGCTGACGTGCGGGGCTGCGCGCGCAAGCCCCGCTGGTGGGAATCCCGCAGGCAATTAAAGCCAGCGGGGTTCCACTTGAGAGTACTTAATTTGCTCGTTGTGGTCAGTTAATGAGCTGAAGCAGCTGTCAAAAGAGGAAGTGTGGGATTTTAGGTTCAAGGCAGTCAGTTTCCCACACTGGGGGAAACAGTACCTTTCAAACCAGGCGTGTTGCAGCCAGCAGCCTGTGGCAGGTGCCAAGGTGCGCTCCACGGGGGAGAGCCCTCACCCACGCAGGAGGCCACCGCGTCACATAGGGCAACCCCTGCCCCCCACGACCCCCCGGCCAAGCCAGAGGACAGACCGACACGAAACCGCAGCCCCAGTCCGAGGACCCACACACCTACCCTGCACAACCCCTCAGACCAACACCTGCCAGTTGGGTGGTGTGTGGACATCCTCGGAGGACGAAGAGCATGACCAGCACCAGCAGCCTCGCAGTCCACGCCGTCCGCCGCAGAGACGTGGATCCCCCCAACCTGCACAGCCGGAGGGAGGGCTACCGCAGAGAGAGACGCGTCGCAGAGGGCACTACCCTCGCCACAGGGTCCACAGACCGAGGCGCAGCTCCCCGGACCTCTCCGAGCAGCAGTGCACAGGGAGGCGCAGATTCGCTCGACATGTAGTCGTGGAGATCTGCAGCCTCTTTCATGCCGAGCTGCTCCTGGCTGGCCCCAGCACCAACTGCTTACCTGTCGCTGGCAAAGTCACCACTGTCCTCCACACCTTCTCCTCCGCATCCTTCCAGGGTGCAGCCGGCTACACCGCCGATGTCTCTCAGTCGTCTGCGCGGACGAGCCCTGCAAATACACCTGCACCTACTCTGCAGTAACACGATGGGTGGCATCAGTGGTGGGTCCTCATAGTGATACCCAGGAGCGGGCATTATTGGACACAACGGACAGGATTCGCGGAGACATGGCAGTGGTGGTGTCAATATAATGTGTGCTGTTTGTGGCTCTGAAATTCAATATGGGTAACACCCATGACAAACCCTCAGACACCCTTGTGCACCCCCTTCATGCTGACGAGACGTTTGCCTTACCCTGCCTACTGCACATATGTGATGCATGCCCTGTGGCTGCAGCACAGGTGGTGGCAGGTTGAGTGAGGCTGGCCGTGAGGGAGATGCACGAGAGGGTGAGTATGGGATGGAGCCATGAGATTGTATGAGGATTGGGTCGCGTGTTAGTGGCAGGATGAGTACTGGCGAGGTGAGTAGGTGGAGGTAAGATGAGGATGGGGTGTGAGTGGGCATGAAGGGTGATGTGACAGAATAGTGTTGGCGGTGCCGAAGGAGATTTGGGGTGGGGGCAGTGTTGTGGCAGATGGAGTGTAGGGGAAAGACTTCGTGTTCTCACTGTGGCGGACCTACTGCGGTCATTGCAGCGCCTCCTGCACTGTATGCAGGTGGGCCATATGTTGGTGGCGCAGGTGACCCCCTCTGCCACCTCGAGCCAGGCCTTCTTGGTGGCAGAGGCAGGCCGCTTCCTTCCGCCCGCCGGGGGGAAGATCTGTGTCCTCCCCCTCCTCCTCACCCCATCTGATGATACCTGGGGTGAGGCATCATTAAACTGGGAGCAGCCTTCCCCCTGGGCTGCTCCATGCTGCAATTTGTTCCATTGGTTGCAGCATCTGTCAGTGGAGGACTGCCCCTTTAACTAGAGAGCCTCCAGCTGACAGATCGTACTGCGCATGCGCAGCCCGACCGACGCGCAGGCCAGCGCCGTGGACCCCGGAGGAGCAGGTAATTGGATACTATTAGTGGGTTGCCTCCTACGATCGCGTGGGCAACCCACTAATTTCGCCGTTTGCGTTTTTGACGCTCCCGGAGGACCACCCGCTGGGAACCCGCAGGCCTGCTAAATTCGAGCCCACTATGTTAGATTGACCTAAAATATATAATATAACTGACCCTTACCAGTTACTAAAAGACTGTAGGCCACATTAGGAATAAGTTAAAATATCTGTGGAGGCCAAATACTTAGGAGTAGTGTAAAGTACTATAATTTTTACTGTTATATGCTTCAAACATACAGTATACCAAATCATAGTATCATAGTAGGTACAGCACAGGAGGAGGCCATTTGGCCCATCGTGCCTGTGCCGGCTCTTTGAAAGAGCTATCCAATTAGTCCCATTCTCCTGCTCTTTCCCCATAGCCCTGTAAATTTTTTCCCTTCAAGTATTTATCCAACTCTTTTTTGAAAGCCATGATTTAATCTGCTTCCACCACCCTTTCAGGCAGTGCATTCCAGATCATTACAACTCGCTGTGTAAAAAATGTTTCCTCATGTCGCCTCTGGCTCTTTTGCCGATCACCTTAAATCTGTGTCCTCTGGTTATCGACCCTTCTGCCACTGGAAACAGTTTCTTCTAATTTACTCTTTCAAAACTGTTCATGATTTTGAAAACCTCTATCTCCCCTTGACCTTCTCAATTTTAAGGAGAACAACCCCAGGGTTCTCCAGTCTCTCCACATAACTGAAGTTCCTCATCCCTCATCCCTGGTATCATTCTAGTAAATCTCTTCTACATCCTCTCAAAGGCTTTGACGCCTATCCTAAAATGTGCTGCCCAGTGGAATGCACATCTTGTGACATGTAGGAGCTCCAGGATGCTTTCCGTGTCCCGGACAGCCACAGGTGCAGGAAGTGTCGCCAGCTGGAGGAGCTCGAGCTCTGGGTTTCAGAGCATGAGCAAAAGCTGGCATCACTGCAGTGCATCCACGAGGCTGAGAGCTAAGTAGATAGCAGGTGGTCACCCCACAGTTTAAGAAAGAGCAGGCAAAGAGGGACTGGGTGACCGCCAGACAGACAAGGAGGACCAGGCAGGTAGTGCAGGAGTCCCCTGAGGGCATCTCGCTGTCTTCAGTTCTGAATACTGATGAGGGAGAGGGTTCCCCTGGGGAGTACAGCCAGAGCCAAGACCATAGCACCATGGGTGGTTCAGCTCTACATGGGGGAAGGAGAAAGGTCAAGAGAGCGATAATGATGGGGGATTCTATAGTTAGGGGAGCAGACAGGCGTTTCTGGGGCCGGAGACGTGATTCCAGGATGGTATGTTGCCTCCCTGATGCCAGGGTCAAGAATGTCACTGAGCGGCTGCAGAACATTCTGGAAGGGGAGAGTGAACAGCCAGAGGTTGTGATCCATATCGGTACCACCGACATAGGTAGAAAGTGGGATGAGGTCCTGCAGGCAGATTTTAAGGAGTTAGGAAAGAGATTAAGAAGCAGGACCTCAAAGATAGTAATCTCCAGATTACTCCCGATGCCAAGTGCTAGCGAGTATAGAAATAGGGGGATAGAGCAGATGAATGTGTGGCTGCAGAGATGGTGTAGGAGGGAGGGCTTTAGATTCCTGGGGCATTGGGACCAATTCTGGGGCAGGTTGGATGTGTACAGGCCGGACTGGTTGCACCTCAACAGAGCTGGGACCAATGACCTCGCGGGGAGGTTGGTTAGTGCTGTTGGGGGGGGGGGGATCTTAAATGAATTTGGCAGGGGGACGGGCACCAGGATGCAGCATTGGAAAGGAGAAACAAGGGGCACAAAGGATTTGGAGAGATAGATAGCACTAGAGTAAGAAATAGTACGGTATTAGATGGGATCAGACTAAGAGTACAAGAAAGTCTAAGATAGGTTTGCAGTGCATGTGTGTAAACACATGAAGCTTGGTAAACAAGGTTGGTGATCTGCAGGCACAAATAGCCACATGGGAATATGATGTTGTGGTGATAATGGAGACCTGGCTCAAAAAAGGGCAGGATTGGGTACTAAATATTCCTGGGTACAAGGTGTTCAGGAAAGATAGGGAAGGAAAGAAAGGAGGGTTTGGGGGGTGGGGGGGTGGGTGGTGGAAGTATTGATTAAGGAGAATATTGTAGTGTTAGAGAGAGAGGATGTCCTGGAGGGGTCAAGGACAGAATCTATTTGGTTGGAGTTAAGAAACAATAGAGATGCCATTACACTACTGGGTGTATTCTATAGGCTACCAACTAGCGGGAAGGATATAGAGGAGCAAATTTGCAGGGAAATTACAGATAAGTGCAAAAGCCATAGAGTGGTGATAACGGGGGACTTCAGCTATCCTATTATAGACTGGGATAACAATAATAACATAAGGGGCAAAGTGGGGGTGGGGGGGGGGGGTAGTTTTTGAAGTGTGTTCAGGGGAACTTTCTTGACCAGTATGTTTCCGGCCTAACGAGGAAGGAGACATTGCTTGACTTGGTTCTGGGGAATGAGGCGGGCCAAGTGGATCAAGTGTCAATGGGGGAACATTTAGGGAACAGTGATCATAGTATCATAAGGTTTAGAATAGCTACGGAAAAGGACATGGACCACTCTAAAGTAAAAATACTCAATTGGAGGAGGGCCAATTTCAGTCGGATGAGGACAGATCTGGCCTGGGTAAATTGGAAACAAAGATTGGCAGGTATAACTGTAATTGAACAATGGGCGGCCTTTAAGGAGGAGATAGTTCGGGTACAGTCCAGGTCCATTCCCATGAGGGAGAAAGGTAGGGCAATTAAAGCCAGAACTCCTTGGATAACAAAAGAGATAGAAAGATGAAGCTGAAAAAAGGGTCATATGACAGAAGTCAGGTTGCTAACACAAGAGAGAACCAGGCTGAATACAGAAAGTTCAGAGGGGAAGTGAAAAAGGAAATGAAGGGCAAAGAGAGAAAATGAGAATAGAATGGTGGCTAACATAAAAGGGAATCCAAAAGTCATCTATAGGCATGTAAACATTAAATGAGTAGTAAGAGGAGGGGTGGGGCCAATCAGGGAACAAAAAGGAGATCTACTCGTGGAAGCAGAGGGGATGGCTGAGGTACTAAATGAGTACTTAGCATCTGTCTTTACCAAGGAAGAAGATGCTGCCGCAGTCTCAGTAAAAGAAGATGTAGTTGAGATACTGGATGGGCTAAAAATTGATAAAGAAGAGGTACTAGAAAGGCTGGCTGTACTTAAAGTAGATCAGTCACCCGGTCCGGATGGGATGCATCCTAGGTTGCTGAGGGAAGTAAGGGTGGAAATTGCGGAGGTACTGGCCATAATCTTCCAATCCACCTTAGATACGGGGGTGGTGCCAGAGGACTGGAAAATTGCAAATGTTACACCCTTGTTCAAAAAAGTGTATAAGGATAAACCCAGCAATTACAGGCCAGTCAGTTTAACCTCAGTGGTGGGGAAACTTTTAGAAACGATAATCTGGGGCAGAATTAGCAGTCACTTGGACAAGTGTGGATTGATTAGGGAAAGCCAGCACGCATTTGTTAAAGGCAAATTGTGTTTAACTAGCTTGATAGAGTTTTTTGATGAGGTAACAGAGAGGGTCAACGAGGGCAATGCGGTTGATGTGGTGTATATGGACTTTCAAATGGCGTTTGATAAAGTGTCGCATAATAGGCTTGTCATCAAGATTGAAGCCCAATGAATAAAGCGGGCAAGAGCAGCATGGATACTGAATTGGCTAAGTAACAGGAAGCAGAGAGTAGTCGTCAATGGTTGTTTTTTGGATTGGAAGGATGTGTGCAGTGGTGTCTCCCCAGGGGTCGGTACTAGGACTATATATTTTCTTGATATATATTAATGTCTTGGACTTGAGTGTACAGGGTACAATTTCCAAATTTGCAGATGACACAAAACTTGGAAGTGTAGTGAACAGTGAGGAGGATAGTGATAGACTTCAAGAGGATATAGACAGGCTGGTGGCATGGGCGGACTTGTGGCAGATGAAATTTAACGCAGAAAAATGTGAAGTGGTACATTTCGGTAAGAAGAATGAGGAGAGGCAATACAAACTAGAGGGCACAATCCTAAAAGGGATACAGGAACAGAGAGATCTGGGGATATCTGTCCACAAATCGTTTAAAGTGGCAGGGCAGGTTGAGAAAGTGGTTAAACAAGCATACAGTATCCTAGGCTTTATAAATAGAGGCATAGAGTACCAAAGCAAGGAAGTCATGATGAACATTCATAAAACACTGATTCGACCACAACTGGAGTACTGTGTCCAGTTCTGGGCACCACACTTCAGGAAAGATGTGACGGCCTTAGAGAGGGTGCAGAAAAGATTTACTCGAATGATTCCAAGGATGAGGGACTTTAGTTATGTGGATAGACTGGAGAAGCTAGGGATGTACTCCTTGGAATAGAGAAGGTTGAGAGGAGATTTGATGGAGGTATTCAAAATCATGAAGGGTCTAGACAGAGTAGATAGAGAGAAACTGTTTGCATTGGTGGAAGAGTCAAGAAACAGAGGACATAGATTAAAGGTGATTAGCAAAAGAACCAAAGGTGACATGAGGAAAAACGTTTTTACTCAGCGAGTGGTTAGGATCTGGAATGCACTGCCTGAGGGGTTGGTGGAGGCAGATTCAATCATGGCCTTCAAAAGGGAACTGGATTAGCACTTGAAAGGCAAAAATTTGCAGGGCTACAGGGATAGGGCGGGGGAGTGGGACTAATTGGAATGCTTTTGCATAGAGCCGACATGGACTCGAAGGGCCGAATGGCCTCCTTCTGTGCTGTAACCTTTCTATGATTCTATGATTATATGAAATGAATACTCCAGCTGAGGCCAAAGCAGTGTTTTATAAAGGTTTTGCATAACTCCCTTGCTTTTGTACTCTATGCCTCTATTAATAAAACCCAGGAGTCTTTTTAACAGCCTTCTTATCTTGTCCTGCCACTTTCAGAGACTTGTGTACATACAACCCCAGGTCCCTCTTTTCCTGCACCCCCTTTAAAATTGTACCATTTAGTTTATATTACCTTTCCTCAATCTTCCTACCAACATGTATCACTTCACACTTGTCTGTGTTAAATTTCATCTGCCATGTGTCTGCCCATTTCACCAGTCTGTCTATGTTCTCCTGAAGTCTGTTACTATCCTCCACATTGTTTACCTGCAAACTTTGAAATTATACCCTCTATACCCATGTCCATGTCATTAATATATATCAAAAAGAGCAGTGATCCTAATACTGACCCCTGGGGAACACCACCGTTTTCTTCCCTCCAGTCTGAAAAATAACTGTTCACCACTACTCTCTGCTTTCTGTCCTTTAGCCAATTTTGTGTCCACGCTGCCACTGTCCCTTTAATCCCATCTGCTTTAATTTTGCTAACAAGTCTATTATGTGATACTTTATCAAATGCCTTTTGAAAGTCCATACTCACAATATCAACTACACTACCCTTATCAACCCTTTCCCTCACTTCATCAAAGAACTCAATCAAGTTAGTCAAACACGATTTCCCTTTAACAAATCCATGCTGACCTTCATTTATTAGCCCATACTTTTCCAAATACCAACTAATTTTATCCCTGATTATTGTCTCGACAATTTTCCCCACTACCGACGTTAGGCTGACTGGCCTGTACTTGTCGGGTTTATCCCTCTCCCCATTTTTGAAGAGGGATGTAACATTTGCAATCCTCCAGTCTTCCGGCACCGTCTCCATGGGCCCGATGTTACCAGGGCTGCGGGTTCTCGGCGGGGGGGCTATCGGGCGCGTGGGTAACCCGCCCGGCGAAATCAGTCAGCCACCCGCCCGATCGTAGCCCAATTGGATCCACTTACCTTCTCCTCCGGGTTCCCCACTGCTGATCTGCGCGTCGGGCAGGCTGCGCATGCACAGTAAGATCTGTCAGCTGGAGGAGCTCTATTTAAAGGGGCAGTCCTCCACTGACAGATGCTGCAACAAACAGAAAAAATCACAGAATGGAGCAGCCCAGGGGGAAGGCTGCTCCCAGTTTAATGATGCCTCACTCCAGGTATCAATACATGGGGTGAGGAGGAGGGGGAGGACAGAAATCTTCCCCCCAGCGGGCGGGAGGAAGCGGCCTGCCTCTGCCACCAAGAAGGCCTGGCTCGAGGTGGCAGAGGAGGTCACCTGCACCACCAACATATCGCCCACCTGCATAGAGTGCAGGAGGCACTCCAATGACCTCAGTAGGTCAGCCGAGGTGAGTACACTTACTCTTTCCCCTACACTCCGTCTGCCACATCACCGCCCCCACCCCACATCTCCTTCTGCACTGCCAACACTACTCTGTCACATCACCCCTCATACCCACTCAAACCTCATCCTCATCTTACCTGCACCTACTCACCTCGCCAGTACTCATCCCGCCACTAACACTCAACCCAATCCTCATACAATCTCATGGCTCTATCTCATACTCACCCTCTCGTGCATCTCTTCCATGGTCAGCCTCACTCAACCTGTCACTACCTGTGCTGCAGCCACAGGGCATGCATCACATATGTGCAGTAGGCAGCGTAAGGCAAACGTGTCGTGAGCATGAAGGGGATGCACAAGGGTGTTTGAGGGTTTGTCACGGTTGTTAATTATATTGAATTTCTGAGCAACTCACATCACATATTATATTGGCACCACTACTGCCATGCCTTCGCGAATCTTGTCTGGTTTGTGCAATAATGCCCTTTCCTGAGGATCACTATGAAAACCCACAACTGATGACACCCATTGTGTCACTGCAGAGTGGGTGTAGGTGTATTTGCAGGGCTCTCTTGTGCAGACGGCTGAGAGACGTCGGCGATGTCCCCAGTTGCACCCTGGAAGGATGCGGAGGAGAAGTTGTTGAGGGCAGTGGTGACTTTGACAGCGACAGGTAAGAAGATGGTGCTCGGGCCAGCTGGGAACAGCTTGGCATGAAGGAGGCTGCAGATGTCCACGACTACATGTCGAGTGACTCTGAGCCTCCGTGTGCACTGCTGCTCAGAGAGGTCCAGAAAGCTGAGCCTCGGTCTGTGGACCCTGTGGCGAGGGTAGTGCCCTCTGCGACGCATCTCTCTCTGCATTAGCCCTCCCTCCTGCTGTGCAGGTGGATGTGTCACAGCACTCTGTTGTGGAGCTCCACGTGTCAGAGGTGACGGTGTGGATGGCGAGGCTGGTGATGCTGTTCGTCCTCCGAGGAGATCATGACTGCAGCTACGGCGGCCCCCATCCGGAAGATGTACATCTGAGGGGGTCCGCAAGGTAGGTACATGTGTCTGGACACCGGGGTAAGTGTGCAAGTTGGTGACTTTTATTGTCAGGAGGAGGGTGGTGGAGGCCAAACTTTGTCCCAAGTGACAGAGTGGCCTCCTGCAATGAGTGAGGGTCTCCCCCCCACCACCTGTCAAATGGACCTTTGCAGCTGCCACAGGCTGATGGCTGCAACAGGTCCATTTGAACTGGGAGTGTTTCCCCCAGTGTGGGAAACAGTCCCAGTTTGCTTTAAAATCCCACCCCTCCTCACATAATCCCTTAATCAGGTCAGTTAATGACCTGAAGAAGCAAAGTAAATAGCGTCAAGTGGCATCCCGCTGGCTTTAATTGCCTGCGGGATTCCCACTAGCGGGGGCTGCGCGCACACGCCGGCGCGTCAGTTGGGAACCCGGAAGTGCGCGGGTTTGAGGCGGGCTCCGGTCCCGCTCCGGGATTTCCCGATTTTCGGGGCCCCCCCGCCAGGAACGCACCCGATAGCGGGTGCTAAAATGCTGCCCCATATTTAAGGAGGATTGCAAGATTGTGGCCAGACCCTCCGCAATTTCCACCCTTACTTCCCTCAGAAACCTAGGATGCATCCCATCTGGACCAGGTGACTTTTCTACTTTGAGTACTGCCAATCTTTTAAGTATCCCCTCTTTCTCTATTTTTATCCTATCCAATATCACTACTACCTTCTCCTTTATTGCTATGATGGCAGCATCCTCTTTAGTGAAGACGGATGCGAAGTATTCATTTGGTACCTCAGTCATGCCCTCTGCCTCCACAAGAAGAACTCCGTTTTTGTCCCTAATTGGTCCCAAGCCTCCTTTGACTACCCTTTTACTACTAATATGTTTCTAAAAGACTTTTGGGTTCCCTTTTAGATTAGCTGTTAATCTTTTGTCATACTCTCTCTTTGCCCCTCTTGCTCCCTTTTTCAGATCTCCTCTGTACTTTTTGTATTCAGCCTGGTTCTCTAGTGTATTATGAACCTTACATTCATCATAAGCATCCTTTTTCTGTTTCATTTTAATTGCTATACCTTTAGTCATCTCGGGATCTCTAGCTTTAGATGCCCTTCTTTTCCCCCTTGTAAGAATGTGTCTACATTATACTCAAACCAACTCCTCCTTGAAGGCCTCCCATTGTTCAATTACTGTTTTGCCCACCAATTTTTTATTCCAATCCACTTGGGCAAGATCCCATTTGAATTCACTGAAATTTGCCCTCCCCCAGTTAAGCATTTTCACATTTGATTATTCCTTATCCTTTTTCATAACTATTCTAAACCGAATGATATTATGGTCACTGTACCCCAAGTGCTCCCCCACTGAAACGTTCTCCACCTTCCCCACTTCATTCCCCACTACTAGATTCAGCACTGTTTCCTTCCTGGTTGGGCTGGAAACTCACTGTTCCAGAACGTTCTCTTGAACATATTTCAAGAATTTCTCCCCCTCTTTGGCCTGTTACTGTTACTGTCCCAGTCTATATTGAGATAATTGAAGTCGCCCATTATCACTACTCCATAGTTAGAATCATAGTATCATAGAAACTTACTGCACAGAAGGAGGCCATTCGACCCATCGTGTCTGTGCCAGCCAAAATAGAGCCATCCAGCCTAATCCCACTTTCCAGCTCTTGGTCCGTAGCCTTGTTGATCGTGGCACTTCAAGTGCATATCCAAGTACTTTTCAAATCTGGAACTCACTGCCTTGACCACCCTTTCAGGCAGTGAGTTCCAGATCCTCACCACCCTATGGGTGAAAAATTTTCTCCTCAACTCCCCGCTAGTCCTTCTACCAATTACTTTAAATCTATGCCCCTGGCTTTTGACCTCTATGCTAAGGGAAATAGGCCCTTCAGATCCACTCTATCTAGGCCCTCTTAATTTTATACACCTCAATTAAATCTCCCCTTAGCCTCCTCTGTTCCGAAGAAAACAACCCCAGCCTAACCGATCTTCCCTCATAGCTAAAATTCTCCAGTCCTGGCAACATCCACGTAAATCTCCTCTGTACCCTCTCCGGTGCAATCACATCTTTCCTATAATGTGGTGACCAGTACTCTAGCTGTGGCCTAACTAGAGTTTTATACAGTTCTAGCATAGCCTCTCTGCTCTTATATTCTGTGCCTCGGCTAATAAAGGAAAGTATCCCGTATGCCTTTTTAACCACCTTATCTACCTGTCCTGCTACCTTCAGGGATCTGTGGACATGCACTCCAAGGTCCCTCTGTTCCTCTACGCCTCTCAGTATCCTCCCATTTATTGTGTATTCCCTCGCATTGTTTACCTTCCCCAAATGCATTACCTCTCACTTCTCAGGAGTGAATTCCATTTGCCACTTTTCTGCTCACGTGACCAGTGCATTGATATCTTCCTGCAGTCTACAGCTTTCTTCCTCACTATCAACCACATGGCTAATTTTTGTATCATCTGCAAACTTCTTAATCATGCCCCCTACATTTAAGTCTAAACATTGATATATACTACAAAAAGCAATGGACCTAGTACTGAACCCTGCGTAACCCCATTGGAAACAGAAATTTGCCTACATATTTGCTGTTCTATCTCCCTCTGACTGTTCGGGGTCAATAGTACACCCCCAGAAGTGTGATTGCCCCTTTTTTTGTTCTTCAGTTCAACTCATAAGGCCTCACATGATGATCCTTCTAACATATCATCCCTCCTCACAGCTTTAATTGTTTCTTTATCCAATATTGCGACCCCCCCCTCCTTTTCTATCCCCCTCTCTATTTTGTCTGAAAATCCTGTAACCAGGAATGTTGAGCTGCCATTCCTGACCTTCCTTAAGCCATGTTTTAGTAATAGGTATTTCCATATGTCTATCTGTGCCCTCAGCTCATCTGCCTTACTCACTAGATTCCTTGCATTGAAGTGTACACTATTTAGAACTGCCACACTCCTTTCTTGTCTATTTTCCAGCCTTTGTTTCCTCTGCCTTCCAAACTCGCTTACTAATTTTATGCCTTCCATTTCCAGCTCTGCTTTTCTCCCTTCTGAATCTACGCTCAGGTTCCCATCCCTCTGCCAAGCTAGTCTAAACCTTCCCCAACAGCACAAGCAAACCTCCCCGCGATGATGTTGGTCCCGGCCCTGTTGAGGTGCAAACCTTCGGTCTTGTACAGGTCCCACCTCCCCCAGAACTGGTCTCAATGCCCCAGGAAGCTAAAGCCCTCCCTCCTGCACGAGCTGTTCAGCCATGCATTCATCTGCACTATCCTCTTATTTCTATACTCCCTAACGCTTGGGACCGGGAGTAATTCAGAGATTACTACCTTTGAGGTCCTGCTTATTAATCTCTTTCCTAGCTCCCTACAATCTGCCTGCAGGACCTCATCCCTCTTTCTGCTTGTGTCATTGGTACCGATGTGGACTGGCTGTTCACCCTCACCCTTCAGAATGTTCTCCAGCCACGCAGTGACATCCTTGACTCTGGAACTAGGAGGCAACAGTTCTTGCATCTTCCTATAATTTGCCTTCAAATTTGCTCCTTTATCATCTTCCCACTATTTGGTGGCTTATAGTACACACCCAGTAGCGTAATAGCTCCGCTATTGTTCCTTAATTCGAACCAAATGGATTCTGTCTTTGACCCCTGAACTACATCATCCCTTTCCAGTATTAGAATAGTTTCTTTGATCAATACTGCCACCCACCTGCTCCTTTATTTCCATTCTTATCTTTCATGAATACCTTGTGGCCAGGAACATCAAGTACCTAATCCTCCCCTTCTTTGAGCCAGATCTCTGTTATTGCCAGTATAGTCCAATGTGGCAACTTGAGGCAGCAGCTCACCAATCTTATTTACCACGCTTCGTGCATTTAAGCACATAGAAACATAAAATCATAGAATCATTGAATGATTACAGCATAGATGGAGACCATTCGGCCCATCGAGCCCACACCGGCTCTCTGCAAGAGCAACCCAGTTAGTCCCATTCCCTCGCTCTTTCCCTGTAGTCCTGCAAATTTTTTCCCTTCAAGTATTTATCCAATTCCTTTTTGAAAGCAGTGATTGAATCTGCTTCCACCACCCTTTCAGGCAGTGCATTCCAGATCATAACTACTCTCAAATCTCCTCGCAACCTTCTCTGTTTTAAGGAGAACAACCCCAGCTTCTCCAGTCTATCCACATAACTGAAGTCCCTCATCCCTGGAATCATTCTTGTAAATCTTTTCTGCACCCTCTCTAAGGCCTTCACATCATTCCTAAGGTGCATTGCCCAGAAATAGACACAATACACTAGTTGAAGCCGAAACAGTGTTTTATAATGGTTCAACATAACTTCCTTGCTTTTGTACTCTATGCCTCTATTTATAAAGCCCAGGGTCCCGTATGCTTTTTCAACCACTTTCTCAACCTGTTCTGCCACCTTCAAAGATTTGTATACATGCCCCCAGGCCTCTGTTCCTGCACCCTCATTAGAATTGTACCTTTTAGTTTATATTGCCTCTCCTCATTCTTCCTGCTAAGATGTATAACTTTGCACTATTCCGCATTAAATTTTATCTGCCATGTGTCTGCCCATTCCACCAGCCTGTCTATATCCTCTTGAAGTCTATCACTATCCCCCTCACTGTTTACTATACTTCCAACTTTTGTGTCATCTGCAAATTTTGAAATTGAGTCCTCTACACCCAAGTCCAAGTCATTAATACATATCAAGAAAGGCAGTGGTCCCAGTAACGACCCCTGGGGAACAACTCTGTTTCCTTTCCTCCAGTCCGATAAACAACCGTTCAGCACTACTCTCTGTTTCCTGTCACTTAGTCAATTTTGTACCCATGCTGCCACTGCCCCTTTTATTCCATGGGCTTCAATTTTGCTGACAAGCCTATTATGTGGCACTTTATCAAACACCTTTGAAAGTCCATGTACACATCAACTGCATTGCCCTCATCAACCCTTTCTGTTACCTCATCAAAAAACTCAATCAAGTTAGTTAAACACGATTTGCCTTTAACAAATCCTGCTGGGTTTCCTTTATTAACCCAAGTGACTATTAATTTTGTCCTGGGTTATCGTTTCTAAAAGCTTCCCCACCACCGAGGTTAAACTCACTGGCCTGTAGTTGCTGGGTTTATCCTTACACCTTTTTTGAACAAGGACGTAATATTTGGTATTCTCCTGTCCTCTGGCACCACCCCCGTATCTATGGATGTTTGGAAGATTATGGCCAGCACCTCCGCATTTTCCACCCTTACTTCTCTCCGCAACCTAGGATGCATCCCATCCGGACCAGATCCAATCTACTTTAAGTACAGCCAGCCTTTCTAGTGCCTCCTCTTTATCAATTTTTAGCCTATTCAGTATTTCAACTACCTCCTCTTTTACTGTGACTTTGACAGCATCTTCTTCCTTGGTAAAGACAGATGCAAAGTACTTATTTAGTACCTCAGCCATGCCCTCTGCCTCCATGTGTAGATCTTTTTTGGTCCTTAATCGGCCCCACCCCTCCTCTTATTACCTGTTTACTATTTATATGCCTAAAGAAGACTTTTGGATTCCCTTTAGCTTCCAGTCTATTCTCATACTCTCTCTTTGCCCCTCTTATTTCCTTTTTTACTTCTCTGTACTTTCTATATTCAGCCTGGTTCACACTTGTATTATCAACCTGACATCTGTCATACACCCCCTTTTTCTGCTTCATCTTACTCTTTACCTCTTTCGTCATTCAGGGAGCTCTGGCTACGGTTACCCTACCTTTCCCCCTCGTGGGAATGTACCTAGACTGTAGCCAAACCATCTCTTCTTTAAAGACTGCTCATTGTTCGATTACATTTTTGCCTGCCAATCTTTGATTCCAATTTACCCGGGCCAGATCCATTCTCAAATCAATGAAATCTTCCAATTAAGTATTTTTACTCTAGATTGCTCCTTTTCCATAACTAATCTAAACCTTATGATACTATGATCACTGCTCCCTAAATATTCCCCCACTGACATTTGCTCCACTTGGCCCACTTCATTCCCCGGAACTGGATTCAGCAATGCCTCCTTCTTCCTTGGGCCAGAAACATACTGATCAAGAAAGTTCTCCTGAACACACTTCAGAAATTCCTTCTCCTCTTTGCCCTTTACACTATTACTATCCCAGTCTACATTAGGATAGTTGAAGTCCCCCATTATTATTACTCTATGGTCCTTGCACCTCTCTTTAGTTTCCCTGCAAATTTGCTCCTCTAAATCCTTCCCACTAGTTGGTGCACTCTAATCTCACCTTAGACTGCCTCACATTTGTGCCTTGTTTGATCCCACAAAGGTTTGGCTGTCATCACAACTGTAGCCAGAGGAAATGGGTCCAGAGCTGGGAAAGAGAGTTCCCAGACAGAAGGAAGTAAGGTCAGGATCAGGAATGAAGGTGTGGGCTGGAATGGATGCTTTGACACTGACATTTTACTTTCATCGTAAGTGAAGTTATCAACTTTGCAGGGCTGAACTTTTAGTATAACCCTAAATATTGTTGAACATTTTTTAATAAGTTTCAATAGTTATTGAATTCCTTTGTAATCCATTCTCGGGTTAGTATGACTGACCATTAACAATAGTGTCAATCGTGAAGGTGTTAAAGGCATCTAATTCATACAAGTTTCTGCACAGCAGGCCATTCAGCGCATCGTTCCTGTGCTAGTGCCAGCTTTTTAACTGGAACAACCTATTTAATCCCATTTCTCTGCTCTTTCTCCGTGTCCTTTTATATTCTTCCTTTTCAAATCCTGATCCAGTGTCCATTTAAACGATGTTACAGTCTTTGCCTGAATAGCCACTTATGGTAAAGCATTCAATGTTCTAATAATCCTCTGTGAAAAAATGCCTTCTAACTTCTGCTCTAATTTTCCTCGTAATTATCCTGAGCTTTTGTCCCTTGTTACTGATTAACCAACCAGTGGGAACAATCTTACACTAGTGGTTCTCTCAAAACACTTCATAATTTGGAAAACATCTGTTTGATTCTTCAATTTATTGAGAAGAATGTTCTGTAAAAGTAATTTGCGTATTTCTAGCCTGGTTACTTGTCTTGACCAGCTAACTTTAATTGGTTTAGTGACAAATTTTCCAACTGCAAAATGGCAGTTTAATGTTTTCTCCTTGTTTCCCTCTGTCACAGTGGGCTCCACTGTGAGTTGCAGTTCTTCTACCAGTGGAAATGTAGGGGCTTCCTATGTTTACTTTCATCAATCTAGCTCCTTTAATCCAACAGTGCACTTGTAGACCCATATATTCCTGGGTTATATAGATTACTAGAAAGTATT
Organism: Heptranchias perlo; assembly: GCF_035084215.1. Taxonomy (NCBI): domain Eukaryota; kingdom Metazoa; phylum Chordata; class Chondrichthyes; order Hexanchiformes; family Hexanchidae; genus Heptranchias; species Heptranchias perlo. The sequence goes on along the minus strand of NC_090328.1, from coordinate 109,882,043 downwards.
TTTTTATTATAGGCCATCTGTTCCTGAAATGTAGGTGTATTTAAATTGGAGTGCAGCATCTTCTGTTGGCTTCACTCCAATAAAACAAAAGTATCTTAAATAAAACTTTAGGTGTGAGGGAACTAATTCTATGATAAACAGGCAAAATGGCATTATCACCAATTGAAAGTTCGAATGGCACCTGTTGTGATTTCCACGAATCCGCCAACATTTTAACCAGAATGCAGTATTTTTGATGGCTGTTCCTGCACCTGGTTTTACCAGTGTGTTAATTTAAGTCAACTAAAGTTGGCTGAATATAGTGACACCACTATTCCTAGCTAGGATGGAGATGGTTGGATAATTCCCCCGTCAATCACAACTGGAAACCGCACTGCTGTAAGTGACTGGGATTGATTTTATGCACATAATTTGTCTGTAACTCTCCTCCACTCACTGCATTTTGCTGGAGAAATAATCCTGCTTTTATCAGGAGACGTTGCTTTAGTTTTGGTCATGCATTCTGTTTGTTGTAGTTCGTAGAGATTCTTTTAAAATATACTCCGTTTGCTTAGTAAATAGACCGTTGGCTGTAGTGCGCTGTTTAAATAGGCTCTGTTTGCTGTTTGCTGAGTAAATAGACTTTGTTTGCTTTAAAATAGACTGTTTGCTTTAAGTCCTGTTGGAAGTCCCACCCCCACCTCCAACTCATTGGCTGACACAGTGGTGTCAATGGATACTCTGGCTAAAGTATGATTTTACTAACAGGCGTAAACTATGTCAACACTTTAGTAGTGAACATCTGTGATGAGTCATCTGTGGAGTGCAACTTGTCAATACCACATCTAGTGGGTATATTACCAGCACCAAAGCTCCCTCGATATGTCATAGATTGCCTCAGGAAACTAACTAGGGCTTCCATGCTCCCCACCTGAAGGAAGGCCTGCAGCCATGCTTCACAGTTGCCAACCACTGCTTATAGGAGTTAAAGTCACCACGACCCTCAACCTTTATGCTATTGGCACTTTCCAGCCCATCCTTCCCCACAGTGGTATCCGTAACATTAGTCGGTTTGTTGTTAATGGGTACATCAGGTAGCTTACTGACACCCTAATACATTATGCATTACTTACTACTTTACATTACTTTATCAACTTATCCTGGAGCAGCAGAAGACAACTGGTGTTTTTTTTTATTCATTCATGGGATGTGGGCATCCCTAATTGCCCTTGAGAAGGTGGTGGTGAGCTGCCTTCTTGAACCGCTGCAGTCCATTAGGTGAAGGTTCTCCCACAGTGCTGTTAGGAAGGGAGTTCCAGGATTTTGACCCAGCGACGATGAAGGAATGGCGATATATTTCCAAGTTGGGATGGTGTGTGACTTGGAAGGGAACGTGCAGGTGGTGTTGTTCCCATGTGCCTGCTGCCCTTGTCCTCCTAGGTGGTAGAGGTCACGTGTTTGGGAGGTACTGTCGAAGAAGCCTTGGTGAGTTGCTTCAGTGCATCCTGTGGATGGTACACACTGCAGCCACAATGCGCCGGTGATGAAGGGAGTAAATGTTTAGGGTGGTGGATGGGGTGCCAATCAAGCAGGCTGCTTTGTCCTGGATGTTGTCGAGCTTCTTGAGTGTTGTTGGAGCTGCACTCATCCAGGCAAGTGGAGAGTATTCCATCACACTCCTGACTTGTGCCTTGTAGATGGTGGAAAGGCTTTGGGGAGTCAGGAGGTGAGTCACTCGCCTCAGAATACCCAGCCTCTGACCTGCTCTTGTAGCCACAGTATTTATATGGCTGGTCCAGTTAAGTTTCTGGTCATTGGTGACCCCCAGTATGATGATGGTGGGGGATTCGGCGATGGTAATGCTGTTGAATGTCAAGGGGAGGTGGTTAGACTCTCTGTTGTTGGAAATGGTCATTGTCTGGCACTTATCTGGTACGAATGTTACTTGCCACTTATCAGCCCAAGCCTGGATGTTGTCCAGGAGTTGCTGCATGTGGGCACGGACTGCTTCATTACCTGAAGGGTTGCAAATGGAACTGAACACTGTGCAATCATCAGCAAACATCCCCATTTCTGACCTTATGATGGAGGGAAGGTCATTGATGAAGCAGCAGAAGATGGTTGGGTCTAGGACACTGCCCTGAGGAACCCCTGCAGCACTGTCCTGAGGCTGAGATAATTGGCCTCCAACAACCTCGACCATCTTCCTTTGTGCTAGGTATGACTCCAACCACTGGAGAGTTTTCCTCCCGATTCCCATTGACTTAAATTTTACTTGGGCTCCTTGGTGCCACACTCGGTCAAATGCTGCCTTGATGTCAAGGGCCGTCACTCTCACCTCACCCCTGGAATTCAGAATTCTGGAAATTTAGTAGATGTTCGGCTTTGCCAGGGTGCAGCAATATATTGATTGCAACCATGAGGCCATTTAGGCATTGCTTACAATATGGAAGCTTATGACAATGGCAAGGAACTTCATCTCCTCAACATATCGATGTTTTGTGATCATCAACGGCAGTTCATGCATGTCAGAATCTGATTCTCTGACTGTTCAGGTGGCCCTTTTATTGCACCATTCCAATGTACCCCTTTTTTCCAGTGGACACAGCAGAATGGAAGGATGGTTTTTCGGGGCACAAGGATGCTGTGCTACCGTAGCTCATATCTCCACTGAACGGGTAAATCGACACAGTCAGGCACAGAACAGAGCAAGGACAATCATGGAGCAGACCTTTGGGATCCACAAGCATTCCCTCTAATGCCTGGACAATGGGCCAGAATTTATTGTGAAAATAATGGCAAGGCTAACAACGCTCACCGTTATTTATGCGCAAATTGGACAGCAAATTCCAGAGAGCGCACATGTGCGGTTAAGCGGAAAAATCCGGGTGTTGCTGTCCGAGATGCGCTGCCCCTCCATCAGCTTCGCAAAAAACAGCATCTCGCCATCTGACTCACCATTCAAATACATTGAACGGCGTGAAGTTCCTGTACTGACTGTGGTAGATATGGACTAAACTCACCACAAAAGGTTAGGGCCCGTCTATTCCAGTCTAAGTACCCTTTTAACGGCGTGATAAATGTTATTACTGCCAAACAACCTCTCTGGCACTGAAAATTAACTTTTACAAGTGTGGAGTCTCATTCATTCATATTTTAATTGTTGTTGGAGACTTTAAAAAACAAAAAAACATTTAAATAAAATTGTTTCTTTACTTTTTCTTTCTGTCTCTTTTTTCTCTCTCTTTTAATCTAATCTTTCTTACCCTCTCTTTATTTCACTTTCTGTACCTGATTTGACATTGAATTCACTATTCCAACTCACACTTCCTGGTCCAGACTCTGCACTGCTCATTAATGATTGTTCAATCTGATTGGTTAAGAAGATACACAGCTGCTTTCCCTGTTCACACAGGTCCCAGATGCCCTGTAGAAAATGCCACGCTCTTTCGATCTCTAACTTTACACCAAGTTCCACCGCCAAAGCTCGTGGAGAGTATATGGGCAAGGGCAAGTCTAACAAACGGTGGGTGCCATTCGTTTGCTGCTCACATTAAGTCCTGGCCCATAGTATCTACAAATGTCGGAAATATTCTGGGGCCTGCTGCATGACATTGAGAAGGTGACAGACATTCCCAATGATGAGACACCATGGAGGTAGATTTTCACCTTTCCACCCGGGGATAAAACTGATGTTGTGGATCAGTTGCCCGTTATAGAAACCGCTCAATCTTCATTTCCAGGAGGTTTCTATAATGGATGGCCGATCGCCAGCGCTCATTTTATGCCCTGGCGGCAGTTTAAACATCTGCCCCCACAGCTGCAGCAGGATGCAGATGAGCCAGAAGCTGATGATGGTGGTATGGCATAAGGAAAACATTATCCGCAAACCTTGACCAATGATTTCTTTGCTCGTGGAATGACCTGCAGTGTACAATGCAATACAATTGAGAAATACCAAGACACAGCTGCCATTAAGAGTAATATCCTGAGACTGGCCAAATGGATGAAAAGGGTTTTTTCTAGTCTTGCAGTCCTATATTATACCCCATTCCCCAGTGAACTTTCAACAGTTGACAGACCTTCCAAAATATGCCTGAGCTGGATTCTACATTCTGTCTGTAATCTCATTTTCATGGGAATAAAGCAGCCCCATTTGGAGGTTGGATATGTACCCTATGACCGTCCGGTCAGAAAAATGTACAAAGAAGGTGAAAGTTAGGGAGATTTATACCGATAAAGGGTGGAACAGAGAGGAAAGAAAACCGGATAGCATCACTAGAGGTAGAAACAGCAAAGAAGGAAATGAATGACTTGGATTTGTTAAGCACTTGCCTGGTAAGACTTTTATAAAATTAACTGTAGTTTGTCCCATTAAACTCTGTAATTACAGCTTTATACTGCATTTTACGATGGTGTTTTGAGTGAAATCTCCAACGCCAATTCTGCAAATTTTGTTGTTGCCCATCAGAATTTATTAAAAATGTCAGTGTTTTCTTCAATGTCGATAATTTTTCCAGTCGCAGTGCCACTCCAGGTGTAGTATGTCATGGATCAGTTTACACCACTCACAATCAGACTGATGTGACCCATAATATTTTTAGACACTGTGAAAACTTTGAAAATAGATGATGATGCCTCTACTTCCAAGCTCAAAATATTAAAGTCTTCGATGAGTACTTTGCCATAGAGATGAAGAAGATCCCAAGGCCGAACTCTGGCCTGAGTTGAGTTTGCTGATCTCAGGCTGGGATTTAGTGTTTTTGAATTCGAGTGGGGAAGAACTGACCAAGGTTTTCATTTCTGGCCACTATCTAGAAATGTGCGCACGGGCGTCAGGTGACATTCAGGACCAGGTTGAGCTGTGATGATGCCCCATGAGCAAAGGCCAACAAATGTACAGGCTGACACATGAGGAATGATGACTTGGGTGAGGTACCAGAAGGCTGTTCACACCCACGGAACCATACGTTAATGAGGAACCACCCGTAAAACGAGGTGCTAAAGTATTGTTCACATCATACTTGTAAGACCGTGATCAATAAAGTTAGGTTAAACTTTCTAGATTCTAGGTAAAAGTGGGCTTGGAATATCTCCAAAAATCGATGCCAAAACTCAGTATCATGTGATGACGGCAGTGGTAAATGAGGGTTACAAGGTCATCATCACAGAAACTATCTGTGATAGTCATCCCATGACAAAAGCAGAAAGATTATTCTAGGACGAGGGGAGGTTCAAGACCTGTTATCAGCTTTTTATGTGTAAAAATTATTAATTTCATAACTTTTCATTTATCTATGGGGGTGTAAAAGGAAAAGAATACCCTTTGTACTCTTGGTGAAAAAACTGAAAATTATTGATGTCCTTTAAAGATCACATAACCTTCAATAGAAATTTGAATCTGATTTTCCACCAACCTCAAATTTTGATTCTCAAAAGGGAAGTGAACCTATTGCTTATCCCTGATGTCACTTTACAGATGAGCAAGCAGCTCTGGCTCTCAGTGTCCCTTCAAGGGCAGCTTTTTATTCGAATGCTAACGTTTCATCACATTTTTTGATATTTTTTCTGTTCACTTGGAAAATGAGAATGCATGGAAATGGATTGCATGGATAGTAAAAAAAATGGATACAAAACATTCTACAGAAATTATATTTGCCTGGTTTAAAATGAGTCCTGTTGTTATAACTTTGCATTACGCAAAAAGGAGTTGTGTAATTGAGAATTTAGTCCAATTAAATATAATGAGAGGACCAAGTAATTGAGTTACTAATGAATTACAGGTTATGATTACTTGATTGCCCTTTATAATTATCATTGCATCCCAATCGACTACAGTCAGATTATCATAGATTCATGGAATCATCGAAATTTACGGCACAGAAGGAAGCCATTCGGCCCGTCGTGTCTGTGCCGGCCGAGAAAAGAGCTATCCAGTCTAATCCCACTTTCCAGCTCTTGGTCCGTAGCCTTGTAGGTTACGACAGTTCAAGTGCATATCCAAGTACTTTTTAAATGCGTTGAGGGTTTCTGCCTCTACCACCCTTTCAGGCTGTGAGTTCCAGACCCCCACTGCCCTCTGGGTGAAAAAATTTCTCAACTTCCCGCCAATCCTTCTACCAATTACTTTAAATCTATGTCCCCTGGTTTTTGAACTCTTTGCTAAGGGAAATAGGTCCTTCCTATCCACTCTATCTGGACCCCTCATAATTTTATATACCTCAATTAAATCTCTCTTCAGCCTCCTCTGTTCAAAAGAAAAGAACTCCAGCCTATCCAATCTTTCCTCATAGCTAAAATTCTCCAGTCCTGGGAACATCCTCATCAATCTCCTCTGTACTGTCTCTGGTGCAATCACATCTTTCCTATAATATGGTGACCAGAACTGTACATAGTACTCAAGCTGTGGCCTAACTAGTATTTTATACAGTTCTAGCATAACCTCCCTGCTCTTATATTCTGTGCCTCGGCTAATTAAGGAAAGTATCCCGTATGCCTTCTGAACCACTTTATCTACCTGTCCTGCTATCTTCAGGGATCTGTGGACATGCACTCCAAGGTCCCTTTGTTCCTCTACATTTCTCAGTATCCTACCATTTATTGTGTTATCCCTAGCCTTGTTTGTCCTCCCTAAATGCATTTCCTCACACTTCTCCGGATTGAATTCTATTTGCCACTTTTCTGCCCACCCAACCAATCCATTGATATCTTCCTGCTGTCCACAGCTCTCCTCCTCAATATCAACCACACTGTCTCATCTGCTGAATACCGTCGTTGATTTAATGTGACGTATCTGAAGAGCACTAGGACAAGCAGCACTTTCCTTTTGTCTTTCAGAACAACTCTGTTGCAAGAACTAGTGAAAGAAGAATGAATGTAGAGCCTTTCAAATCCTTTCAAATTTTTCTTATGTTTTGTTAAGATGTGACCTGATTAAAATGATAAGCCATGTGAAAATATTTTGAAAGTAGATAATATAAATTGATCGCCATCTCTGCCACTGGCATCAGTGTCTACCCCCTCCATCAGCAGTCCACTCTGTACTATCTACAGGATGCACTGCAGTAACTCATCAAGCTTGCTTCCATAGCACTCTCAGCCAAGAAAGAAAAGAGCTGCGATATTATGGGAACATTATCATCTCCATGTTTCCCTCAAAGTCAGACACCATTCTGATTTGGACATATATTGCCTTTCCTTCATTGTCACTGGGTCAATATCCTGGAATTCACTACCTAATATGGTCATGGTGCCACCGTCACCATAAGGACTGCAGCGGTTCAAGGAGAAGGCCCACCATCACCTTTCCAGGGGCAACTAAGGATGTGCGATAAATGTGGTCTTGCCAGCCTTGCTCACATCCTGTGAACAAATAAAAATTGTGCTCCTGGGCACAGCTCCACATGTCAGAAGCACATATTGGGAGTTTAGGCACGGCACCACAGGAAGTAACATCCATTAAAATTAAGGGATGGAAAGACCTGCAGGGTATGAGACATCCCATCCCAAATTCCCAGTAAAGATTTCAGGCCTGTAAAGCTCCCTGCCAGGAGCACAATTTGATAACCTACCTCTTTGCATGTGCAAAACATTAAATTTGGTCACCTCCCCCAATGATTCTATGATAATAATATTATCTAAGTCATGTTACATTTCTGCAGAAAGGAGTATCTTATTTCTCAGTGACATTCTGATATTTATGCTTGTTTTAGTATCAACATACTATAAACCATATCTGAGTATCTAATACTCTAAAATACATCTGAGTATCTAGAACTATAAAACTCATCTGAGTATCTAATACTATAAACCACATCTCAGTATTTAAACTATAAACCACATCTCAGTGTATAATAGTATGAAATGCTTGAACTTGATCACAGAGGTTGGCAAAGACAGAGAGTGAACCTCTAATAGAGTGAAGTACTAACAGAGTGAGGACTTTCAACTGGGAATTTGGTGAGTGTGGGAATTAGATGCAGAGGGGGAAGGAGGTGCTAAGTGATTTAAACCAAGGAACTAAAAACTAATCTATCAACTTTTAAACATTAAATAAAAAATACATAATTTTTTTTAAAAGACTAAGACTAAGATTTAATGAAGCATAAAGGGAGCCATGCGGGGAATCAAAAATCACGAAAAAGTCAAAAAGTGATGCCACAAGACAAAGAGGAGCGCCAAGGGTAAGTCAGTAAGTATTTAGTTTATTGATTAGTGTTTTTAATGGTTATTGTTCTTAGTGGTTAGCTTCATTAATGGTTTGGTTAATGTTTTTTGGTGGTTAGCGTTTTAGTGTTAGATAAATTGTAAATTACCTTAAAGCTAAATAACAGTTTAAATAACTGTAGCTCACATGGCAGGACTGCTGGGGCCCATCGCATGCATATCCTGTACCACATGGGAACTCCAGAACACTTTGTGTGTCCTGGAAAACCACATGTGCAGGAAGTGCCGCCAACTGCTCGAGCTCGAGCTCAGAGTTTCTGAACTGGAGGAGCGGCTGGCATCACGACAGAGCATACGGGAAGCTGAGAGTTTTGTGGATAGCACGTTTCAATGGGTGGTCACCCCACAGCTACAGAGAGTTCAGGCGGAGAGGGAGTGGGTGAACACCAGACATACTAGGAGGAACAGGCAGGTGATGCAGGAGTCCCCTGGGAGTGTGGCACTCACAAACCGGTATTCAGTGTTGAATACCAGTGAGGGTGTTGATACATTGGGGGAGTGCAGTCAGGATCAAATCCACAGCACCGTGGGAGACTCGGCTACACAGGGGGGCAAAAGAAATGCAGCTGTTATGGGGGATTCGATAGGGGGATAGACAGGCGTTTCTGCAACTGCCGACGTGAATCCTGCATGGTGTGTTGCCTCCCTGGTGCCAGGGTAAAGGACATCAATGAGAGGGCACAGGACATTTTGAGGGGGGAAGGGGAACAGCCAGAAGTCGTGGTCCATGTGGGAACCAATGACATAGGAAGGAAAAGGGTCAAGGTCCTGCAGTTAGAGTTTCAGGAGCTAGGGAGGAAGTTTAAAAAGCAGGACCTCAAAGGTAGTAATCTCTGGATTACTCCCAGTGCCACGCGCTAGTGAGTATAGGAATAGTAGGATAAGACAGGTTAATGCATGGCTGAAGAAATGGTGCAGGAGGAAGGACTTCAGATTCCTGAGGCTTTGAGACCAGTTCTGGGTCAGAAGGAATCTGTTCAAGATGGATGAGTTGCACCTCAACAGAGCTGGGACCAATATCCTCGCGGGGAGGTTCACTAGTGCTGTGGAGGAGGGTTTAAACTAATTTGGCAGGGGGATGGGCACCAGGATGAAACATCAGAGAGGAGAATTGGTGCACAGAGGACTGGGAGGGACAAGCAGCACTAGAATAGTTCAGAAACAGGAGGGATCAGACAGGGGGCAAGTGCAATATAAGATGAGTTTGGAGTGCATGTGCATAAACGCACGTAGGTAAATAAGATGGGTGAGCTGCAGGCTCAAGTCACCACATGGGACTATGATATAGAGACAATAACAGAGACCTGGCTCAAAGAAGGGGAGGATTGGATACTTAATATTCCTGGCTACAAGGTATTCAGGAAAGATAGGGAAGGAAAGAAAGGAGGGGGCATGGCAGTATTGATCAAAGAAACTAGTATCGCACTGGAAAGGGATAATGTAGTTCAGGGGTCAAAGACAGAATCTATTTGGTTAGAATTAGGAACAATAGAGGAGCTATTATGCTACTGGGTCTATACTATAGGCCACCAAATAGTGGGAAGGAGAGCAAATTTGCAGGAAAATTACAGAAAGATGAAAGAGCTATAGAGTAATGTTAACAGGGAACTTCAATTATCCTAATATAGACTGGGACAGTAACAGTGTAAAGGGCAAAGAGGGGGAGGAATTCCTGAAATGTGTACAAGAGAATTTTCTGGAACAACATGTTTCCAGCCCAACAAGGAAGGAAGCATTGCTGGATCTAGGTCTGGGGAATGAAATAGGGCAGGTGGAGCATGTTTCAGTGGGGGAGCATAATATCATTAGGATTAGAATAGTTATGGAAAAGGACAAGGAACAATCAAATGCTTAACTAGAGGAGGGAAAATTTCAGTGTGCTAAAAAGGGATCTTTCCCAGGTGGATTGGAATCAAAAATTGATAGGCAAAACAGTAATTGAACAATGGGAGGCCTTTAAGAAGGAGTTGGTTTGGGTACAAGTAGACACTTTCCTAGGAGGGGGAAAGGAAGGGCATCCAAAGCTGGAGCTCCCAAGATGACTAAAGATATAGAGATTAAAATGAAACAGAAAAAGGAGGCTTATGACAAATGTAAGGTTCATAATAGAGTAGAGAACCAGGCTGAATACAGAAAGGACAGAGGAGATCCAAAAAAGGGAATAAGAGGGGCAAAGAGAGAGTATGAGAAAAGATAAGTGGCTAGCATAAAAGGGAACCCAAAAGTCTTTTATCAACAAATAAATAGTGAGAGGGTAGTCAAAGGATGGGTGGGACCGAATGGAAACAAAAAGGACGATGTTCTTGTGGGGGCAGAGGTAACAAATGAATAAGTTGCATCCCTCTTCACTAGAGAAGAGGATGCTGCCAATGTAGCCGTAAAGGAGAAGGTAGTAGCGATATTGGATAGGATAAAAATAGAGAAAGAGGAGGTACATAAAATATTGGCAGAACTCAAAGTAGAAAAGTCACCCGGTCAGATGAGATGCATCCTCGGTTACTGAGGGAAGTAAGGGTGGAAATTGCGGAGGCTCTGGCCACAATCTTCCAATCCTCTTTAGATATGGGACGGTGCAAGAGGACTGGAGGATTGCAAATGTTACATCCCTGTTTAAAAAAGGGGAGAGGAATAAACCCAACAATTACAGGCCAGTCAGCCTAACATCAGTGGAGGGGAAACTTTTCGAGACAATTATCCAGGACAAAATTAATGGGAACTTGGAAAAGTATGGGCTAATAAATGAAAGTCAGATTTGTTAAAGGAAAATCGTATTTGACTAACTTGATTCAGTTCTTTGATGAAGTAACAGAGAGGGTTGATAAGGGTAGTGTAGTTGATGTTTTGTATATGGACTTTCAAAAGGCATTGGATAAAGTACTACTTAATTGAATTGTTCGCAAAATTAAAGCCCATGGGATTAAAGGGACAGTGGCAGCGTGGATACAAAATTGGCTAAGGGAAAGAAAGCAGAGAGTAGTGGTAAACAGTTGTTTTTCAAACTGGAGGAGAGTATGCAGTGGTGTTCCCCAGGGGTCAGTATTCGGACCACTGCTCTTTTTGATATATATTAATGACCTGGACGTGGGTATAGAAGGTATAATTTCAAAGTTTGCACCGGCTCGGCAATTTGAAGACTGGTTACTGGGTGACAAGGGCTATGCCCTCATGAGGTGGCTCATGACTCCGGTCAGGCACACATGCAGAGCAGGCATACAACGAGAGACTTGCAGCTATACGGAACGTCATCAAGCACACGTAGGCCTCCTAAACCAGCGCGTCTGCTGCCTGGACTATCCTGGAGGAGCCCTGCAGTACTCCACTGAGTGGGTGTCAACATTCATCGTGGTATGCTGCACGCTGCACAACATCGTCCATAAGAGGGCACAACCGTTGCCGATCCACCAAAACCCTGAGCCAGAGGGAAAGGAGAAGGAGGAGGAGGAAGAGGCAGAGGAGGAGGAGGAGATGGAGGAGTAAGTGGAGGAAGAGGCAAGGAGGCAACAAGGTGTACAGGCCCTGTCGGCCAGGGCTCTGCGTGCTCACCTTATTCATGAGTGATATCACTAACCTCAACGACACCTCCCAAGTCAGCAACAGTCCTACACTCTCTACCTGTCCTCTCCCACATGACCGTCACATCATCGTCCATTTGATTACACATTGCCTCCTCTCGCAGCACATTGCATAAATAAAAACCACCACCTTATTGACTTTAACCCCCAGGAACAGAAATAAAGAGAGGGAAAGAAAGATTAGATTATCAGAGAGAGGAAAAAGAGACAGAAAGGAAATGTAAAAAAAAATGTTAATTTTAAATTTTAAAAACCTCTAGGAACAACTTACTACCTGCAGGAATGAGACTCCACTATTTTAATTATTCACTTTCTGGGCCAGAGAGGTTGAATGGCATTGCAGGAACATAAATGATCATTAAAAGGGTCCTTACATCGTTAAATACCAGCCCTAACTTTCTGCAGTGAAGTTAAAACGTTTTAACAGCGCAAACGCAGCAATTTCTTGAAACTCATGGGGTGGTTGACGGCAAGCTCTCGTTTTCGCAAGGCTGACGGGGGATTAGCGCAAATTGTCTAGCATTTTGTGGTGATTCGCAACTCTTCCTCACCATAAATTGCTGGGTTTTTTACACACTAATAACGGCATGCACATTAAACTCGCTGTTATTTTCCCAGCAAATTCTGGGCCAAAGGTTTGCAATATAGAAAAAAGGACACCAAACAAAGTGCTTGGAGCATGCCCTAGTAATTATATATAATACATATGCAGGATTGTTGCAGTGCTGAAAAGAATCTTTTAGAAAATGTTTGTAATTCAATAGAATAATTTAGTAATAGCTTAAGTTGTCAATTATGATGGCTTTGTATTAATCATTGCATTGCTTACTGGAAGAGTCAAGGGGCGCTAAATTGGGCCTTGCAGCACCCGTTGTTTCAGCACGATTCGGCTTCTCCAACATCCAAGATGGAGTGTTGGCTGTGCACGCACGTTTCCAGCGTGACGTGTGCCGGACGCCATCTTGGTATAGGAGTTAACGCATGTGCAAATTCTGAGTGCTGGAAGCATGTAAAGTAAGGAGAAAATGGATAAAATCAGTTTTGCAATGCTGATTTAAAGTGATAGACACCATTTTGGCACTTAACGCTCAACTTAACGCACAGTCTTAACCCCGACCATCTGAATATATCTTAGAGTGCCTGGAGGACCCCCTACCAGCGCAAATTAAAGGGACCATGCAGGAATACAGGTTAGTGGCTGGATTATTGCTTCTGGCTGCCGAGACATTTGTAACTGTTTTTGGAGGTCTGCTACACTTGAATACTACGACGTGGGGACATATCCTAACATTTCGAGCCAGGACGTGCAGGATTGAAGTTAGGAAACGCTTCTACACGCAAAAGGCGGGAGAAGTTTGGACCGTTCTTCTGCAAATGGCAGTTGATGCTAGCTCACTTGTGAATGTTAAATCTGAGATTGATAGATTTCTGTGAACCAAGGGTATTAAGGGATATGGGGCTAAGATGGGTATATGGAGTTAGGTCACAGGTCCACCATGATCTCATTGAATGGTGGAACAGGCTCAAGGGGCTAAATGCCACTGCCACTTGCTGCCTCTTGATATGCGCCACCTTCTCCTGCAAGAAAGAGGGACGTGTGTCTGGGTGATGTGCCTGTCATGGTTGAATAGCTGCCAGTGTGTGTGGCCTGTGAGTTGTGGGTGGGCGGCTTGAAACAGTGGTAATGTGTAAGGGTGAGAGGAAGCATCTGATTGGAAGAGTTGAGCACTGATGGAAAGAGTTTATTGGTATGTGGGTGATGGGGGGGTGTAGTGCGTGGAGCAGTTTGTCGGAGACACCACTTGACAGTTGACCTCACTCACCTTGACCACTCATGTCAAAGCATTGAACTTCTTCCTGCACTGCATCCATGCTCATGATGCTGTGCACCTGGCATTGACTTTGTTCCCCACTGCTTCCCACTGGCTTTTGGATATATGTCTGGAGGAACTCTTGCCCCCCCCTCCCCCCACGGTTATAAGATGTCCCTCCTTCTGTCCACCTCTTGCACCAAGCTCTCTAGTGCATCAGCAGAGAACCTTGGTGCATGCACTCTTGCAGGCCTGGTACTAACTCAGATCGGCAGATTGTGAGGCCTGGCATGCTGTTTGGAGGATGTGGAATTTAGTAGGGTGCAAACTTTATTCAATGTTTTAACATAACGCATCAGTTTGTAAACATAGGGATGGGAGCTGCATCTGTGTTTTGCATGTGCGATGTCTGATCTCCGTTCAGACTCCATACAGACACAAGACAGTTATTTTAAGAAAATAACAGGTACCAGCTACCTTTAAGAGCTTTTTAAAAGGCAGCCTGCCTTTAAGAGATTGGGGCTCCCCCTCTTGGTGGAAAGTGCAAATTGCATTGAATCCTCGTTCAACGCTGATTCGGAACACTGCTTGCAGGTAAGTCCTGATGAAAGCCTTGTCCAGCCTGCGCAGGGGCCATTAGGAAGGGGGTAATAGCGGATTGCGCTACCCCTGCCCAATAATAGGCTCTATTGAATGTTTTCCCCCAGTGATTTCAGTCTCTGAGGGTGTGTTGTGCTGCTTCAGTCATTCTAAAGGACAAGATTTCCCTTGAAAGCTATAATTCATAGATTAATGATGGTGACTTCTCTTAAAGGGGTACTTCATTAATTTATGAAAAATTGTTTGGCTAGCTTTTTTGTTTGGTACAGAAAATAGACACTTGTCATTTCACTATGATGACTTTATGTGCAATTACATTCATTTATATCAAGAGTATAACTGAGCATGAATAGTTTTTCATGAAAGTAGTGCCCCATTAAATGATTACTCGCAGAATGATTATACAATTAAGCCCATCACTCTATATTATCCCTTCCCTTCTTCTCTCCCAGACACATGCATTTTATTGAATGAAAAATATTGCAATGGGGCAAACTGGAATGAAAGCAACTGGAATTGACAAGTGCCAGCCATGACCATCTCCAACAAGAGAGAGTCTAACCACCTCTCCTTGACATTCAACGGCATTACCATTGCCGAATCCCCCACCATCAGCATCCTGGGGGTCACCATTGACCAGAAACTTAACTGGACCAGCCATATAAACACTATGGCTACAAGAGCAGGTCAGAGGCTGGGTATTCTGCAGCAAACGACTCACCTCCTGACTCCCCAAAGCCTTTCCACCATCTACAAGGCACAAGTCAGGATGAGTGCAGCTCCAACAACACGCAAGAAGCTCGACACCATCCAGGACAAAGCAGCCCACTTGATTGGTACCCCATCCACCACCCTAAACATTCATTCTCTTCACCACCGGCGCACAGTGGCTGCAGTGTGTACCATCCACAGGATGCACTGCAGCAACTCGCCAAGGCTTCTTCGACAGCACCTCCCAAACCCGCGACCTCTACCACCTAGAAGGACAAGAGCAGCAGACACATGGGAACACCACCATCTGCACGTTCCCCTCCAAGTCACACACCATCCCGACTTGGAAATATATCGCCGTTCCTTCATCGTCGCTGGGTCAAAATCCTGGAACTCCCTTCCTAACAGCACTGTGGGAGAACCTTCACCACACGGACTGCAGCGATTCTAGAAGGGGGCTCACCACCACCTTCTCAAGGGCAATTAGGGATGGGCAATAAATGCTAGCCTCGGCAGCGACACCCACATCCCATGAACGAATAAAAAAAAACACACGAGGGGCAAGTATTTACTGGGTTTGTGCATGTCTGCTGCCTAGATAATTTCCACACTCTCCTTTTTATGAGTAATTGTATAACGTACCACAATTAACACCAGTTTCTACTTATATTATTACTATTTTGTGTTTTTATGACCATTTGTTTTTCTGGTGTCATTGGCAGCAAAATAATAGTCTAGAACCATTGGTGCACCAATGCCTTTAATTTATAATTTTCATCCTTGTGTTTAAATTCTTTCATGGCCTTGCCTCCCCCCCACCCCCTGCCCCAGCCCACCCCACTCTCCTTTCCTCTGATTCTGGCCTCTTGCGCACCCCCTCTCCCTTAGCCCTACCATTGGCAGCCGTGCTACAGATGCCGAGGTTCCACACCCTTCTGGTCTCTCCGGTCCATATCTCCAGTGTGGCCAAGAAGCTGGACAGCTGACCTGCTCCCCAGCCTATGGAAATGCCAGTCTGCAGCTGGCTTTTAGTAGCAGCCCGGTGGTGACTTTCTCTCACTCTCCTTCTTTCCTGTGGGGTGGTGCGGTCCAGAGCACTGACTCAGTGGATTGGAAGCCTGCATCATATCGTTACCTTTGACAACTGGAAACCTGCTCATCTTTAATTGCCCTTGCGAAGGTGGTGGTGGGGGCAGTTTTGACACAACTGTGTGGCTTGCTCGGCCTCTTCGTGGGGCAGTTAAGAGTCAACCACATTGGTATGGGACTGGAGTCATGGGTAGGCCAGACTGGGTAAGGATGGCAGACTTTCTTCCCTACAGGACATTAGTGAACCAATTGGCTTTTTACAACAATCCAACAGCTTCATGGTTACTTTTACTGGGAGAAATTAAATACTTGAATGAAATAAACACGACAAAGTATAGTGCTGAAAGGTGTTAGAGAGCTTCATTTGCTGCAATTTCAGCACCTCCTCTCCTGTGGATGACGCAGGCAACTGAAAGTACCCATTGCTGCCCATGGATATGGAGAGAAATGAAGTGCTCCGTGCATCAAACTAGGAAAGTATTTGTGTGTTTCACACCAGAACTGCAGTACGCCAATGTTGTAATTTCCAGGTTTAATCTGGTTTAACCTTAAAATCAAAAGGCTTGCTGAAACATACCGGAATCAAGCATAGATTGCTGACGAGTTAACAATTTTTCATCTACCCTGTTACCACAGTTTTTACTTCAACACAACCAGAATATTTAAAAGAACAACATATCCTGTAATAAGATCACCAAAAGTTTAGTCATCTTCGTATCATGTCTTGACACTCTTCACTGCCACAGGGCTACACATGCTTTGGCATTATAGAATCATTGAATAGAATCATAGAATGGTTATAGCGCAGAAGGAGGCCATTCGGCCCATCAAGCCCATGCCGGCTCTCTGCAAGAACAATCCAGTTAGTCCCACTCCTCTGCCCTTTCCCCGTAGCCCTGCAGACTTTTTCCCTTCAAGTACTCATCCAATTCCCTTTTGAAAGCCATGATTGAATCTGCCTCCGCCACCCTTTCAAGTAGTGCATTCCAGATCATAACCACTCGCTGAATAAAAAAGTTTTTCCTCATGTCGCCTTTGGTTCTTTTGCCAGTCACCTTAAATCTGTGTCCTATGGTTCTCGACCCTCCGTCAATGGGAAGAGTTTCTCTCTATCTACTCTGTCTAGACCCCTCATAATTTTGTAGACTTCTATCAAATCTCCTCTCAACCTTCCTTGCTCTAAGGAGAACAACCCCAGCTTCTCCAGTCTATCCATGTAACTGAAGTCCCTCATCCCTGGAACCATTCTAGTAAATATTTTCTGTACCCTCTCTAAGGCCTTCACATCCTTCCTAAAGTGCGGTGCCCAGAATTGGACACAATACTCCAGTTGTGGCTGAACCAGTGTTTTATAACGGTTCATCATAACCTCCTTGCTTTTGTACTCTATGCTTCTATTTATAAAGCCCAGGATCCCGTATGCTTTTTTAACCGCTTTCTCAACCTACAATTATCATTGTATTTGGCAAGGTCAGTAGCATTACAGGACTCAGACGTAAGTTGGCAGTGGAGCAGATGTTCCTATCGTTTGCCACCTAATCATCAACATAATCGCTCATCACTAAATTACCGTCATTGAAACCCCATTCCCGCATCATTGCTTCTGAACACTCATTACCAGTAGGTAAATGATTGAGGCTTTGCCAGATTGGCTTCAGCTGAGAGATGTTCAACGGGTTTGATATCCAGAAGATGTGACTTATTCTGTAGATGTGTTCTCCAGGCATTAATTCTCCACTGTTTCACACTGGAGTCGAGAGGGCTGATGAAGAGCAGCAAACTGGGTCTTGATTTCAGTCTACTCTGAGCAAAGTGGTGCTGAAACAATGCACGGCGGGCATCATTAGATTGTCTGTTTCTTTCATCGCTGGCTATGGTTACTTTTCGTAAAAGTTTAGTTTAGGGTCTGGACATCAATCTGTAAAATAATTGCACTAATTAATTCTTTCAATGTTGGTAGTTCTGCCATTTTGAAGTCTGGTCTCTAAACACCACTGTATCTCTGCATGCATTCATTGTAAAACCACTGAAACATGCATTACAGAAAACCTGATTTATAAAAGTCCTGAAAAAATGTTTAAATACTTGAGTATTGACTGGCTCCAAAGGCTGTGATTGTTCAGCCAACCAGAAGTAGAGGATGAAGGTTGAACTTGACATGCCTATAACAGAGCCAAGTGAATCTCAAATGCAAAATGGAATCCTTGGTTTTATCTTGGTATTAATGGTATTGGAATACAAAGCCAAGAGGTAATGATAAGCCTATATTAAACCTTTAAAACACCTCAGTTAGAGACCTCAATTATTGACACTTTAGGGAGAGTACAATGCAGATTCAATAGGATGCTGCCTGGTATGAGGACGTACAATCACAAAGCAATACTTGAGAAATTGGAGCTTTTTTTATCGGAACAACACAGATTAAAGGGCGAAATGATAAAAGTGTCTAAGTTATGAAAGATTGGGTGGGACAGGGTTGATGGAAGCAAAAAATGAGGTAAAGTCAGTTGTTTAACTCAAAAATCAGAAGCCCTAAGTCAGTCATGTGCTTACCTGTTTCCAGTAGTTGAGGGTCTAAAATGAGGGGCCATAGATACAAGATTAAATGTAAAAGATTTAAAAGAGAGCAAGAGAAACTCCTTTTCATGGAGTTGTGAGGTTATGGAATTCAGGGTTAGTCAGAAACTATGTCAACATTCAGGGTTAGATTGGTTAGGTGGATGAAAGATAAAGGGATATTCGAACAGGATAGATAAATGTGATTAGGTTTATTTGCTCACAAGGAGGGTAAATGCCAGCATGGACTGGTTGGGTTGAATGGCCTGTCTCTGTGTTGTAATTTCAATGTATTTCTATACATAAAAATGCATCAAAATATTGAGGGTGACTGACAAATCCGTATACCAATCAGTGACTCACAGAGCAAAAGTACACACAGACAGCATCTGCGGTCCACTAAGAGTTAAAGGATTAACCGATGCAGCATGAACTGATTTTGTTGGCATTTCAAATTGTGGAAAAAATTGGATACTTGCAAATCATCCCAAAACGGCCAGACTGGGGTTAATAATTCCGTTTTATGCTCTTTCCTAATAATAGCTTGCACATTTCAAATATAGAGCAGTATATTTTGAGTAAAACCTATATTTTTTTTGTGGTTTCTGCTTGTTTTGCTTTAAGTTGCTGAAGAGATAAGTGGCTGTGTTCCAAAGAATGACTTTCTAATTCAACCTCCACTCCCAACTGTGCATCAGTTATGTTCAATATAAAGTGAAGTTGCATGTGTCCTATTAATGTATGTGACATTGAACCTGTCCACTTCTGATTCGATAGCTAAGTATTTCCATGCTGCAGGAGATAATTCTGGCCTAATTTCTGCTCCTCAACTTATGATGAGACAGCAGTACAATTTTTACACAGACTAGGAAGAGGGATTTTGCTATTTTATGCATGCGTGGGATTTTGTAGCCTTCCCTTGCATTTAAAAAAAATTGTTCTTGGGATGTGGACGACGCTGGCCTGGTCGCATTTTTGCCCATCCCTAATTGTCCTCAGAAGGTGGTGGTGGGCCTTCTCCTTGAACTGCTGCAGTCCTTATGGTGATGGTGCTCACACAATGGGAACTGTTATCATCAATGTGAACTACAACTCCCACAAAGCTCGCATGAGAGGTGGGTTACAAATCCTTTTGTGATCCTTCCCCTCTCTCCTGTCGTCATGCCTCCTTTCTTTTCTCCCCTATCGAGTACTCCGCCCCCCCCAATCCCTACCCCAACCCATCACCACTCCTCAACCTTCCTACTCTCCTGACACTGTCCCAGGCTTGACTCCCTCTTGGATAAGCCTACAGCTTCACCCTGTGCCTCTCATGGCATCCTCTGAAGGGTCCATCGAGGCACTCGTCGCTCATCACTTACAACGGCACATTCAAATTCCCAACTGTCTAGTGTTTGGCCCTCCATTCACCATGACATTTCTGCAGCTCCAATCTGCTCAATCGCACCCTCACCTCCACCTTTGATGCCCTTTACCCTACTAAAACCATTAATCTCTCTCACCATGGTCGTACCCTCTGGTATGGCTCTCATCTCTGAACGTTTATGGTTTAGCCAATTGGTTTAGCCAATCATCACTAGATCTGACTGGATCACATAAAGCACTATCGGGTTCTGCTTTCAACAACAACTTGCATTTATATAGCACCTTTAACGTAGTAAAATGTCCCAAGGCACTTCACAGAAGCGATTATCAAACAAAATTTGACACCAAGCCACATAAGGAGATATTAGGACAGGTAACCAAAAGCTTAGTCAAAGAGATAGGTTTTAAAAAGCATCTTAAAGGAGGAAAGAGTGGTAGAGAGGTGGAGAGGTGTAGTGAGGGAATTCCAGCGCTTAGAGCCGAGGCAACTGTAAGCACGGCAGCCATTGGTGGAGGGAAGAAAATCAGGGTGCGCAAGAGGCCAGAATTGGAGGAACGCAGAGACCTTGGAGGGTTGTAGGACTGGAGAAGGTTACAGAGAAAAGGAGGGGCGAGGCCATGGAGGAATTTGAAAACAAGGATGAGAATTTTAAAATCTATCTCTACAACTCTCTGAGATCTCCGTGCTCCTCCAATTCTGGCCTTCTGCGCAGCCCGAATTTTCATCACGCCACCATTGGCGGCCGTACCTTCAGCTGCCTAGCGCTAAGCTCTGTAATTCCATCACTAAACCTCTCCGCCTCTCTCTCCTCTGACTCCTCTTTTAAGACACTCCTTAAAACCTATCGCTTTGACAAAGGATTTGGTCACCTGTCTTAATATCTCCTTATGTGACTCAGTGTCAAATTTTGTTTCATAAAGCTCATGTGAAATGCCTTGGGACATTTTACTACATTAAAGGCGCTATATAATTGCAAGTTGTTGTTGATTTATAAAACACAATTTGATTATATGGGGATGATTTTCCCATTTCTGAATTGTTTTAGTGGTTGGTTGAATGCAAACCTGATATATTGGTAAAAAAGTTCATAGAAACACCTTCTCATTCCCCTGATTTCTTAGTTGCTACACATAGGCCCCGATATTAGCAGGGAGGCGGGATGGTAGCAGGGGGGGTGGTGGGGGGGGGGCGGTGGTGGGATTAGGCATGTGACAAACCCGCATGAACCAAACATACCGTTGCCGACCCGATCAGGAGCTGCAACACGCGGGTGGGAGGGGGGGCGGGAAAGAGAGAGAGCCAGACATCATCCGGCACTGGACTGGAAGATGGGGTTGTGGGGGGGAGAGGGGAAGATTGGGGGAGAGGGGAAGATCGGGAGGTGAAGATCGGGGGAGGAGAGGGAAGATCGGGGGGGAGAGGAGAAGATCGGGGGGGGAGAGGAGAAGATCGGGGGATAGGGGAAGATTGGGGGGGAGAGGGGAAGATCGGGGGGGGGAGAGGGAAAGATCGGGGAAGAGGGGAAGATCGAGAGGGGAAGATCGGGGGAGGAGAGGGAAGATCGGGAGGGAGAGGAGAAGATCGGGGGATAGGGGAAGATCGGGGGGGGAGAGGGGAAGATCGGGGGGGGAGAGGGGAAGATCGGGGGGGAGAGGGGAAGATTGGGGGGGAGAGGAGAAGATCGGGGGGGAAGATCGGGGGGGGGGAAGGAGAAGATCGGGGGAGAGGGGAAGATCACGAGGGGAGAGGGGAAGATCGAGAGGGGAGAGGGGAAGATCGGGGGGGAGAGGAGAAGATCGGGGGAGAGAGGGAAAGATTGGGGGGGAGAGGAGAAGATCGGGGGGGGGGGAGAGGAGAAGATCCGGGGAGAGGGGAAGATCGAGAGGGGAGAGGGGAAGATCGGGGGAGGAGAGGGGAAGATCGGGGGGGGGAGAGGATAAGATCGGGGGGGGAGATGGGAAGATCGGGGGGGGAGATGGGAAGATCGGGGGATAGGGGAAGATCGGGAGGGTAGAGGGGAAGATCGGGGGAGGAGGGGTGAAGATCGGGGGGAAGAGGGGAAGATCGGGGAGAGAGGGGAAGATCGGGGGGATATCAGGAGGATGAGATCGGGGGGACATCAGGAGGACGTCGGGGGTAGATCGGGGGCAGATCGGGAGGACATCGGGGGGGGGAGATTGGGGGGAGATCGGGAAGGTGAGATCGGGGTGACATTGGACATCGGAGCAGGTTTCAAAGGTAGGTGCTTTTATTGTTTTCACTTCATTGCATGTTTTTTTATTTAATTTATTTAGTTTGTTTTTCCCTGATCCAACCCTTCACATCTGGTTTCACCAGACTTGAATCAGAAGCGGTAAGCCACCCAGGTAAGTTAAAAGTCTTTCTAATCACTCACTCTGTCACAGGTACGTCAGGTACATTTGGCTCTTCAGTTTTCATCCCGCTGGCTTTAATTGCCCACAACGCACCCGCATTTGCCTCCTAATATCACCCCCATAATGTCTGTATATTACTGAGCTGTACAGACCAGAAAGGTCGCAATTTGTATTCCCTCTTTGTGTTGAGTTTGCTGATCTCAACTGGAGTCCAAATTGGAATGTTACAATTGGCCTCAGTCCTCTGAGATAGTGAGGGGGAAATTCAGCCAGGATTACCACCCTGGACCATTATCCAGTGATGTGCGGCTTATGTTGAGATCAGGGCAGGATTAAGCTCAGCTGTGATGTCCCCCTATGGGTGAATAGCTTATTAACACTGTGTTTCATCCCATCCATCCGAAGGTCCCAGCATCAGAAAGGTCATATTAAACAGACATCGCCAACTCAACTTTTTCAGAAGAATTATCTTCGAACATCATTCTGCACAAGAGGTAGGTGGCTTAAATGTACAGTTTCATTGTGTTTTTTATAATTGTTGAGTTATTTTGAAATGCAACTAACAGTTCCTGTTGGGGGAGAATGAGATGCAATTTACCGTTACTGCTGGTATCCTATTTCGGAAAGATACTTCATTTTTTAGTGATGGTAGATGCAATTTTCACCGTCAGAAATTCTGATTGAAGATCAGAAGAAACGTCTTTGTCTTTGGCCTAAGTGTTGATCTGCCTGAATGGCAATTGAACTGATAAAATGCAGAAAGCAATTAGGAATGTGGGATAGTGAAAGGCTTGCTAATAGCTTCAGCATCCAGGGCCCAGTGGTCACCGTGGTGTTGCTTTACTGTCATTGAAGGGGCTGATGGAGAATGTGATATCCTCAATTAACAATTTCAAAGATGTCAGTCAGAAAATAGTCTCTGGTTGCGGTGCATAAAAGAAAGGAGTTGTCACATTCACCAACACTGACAGGGCGGCAGACGATTTTCCCATTTCTGAAACATGCAGTGCAAAGTAAATACACTGAACAGGCATCTTTAGTAACAGATCAGGAGCTGGCATTATGATTTTATTTTGTGACGATTAAAGTGGCTTCACCAATTGATGTTCATTAAATCAAGAATATGACTGAATCAATAAAACTGAACCAAACTAAATGCCTGACCTTAAGTGCCATAGGACATGGTTGGTTTTCAAATACTTGTAAATAAATCATTAATCAGCAATTACAATGATATTGTTTACTTTTTAGAATCTTTGATATATGGGGTGATTACTGTTGTCGCAGTGAATGAGATGATTGTCCGTGAGTCTGGGGCTCTCCCAGTGTGGATAGGGTTGTTTTCTGCCTTCAATTCCTTAGGTCCCATTCTCTGGGATTCTATCCTTAAATCCTTCTGTCTCTCTACTTTCCTCTCCTCCTTTAAGACCCTCCATAAACCCTACCTCTTTGACTAAGCTTTCGGTCACCCCTTCTAAACCCTCCCTCTTTGGCTCGGTGTCTATTTTTCCTCACACCTCTATGAAGTGCTTTGGGACATTTTTCTACATTAAAGGTGCTATAGAAATGTGAGCTTGTTGTCCTTGACATCCAATAATTGAATATGACATGTTGTACTGATTCATGCAGGGAGTCCTATTCGAAGAACTACTCACATCTATAGTTTTACGGACTGCAGCGGATCAAGAAGGCGGCTCACCACCATCTTCTCAAGGGCAATTAGGGATGGGCAATAAATGCTGGCCTTGCCAGCGATGCCCACATCCCATGAAGGAATAAAAAAAATAACAGTGCTGACTATCCTATTTAAAGGGGAAGTATTGCCATGTTAGTGTTTTCAGGTGATTCAGATCTCTGTATAGCCAGGAAGAATCCACTCCAGTCCCGATGAGGGGTTGCCTAGGCAACCTGCTGCTAAGCCTCAGCTGATTTTGTTGTCTTGCCAGTCACTAGGATTTACACAAGAACATCCTGGGGCAACTCCCCCTTTCATTTTGAGCTCCGTCTCTGGGAACTGGCCAGGCCACCAATGAGTGCCTCCCTGCAACAAGCCAAATGCTTTAACTTGTCTCTAAACTCAGGAGGATGTAGTTTGAACTGCGCAGGTGTCTTTGGGCAACCAATCAAGTCTTCCACTTTGAGTTAATTATTTTTAATGAAAGCACAGAAAAAAGTCTTAAGTGTACACTGCAACACCTTTTGCTACAGTGAAGTCTTCTCCATCATTACATGAAAGTGGAGCGAGTAGGCTGTTGCTGGAACTGAGCCATTATATTCCTTAATAAACCGACATCTCTCCTTTGAGATTTGATGAACAGGGTTTATGCAGCAATTTGAATTTTCTTCAGCAAAGAAAACAGGTAAAATTACTTCCTTTTGCTCTTCAAAACCCAAGTGAGGATCAAGAACAGGATGTTTGGTTACATCCTTAATAAAATGCATACTTGGGTTAATAATAATGGTTCTGGTCTTTTAATTCTCATGAGTACCATTTATTCTTTCTTTAATAAAGCTTTCACCCCCTAAATAAGAGATCCCCAGACTTGGAATATCTTGTGATGTTTACTGACCTATGCCCAAGGCATGGAACATGAGCAGATTTTTTGACTGAAAGAAAAACAATCTTAATGTGTGCACCTGGTATAATCTCAAGGACTTGAGTAAACAAGGTACACATAAGCACTGCTTATAGATTAAAAAGGCTAAAATCCCTTCATGCAAAAATGTTACCATTTTACTTTTCCAAAAGGTTCACAGCATTGGAAAAAGCTCTCAGAGGGTACATGTAAGAATCAGGAGGTTTGCGGTTCCTTCAGGGTAAATTGGACAACTGGGTGGAGATGTAAAGGGTCAAGCTTAGTCCTGGTTTTGTTTAAGCTTTGATATCTGCCGAAGAAATCATTAAGAATTGTTTGCATGAATAAGTTAACACCTGGAATCTCTTATCCCTGAGTTACTCCAAAGACAATTAGGGGCCGATTTTCGGATGGCCAAGTGGGTGCGTTGGGGGCGGGGGGCCTCCTAAAATGGCGGAATCCCGGAGTGGGTTCGGAGCCCGGCTCCAACCTGCTGACTTCGGGGTTCCCCGGTGACGCGTTCGGGTGCGCGCGCAGCTCCCGCATGTGGGACTCCCACCGGCAATTAAAGCCAGCGGGATGCTGCTTTAGATAGTTAGGTAGATAGTTGATGCACTTGAGAGACCTTATTGAGAGGAGATTTTGGCAGGGGTGCAATTTTGAAGGATTCTCAGTGTGTTTCCGGTGCTGTGGGAAACACTCCCTGTTGGAGCAGATGTGTTTCAGCCAGCAACCAGTGGGAGATGCAAAGGATTATTTGACAGGTGGGGGGAAAACCTCATTCATTGCAGCAGGGCACTCTGTCACTTCAGACAAAGTTTTGGCTGCAACACCTTTGTCTTTTCACTCAAAATTCTTAATTTATACCCTAAACTCTGCTGTGCAAACACATTTACCTACTTTGCGGACCCCCTCAAACTCACACCATCAGGGTGGGGGGCCACAGCTGCATTCATCACTTCATCCGAGGACGAGCAACATCACCAGCCTCGCCAGGCACGCCGTCCGCCTCCGCCACGTGGAGCTCCACAACACAGTGCTGCGCCACAGGCACCTGCACAACAGCACGGAGGGCAACAACAGAGAGCGGCGTCGCAGGAGGCACTACCCTCGCCATAGGGTCTACAGACCGAGGCTCAGCTTCCTGGACCTCTCTGAGGACCTGTGCATACGGAGGCTCAGAGTCAGTCGCCAGGTAGTCGCAGATATCTGCAGCCTCCTTCATGCCGAGCTGCTCCCGACTGGCTCGAGCACCATCTTCTTACCTGTCGCTGTCAAAGTCACCACTGCCCTCAACTTCTTTGCCTCCGGATCGTTCCAGGGTGCCACCGGGGACATCGCCGGGGTCTCTCAGTCGTCTGCACACAAGTGCATAAGGCAGGTCACCGCCGGCTTGTTTTGCAGGGCCTCGCAATATGTCAACTTCCCCATGGATGACCTCAGTCAGACGGAGAGGGCAATGGGATTCCACACTGTGGCTGGCTTCCCACGAGTGTAATCGATTGCACCCATATAGCAATACGAGCACCTCGACATGAGCCAGGACTGTTCATCAACAGGAAGGGCTATCACTCCATCAACACTCAGCTCATCTGTGACCACATCAAGAGATTCCTTCATGTGTGTGCCAGATACCCTGGCAGCTGCCACGATTCCTTCATCCTCCGAGAGTCCAACATCCCGCCCCTCTTCCACGCACCCAACACCCGCAAGGGCTGGCTCCTCGGGGACAAGGGATACCCCCTGCACACGTGGCTCATTACACCTCTGAGGAACCCCACCACCGAGCAACAGCGTCGATATAATGACAGCCACATCGCTACCAGGTCTATAATTGAGCATGCTATAGGGCTGATCAAGATGCGCTTCAGGTGCCTTGATTGAGAATACCTCTATGAGATTGACCAGACTCTGTCAAGAGTTGAAATCAATTCTATAGATCGGGCCAGCTGCAGCTAATAAATTGTGTTAAAACTTTCAAGTGTATTCGCTTTCAGTTTTTGCTGAACCAGACTAAGAGTAAAGAATCCGGTATCGTCATGATCATTCTGGGGGAGCGCTTAAATATGCACCAGACAGAGTGGGGTGCATTATAGTCGTCTGTTGTGCCCTGTACAACATGGCATAACAGAGAGGGGTGCCGTTGGAGGAGGCCCCATCCACATCTGCCACCAATATTGGGGGGGAGGAGGAGGCGGAGGACGAGGAGGAGGAGGACGAGGATGAGGAGGAGGAGGCAGAGGAGGAGGAGCAACCCATGGGCAGAACAGCGGCTCACCTGGCTGCTCATGAGGCCAGGGAGTCACTGATATGTGAACGGTTCTCCTAACATCAGACAGTGTAAAGAGTCCAGTCCTCACCACCTGGACAGAGCAGTGGCCACACCAGCCCCCCACCCCCTGCACAAAATAGCCATGCAACTACACATACACCCACTGTAGAGTGACCCAATGGGTGGCATCAAGTGTGGGTGTTCATGGTGAACCACATGAAAGGGACTTATTACACAAGCCAGTCAAGAATGGCCAAGACGCAGCAGTAGTGGTGATGATAATAATATTTAAGGTGCCATTAACAAAAATCAAATATAAATAAAAAACATGACAAGCCGCCAAACACCCTTGTGCATCCCCTTTGTGCTCACAAAACCTCTGCCTTTTGCTTACGAGTACTCCTATGTGGTGCCTTCCCTGTGGCTGCAGCAGAGGTAGTGTCAGGTTGCTCTTGTTCATGCCCTGACCGATTAGATGCTTTGGGCCTACGCCCTCTGGGTTTCGGTGCCCGTGAGGGCCCCTCAAAATACTGCTCCACTTGCACCTGTGCAGAGGCAGACTCGAGCACCTGGAGAGGAGGCAGCATTGCTGGTATTAGTTGAGAGGGGGGCAACGGGTGAGACATGGGAGCGCTTTGAGTGGCGTCCACACTTCCATGTCCCCTTTCGCCATCTTTCCTCCCCTGGGCCAGGCCCACATCACTCCTACCACTCTGCTGGACGACAGTTTGGAGGACATGTGTGAAGCCTCGAAAGGCCAGTGCCAGAGTATCTGCCTGCCTGTTTAAGGCAGCAGAATGTTGCTCACTCTGAGTCCGAAGGGCCGTTGTCAGGGCCTCAATGGAATCATTTGTGAGCCGTGCTTGAAGCTCGATGGAGACTAGCCTTCCCTCCATCGCAGACATTCCCGCACTTACCCGCGACACTATCTCAGAGATGCCCTCACATCCCTGTGACACTATCTCAGAGATTCCCTCCTGTACCTGTGCCACCATTCCACTCATGCAGGAGTTGCACTCCTCCATCCTCTGCGCGATTGTGGAGAGTGCGCGTGGCACTTGTTCCAGCACCTCGCAAATGTGCTGCTTCAATTTACCTGTGATCGTGTGGGGAACGGACGGATTTTACTGGGCGCTTTACCCACGCGCCCAGTCACCCCACCCCCCCCACTCCCGCTGCCATCCCGCCTCCCTGGTAATATCGGGGCCTTAATGTTTGGGATACTGACCCTTGTAGAGACAGGAAACGACAGGTTCAATCACCAGTCTGTTCTGCTGGAGGCAGCACATTCGTTGGCCTCATTGTCCCTGAGCTAGAAGGAGGAAAATTAGTCAAGATTTCTGTTCCCAATCCCCATCTAGTGATCCGTTAGTAGAAAAGATGTGTGTATGGACATCAAGTGAGGGCAGAATTGGGCTTGCCTGTGATACCTCCCACAGTCAAATGGCCTGCTGACAAAGTCTAGACTCATTCATGAAGAATGGCTAGTGTATGTGGATGAGGTGCTGGAGGGTGACTGAATAACATGGGGTTGTGCCTCAGGGGAGAAAAGATGGTGTTTTGTTTTAATAGGTACAAACTATCTTCAGCTAGTCAACTTGAGCTCTCTTGACATCATGCTTACTCTACATATTAACACCAGTTTTGTCAGATATGTTCATCTACGTGGATGTATTAAAATTTGATGCTGTATCATATGTCCGGGTGTTCAAATATACAACTGTATCCATACCTTTCCCGTGGAGAAATGTCCCAAAATGCTTCAAAGACAGTAAATCATTTTGAAGTGTAGTTACAGTTGTAATGTAGGCAAATGCGACAGCCAATTTGTGCACAGCAAGGTCCCACAAACAGTAAATGAGGTAACTGACCAACTGACCAGTTAGTCTATTTTGGTAGTGTTGGTTGAGGGGTAAATATTGGCTAGTGTAACAAATTGGACAGCCAAGTGATGAAGGATAGAACACAAGAGCCTGGTCTCCATTTGCTTCCAAGCCTTTATTCACAGAGATCCACATTACCTCCTTCCACACCCATGAGATAAGATCTCATATAAATGGACACAAGAGTTTTATCAATTGATACGCACCACCTGAAAACAATTAACACTAATTGCTATAAATCATATGGATACAATTAACAGCCAAGACACCAAAGAGCTCCTCTGCTCTTCTTTGAATGATTCCATGGGATCTTTTGCATCCGAACAGGCAGGCGGGACCTCGGTTTAATGTCCTGCCCAAAAGACGGCACCTCCGACAGTGCAGAATTCTCTCAGTTCTGCACTGGAGTGCTGGCTTATCTTTAGAGAGCCCTATGCCTTGGGAATAAACTCAAACCCTTGCTTCTGACCAGAGAAGGAGCAGGACAGAATGAAAACTCCCTCCTCCCCATCCAAGGCATCTCCTGCTATTTGGGACAGAGGGAGCCATGCGTTTCTTGTGTGAAACTGATACTTGGGGTAAGAGTGATATGGAGAGCAAATAAGAACAAGAGCAGAAAGGTGACATTGAGACAAAGCAGGAAGGTGGAGTGGAACCATAGAAATTTATGGCACAAAAGAGAGCAATTCGGCCCATCATTCCCCTTTGCTGGAGCAATCGAAAACTAATCCCACTGTTGTACTCTTTCCCGAGAGCCCTGTATCTTTTTTTCCTTCAATTGTTTGCCCACTCTTCTCTATTCCCTGTGACAAAGCATCGCATACTCCAACTCCCAACCTCACTCCTCACCCACTTAGTAGCAATTTTACTGATGACCGTTTGTCACTAATTCCCCAACCACAGGACATGGTCTTTTTCTACTCGCCTTATAAAATCCCTTCGTAATTTTAAAAGTTCGTTTAAATCTCTTCTTATCCTTTCTGCTCCAGTTGAAATAATCCGAGTAGCTCAAGTTTCTTCTGATAACAATAGTTTCTCATCACTGGGTATTATCCTGTTGTCAAATCTATTAGGTCTAACTCTTTTTGAAGTGAGACTACTTTGTTTCAATCTGAAAATGTAACACATTTCGAGAGAACACACACTGAAAAATAACCAGTCGTGTGTGTTGAACTGGGTTTGTAATCCACCTTGTACTTTTTGATTGTTAATGTCTCACCATTTGTATTTCCCCAATGTGGATAGCTATGTAGGTTACTCAGGAGCAATGGGAATGTGGCAGACAGACAGGCAGAGACTGAGAAAGAAGGGATAGCGAGGTAAAGGGGAGAAAGCAATGGTGGCCAGGCCTCCAGTCTCCCTTAGGAATTCATGGACCAGTCTGCACAGGAGGAGGCCAGCATTTGCAAGGTTGTGTGTAGAATTTTCAAGTTTGTTACTTGCATGCCTGAAAGTGAGGATTACTTTCTGGCTTACAGACTGGAAGTACAAATAAATCCACTTAATACCTAGTAAATGGGTTATTCAGAACTCTCGGTTTCTACTTCAGTGTCTCAGTTCTTACTGAGCTTGTCGGTGTTTTTCTGTGATAAAGTTTCACTGGATATTAGCATGTTTCAACGGTAAAGACGCAAATCTTTTTTGAAATTTATTAACTGTACCCAATTATCGAAAATTTGATTGAGAAAGAAAAGAGCTTGCTAAGTGTTAATTTTTGAAACCTCAGCTTTAATAATATCCAATTTAGGCAGATGAAAAGAATTAATACAAATTATTGTACACTGGCAGAGAAAGGTATTCTTATGTTTTGTGGTTCTGTAGATACTGACAGTCAACTAGCTGCAACACAATCAAAAAGAAGCTGAACCAATAATCACCCAATTACATAACTCTTCATATCAACATCTAAGAACACCAATCACCAATCTAAGAACACAGTGCATTTAGGTACAGTTAGTCTGCTGTCAAAAGACTTGCATTTATATAGTGCATTTCTTAACCTCAGGATGACCCAAGGCGCTTTACAGCCAATGAAGTACTTTTCAGGTGTAGTCACTGTTGTAATGTAGGCAATGCAGCAGCCAAAATGCACACAACAAGGTCCCACAAAAATCTAAATGATAATTATGTTTTTAGGTGTTGGGTGAGTGATAAATATTGGCCAGGATACTGGTGAGGACACTGCTGCTTTTCTTTGAAATAATACCATGGGATCTTTTACGTCCACCTGAGAGGGCAGACGGGGCCTCGGTTTAACATCTCATCTGAAAAATGGCACCTCTGACCGTGCGGCACTCCCTCAGTACTGCACTGGAGTGTCAGTCGAGGTGAGTGAGCTACCAACTGAACCACAGCTGATACTTTAAAGAAGATCAATGGATGTGTGCTGATTCAGAAAATAGTTGTTACAGTTTCCAAATCCCAATTATAGACTCATGCCCCATAAATTTCATAATTCAGATTTCAAGGTAAAACCTGCAACCAGGTTTTGATGCTTTCTACAAAAGAAGTCATCTCAAGAGAGGCATGTGATTTAATCTGAACACACAGCGAGTGCACGTCAGGATGAAGTTAACTTGACAGGATGAATGTCCCACCTCTGCGGGGCCTCTGGTTAGCAGGTTATCATGACTGGCAACTCCTAACAGATGGAGTTAAGATTGAGCTTGAGGTGGCAGGCTGATTGAAGATTGGCACAGGACTTAAAAAGTCTGCCACCCTAAGTAAGAATACGAATATACAAAATTGAAGGGCAGGAAAAGACCAGCTGGTCCATCAAGCCTGCCCCACACCTCATGATGGCCAGAGCATCATGACTAAACACTTCCTCCCTTCCTCCCACCCCCCTGCCTCTGCAGCCATGTAATCTCCTGGGGAGGCAAAAATACAGGGAAAAAACCCAGGGCAACTGAAACCAGTCCAGGAGGTCACATGGACCAAGTTTTATCTATAAAGACACTTACCTTCTATATGATGCGATTTCTGCCCCGCTCAAGAACCCGCTCCCTCTTGAATGCGTAGAGAGTCAGAACCCACTACACCAGCTGACAATGCATTCCAGAGGTTCACCACTCTCTGAGAAAAGAAGAACTGTCTAACATCCAATCTATTTCTACTCTTCCATAATTTAAACTCATGTCCCCTGGTCCTCCCCAATTTGTTAAATTGGAATTATCTATCAATAAGCACACTATCCAGCCCATTAATTATTTTATAGACCTCAATCAGGTCACCTCTAAGTCTACGCTGCTCTAAAGTAAATAAACTAAGGTCCTTGAGCTCATCTGAATAGCTGAGGTTCTTTAAGTTAGGAATCATTCTCGTAGCTCTCCTCTGAACCTTTTTCAAGGCCACTATATCACCCATTAGATGCGGTCTGACCAGCGACCAGTATAGTGTCAAAATGGTGCCCTTTGACTTGTACTGAATGGTTCCATTAATATAACCCAATTACCCTGTTAGCTTTAGCTACAGTTTCACTACATTGGTCATGAACCTTCAGTAATCTGTGCACAATAACACTAAGATCTTTTTCTCTCTCAACCTTTTTCAGAATTGTTCCCTGCAAGTGATAGCGATAATGGTCACAAATCTTTGAGCACAAGAAGTTGGTTTGGGATTGGCAAAATACGGAAATACTGTTGTTGAAATTTCTCAATTCTGGAAAATAAGTACTGGTTAACCCAGTTGATAAAAATCCAGCCTCCAGCATAATAGAATCATAGAAAGTGTCCGTGCCGGCCGAAAAAGAGCTATCCAGCTGAATCCCACTTTCCAGCATTTGGTCCTTCGCCCTGTAGATTACGATACATCAAGTGCACATCCAAATACCTTTTAAATGTAATGAGGGTTTCTGCCTCTACCACCCTTTCAGGCAGTGAGTTCCAGACCCCTACCACCCTCTGGGTGAAAAAATTTCTCCTCAGCTCCCCTCTAATCCTTCTACCAATTACTTTAAATCTATGCACCCTGGCATAGATAAACAGAACACTCCTTCAACATTTTATTAATTTATCATTCATTCACAAAAAACATAACCCACACAACAAAAAGTTTTGTTTTGTGAATTTTATGCTAAGCTGGAGGAGGGACATTAGGGCAGGGAATACTTTTCCAGTTCAGACACCCAACTGTTACCATCAAACAGCATGGTTAGGGGCTGAATTTAGGAGCAGTTTCTTTTTTTTAATTCGTTCATGGGATGTGGGCGTCACTGGCAAGGCCGGCATTTATTGCCCATCCCTAATTGCCCTTGAGAAGGTGGTGGTGAGCCGCCTTCTTGAACTGCTGCAGTCCGTGTGGTGACGGTTCTCCCACAGTGCTGTTAGGAAGGGAGTTCCAGGATTTTGACCCAGCGACAATGAAGGAACGGCGATATATTTACAAGTCGGGATGGTGTGTGACTTGGAGGGGAACATGCAGGTGGTGTTGTTCCCATGTGCCTGCTGCCCTTGTCCTTCTAGGTGGTAGAGGTCGCGGGTTTGGGAGGTGCTGTCGAAGAAGCCTTGGCGAGTTGCTGCAGTGCATCCTGTGGATGGTACACACTGCAGCCACTGTGCGTCGGTGGTGAAGGGATTGAATGTTTAGGGTGGTGGATGGGGTGCCAATCAAGCGGGCTGCTTTATCTTGGATGGTGTCGAGCTTCTTGAGTGTTGTTGGAGCTGCACTCATCCAAGCAAGTGGAGAGTATTCCATCACAGTCCTGACTTGTGCCTTGTAGATGGTGGAAAGACTTTGGGGAGTCAGGAGGTGAGTCACTCGCCACAGAATACCCAGCCTCTGACCTGCTCTTGCAGCCACAGTATTTATATGGCTGGTCCAGTTAAGTTTCTGGTCAATGGTGACCCCCAGGATGTAGATGGTGGGGGTTTCGGCGATGGTATTGCCGTTGAATGTCAAAGGGAGGTGGTTAGACTCTCTCTTGTTGGAGATGGTCATTGCCTGGCACTTATCTGGCGCGAATGTTACTTGCCACTTATGAGCCCAAGCCTGGATGTTGTCCAGGTCTTGCTGCATGCGGGCACGGACTGCTTCATTATTTGAGAGGTTGCGAATGGAACTGAACACTGTGCAATCATCAGCGAACATCCCCATTTCTGACCTTATGATGGAGGGAAGGTCATTGATGAAGCAGCTGAAGATGGTTGGGCCTAGGTCACTGCCCTGAGGAACTCCTGCAGCAATGTCCTGGGGCTGAGATGATTGGCCTCCAACAACCACTACCATCTTCCTTTGTGCTAGGTATGACTCCAGCCACTGGAGAGTTTTCCCCCTGATTCCCATTGACTTCAATTTTACTAGGGCTCCTTGGTGCCACACTCGGTCAAATGCTGCCTTGATGTCAAGGGCAGTCACTCTCACCTCACGTCTGGAATTCAGCTCTTTTGTCCATGTTTGGACCAAGGCTGTAATGAGGTCTGGAGCCGAGTGGTTCTGGTGGAACCCAAACTGAGCATCGGTGAGCAGGTTATTGGTGAGTAAGTGCCGCTTGATAGCACTGTTGACGACACCTTCAATCACTTTGCTGATGATTGAAAATGGACTGATGGGGCGGTAATTGGCCGGATTGGATTTGTCCTGCTTTTTGTGGACAGCACATACCTGGGCTATTTTCCATATTGTCGGGTAGATGCCAGTGTTGTAGCTGTACTGGAACAGCTTGGCTAGAGGCGCAGCTAGTTCTGGAGCACAAGACTTCAGCACTACAGCTGGGATGTTGTCGGGGCCCATAGCCTTTTCTGTATCCAGTGCACTCAGCCGTTTCTTGATATCACGTGGAGTGAATCGAATTGGCTGAAGACTGGCTTCTGTGATGGTGGGGATATCGGGAGGCGGCCGAGATGGATCATCCACTCGGCACTTCTGGCTGAAGATGGTTGCAAACGCTTCAGCCTTGTCTTTTGCACTCACGTGCTGGACTCTGCCATCATTGAGGATGGGGATGTTTGCAGAGCCTCCTCCTCCCGTTAGTTGTTTAATTGTCCACCACCATTCACGACTGGATGTGGCAGGACTGCAGAGCTTTGATCTGATCCGTTGGTTGTGGAATCGCTTAGCTCTGTCTATAGCATGTTGCTTCCGCTGTTTAGCATGCATGTAGTCCTGTGTTGTAGCTTCACCAGGTTGGCACCTCATTTTTAGGTACGCCTGATGCTGCTCCTGGCCATGCTCAATGGGAACTGGGGTAAGACAGCCCAAATTCCATTTTGCATAAGATCCTTTTAGCCAACAGATAAGTATTTTATCCCATCAGTCTGGTTGGATTAAAACCTAAGTCTGAGAGAGGTGCATCTGCACTGTGCCAGATGGTAGAAATTGGGAATGTTTTGAGCAGTCATTAACTGCATCTAAGAGATAACGCTGGAATTTTGTTACAAGTTCATGGAATTAGGTGGCATCTATCACTGTGTGAAATGCATCAAGAACCAAAAGTTATGTGTATGCGTGCATATGTGTGTATGTGTGCTTGCATGTGTGCATGTGCTTGTGTATGTGCTTTTTGTGTGTGTGCGTGTTTGTGTGTGCATGTACTTGCGTGTGTGTGTGCATGTGCTTGCGTGTGTATATGTGCTTGCATGTGTGCATGTACTTGCGCATGTGTGCATGTGCCTGCATGTGTGTATGCATGTGCTAACGTGTGCCTGTGCGTGTGTGCATGCATGTGTGTGGTGCATGTGTGTGCACATGCATGTTTGTGTGTGTTTCCTCTTCGTATCAGTGCACAGCATAGCTGTTAGCTATTTAATTGCTGGTGGGGACACATTTTTTTCAAATTGTCAATTTTCTAATTTCTAATTGCATATCAGCCAAGCTTTGTTCAAAATGATATTGAAATATATTACAGCTGCTCGCTTTCATTGTGTCGTTTGAGTTCAGAGTCTGCTTATTAGTTATAGACATCGATCACTGAAATTGTGAATTATGTAAAGCAGTGAATTTGGTCTGAATTTTCCTCCTTTTGAATGGTTATCTCTGAGCAGATTTTCTGTTCATCCTGACTAAACAGCACGTGCATAATCTTTTTCAAGATTTCAGTACAGAGCAATGAAGAGAAAAAGAAGAACGTTGAATTATGTAGGACTATGCCAGAAATGACAATACTAGCCAGGTATTAGGCACAGCTCATCAAAAGATATGATGTGGAGATGCCGGTGATGGACTGGGGTGGACAAATGTAAGGAATCTGACAACACCAGGTTATAGTCCAACAATTTTATTTTAAAATCACAAGCTTTCGGAGATTATCCCCTTCGTCATTCATCTGACGAAGGGGATAATCTCCGAAAGCTTGTGATTTTAAAATAAAATTGTTGGACTATAACCTGGTGTTGTAAGATTCCTTACATTCATCAAAAGATAGAGAAAGTTATTATCCCTCAAGGGTTGGTTAAGTCAGGAAAGGTGGAGATCTGGCACCCAAGGAATTTGAAAAAGCAGAAGCAGTTAGGAACAGTACACAGCTGTATCCTGGAATGGAAACATCGAAGCTGGGAACTGGATCAGGTTTTCAGGCTTCCTGTCAGATGGAAACAACCACAATGTCTCCTCAGGAAGTTGTCAGAAATTAAAGATTGCAATTAAGATAATTAAAATAGATGAAATGGTTACCATTTGAAAGTCACACACAATACTTGAGAATGATAAGAATAAAGATCTTGTATTCCTTAATGCCTTAGGGTGTAAGTCTAATAATTACTTACAGTGTAGACTCATTCTTTTTGTAGTTATTTTATTTTTTCTTCCCTATCCCCAAAGTTTTGCACCAAACCTTTACCCTCCTCAGAATTCAGGCTCGGAGCCCTCTTTCAGGCCTCTACACTCTCCCTAGAGGAGTGACTTAGAGAACTCCTTCTGGCTTCTTTTTCCTCTTGAGAAGCAGGTGTGGAGACCTATTGCTAGGCCTCCTTGACGTTTTGAAAGTTCAAACTTGGAGACCTCCTCCTTAACCTCTTGATAGGGCCCCATTTCCTGGGCCCCCTAGTCTGCCAGGAGGGTAGTCTTGGAGACTTCTTTCTTATCCATATGAAAGTACAGGCTGAGAGACCCCTTCCTTATTCTTGGAAACCTCTTCCTGGGTTTCCTTACCTTCCTGAGTCCAAGTGTTAGTTTGGCTCAGTGTTAGCACTCTTGCCTCAAGCAGAAGGTGATAGATTCAAGCCCTGCTCCAGGAGTTGAGCATGTAATGCACACTTAAACTTGGCTGCAGTACTTAAGGAGTACTGTATTGTGGGAGGTGCTGTATTTTGGATGAGATATTAAACTGAGATGCCTATTCAGCTGGACGTAAATAATCTCATGGGACTATCAGAAGAAGAGAAGGGAAGTTCTCCTGTTGTACGGCCAACATCTATCCCTCAATCAACATCAACAAAACAGATTAAATGTTCATTTGTATCATTGCTGTTTGTGGAACCTTGCTCTGAATGAATTAGCTGTTGTGGTTGCCTACATAGCAACAATGACTACACTTAGAAAATAATTCATTGGTTGTAAGCTACTTTTGGACATCCTTTCTTTATTTTTTCTTTCTAAGAAGATAGGCTTGGAGACCTCTTCCTGGACATCCTTATCCTATTGAGTAGGCAGATTTAGAGATCTGATTCATATCCCTTGAAAGGACTGGCTTGAAGGACCCTTTCCAGGCTTCCTAATCCTCCTAAGAGGGCAAGTTTGAAGACATTCTCCTTAACCTCCTGAAGGAACAAGTTTAGAGACCTCTTTCTGAACCTATTTATCCTTCCTGTGAGGATGAAAGACTTGCTTCCATTCTTCTGTCATTGAAGCTCTGCAGTCAGCCTCTTTTAAGTGTGTGAGATTGGGTTGGGGCAATGTGACCTCACCAGATTGGGTTCGACCTTAGTGCGCGTGCACAACCACACACACACACACACACACACACAGACACACAGACACCATCCCCACTGACCAATTTGCCAATACTTACTATTTACGTTCGATCATACCTGACAAATGGGAGCCCAGGGCAAGGAACTGGAGGGCAACCAGAGCAAGAGAACTCTACACCTATCAGAAGTGTAGAGTTAGAGACAGAAGGAAATTAGGCGAAAAAAATAGTTTCTATGATTCCATTTTACACAGTCATGAATTGATTTTAAATATAGTTTGCGAAACAGTTGAGAGGTGGACTCATGAAGATTATTATTAAAAGGTTTCATTTTCTTTGTTTTAAATAAAATTTATCTGCCAAAGCTAAAATAATCAAATCTGGCAGCAGGAGCTGAATGTGTTATGAACAGAAGCTAGCAGACTGAGAGCCCAGTGCCCCAGGCTACCTTAGCTTGTCTGTTGCAAAGCATTGATGAAATCATAGAGCACAGCAGGTTGCCTGGAAATAGACTGTAACTTTGTTTGCTGATATTAACTGCTGGCTCCAAACGAGCCACCTTTTGAGGCACTGTGCTGCAGGATACAGGTAGCTGATCACGCTGAGTTCTCTGAACTGCCATATGTAGTACACTTATAGATTGTGTCTTCTACAAAAAAAAACCTTCCCATAACATAGGTCCATCCAGAATATTTACTAACTGAAGTCAAATAAAAGCTCACTATGGTGCTCAACCCTCCAGTTCTTCTGCCAACTGTGCAGATCTTCTGTATTCTGCAGAGTGCTTAGCTTCAAAATCCTAGCAGGCTAATGACCAAAAGATCAAGTGTAAGCAGAAATCCATGGGGGTATTATTTAGTATCTACATATGATCTGCCAATATAACTCCATCATAATGGTGGAGCCTACTGTTCAAAATTGCGTTGTTTGAAGAGGCAAAGAAAATGACACAAGTCATTAAAAATATAATCAAAATATTCCAATGTTAAAAGGAAAGTTATTTTACTGAGTTGTTGCACAATCCCAGGATATTATAAAGGAGATTCCTGTACACTTATCAGTGTACCCTCATGAGACTGTGTTTTGTAGTTTAAAATTGTTGGTTACAAGCACCCTGGAAGCATACATGTTGTGCAGAACTCCCCTCCCCCGGTCCTGTGACATAAACAGGGAATGCTGCTCACAACCCGTTGTCCCCATTTGGGGCGTCTCTGGAGTGTAACTTTATGATGTCACAGCCCAGGGAGTCCTATTCACAATGTCTGCTCCCAGGCAGCTTCTAACAACCAGTTCTAAAGCATAAGACAGGGCAACAGGAGGTTACACAAGATGCTTTGTCTGGGGAACATAAGAACATAAGAAATAGGAGCAGGAGTAGGCCAATCGGCCCCTCGAGCCTGCTCCGCCATTCAATAAGATCATGGCTGATCTGATCCCAACCACAAATCTAAAGAATACAAGAAGTAGGAGCAGGACCCGGCCACTCAGCCCCTGGGCCCTCTCCGCCCCCCACAGGGCATTGACCGATCCGAACTCAGCTTCATGTCCAATTTCCTGCCCGCTCCCCGTAACCCCTAATTCCCTTTACTTCTAGGAAACTGTCTATTTCTGTTTTAAATTTATCTAGTGATGTAGCTTCCACAGCTTCCTGGGGCAGCAAATTCCACAGACCTACCACCCTCTGAGTGAAGAAGTTTCTCCTCATCTCAGTTTTGAAAGAGCAGCCCCTTATTCTAAGATTATGCCCCCTAGTTCCAGTTTCACCCATCTTTGGGAACATC
This sequence comes from Heptranchias perlo, assembly GCF_035084215.1. Taxonomy (NCBI): domain Eukaryota; kingdom Metazoa; phylum Chordata; class Chondrichthyes; order Hexanchiformes; family Hexanchidae; genus Heptranchias; species Heptranchias perlo. Next base: position 109,842,401 of record NC_090328.1, on the reverse strand, counting down.
CTTACCGCATCCACCCGATCAAGCCCCTTCACAATCTTATATGTTTCAATAAGATCGCCTCTCATTCTTCTGAACTCCAATGAGTAGAGTCCCAATCTACTCAACCTCTCCTCATATGTCCGCCCCCTCATCCCCGGGATTAACCGAGTGAACCTTCTTTGTACTGCCTCGAGAGCAAGTATGTCTTTTCTTAAGTATGAACACCAAAACTGTATGCAGTATTCCAGGTGCGGCCTCACCAATACCTTATATAACTGCAGCAATACCTCCCTGTTTTTATATTCTATCCCCCTAGCAATAAAAGCCAACATTCCGTTGGCTTTCTTGATCACCTGCTGCACCTGCATACCAACTTTTTGATTTTCTTGCGAGTGAGTTAAGTGAGTCACTTTCTAGCATTGCTGTTGTAATGTGCAGCTGCTCTCCCTGTAAGCCAGGCATTGGAGGGGCCCAGCAATCTGCACATGTGCAATGCTGGCTGGGACATCTTGGCCAATGTGCACACACGGAGTATGATCTCATGACACCGTGTTACGATCGTGCTACAGCAATATTGGGAATTGTTTGTGTGTGATGCGGGCATGACATCATCACCAAAATGCATTGGCGATGCCACAGCAGCGGGTTTACTGACCCCAGCAAGACCCAGCAGGAAGGGCCACTAAAAAATGGGTCCTTCTTGTCACTGATCTAAAAAGATGTGACAGATTAATGTTGATGTGCCAGCTGCAGGAAACCCATGCTGCAGTGGGGGGGCATGGGGAGGGGTTGGTGGCTGAAGAACAATATCAAAACCAGAGTGTCTACTGACACCACCATGTCAACCAATGAGTTGCACTGGGCTCGATTTTAGGGTCGGGTTACCTGCGGGTTTCCAGCGGGGGGGCCCCGAAAATCCCGATCTCCGATCACGTGACCGGATTCGGACGAAATCCCGGCCACTTCCGGGTACCGCGCTGACGTGCGGGGCTGCGCGCGCAAGCCCCGCTGGTGGGAATCCCGCAGGTAATTAAAGCCAGCGGGGTTCCACTTGAGAGCACTTAACTTGCTCGTTGTGGTCAGTTAATGAGCTGAAGCAGCTGTCAAAAGAGGAAGTGTGGGATTTTACGGTCAAAGCAGTCAGTTTCCCACACTGGGGGAAACAGGACCCTTCAAACCAGGCGTGTTGCAGCCAGCAGCCTGTGCCAGGTGCCAAGGTGCGCTCCACGGGGGAGCGCCCTTACCCACGCAGGAGGCCACCGCGTCACATAGGGCAACCCCTGCCCTCCACCAACCCCCGCCAAGCCAGAGGACAGACCGACACGAAACCGCAGCCCCAGTCCGAGGACCCACCCACCTACCCTGCACAACCCCTCACACCAACACCTGCCAGATGGGTGGTGCGTTGACATCATCGGAGGACGAACAGGATGACCAGCACCAGCAGCCTCGCAGTCCACGCCGTCCGCCTCGGAGACGTGGGGCCCCCCAACACGGTGCTGCGGCACACCCACCCACAGCAGGAGGGAGGGCAACCGCAGAGAGAGATGCGTCGCAGGAGGCACTACCCTCCGCACAGGGTGTACAGAGCGAGGCTCAGCTTCATGGACCTCTCCGAGGAGCAGTGCATACGGAGGCTCAGAGTCAATCGCCAGGTAGTCGCCGACATCTGCAGCCTCCTTAACGACGAGCTGCTCCCTGATGGACCAAGCAGCATCTTCTTACCTGTCGCCGTCAAAGTCACCACTGCCCTCAACTTCTTCGCATCCGGTTCCTTCCAGGGTGCCACCGGGGACATCACCGGGGTCTGTCAGTCCTCTGCACACAAGTGCATAAGGCAGGTCACCGATGGGTTGTTCCGCAGGGCCTCCCACTACATCAACTTCGCCATGGACGGGCGCAGCCAGATGGAGAGGGCGGTTGGATTCCATGCCATGGCCGGCTTCCCACGGGTGCAGGGTGTAATCGACTGCACCCACATCGAAATACGGGCACCTCCGCATGAGCCAGGGCTGTTCATCAACAGGAAGGGGTATCACTCCATGAACGCCCAGCTCATCTGTGACCTCCGCCAGAGATTCCTACACGTGTGCGCCAGATACCCCGGCAGCTGCCACGATGCCTTTGTCCTCAGGGAGTCCGCCGTCCCGCCCATCCTGCAGGCACCCAACGCCGGCAACGGCTGGCTCCTCGGCGACAAGGGGTATCCCCTCCACACGTGGCTCATGACACCTCTGAGGAACCCCATCACCGAGCCGGAGCGTCGGTACAATGACAGCCACACTGCTACCAGGTCTACAATTGAGCAGACCATAGGGCTTCTCAAGATGCGCTTCAGGTGCCTTGATCGTTCTGGGGGAGCGCTCCAATACACACCATTCAGAGTGGGACGAATCATAGTTGTCTGCTGTGCCCTGCACAACATGGCCCAACAGAGAGGGGTGCCGCTGGAGGAGGCCCCATCCACACCCGCCACCCACATTGAGGAAGGCGAGGGCGAGGAGGAGGAGGAGGAGGAGGAGGAGGCGGAGGCGGAGGAGGCGGAGGAGGAGGACGCGCCCGAGGATGTTGGACGACCCATGCGCCGAGCCGCGACTCACCGGGATGGTCGCCGGGCCAGGGACGCACTCATACGTCAACGGTTCTCCTAGAGTCAGACACTGCGAGGTGCTCGCATCTCCTCACCTGCACATGCGAGCGGCCATACCAGCCCCCTCCACTGAAGAGTGCTGCCAGTAATCCTGCACCCACAGCAGTGTGCCCAATGGGTGGCAGCAGGTGTTCGCCGTCATGATGGCCTCCACGGAACGCAACTACTGCACAAGCCGCGGAAGAATGGACGAGAGGTGGCAGGAGTGGTGAGAATAGACTATTTAATATGTGGAATGTGACATCATTTAAGAAACAAAGTACAAAATAATAAACACCCTGGTGTATTCCCTTTGTGATTATAAGGCCTTTGGAATTCTTCTCCGGGAACCCCTACGTGGTGCTACCCCTGTGGCTCCAGCAGAGGTAGTGGCAGGTTGCTCGTCTTCTTGCCTTGACCGGGTAGATGCTTTTGGCGGACGGCCCCTGGGTTTCGGTGCCCGTGAGGGCACCTCCACAGACTGCTCCTCCTGCACCGGGGCAGGGGCAGACTCGGCCACCTGGAGAGGAGGCACCATTGCGGGTGCTGGTTGAGAGGTGGGCGACGGGTGGGACGTGGGGACGCCTTGAGAGGCGTCCCCGCTTCCATGTCCCCGGTCACCATCATCCCTCTCTTGGCCTCGGCCCACATCACCCCTTCCACCCTGCTGGACGGCAGTTTGGATGGCATGTGTGAGGCCTTGCAAGGCCACCCCTAGTGTATCCCTCAGCCTGTTGGTGGCGTCGGAATGTTGCTCACCCTGAATCCGTACAGACGTTGTGAGGGCCTGCAAGGACTCGAAGTGGAGCTGTGCGTGACGCTCGAGGGAGGCCAGCCTGTCCTCCACCGCAGACAGTCCCGCACCTACACGCGACACTGTGTCGCCGGTACCCTCCTGTGCCTGCGCCACCAATGCCCACATGCAGTAGGTGGACTCCTCCATCGTCTGCGCTATTGTGGACAATGCGCGCGGCACCTCTGCCAGCACCTCAGCAATTAGCTGGTGGCCCTCGACGACTCTCCTTTTCTCTGGTGGCCCCCTGGGTTCAGCATCTGGGTCCGGCTGCGCAGAGCCTGGAGATGAGTGCTCCCTTCGTCGCGGACCCTCCGCGGCTGCCCCTGCCACCAGGGTCTGCTCATGCTCACTCGTGCGCAGTGACTCACCAACTGCTACCCCAACTAGTTGGCGAGGGGGACCCACCGAGGTGCGTGTCTCTGCGCTGGTGGATGGTTGGCTCTGATGTGACGATGCACCCTCAGAGACCGCCATGTCCTCTGAGGAATCGCCCTCCATGCTCGCTTGATCCAAAGACGCACCTGCAAGAGAACAGAGGGCACTTTGAGGCATGTGGACCAACTTGACAGTGCGCCTGATGGCAGGTGATGATACGGTCACTCGCGATCATGGGTGTTGAGTGTCAGCTTTCCCTTACCGGCCGTTTCGGCAGCGACACACTCGCCATCGGCCACCGACAGGCAATGTCGCGTGCGGGCGAGGTCGAGCGCCTCCACCTCTGCGTCGGTGAGCTCCACCACTTGCGGCGGCCCACCTCCGGTGCGTGCCCTTTCGCGGTTGTTCTTGCTCCTCTTCTCCTGTGAAGGCAAAACACAGATGTGTGAGTGGGTGCGTCTTGCATCGTGAGACGCATCGAGCATCGGTGTGGTTGGGTTGAGCGTGGCGCGGAACGGATGGGAGGAAGTGTGGGCCACGTGCCCATCCCATTGCATGGGGATTGGGGTGTGTGGTAGTGTTCGGGTGGGGTCAGGGACGGTGGGTACTTGCGTGCACGGCGAGGATGGTGAATGAGTGGCTGTGAGGATTGCTGATGGAGCGCAGTGGTGGCTGTGCAGGAGGGGGTTGTGATCTGCTTGGCGTGATGGTGGGGACGGGATGTGGGAGGGTGCGTTGGTGTACTCACCTTGCCAGACCTAGTCAGGTCATTGAAGCGCTTGCGGCACTGCTCCCAAGTCCTTGGGGTGTTGCCCCTGCTGCTCACCTCCGCCGCCACCTCTGCCCATGCCTTCCTGGTTGCGGCGGCAGGGAACTTGCGCCCATCCTCAGGGAAGAGTGTTTCCCTCCTCCTCCTCACGCCCTCCAGCATCAGCTGCAGTGCCAGATCTGAAAAACGGGGCGCAGCCTTTCCCCTTGGTTGAGCCATTCTCCCAGACCTCTTGCTTGCAGCAGGAGGGGCTTTGGGAGACTGCCCCTTTAACTGGAGCTCCTACATCGCGTCGACGGTACTGCGCATGCGCAGCCGGCCGGCTCGCAGCTGGGGAGCGCAGAACCCGGAAGCAGGGCTTAATGGGTCCAATTATCCCGCGATCGCGTGGGGGACGCACACAATTACCCGTCCGCGTTTTCGACGCTCCCGGAGGACCACCCGCTGGGAACCCGCAGGCCTGCTAAATTCGAGCCCACTGTGTCAGTCAATGAGTTGGAGGTGGGGTGGGATTTACGAAAATTCACAGCAATCTTTTTTACAGCAAAGTCCTTTTACACAGCAAACAGCAAAGCAAACAAAGTCTATTTACTCAGCAAACAGTCTAAAGAGTCTATTTAAAAAGAATGTCTACAAACTAGAGGAAACAGAATTCATGACCGAAACTACAGCAACTTCTCCCGATAAGGTAAGGTGATCTCTCCAGCAAATTGCAGTGAGTGGAGGATAGTTCCATACAAATTGTGTGCCTAAAATCAATGCCAGCAGTTCTCCAGGTTTGATTGACGGGGAAATTACCCAATTGTCTGCATTCTGGCCGGGAATAGTGGTGTCATGATATGCAACCTATAAAAACCGTTTAAGAGGCACTGGTAAATGGGTGTAGGTATCGCCTGTTATAATATTTTGGTTTATATAGTGAATCAATAGAATATACTTTCCCCTTAAGATTATTTCAGTTTAACCTAATGACAGAGAAAACTTCTGAGGTAATTTAAATATGATAATTGTTACATTAGTCATCCCAGACAACAAGATGCATAACAGGCAGGCTACTAGACCAAGACTCATGCTTGTTGCATGAACTGGGATGAAACATTTGGCCATTCCATAGCCATTATGCTGTGGTTTGGGTCATATAATTGCATGTATTTACTGTGTGCTTCAGTTTTGATGCTGCATCTTAACCTAACTCATCCAATGGAAACTGGTGCAATCAATGGAAAGTAAAATTGGGCGGCATGTAAAACGGCCGGCCGACTTGATTACGTCAGTTTGCCACTGGGTGAGTTGGGTTAAAACTAACCCATTGTCTTGCAGCCAGTAGTCAAAGTTACACTTGCTGGGGTGGATGTGTTCCATCTTGTGTAGGCCTAGCAGGCATGGACTCAGATCTGAGGCTTCCAGATATTTTCTGAAACTTCCTGATTGCTGCCAAACTCTTTGGCTGATAATTCTCTATCTCTAGGGATATCATTCCCCTAAGGCAGAATTTTTCAGTAACTATATTTACAGTGCTTGGAGTGGTGGAGAATGCCTTTGGGCAACTGCTGTAGCTGTGGTGGAAAACTTTTTTCAAAATTCATGGACATCAGATACTTAATTCATTGTTATGGTCGCTTGTAAACTTAAGGCGCCTAGTTGTGCAATGGGCAGCCTGGAATTCTGAGACATGCCCTATACCTTGTGGTGTGGGTTTTGTTTTTCCTGTCTAATCCCTACTGAGTTAAAGGCTATTTTAAGAGAATCATAGACACTTTGGTAAAAACTGAGGGCACGATGCCCATTGCAAATCTACCATTGCTAGTTCCTCTACTACAGTTATCTGCTGTACTTCTCATTCCCTGTTCATTCTCTGTACGCTTTAATATTTTTCTTCTGCAGATGGGTATCTACTTCTCTCTTAGATGTTGTGATTGGCTTGGCTCCAACAGACTTGTGTTAGTGCGTTGGATTTGTAAGCTAGATATTTCCCTTGGGTGCAGCATCCTGGATTACTCCATCCTCCATGAAGCAGAGTGTGCCTTTACTTGCCCAATATCTTGGTAAATGTAGCAAGATGCAATAGTTGAACAGAGACTCTCATCATTTAATTCCGGCTTATTAGAATATATCAAGTTTCGCCAAGTGATCTCATAATCTTTGGAAGGTGGAAGAATATACATCTTATCAGACCACAAATCAACAATTTTACTGAATATTAAACGGGTAAATGAACAGTACTTAAAACAAACAGTATGCTGCAAAATGTTCTGATTTTATTGAAATGGGTCAAAACAACAAAGACACTGCTCCTGTGCTAACCCTCAACATTAAACTAACCCTTGTACCACGGGTTCCTTTACTTCTTAGGCGGCTGTACACTACCACAGAGTTGCTGTTCCGCCCTGTATCTCTACAGGCTTCAGATTGTCTGCTGTCTTTATGTAAAACTGCCCAAGATATAGATCCAAATTCCTTTGAGGATACCCAAGAAAAAAGGGACATTAAAAACGGCAGCTCCCATAACTAGATTAGGTGGCTCATCATTCACAGGATATTAAGCGGTATTTCCCCATACAAATACAGCTAGCAAATATACATAGAATCATAGAATCATACAGCACTAAAGAAGGCCATTCGGCCCACATGCACTCACACTCCTCTGGGGGGTAATGTTAACCCCCAAGAATGGGTGGGTTGGGGGCAGGTGGGAAGATAAAAATTGTAAAAATGTAAAACCTGCCTCCAACCCACCAACTTCCGGCTTTAACATAAGCTGGTCGGGGGGCGGGTGACTGATCTGCTCTCAGGAGGCGGGTCGGTCAGTAAAATCTTTTAAGGAGGCCACGGGTCTCCATTTTAATAGTTTTTTTATTTTTAAATCCCAGGGCTCGGGATTCCCGGGCCTTCTGATTCACGCCATGTACGAGGAGTTGAGAAGGGCAAAATCAACAGGCAAATGCCTTTATTGCACTGCTTGTGGGCCAGGAGGAGCAGGATTGTTTCCTCCAGGCCCAACAAGCCTATCTATCGCAATCAGACACACGCGATCGGCTGACTCCCCGCCCCCCCAATGGCTGACGCCCCCCCCTCCCACAACCTCCGACCCCTCCCCGATGTCCGCCCTCCCTGCTGTCTCTGACCCCCCCATGTCTGATCTCCCCCCCGCCCCTGCAGTCTCCAACCCCCCTGATGTCTGAGAATTGGGGGTTGGTGGTCATCGGGGACATTAGACATCGGGGGGAGGTCGGTCATCGGGGGCGGGGCGGACTTCGGGGCAGGGTCGCCTCCGATCCCCTCCCTTCGATGACTGACTCCCTCTCCACAATGTCAGACCTCCCCCCCGATGACTGACCCCCCAATGACCGATCCCCCTCCTCAATGACCGACCCCCTCCCCACGATGTCAGACCTCCGCCCTGATGACCGACCCCCCTCCTCAATGACCGACCCGCTTCCCCTGATCTCAGCCCCCATCCCCCCACCGATGACCAACCTCCCTCCTCGATGTCCGGTCCCAAGCCCCCAGTGTCAGACTTACCTGCTGGCATCCATTCCCCAGCTGCTTTCCCATCAATCTGGCTGGCTGGCTGTCGCGCAGGAAACATGCAGAAAAATGTAAACGTTGTACTTTCATCAAAATTGTAAGGAGGTCCAGGAAATCCATACTTGCAGGTTTCCCATCTGGAAACGCCCCAACCCCTGATCTCCATGGCTCAGCAAGAAAATCCAGGCCCTGCTCTTTCCCCATACCCTTCAAATTTCTCCTTTTCAAGTATATATTCAGTTCCCTTTAGAAAGTTACTGTGAACTTGCTTCCTCCACTCTTTCAGACAGCGCACTCCAGATCATAGCAACTCGCTACATAAAAAAAAATTCTCCTCATTTGCCCCCTGGATTTTTTGCTGACATGTTTTGTTAATAACTACAGGATGCTTACATTTCAATTTATTGGATCCATTGGTCAGTTCCAAACACTTTGAATGACCTGTTAGATGGGCTCCTCTCCTAATAAAATGGCAGCAATCAACCCATGTCTATGAAGGCCAACTTGTACAAGGTCCCTTGTTCTGAGGTGTGTACATCAGCCAGTCTGGAATGTGTATTTTCTGCAGCCTTCAGATACAACTGGCATGAACCAATTTAAACAGTGTGTGTGTGTGTGTGTGTGTGTGTGTGTTGTAACCAGCAATAGTCAAAAAATGCTTTGCCTTTGTCACAATCCTAATATTCCTTTGTTTGAGAATTTTTTTCAAACCTCTCTGAGATTCTAATACTAATCTTAAATATATGCCCATTTGTTGCTGATTCACCAACCAGTGAAAATAAGCTTTCACTGTTGCCTCTCTCAAACTCTTTATGATTCTGGACACTTCTGTTGGATCCCACATAACTTTCTGTGCTCCGCTGAAATACAGCCCTGTTTTGTTTATGTCTCTCTAACCATATTCTCACATCCCTGGTGTAATGCTGGCGACTCTACATTGCATCTTTTCCATGGTTGTGATATCTAATGATGTTCCCAAAACTAAAACAGGCAAACTGTGACTTAACCAATCTCTTGTACAGATTCATCATCACCTCTTTGCTTTCCTGCGTTTCGGTTGGCTGCTTCACATGGACAAGGCTTGTTGGCTAGGTTGGGAACTCTGTGCAATGCAGCATGTATTTCACAACTGTGTGAGCATCTGTACCTTTTGTTGAGCTTAGAATGTACCTTAAACACAACAAACGGACTCTAACCCTGGAGGTAGTGGCAAGAAATCGGATTTCACAATTACCCTTCCCTGTTTTCTGGCAAGAATGCTTTGCGCCTGCTGTTTTCAATTTAACCTGATACACAAGCTCCAAAATTGGGAGACTTCACTCACAGTGCAGAATCTCACTTGATGAGAACACAGATCGGAAAATTGATTTTAATGAGCGTAAAATTGGGAGCACCGCAAGTCAGGTGCAGTGAACTCCGTGCCCGATCCGCCAGTCTGCTCTCACATCAAGGTAGACACCGCTTCAGGAATGGAGTCTTGCAATTTTGGGGCTAACACATCTCACACCACCTCACTGGTTTAGTTAGTGCATATTGTAAATTTGGTCACACTTTGCCAACCATTTAAAAGATATACGCTGTTGATAGGTACAGCAGCCCCCTCCTGCAGTCAGCATGAAGTCACAAAATTTCTTCTGCTGTTTTTCCTGCCCCTCCTCTCCCCACAAGATCCTGCTTCATCTCAATCAGGTTGGCAGTAGGGAAGCTGCAACTCGCCTGAGCATCACGGCAGGGAAAATCAGCTAGTGTTCCTGGTCCCGATCTCTGACCAGTGAACACCTGTTGGAAAGTTAATGTGCACAAACATTGGATGAGGAGAAGACTAGGTTCAGCTGCGAAGCCTTCAACCGTTGAATATCCCTGTGACATTAACTGAATGGCTGCTAGGGTAAAGTTCCAGACGTCAGCTAGTATCTGTGTAACCACAGCACATTGCCAGTCTGCGCCTTCAAGAGAAAAGAAGAGAAAATTAATATTTTTTTCAAAATCCTGCGTCTAATGAAAGATGGGCTAAGAATTTTCCTTTGTATATCTGCAGCAGTTTTGAGAAACCTGCTTATCAAGTAAGGAATTGTCTAGAAAATGTATCTTTGCGTCGCCAACATAAAATCCAATTTAGGTATTGATTTTTACAGTCTTTACCGGCATTCAAAATCAGATACAATGTAACACTTGGATAAAATAACACTTCAGAACTAGTGGGGGCAGAAGCTCCTGTTGTGACATTAGCACATCTGTGTGTGAGATGACTCAAAGGGGTAAATTTTAACCCCCGAGAACGGGTGGGTTGGGGGCCGGTAGGCAGTGAAAATACTAAGGTTTCGGAGCAGGACCACATCCCAAATCCAACACGCCGACTTCTGGGTTTAACCCAGACAGATTTGTCTGCCTGTGGGGAGCAGACACCAGAAAGTCCCGCCCCCATTTAAAGCCGGCGGGCCGATACTTAAAATGCAACGTACCTCATTGAGATACTTGAGGTACTTAATATTTTGAGTATTGGATAATTAAAATGAATTTAATCTTACCTGTTCCAGTTTTCCATCGCCTCCGAATCACATCAGGTGAAAGCAGGCGGCAAGGGCCAGATCCATGAGGTGAGTGCCTTTATTGCACTGCTGGCGGGCCCAGAGGAGGAGGAGTGCTTCATCCAGGCCCAACAAGCTCACCTGGCTGACAGGAGCCCCGTGATTGGCCGACCCCATCCCCCGATGGTGGCACCCCCCTCCCCCTCCCCCGAGTCTAGACACCCCACGATCCACGATGCTGGCTGACCCCCCCGATGTCATCCACGCCCCCCCTACCTCCCCCCCAACTCCGATTTTTTCCAAGCCCGTTGAACTCTCTCTCTCCCTCCCGCCCCCTCTCAGATGTGCGGCTCCTTTCACTGCTGCCAGCCAGCCAGCCTGTCAATCAGGCTGGCTGCCGGGTGCGAAACTCGGAAGTGACATTGCTTGGCCTCGATCGTGATCCGCCCGCTTACCTTCCGGGTTTCACACCCGGAAATCATCCCCCTCCATTCCCTTCCTGGCTGGAAGTTAAAATTTACCCCAAAGACTCAAGGTCACAGGGTTGGTGCAGAAAGGTTATAGAGGTAGACAGGAAGTCACAACAGGGAAATCATGTGAATAGACCCAGATAGCAGCTGGAGAAGGACAAAACTTGGGAATATTAAGGAAGACAGATATAGAGAGAAACAGAGATGGCGAAATAGAGGGAAAAAATGTTTGGAACAGAGCAAAAGGACAAAAACTAAAGAACGATATGCAAAGAATGATAAAAATAAATAACGATATCTAATTTTAACTTCAAATATTTCTTTTTCTCATTAGAGAATAAGACGTTAATGGGAGTCTGTGTGATCTGATGTGACTTCATTTAAAAGAACCTTAACAAAAGAAATTAAACTGCAGACTTTTATTTTAGAAATAAATGGGTTGGTTCATAAAGTATTCTTCATTTTGAAATGCCTAAAATGGATGTTAATGAAAGTAAATTCATGCCAACTCAGCTATTTGGATCTTTTTTTAATTGTGCGTATGGAAAGCGTCAAGTAACAAGTCATCAGACTGTGACCTTATACAGAAGTATTCACCTAAAAAAATACAGATCCTGTCGACCAAAATTATAATGTGGTGGGAAGGAAAGAAAGTATCAGGTATTCTGGATCCTCTGCTGTTGAGTTGATGTTCTTCAAGACAAGCTAAGGTAGGATATGACCCAGATCTTCTCTATATCACATGATTCTTTTGCTGATCTTTTAGTGAGTTGATGGTAATCCAGAAAATGGTGACTTAGCCTTTACATTTGTATTTCTGGAGTTTGACGTAATGCTGGAAAGTTGGGCACAATTGGGTCCACAGCTTGGTTAACTCCAAGTTACCCTCACCACTTAGTGCTATCAGCAAGCTTAATCAGATATACCACAAACCACTATAATTTGGTTTGTCAGTAAACATTTAAAAAAGTAACTGTGAACTTCAAGGGACATAGAATCATAGAATCATAAAATCATAGAATCTTACAGCACAGAAGGAGGCAATTTGGCTCATCATGCCTGTGCTGGCTTTTTCAAAGAACTGTCCAATTTAGTCCCAGACCCAGCTTTTTACCCATAACACTGCAAATTAGTCCTTTTCAAGGAACAGTGTGAAACAATTTCTCCTCATTTCCCCTCTAGTTTTTTTGCCGATTATTTTAAATCTATGATCTCTGGTCACCAACCCACTTGCCAGAGGAAACAGTTTCTCCCTATTTGGTCTATCAAAACCCCTCATTATTTTGAATACCTCTATTAGGTCTCCCCTTAACCTTCTCTGGTGTAAGCAGAACAATCCCAGTTTCTCCAATCTCTCCACATAACTGATGTCCCTCATCCCTGGTATCATCCTGGTAAACTTCCTTTCCACCCTCTCTATGGCCTTGACATCCTTCCTAAAGTGTGGTGCCCAGAATTTGCATGCAGTACTCCAGCTGAGGCCTAACCAATGGTTTGTAAAGGGTTAGCGTGATGTCCTTGTTTTTGTATTCAATGCCCCTATTTACAAAGCCAAGTATCACAAACACTTTCATAATGGCCTTATCAACTTGCCCTGTCACCATCAAAGATTTGTGACTATGTGCCCCCAGGTCCCGCTGTCCTTGCACCCCCCCTCAAAATAGTACCACTTAGATTGTACTGCCTCTCCATGATGTTCCTCCTAAAGTGCATCACTTATCCACATTCATTTCCATCTGCTATATGTCTGCCCGTTTCACCAGTCTGTATATGTCCTTCTCATTATTTACTACTTTGCCAAGTTTTGTATCATCTGCAAACTTCAAAATTGTACACCCTAGACCCAAGTTCAAGTCATTTATATATAACAAGAAAAGCAATGGTGCTAATACCAATCCCTGGGGGACCCCACTGCACACTTCTCTGCAGTCAGAGAAACATCTGTTCACCACTACTCTCTGCCTCTTATCCCTTAGCCAATTACGTACCCAAGTTACCACCGTCCCTTTAATCCCATGTGCTTCTATTTTCTGAAAAGTCCACGACGATGGATTATTCTGAACTGCCACACTAAGATTAGTAACAGGAGTTTGGTGGCAATCAGAAAGCCTTGGGAAGAGATTGCTGTTGATCTAGATTTAATGTGGGGCAAGGAAAGACAAATAGAGACAGGTTAAAAGCATTGCTGCATTGATAATTGTAGGAACTTGAACACAACTGAGTGAAGTTGTCTATTGTGTTTTTCCTTAATGAGGCCAAAGAGACAATCTAGGGGGAAGATTATCACCGCTCACTATTTCTAGCAAAACCATAACTGCGTTCTTTTTACACACACTTATGATTCGAATAGCGGAAATCTTCCACATAGTCGGCCAAAAGTGAAATAACATAAGGTATATTTTTATCTTCGTCACCTGCAGAGTAATGTGGTGGGGTGCATCGCACGCTCTTTACAGAACCCACCTGATTTTCATTACATTGAAATCACTTCGCCCAACCAGATTACCATGTAATGGGTAGAGATGAGAATTTGCTCCATATTATTTTATTATAAGGCCTTTTGCTTCTGTATTTTCTGGTTAAACTATTCAAAAGAAGGACAGTAGAAGAAAAGGAGGAAATAAAATGAATGTTGGGATGTCTACCAATTAAATGAATGTGATTTCTCTTCCCTCCCCCCACACAACAGTACAAAAAGGCATGCTTTACTTCATGTGTCTAGAGATAACCGGAGACATGTCTTTTAATAAAACTGTCTGGGAATGAATCAAGGTGGCAAAACATATGTTTCAATAGTAGGTTGACAGGCAAATTGAGTGAAACAAACAGCTGCCAAAGTGATGACCCTTGGACCTATTGGAGAGGAAATTATGGCCCTTTGTAAGAACATATGAACATAAGAAATAGGAGCAGGAGTAGGCCATCCAGCCTCTCAAGCCTGCTCCGACATTCAATAAGATCATGGCTGATCTTCTACCTCAACTCCACTTTGCCGCCCGATCCCCATATCCCTTGATTCATCTTGGTGTCCAAATATCCATCGATCTCAGTCTTGAATATACTCAACAACTGAGCATCCATAGCCCTCTGGGGTAGAGAATTCCAAAGATTCACAACCCTTTGAGTGAAGAAATGTTTCCTCATCTCGGTCCTAAATGGCTGACCCCTTATCTTGAGACTATGACCCCTAGTTCTAGACTTTCCAGCCAGGGTAAACAACCTCTCAGCATCTACCCTGTCAAGACTTCTAAGACTTTTATACGTTTCAATGAGATCACCTCTCATTCTTCTAAACTCCAGAGAATATAGGTCCATTGTACTCAATCTCTCCTCAAACAACTCTCTCATCCCAGGAATCAATCTAGTGAACCTTTGTTGCACCCCCTCTAAGGCAAGTATATCCTTCCTTAGGTGAGGAGACCAAAACTGTACACAGTACTGCCGGTGTGGTCTCACCAGAGCCCTATATAGTTGCAGCAAGATCTCCTTACTCTTATACTCCAACCCCCTTGCAATAAAGGCTAACATACCATTTATCTTCTTAATTGCTTGCTGTACCTGTGTCTTATCATGTTGGCAAAAACAGCTAAAGGTATCATCCTACTCATTGCAAAGTCCTGGAAGGAGGGAAATTAAGGGTGGGATGCGGTAGCCATTAGGATGATGAAAGAATGAGAGGAGAAAAGTATCGAAGAACGAGACACACTTCTCCCCGTATGGATGTGTGAAGGTGTGTAGACATTAATGTCTATTCCACGACCCATAACTGTCACACAGGTCCTGACAACCCTCCATTGGCCTCTGAAAGAACTGGAAAACAGGTCTCCCTACTATGTGCGAGGCATGTTTCTCCCTCCAGTAAAGATGCAGGGTGGTTGCCATCTCATTCTTCTGTGTTTCAGGGAATGGTAGAGCATGCAGGGGAAATATTTTTCATTAAAGTGATGGCACCTGTACGGTTCCTCCTCCTGTTACCTGTTGCCTGAAGGAGAATGACATGAATGATCTCCTCAGGCCACTGACTCTGCCATTTGTCAGGCTGCACTACTTGCAGTTCTTCCTCTTCTTGGATAGCCACGTCAGTTGACTGATTTTGGTCATTAGGTTGGAGAGGAAAAAATGCACTCATTTGATATATAGAAGCATAGAAATTTGCAGCAGTCTCTGCCAGCTCTTTGCTAATGCAATAAAAAAACTAATCCTCCTATCCTGTGCTCTTCCCAGCAAAATGCGGATATTTTCAAAAGTGAATTTGTAAACATTTTGTGATGTCATCCAACTATAACAGCTTGTGAACTGTAGTATAATTTCCAATTCATGCACAGCATTATCATATCTAGTTTTGATCATTATCCACCGTCTTCTCTGGGACTATTGAATGTAAATGCTTCATTAACATATTTTGCAAACACATTGATTACATTGTTCAATACTGTATTGTTTAATATTAATACAGAAGAAATATATGTATTATAGCCTGATAACTTAAAGTGATGAGAGGCTTGCTGGATTGTAATACCCCAATTATACAAAGATAGTTGAACTTTTAAGTGTGACATGAGCAGGCAGCCATAGTTACATAGGCCACTCATATTGCTGTTGACTGTGGAAAGCAGCACTCTGAATGCTTGTACACAAAACACATCACTTACCAGCAACGACCAGTGAAATTCTGTTGTTAGATTAAGAGCTGCTAAAAGGGATATTACTTGGATACAATGGAAAGGAAAGTAAGGGCCCTTCACCTTATCATTAATGGAATAAACAGCTCGTCCCAAAAATGCCCTTGGAGTAGTTGTCTCCTTTCTACCAGTAAAAATTTAAAGATGCTACATCTATCTGACATTTTAGCTTTACATTTAGAAACTGTCTGCACAGTTGATCTCACAACAAAATACTAATTTCACAGAGATTAACATTGATGGGTTTGCAAAGGATCCTGTTACTCTGATACCAAATATGCAATATAACTGCAGCTTCATAAAATGTATTTTTAAATTGATTATACCAATATTGAATGCAGGTGACGGCTGTAGATAATTAAATTCTTGACCCAAAGGTTATAGAACTGACTAAAAGAATTGAACCCTAGCTGAAGATCGAGGGTTATTGCAAACTCTGGTTGCTCTGGAACTGAAATAATATTAGTTAACCAATCACAGTCTGGAATCTGCAGTATTATGTTTGATTGTACCCTTGAGCTAAATGTCTTGCAAGAATGGGAAATATTTCCACCATTTTGGGGTAGGATGTTACCAGTGTTTTGCAGCTTCTACAGACTGTTAACTTGTCCAGTGACATGATTGGCCAGCAGAAGTGAAAATGACTTTCTCAAACCTACAACTCTTCAACTAATCACTTTAGGAACTTCAGTTCATCAATCTAAAATCCAGAGTAGGTTAAAATGTAGAAACATGTATATCACACACCACACACATACTTTTATGAATTGGGATTATATTGTGGTTGTATTAAGATTGCTGACCAGTGACCCAACTTTAACCGCTTCTGAGATAACACAATATCAGCGGTATTTGACATGAAGCTTCCTATCTATATGACAACAGTGAAGAATTGTAGTCCCATATCCTTCAAAACTGCCACTGAAGTAGTTGGCGTTTTAGCGAAATGCAGAAGTCAAAGATGTGACACTTACTTATGTCTGTCTAAATAAACTGTCGAACCCATGTGAGCCCTCTCTTATATGGCCTCAGAGTACCTAGTCTTATTGTGGATAACTCTTACATCATTCCTGTGCAAGTAGTGTCTGCCAGAAGAGCTCTCTGTTGTCTTTATTGCATGATGTGGAGATGCCGGTGATGGACTGGGGGTGACAATTGTAAACAATTTTACAACACCAAGTTATAGTCCAACAATTTTATTTGAAAATCACAAGCTTTCGGAGGCTTCCTCCTTCCTCAGGTGAATGTTCACCTGAGGAAGGAGGAAGCCTCCGAAAGCTTGTGATTTTCAAATAAAATTGTTGGACTATAACTTTGTCTTTATTGCAGTTTAGGTTGCAGCTTATTTGGACTGGGCATCACACAAGTAGAGCTGCTAAATCTGTAGGGATAATGAGCCAGCTTTATGAAAACTGTCTGTCTTTCTATGTCCATAGACATCATCACATACTGACATTTTTGATGGGTCCATATGACACAAAGAATTCTGATTGGCTCAAGTGTTCCATTCCCTAAAACACAATCTATAGAACGATTTTCTCTATGCTAAACCATAGCCAATAAAAATCAACCAATCAAACTGCTCAAAAAAATGTCAAAGTCTTGAGTATCCATGTTGGTGGCCCCCAACCTGACTATATACACCGAAAAGTATTATTTGTAACGTAATAAATGCACTAAAAAAAATAATTCTGCGAGAAATGAATAAACTTATCCATTGCACCTAAGAAATGTCTAAGAACTTTTTTCGAACTGTTTACAAACAGATAATGCAGAGATGGCAATTATTTCAAAAACTGTCAGTGCATTGCTTGAAATTGCATAATTTCTGTGAAAATGTTGCATTGCTCATTTAGCTCTAACCCACAACAAGATCCTCATAAAGTAAAGGTTTCCCTTCCAGCTTTTAAATGAAGTCATATTAGCTAAGGACATAGTTGAAAAATCTAGGGATAAACTCAACAGAATGGTGAACTAATTTCCAAAATAGTGGAATACAAGGCAGAGGGAGTCACTCTCAAACTAGAGTACCTTCGGTAGACCACACCTCGAGTACTGTGCTCGGTCTGGTCACCAAGACACAGGGGAGATATTAAAAATCTGGAGGTGGTTCGCGAAACTGATCTCTAGTGTTAGAGGACTGAGTTATAAGGAGCGACAGGAGAAACTTGGGCTTTTCAGCCTTGAGGAGAAAACCGAAATGACCTTATAGAGTTTTGGAAAAGGTAGATTCAGAAAATTACTTCATACTAACCATGAGAATAGGACAAGGGGGAACAGGTTAAAACTAATAAAATCCGAACTAAGGACTGATGTCAGGAAGCTCTTCTTCACACAAAGTGATAAACACATGAAAAGGACATCTGGGTAGAGTAGTGGAAGCAAAAACTCTACGTTAATTCCGAACTAGTTGGATGTTGTGATGAGGGGATTAGAGGGTCTTATTGGATGGATGAACTAAGATTGACTGTATTGTCCTATCTCATGGTATCACTACCTCGTTAAACATAAGTTTCATGCAATCCTACCACAACTCTATATGAACTACAAAAAATAATAAAATGTACATTTCTGCTGCCAGCACAGTCTCATAATCTCTACTGGCTGCAGCTGGATTATTCCAGCAATAAAAATTGAGCTTATTGTTTCAATTATCAGGATATATGGAAATTAATCGCAAAATCACTTTGGCGTAGAAATTGGATCATTAGAAATCGGGGACGTGATCCCAGTACAGTGTACCCTGCATGCGCCTAATGAGGCCGGTGGCAGGACTACAGAAAGTTGGTCCTTTGGCCAATTTGTTTATTAATGGTGAGCTGCGGACTCAACGTCCCGGGAAGAATGAAGATCGGCCAGCTTGGATGATGACCGAGGTGATAAGCAGAGGGTGCGGAGGGAGGCAATCAGGAGGGGGACGGACAGTGGCCTCCAGAGGCCAGTGAATTTAATGTGGAGCTGGGAGGAGCACTCCTAATTTGGCTGCCATGCGCCTGAGAAAACCGTCTGCAGCTTGCACGGTGTATGCTGCGGTCAATCGCTAATAAATTTTGTAAAAGGGTTACTGATACAGGCTATCGGTCCTTCATTTGCATATGCAAAGGGTCTAACATCTGTTCCAGGTGCCGGCCCTGGATGCTAATGCAAAAGCCTTTACCAATATAGCGGGAAACTCATTTCCAAGGTGGAATGCGTGCGTGCGTGCCACCCGTCATATTGGATGCTTGGGTGCCCATTTTATGCCAATGAATTTCTAGGCCATTTAACCTTGTTGAAACCTCGGTAATCTCATTCTTTTGGTAAAAATTATTTTGAAGATTATTTAAATTTTATTGAAACAATCTGTTTGCTTACAGCTTCTCCCTCAAATCAGTTCCAGTGCACAGATCACTGGCTGGTTGAGTTTGAATTAATGACATTGGCCTGAAATTGACAAATTCATCATTAGAAACTGGATACTGAAGCTTCAGTGCACAACTATTGCTGGCAAAATTAATTTGCCAAAGTATATTAGGGCTAATTGTATCTTCCCATTCACTGCTTGTCCTCTCTGTCCTGGAGCAAGCAATGGTGCCAGCTGCACCCAAAGGGCTCTATTTTCAAAAGGTCTCTAAACATATGCACCACACACACATAATTCACACTCCTGTCATGTTTGTGCTACTTTCTAAATCCTGCTGGACCTTATGGAATTCCCACAAAATTCCATTATAATCCTCTTTAAATGAACCAGCATCAAACCAAATACCACAGGATTCCCACACTTGGTGTTCCTGCCAGTGGTCAGAAAATTGGGAACATCTCGACTGAGTGACTCTGGAAAATTTAAAGTATTGTAAAAAGTTTTCTAAATTTTAAAGGGTGAATTATGAATTGTGACCAGAACCCAGACAGGAGAAATAAATGAATGTGTAAAAATAAATGCATTTGAACAGTAGTAATCAGAATGTGGCAAAGCAAAGGATAGCTGGCCTACGCTTACGTTGAAAATAGTTGATTCACCTACACACCTGTTAATTTAAAGCACACATAAGTGCCTTGCAGCCCAGCAGTCCCAATGCTTAAAAGTGAACCATTTGTGGGGGGAGTTCCACTGATATTTTTGGGTTTTGTTAATTTTGCATTTGTTGCATTTGTTTTGATTTAGGTTCATTTAAAGGGGATTATTATGGACTGTTGTGGGAATTCCAAAAGGTCCGGCGGGATTTTGAAAGTAGCAAAAAGTATTGTTTAAGCTAATAATTTGGCATGTTTGTGTTACGCCAGTTCTGTAATTTCGGTCATTCGGTTATAACCAATAGTCTCATTACTGCCCTGCTGTAACGAGACTATTGTTTATAACCACAGTTATTTAGAACCCTCGTTCAACTCAAAGAAACCAGCGTGATTTTAACTTTGTGCAATGTATTTCCAAATTCTCGGAGGATCTTTATCAGACAATGCTATACTCTGCAGTCATGTGATTCTCCCTGTCAATATTGGATTGGGAAGCAATGGGGATCTAAGGTATTCTGAAGATTATTGCCTCATTAATCTTCATCATTGTTAAAGAGAATAATTCAGCGATATTGTATCGAAGTACTACAGGACTGGCATATTTCTGATGAATCAGGGTCTAATACCAGATTTTAGCTTTACTCTCAGATTTTGGAAATGTCGAAATATTCCTTTTTCATTTTGCCTATTTATTCCTGTGAAACTAAGTCAGTACTGCAGGGACTTAGAGATATTTTCCAAATATGAAATTCCATCTTCTTAGCTCCAAGCATAATATGCAACACATTTTGTGGGCCAACATAATGGATAATCATAGTTCTGTTATACTGTAGATACTGGTTTGCCATCAGTACCTGCTTCAGGGAGGTGTTATACTGGCAGCTTGGTGTTGCTTTCTGGCCAGGGAATGTGGAAGTCTACTCATGTGTGCTTAGAGTGATCTAATTTTTCATCTTAGTGAAAAGCCAATGGGGCACTTGTGTCTTTAAAAATTGCAAAAATGAAGTTTAGAAAGTTGTATCTAGCAGCTGCTTCAAGTAGGAGTAGTTCTAGTATTACATAGAAGCCTCCAGCAACGTACTATTAGCCCTATTTTATCGATTCCATGGCACAGGCAGCAAGACAGGAATAACCAGACATGCTCAACTGCTTGAAGGTTGCTGTTTGTGTGAAAAATGCATTGCCGGCATGTGTTGTGTGTAGAGGAAGGGTTCCTGTCCTCCCATGACCAGAAAGAGTAGCATAAAAGGCTGTTATGCAAGATAAGGGCTCATGAGGTTGGGGGAAACATATTAGCATGGATAGAGGATTGGTTAATGGACAGAAAACAGAGAGTTGGGATAAACGGGTCATTTTCAGGTTGGCAGGCTGTAACTAGTGGGGTACCGCAAGGATCAGTGCTTCGGCTTCAGCTATTTACAATCTATATTAATGACTTGGATGCAGGGACCGAGTGTAATGTATCCAAGTTTGCTAATGTTACAAAGCTAGATTGGAAAGTAAGCTGTGAGGAGGACACAAAATGTCTGCAAAGGGATATAGACAGATTAAGTGAGTGGGCAAGAAGGTGGCAGATGGAGTATAATGTGGGGAAATGTGAGGTTATTCACTTTGGTAGGAAGAATAAAAAAACAGAATATTTTTTAAATGGTGAGAAATGATCAAATGTTGGTGTTCAGAGAGACTTGGGTGTCCTGACAAGAGAAACACAAAAAGTTAGCATGCAGGTACAACAAACAATTAGGAAGGAAAATGGCATGTTGGTCTTTATTGCAAGGGGGTTGGAGTATAAGAGTAAGGAAGTCTTACTACAATATGAAAGGAGAAATTATCAGAGCTATGAGGAAAAAGCAGGGGAGTGGGACTAATTGGATCGCTCTTTCAAAGAGCTGGCACAGACACGATGGGCCAAATGGCCTCCCTCTGAGCTGTATGATTCTATGATTATGATGTACGACTGAGAGACTAAATACACATTCAGGGCACTTGGGACAGTCTGTTCAATTATTTTATAAGTACAGAATGGTTGTTTTATTAAGAGGGTATCCCTTTTGAGTGATTTTGATGATTTCAAATTTGAATTCCAATCACCATCAATTGGACTGTTCGAAAAGTGGCGATGAAATTTCAAACATTTAAAACATTTCAGAGGTGAGACAACAGTAACTGTCATTAACATTAAAGGCAGCATCCACCCAAGAGCCCTAGTAAAACTGGTCAGTGGGGATCAGGGCAAAAACTCTCTGGTGGCTGGAGTCATACCTAGCACAAAGGAAGATGGTAGCAGTTGTTGGAGGCCAATCATCTCAGCCCCAGGACATTGCTGCAGAGTTACCTGAGGCAGCTCCTAGGCCCAACTATCTTCAGCAACTTCATCAATGACCTTCCCGCCATCGTAAGGTCAGAAGTGGGGCTGTTCACTGATGATTGCACAGTGTTCCGCTCCATTCACAATTCCTCCGATAATTAAGGAGTCCATGCCCACATGCAGCAAGACCTGGACAACATCAAGGCATGGGCTGATAAGTGGCAAGTAACATTCACACCACACAAGTCTCAGGCAACGACCATCTCCACCAAGAGACAGCATGACCACCTCCCCTTGACATTCAATGGCACTACCATTGCTATGTCCCCCTCCATCAACATCCTGGAGG
The DNA here is from genome assembly GCF_035084215.1 of Heptranchias perlo. Classification (NCBI taxonomy): domain Eukaryota; kingdom Metazoa; phylum Chordata; class Chondrichthyes; order Hexanchiformes; family Hexanchidae; genus Heptranchias; species Heptranchias perlo. The sequence continues at coordinate 109,819,992 of NC_090328.1, read as the reverse complement.
TCACCATTTACTAGAAGCTCAACTGGACCAGCCACATAAATACTTTGGCTACTAGAGCAGGCCAGAGGCTGGGTATTCAAGGAGTATTCAGGAGCTAGGGAGGAAGTTAAAAAGCAAGACCTCAAAGGGAGTAATCCCTGGATTGCTCCCAATGCCATACGTCAGTGAGTACAGAAATAGATACAGCAGCTTAATGCTTGGCTAGAGACATGTTCAAGAGGGAGGGCTTCAGATTCTTGGGGCATTGGGACCAGTTCTGGGGCAGGAGGGACCTGTTCAAGATGGACGGGTTGAACCTCAACAGAGCTGGGACCAATGTCCTCGTGGGGAGGTTCACTAGTGCTGTGGGGAAGGGTTTAATCTAATTTGGCAGGGGTATGGGCACAAAATGTAGCATTAGAAAGGAGGAACAAGGTGCACAAAGGATTGGGAGAGTCAGATAGCACTAGAGTAAGAAATAGTACAGTATTAGGTGGGATCAGACAAAGAGAGAATACAAGAAGGTCTAAGATAGGTTTACAGTGCATGTGTGTAAACGCACAAAGCATGGTAAATAAGATTGGTGAGCTGCAGGTGCAAATAGGACGTAGGAATAGGACGTAGTGGCGATAACGGAGACCTGGCTCAAAAAAGGGCAGAATTGGGTACAAAATATTCCTGGATACGAGGTGTTCAGGAAAGTTGGGAAGGAAAAGAAGGAGGGGGATTGGCAGTATTGATTAAGGAGAATATTGCAGTGCTGGAAAGAGAGGATGTCCTGGAGGGGTCAAGGACAGAATCATTTGTTTAGTGTTAAGAAACAATAGAGCTGCCATTACACTACTGGGAGTATTCTATAGGCCACTGACTAGTGGGAAGGATATAGTAGAGCAAATTTGCAGGGAAATTACAGAGAGGTGCAAGAACTATAGAGTAATGATAATGGGGGACTTCAACTATCCTATTATAGACTGGGATAGTAATAGTGTAAAGGGCAAAGAGGGGGAGGAATTTCTGAAGTGTGTTGAGGAGAACTTTCTTGATCAGTATGTTTCTGGCCAACGAGGAAGGAGGCATTGCTGGATCTGGTTCTGGGGAATTAAGTGAGTCAAATGAATCAAGTGGAGCAAGTGCAGATGGGGCAACATTTAGGGAACAGTGATCATAGTCTCATAAGGTTTAGATTAGATATAGAAAAGGACAAGTAGCGATCTAGAGTAAAAATAATTGGAGGAGGGCCAATTTCAGTGCATTGAGAACGGATCGGGTAAATTGGAATCAAAGATTAGCGGGCAAAACTGTAATCGAACAATGGGCGGTCTTTAAAGAGGAGATGGTTCGGGTACAGACTAGGTACATTCCCATGAAGGGGAAAGGCAGGGCAACTAAAGCCAGAGTCCCCTGGATGACGAAAGAGATAGAGACTAAGGTGAAACAGAAAAAGAGGGCGTATGACAGATATCAGGTTGATAATACAAGTGAGATCCAGGCTGAATATAGAAAGTACAGAGAAGAAGTGAAACAGGAAATAAGAGGGGCAAAGAGAGAGTATGAGAATAGAATGGCAGCTAAAGGGAATCCAAAAGTCTTCTATAGGCATGTAAATAGTAAATGGGTAGTAAGAGGAGGGGTGAGGACGATTAGGGACCAAAAAGGAGATCTACACCAGAAGGCAGAGGGCATGGCTGAGGTACTAAATGAGTACTTTGCATCTGTCTTTATCAAGGAAGAAGATGCTGCCAAAGTCACAGTAAAAGAGGAGGTAGTTGAGATACTGGATGTGATAAAGAACAGGGACTAGAAAGGCTGGCTGAACTTGAAGTAGATAAGTCACCCGGTCTGGAAGGGATGCATCCTAGTTTAGGGAGGAAGTAAGGGTGGAAATTGCAGAGGTACCGGCCATAATCTTCCAATCCTCCTTAGATGCAGGAGTGGTGCAAAAGGGCTGGAGAATTGCAAATGTTACATCCTTGTCAAAAAAGGGTGTAAGGATAAACCTGGCAACTATAGGCCAGTCAGTTTAACCTCGGTGATGGGGAAGCTTTTAGAAACGATAATCCTGGACAAAATTAATAGTCACTTGGACAAGTGTGGATTAATAAAGGAAAGCCAGCATGGATTTGTTAATTGTGTTTAACTAACTAGATTGAGTTTTTTGATGAGGCAACAGGTTGATGAGGGCAATGCAGTTGACGTGTATATGGACTTTCAAAAGGCATTTGATAAAGTGCCACATAATAGGCTTGTCAGCAAAATTGAAGCCCATGAAATAAAAGGGGCAGTGGCAGCTTGGATATGAAATTGGCTAAGTGACATAAAACAGAGAGTAGTGGTGAATGGTTGTTTTTCAGATAGAGGAAAGTATACAGTGATGTTCCCCAGGGGACCACTGCTTTTTTTGCTATATATTAATGACTGAGACTTGTGTATACAGGGCACAATTTCCAAATTTGCAGATGACACAAAACTTGGAAGTGTAGTAAACAGTGAGGAGGATAGTAATAGACTTCAAGAGGACATAGACAGGCTGGTGGAATGGGCAGACACGTGGCAGTTGAAATTTAACACAGAGAAGTGCACAATTATACATTTTAGTAGGAAGAATAAGGAAAGGCAATATAAACTAAATGGTACAATTCTTAAGGGGATGCAGGAACAGAGAGACCTAGGGGTATATGTGCACAAATTTTTGAAGATTGCAGGGCAGGTTGAGGAATTGGTTTAAAAAGCATACGAGATCCTGGGCTTTATAAATAGAGGCATAGAGTACAAAAGCGAGGAAATTATGTTGAACCTTTATAAAACACTGGTTTGGCCACAACTGGAGTATTGTATCTAATTCTGGGCACAGCACTTTAGGAAAGATGTATAGGCCTTAGAGATGGTACAGAAAAGATTTACTAGAATGGTTCCAGGGATGAGGAACTTCAGTTGCACAGATAGACTGGAGAAACTGGGGTTGTTCTCCTTAGAGCAGTGAAGGTTAAGAGCAGATTTGTTAGAAGTGTTCAAAAACATGAAGGTTTGAGATAAAGTAAATAAGGAGAAACTGTTCCCATTGGTAAAAAGGTCAAGAACCAGAGGGCACAGATTTAAGATGATTGGCAAAAGGACCAACAGTGATATGAGAAAAATCTTTTTTACGCAGTGAGTAATTATGATCTGGGATGCGCTGCCTGAAAGGGTGGTGGAAGTCGATTTAATCGTGGCTTTCAAAAAGGAACTGGATAAATACTTGAAGGAAGAAAATTTGCAGGGCTACGGGGAAAGAACAGGGGAATGGGACTAACTGGTTTGCTCTTACAAAGACCCAGAATGGGCTTGATGGGCCAAATGGCCTCCTTCTGTGCTGTAACCATTTTATGTTTCTATGATTCTGTGGCGAATGGCTCACCTCCTGACTTTCCAAAGCGTTTCCACCACTTACAAGGCGCAAGTCAGGAGTGGATGGAATACTCTCCACTTGCCTGATGTGTGCAGCTGCAACAACATTCAAGAAGTTTGATACCATACAGGACAAAGCAATTTGCTAGATCGGCACTTCATCCACTAGCCTAAACATCCATGCCCTGCATCACCGGCGTACCGTGGCTACAGTGTGCACTAGCTACAGGATACACGACTGCAACTTGCTAAGGCATCTTCAGCAACACCTCCCAAACCCGTGACATCCAACAGATAGAAAAACAGGGCGGCAAGTGCATGGGAACACCATTACCTTCCAGTTCCCCTCCAAGTCACACACCATCCTGACTTGGACATATATCGCTGTTCCTTCATCATCGCTGGGTCAAAACCCCGGAACTCCCTACCTAACAGTATTGTAGGAGACCTTCACCACACAAACCGCAGCGGTTCGAGAGCAAGGCTCATCACCACCTTCTCAGAGGCAACTCGGAATGGACAATAAATGCCAGCCTCCTCAGTAATGCCCACATCACAAGAATGTATAAAAGAATCCAAATTTATTGCCCATTTTAATGAAAAAGAACCCACCGGTTTGCTTGTTTTTCTGCTTATTCCTTTTTAAAGTTTCTCTTTCCTGATGAAACATATGGTCAATGCACCATCTGAAGTGGAACTGAGTCATACAGACCAGGCAAATCTCAGGTTCAATCCTTGGACTGTGCTGAGTTAGTTGATCTTAGTCAGGTTAATGTAGGATCACTCCAATTGGCTTTAGTGTCCCTGGGATAAGGAGGGGGCAAATCAGCCCAGCTTTCAGCTCCTGCAATGAGCCCTGCTTGAAAATGCACATACGCGGTCGCTGATTGGTATGGCTCAGTTGTGATGCTTCCCATGGTTGAGTTACCTGTTATCCATTTTCTGCGTCAGATCATATGAGAATATGTATTTGGTTTTCCTCTGGCACCTCAGCAGAGAGGAAACCTCAGCATGTTATATTCTGTCTTCTTCCAATGCCCTAACCCCTTCTTTGGATACCTCTGTCTAACCCTCAAGTGTAAACAATTTTACAACACCAAGTTATAGTCCAGCAATTTTATTTAAAATTCACAAGCTTTCGGAGGCTTCCCCCTTCGTCAGGTGAACCTGACGAAGGGGGAAGCCTCCGAAAGCTTGTGAATTTTAAATAAAATTGCTGGACTATAACTTGGTGTTGTAAAATTGTTTACAATTGTCAACCCCAGTCCATCACCGGCATCTCCACATCATGACAACCCTCAAGTGGAAGACATTCTTCAAAATTTCTGGAAAATTTCACATTAAACATCCATAACAGCTATCTGACAGTTAACTCAGTCTTGCAGAAGGATCACTATTTACCAACTGATCCCTCAGCCTACTGCAATCTTTTGCCAATTCTTCCTACTTAAATGCTGTACCAATTGTTTCCACCCAACCATCCCCCCCATCCTCCCCCCCAACCCCACAAAGTACATTTCTTCCATGTTACACAAATGTGCTCCAAAAACATCAACGGGTATTTCGATGAGCTGACCCTGCATTTCATGGCGGGGTCAGCACTGCAGGCAATAGTAGGCGGAAATCCCTCCTCCAGGATACAACACTATGTGAATGACCCCCTGGGGAACTATAGAAATGTAGCCAGGGAGAACAGAAGGACTGATTGGACTTATTAGCAGTTGTCAGACTTGGGCTTCAAACATTTTTGATATTGACACTGAGCTTAGTGAGTGAGCAATGCAACTCACTACAAGCAAAGAACAAACAATTGTTCCTCTATTTTATCACAGGCCTGGATAGATCTGAAAAAAATGCTTTGTCAGTTCAATTGCAGGTAATGTTGAAACTTGGCCTACATATTTTGTTGATTGTTTGATTACCATTAATGAAGGAGTTTGGAAAACATGCAGGGTTCTTGAAAATAACCTTCAATTACAGTTGTAATGTGATAGCTTTTCATTGATTGGCCTAATGAGCTTTGTGCTATTTTCCTGGGCGGAGAGTGAAATTAGATTAGATACAGGAGAACCACTGCACTTGATCTGGGGCAGTCACTCATGTGATGTGTTACAAATTGCAGAAAATTTATTAATGGATGATAATTAAACAAGGTCCATTTGCATTCACTGTATAAACACATATGTAGATGAATGTGCTTTGTAACAAATCCATCTATTCCCTCTTCCATTTGTGTTTCATTCTTTTGGTTGTATGTAATTTGTTTACTGACATATGGGCCTAGAAATCCGATCTCACTCGAAAACGCGCACTGCAAGCGCCTGTTAGTAGTGACTTAGACAGCATGTAATATTTGTGCTGCCTGCTAATAATAAAATCATGTAGGCATTACTAACTGGCTGCATGCCTATCCGTAAATATCAATAGATAAAGACCCTGGATATTGGGCATCTATGTCGGCACTTAAAGGCTGTCAGCACCTCTTAAAGGGGAGGTGAATTCTGGCTGCAGAGTAGAAGGAAGCTAGACCTGAAGAAATGGCTGAAGGAGGTGTTTGGACAGGCTCCCAGGTTGCACTGGAGGCCCTGGTGCAGGCAGTGGAGAGGAGGAGAGACAGCCTCTTCTTCCCAGAGGGCAGGAAGCCATCCAGGCATCTTCTTTGCAGACAGTGGGAAGAGATCCCGAACATGTCAATGCCTGGAGCATTGCACCCAGGACATGGTTGCAATGCTATGAAAAATTCAATGATCTAACTAGAGTTGTTAAGGTAAGAAGACTGATCTTATATTCTTTGCTCACAGCTGCACCACTTGCAGTCTCATTACTTACAACACTGACAGCACTCACAACACTGCCATCCGCCATTACCCTTCACTCTCCTACAATCACTGCACCGCACTTCACTGAACCTCCTTCTCCTCATGCTCGCACACTCACCACTATTACAATCCTCACTTCCCCACAACTGACATCTCACACACAGACTTATTACACCATGATAGCCACATTCTTCAAACACTTCACAAGACTCTCACTAACACACTCTCTTCTTTCTTGCAGGAGAAGGTGGCGCATAACAAAGGCAGCAGGCTTGCACCAAAGGAGAAAGTGTCAGTCTGCAGACCCTCTCCCCCTTGAAGAGTGCATGCTGGCTATCGTGGGCAGGGTTAGAGTGGAGGCCACGTTGACTGGCAACGCTGGAGGAAATGCTGTACAGGGTTTCTTTGTACCTTAACCTTCTGACTTCTCCTTCAACCCACACACTCTGCATGACAAGCTTTCAACACCCACTTCGCTCTCTCTGCCCACTTGTCTTTCATTTCAGTTGCTGAGAGTATCGACGTCCCTCAGCCAGTGGAGGAAGAGGAACGCAGCTTTCCTGAAGATGTGCCGTCACTTGATCTGACTCTTGCAAGCACCAGCTCAGATATTGACTCCACGTGTACTTTAGAGGCTAGAATAGAGGAGGTGTCTGCTCGTGGTGACTCACTAGGTACAAATGCAGGAGGCGCTAGGGCAGAGAGATAGGACACCACAGGTCCTAGCTTGATGGAAGGCGAGGTCACATACCAGTTCTGCTGCAGAGGACTCAAATGCAGACATCAAGGGCCCAGGCTACTGAAGAAGGCTCATGGACATCCAGACTATTTCTGAGGTAAAGAACAACAACAGTGCAATGCCAGCAAAACCTTTCTCTGTACAAACAAATTGAACTTTCCAGAGTCAGGCACTGGGGAGTTCAAAAATCAGAAATGGGTCCTGCAAGATGCGTACGACCTTAATTTTAATAAATTATTCTGCACCTAAAATTTTCCTGGGGGTGCTCCTGCTGCCAACACATCCATCTTATTCAATATGGTGGGCGGCGCACTTTCGCCAGAAATCTGCACACGCTTCTTGCTCACCATGTTGGAAGCATTGTTGACCAGAGGTCACCGGTTACGGTTACTGGCTTAGTACAAAGAGGAGAAGAGTCAATTCTCTCTTAACTGTCAATTTGCTTTATTCATGCCGTTGGATCATATACATATAGCTTATACGTCTGGTTAGATATAGACATGCAGTTTGCACCAGGTTATACAGTTTTATACCCAAACTAGGATCTAAACGCACACCCACTAAGTTTCTCTGACATTCCCTGAGTGGTCACAGAATATAAAGAATAATACCCGAAAAGGAGAGCTGACGCTGGCCAGGCGTTTCGTTCTCTCTCTCTCTCTCTCTCTCGAAGTCGTCTCTACGTCCCTGACGTAGGTTCTTCCACTTCCGCGATGGTTGGTCTCCGGAGTCTTCGCTCTGGCTCCACGCCCTAGATCCTTCATTCTTATTCTGAATCTTATCTCTTCAAGCTGTGCTGTCTCTCTCCCTTTGGTTTAGGCTTGCTCGCCTTAGCTTGTGTCTTCTCCTCATTGGCTCTGTCCCAAGGACTTAGGTAGCATTACCTCATTACTCCTTTTCTAAATAAGGACTTGTGTCTTATCACATCTCCTTTGTCTTTCACAAAACTTAGCTAATTCAAACTGGTTCCAGCCAACTCAGGGCAGCGACTAAACTCAGGTTACTTCAGTTCAAAAGTTGTTCTTGCCTGTGTATCAGCAGCTGGGGAATCTCAGGTTACTTTCTGCAGCCCCTGGCCAACAGCATAGTAGGCTGTTTAGCACCCGAACAATGGTGCTTCATGGTCGAATTTATAGGCCATGGATGCTGAAGACTTGACAATTTCAAAATGTTGTGTTGTTGTAGCAAAACCCTTTTAGAGAAGTTTAAAAAAAAACACACTTCAACTATTTGGCATAACCAGGAAGCTGAAAAGCTTAATTGAAGAAACTAGTTCTTCGGTGAAAACTGTGTCACTAAAAACAAGTGTTTGAGATGCTGGATCATCTGCTTAATCCAGTCAGGTCTGCACTGTTTGGACAAGATGAACAATCTGCAACTTTTCTGCCTCAGTGCCTTTTCTTCTTCAGTGCTGTCTTCGAGTTTTTAAAAGCACAAACTGTTTGATCCTTGTCTTCTTCATATTTAAAAAAATCAAAGGTAGCATTTTGTTTTCAATCTTGGCCTATTCTATTATGAATATAATGCAAATTAAAGAGAGGTGACAGTAACTTTGCAAATATTCTTGAATAATGTGTCCTTTGAGAGTGACTTTGGGGAAAAACTACGTGAAAAGTATGTTGAAAGGCTGATTGGGCTAAATGTTAGATTATGTATGTTTGACCTTTCATTGGTCTAACTTACAGCTCAGGTAGGCTCAAAATAAGAGGATACTGTTGATAAAGCAATTCAATTAATCCCCTGATGTTGTTCACAATATGCTGTGACTGCTGTTATTTTTGCATGCTATTGAAAACAGTTTCTCATGTGGCTAGCCCAGTGCCATAACTGTTCCTTGATTGAATGGCGATGACCTGAAGTTACCCAGGCTGGCTCTCATTCCAATTCCCACCCCTCAGTTGAGTGAGTTTCATCAGCATGAAGATGTTATGAGGCATCCTATCAAAGAGGAGGTAAAAAACCTGCTGCGTCAATTTGCCGTGTTCCAACTGTACACCCCTGCTGGCAATCTATGGGGTGTTGGAGGTATTGGCCCAGAAATTTGATCGTGCCGCGCCCGTCATTCAGGTGCTAAAAGGGCACCTAAATATCCAATATGTCGGGCAAGAAGCAGGCACTCATTACAAGCTGGAAGTGCATCGCCCACCATATTGGTAAGGGCTGCTCTGTAGGCATGCAGGGTGCATGCCAGAACTATGAAAAACACTGAATAGTGTATTCAAGTTAGGGTCCTGTGCTTGTTGGAGGATCATTTTCTGATATTGGTATACCTCAGTGCCGAATTTGCCTCGCAATAAATTTTCCCAGCAACTCGTGGTGCAAACAGGTAGGAAGGACACTTTAGCAGTACTATAAAAACATAACAACATAAGAACTATGAACAGGAGTAAGTCATAGGGCCCCTCGAGCCGACTCCGCCATTCAATACGATCTTGGCTGATCTTCGACCTCAGCTCCACTTTCCAGCCTGATCCCCATTTCCCTTGATTCCCCTGGAGTCCAAAAATCTATCAATCTCAGTTTTGATAATATTCAACGACTGAGCATCCACAGTCCTCTGGGGTAGAGAATTCTAAAGATTCACAACCCTCTGAATGAAGACATTTTTCCTCATCTCAGTCCTAAATGCCGACCCTTTGTCCTGAGACTATGACCCCTAGTTCTAGACTTTCCAGCCAGGGGAAGCAGCATCTCAGCATCTACCTTGTCAAGTCCTCTAAGAATTTTATATGTTTCATTGAGATCACCTCTCAGTCTTCTAACTCCAGAGAATATAAACCCATTCTACTCAATCTCTCCTCGTAGGACAACTCTCTCATCCCAGGAATCAATCTAGTGAATCTTTGTTGCACCCCGTCTAAGGCAATTATATCCTTCCCTAGGTAAGGAGACCAAAACTGTACACAGTACTCCAGATGTAGTCTCACCAGAGCCCTATATAATTGCAGCACGATTTCCTTACTCTTATACTCCAACCCCCTTGCAATAAAGGCTAATGTGTCATTTGCGTTCCTAATTGCTTGGTGTACTGGCATGTGATTCATTTACAAGGACAGCCAAATCCGTCTGACTACCAACATTTACTAATCTCTCACCTTTTAAAAAATATTCTGCTTTTCTATTCTTCCTACCAAAGTGGATAATTTCACATTTCCCCACTGTATACTCCATCTGCCACCTTCTAACCCATTCACGTAACCTGTCCATATCCCTTTGCAGCCTCTTTGCGTCCTCCTCACAGTTTACTTTCCCTCCTAGCTTTGTATCATCAGCAATCTTGGATACATTACACTCTGTCCCTCCATCTAAGTCATTGATATATATTGTAAATAGCTAAGTCCCAAGCACTGATCCATGTGGCATCCCACTAGTTTCAGCCTGCCAACTGAAAATGACCCATTTATTCCTACCCTCTGTTTTCTGTCCATCAACCAATCCTAAATCCATGCTAATATGTTACCCCCAATCCCGTGAGCCCTAATCTTATGTAACAACCTCTTGTGTGGCACCTTATCGAATGCCTTTTGAAAATCCAAATATACTACATCCACTGGTTCCCTCTTATCTACCCTGCTAGTTACATCCTCAAAAAATTCTAATAGATTTCTCAAACACGATTTTCCTTGCATGAAACCATGTTGACCCTGCCAAATCATATTATGATTTTCTAAGTGCCCTGTTACCACGTCCGTAATAATAGATTCCAGCATTTTCCCTACTACTGAAGTCAGGCTAACTGGCCTATAGTTCCCTGTTTTCTCTCTCCCTCCTTTCTTTAATAGTGGGGTTACATTTGCTACCTTCCAATCCACGGGGACCGTTTTAGAATCTAGGGAATTCTGGAAGATTAAAACCAATGCATCCATTATCTCTGCAGCCAACTCTTTGAAAACCCTATGATGTATGCCATCAGGTCCAGAGGATTTGTCGGCTTCTAATTTCTCCAGTACTTTTTCTTTACTAATATTAATTACTTTAAGTTCCTCACTCTCATTAGACCCTTGGTTCCCCACTATTTCCGGTATGTTTTTTGTGTCTTCTACTGTGAAGACAGATACAAAATATTTGTTTAACGTCTCTGCCCTTTCCGTATTCCACATTATAATTTTTCCTGTCTCTGCCTCAAAGGGACCCACGTTTACTTTCACTAATCTCTTCCATTTTACATACTTGTAGAAGCTCTTACAATACGTTTTTATATTTCTTGCGAGTTTGCTCTTGTATTCCTCTTTATCAATTTCTCCCTCTTAATCAATTTCTTGATCATCCTTTGCTAATTTCTAAAACTCTCCCAATCCTCAGGCACACTATTCTTTTTGGCAACATTGTAAGCCTTTTCTTTTAATCTAATACTATCCTTAACTTTTCTAGTTAGCCATAGTTGTATCACTTTTCCCGTGGAGCTTTTATTCTTCAAGGGAATGTATATTTGTTGAGAATTATGAATTATTTCTTTAAATGTTCTCCATTGCTTATCTAACGTCATATCTTTTAAACTAATTTCCCAATCTACCTCAGCCAACTCACCCCTCATACCTATGTAATTGGCTTTGTTTAAATTTAAGACCCTAGTTTCAGACTAAACTGCATCATTCTCAAACTCAATATGAAATTCTATCATATTATGATCAGTCTCCCCCAAAGGATCCTTTACAATGAGATTACTAATTAACCCTGTCTAATTACACAATAGTAGATCTAAAATAGCCTGTTCCCATTTTGTTCTAGAAAAGTGTCTCGGATGCATTCCATGAACTCGTCCTCCAAACTACTTTTACCAACTTGGTTTGCCCAACCTGTATGAAGATTAAAGCCTCCCACGATTATTGCATTACCCTTCTTACATGCTCCTCTAATTTCCTGATTTATACTCTGTTGAACACTATAACTATTGTTAGAAGGTCTATAAACTACTCCCACCAGTGTTTTCTGCCCCTTGTTATTTCTTAGCTCCAACCACACTGATTTGACATCCTGATTTTCTGAGCTAAGATCCTTTCTCACTACTGCCTTTACCTCATCCTTTAATATCAGGGCTCCCCCTCCCCACTTTTTCCATTTTGCCAATCATTTCTAAAAGTCAAGTACCCTGGAATATTTAGTTTCCAACCTTCATCACCATGCAACCATGTCTCAGTAATGGCTACCAGATGGAAAGGAAAGAGAGACAAAATGGGACTACAAGTTACTGGTGAAAGTCTGAGCTGGAGTATTCTGTCCATTTCTGGGCACGACACATTAGGAAGGATGTCAAGGCCTTAGCAGGGTTGTAGAGGAGATTTACTAGAATGGTACTAGGGATGAGGGACTTTAGCAACTTTCAAAAGGGAATTGGATATATACTTGAAAAGGAAATATTTGCAGGACTTTGGGGAAAGAAGAGGGGTGTGAGACCAATTGGATAGCTCTCTCAAAGTTCCTTCTGTGCTGTATGATTCTATGATTATATGATTCTATGAAAAAAATCCAGAAGAAAATCTAGTTAACCATTTCAAACATTACGACCAAAAGGTTGATAAAGATGCATCTCAACTTATTTTCCCCATAATTAAACAAGTTCATATTTTTGAGCTTTTTTTAATTCGTTCATGGGATGTGGGTGTCACTGGCAAGGCCAGCATTTATTGCCCATTCAAATTGCCCTTGAGAAGGTGGTGGTGAGCTGCCTTCTTGAACCGCTGCAGTCTGTGTGGTGAAGGTGCTCCCACAGTGCTGTTAGGTAGAGAGTTCCAGGATTTTGACCCAGCGACGATGAAGGAACGGCAATATATTTCCAGGTCGGGATGGCGTGTGACTTGGTGGGGAACATACAGCTGGTGTTGTTCCCATGTGCCTGCTGCCCTTGTCCTTCTAGGTGGCAGAGGTCGTGGGTTTGGGAGGTGCTGTTGAAGAAGCCTTGGCGAGTTGCTGCAGTGCATCCTGTGGATGGTACACACTGCAGCCACGGTGCGCCGGTGGTGAAGGGAGTGAATGTTTAGGGTGGTGGATGGGGTGCCAATCAAGCAGGCTGCTTTGTCCTGGATGGTGTCGAGCTTCTTGAGTGTTGTTGGAGCTGCACTCATCCAAGCAAGTGGAAAGTATTCCATTACATTCTTGACCTGTGCTTTCTAGATGGTGGAAAGGCTTTGGGGAGTCAGGAGGTGAGTCACTCGCCGCAGAATGCCCAGCCTCTGACCTGCTCTTGCAGCCACAGTATTTATGTGGCTGGTCCAATTGGGTTTCTAGTCAATGGTGACCCCCAGGATGTTGACAAATCCCCAGGACCAGATGGTTTCCATCCTAGGGTTTTAAATGAAGTAGGTGAGCACATTGCAGATACCCGAACTATAATCTTTCAAAGTTCTCTAGATTCAGGAACTGTCCCTCTAGATTGGAAAATTGCACACGTCACTCCGCTTTTTAAGAAAGGAGAGAGAGGGAAACCAGGGAATTATAGACCAGTTAGCCTAACATCTGTTGTGGGGAAAATGCTGGAGTCCATAATTAAGGATAAGGTGACTGAACACCTCGAGAATTTTCAGTTAATCAGAGAGAGCCAGCATGGATTTGTGAAAGGTAGGTCGTGCCTGACAAACCTGATTGAATTTTTTGAAGAGGTGACTAAAGTAGTGGACAGGGGAATGTCAATGGATGTTATTTATATGAATTTCCAGAAGGCATTTGATAAAGTCCCACATAAGAGACTGTTAGCTAAGATAGAAGCCCATGGAATCGAGGGAAAAGTATGGACTTGGTTAGGAAGTTGGCTGAGCGAAAGGCGACAGAGAGTAAGGATAATGGGTAGGTACTCACATTGGCAGGATGTGACTAGTGGAGTCCCGCAGGGATCTGTCTTGGGGCCTCAATTATCCACAATATTTATTAACGACTTAGATGAAGGCATAGAAAGTCTCATATCTAAGTTTGCCGATGACACAAAGATTGGTGGCATTGTAAGCAGTGTAGATGAAAACATAAAATTACAAAGGGATATTGATAGATTAGGTGAATGGGCAAAACTGTGGCAAATGGAATTCAATGTAGACAAATGTGAGGTCATCCACTTTGGATCAAAAAAGGATAGAACAGGGTACTTTCTAAATGGTAAAAAGTTAAATACAGTGGATGTCCAAAGGGACTTCGGGGTTCAGGTACATTGATCATTGAAGTGTCATGAACAGGTGCAGAAAATAATCAATAAGGCTAATGGAATGCTGGCCTTTATATCTAGAGGACTAGAGTACAAGGGGGCAGAAGTTATGCTGCAGCTATACAAAACCCTGGTTAGACCGCACCTGGAGTACTGTGAGCAGTTCTGGGCACCGCACCTTTGGAAGGACATATTGGCCTTGGAGGGAATGCAGCGTAGGTTTACGAGAATGATACCCGGACTTCAAGGGTTAAGTTATGAGGAGAGATTACACAAATTGGGGTTGTAGTCTCTAGGGTTTCGAAGGTTAAGGGGTGATCTGATTGAAGTTTATAAGATATTAAGGGGAACAGATAGGGTGGATAGAGAGAAACTATTTCCAATGGTTGGGGATTCTCGGAGTAGGGGGCACAGTCTAAAAATTAGAGCCAGACCTTTCAGGAGCGAGATTAGAAAACATTTCCACACACAAAGGGTGGTAGAAGTTTGGAACTCTCTTCCGCAAACGGCAATTGATACTAGCTCAATTGCTAAATTTAAATCTGAGATAGATAGCTTTTATATTAGGTATTATTTTATATAAGGTATTAAGGGATATGGGCCAAAGGCAGGTATATGGAGTTAGATTACAGATCAGCCATGATCTTATCAAATGGCGGAGCAGGCATGAGGGGTTGAATGGCCTACTCCTGTTCTTATATTCCTATGTTCCTATGTTGATGGTGGGGATTCGGCGATGGTAATGCCATTGAATGTCAAGGGGAGGTGGTTAGACTCTCTCTTGTTGGAGATGGTCATTGCCTGACACTTGTCTGGCGCGAATGTTACTTGCCACTTATCAGCCCAATCCTGGATCTTGACCAGGTCTTGCTGCATGCGGGCACGGACTGCTTCACTGTCTGAGGGGTTGCGAATCGAACTGAACACTGTGCAATCATCAGCGAACATCCCCATTTCTGACCTTACAATTGAGGGAAGGTCATTGATGAAGCAGCTGAAGATGGTTGGGCCAAGGACAGTGCCCTGAGGAACTCCTGCAGCAACGTCCTGGGGCTGAGATGATTGGCCTCCAACCATCAATACCTTCTTCCGTTGTGCTCGGTATGACTCCAGCCACTGGAGAGTTTTCCCCCTGATTCCCATTGATTTCAATTTTTCTAGGGCTCCTTGGTGCCACACTCGGTCAAATGCTGCCTTGATGTCAAGGGCAGTCACTCTCACCTCACCTCTGGAATTCAGCTCTTTTGTCCATGTTTGGACCAAGGCTGTAATGAGGTCTGGAGCCGAGTGGTCCTGGCGGAACCCAAACTGGGCATCGGTGAGCAGATTATTACTGAGTAAGTGCCGCTTGATAGCACTGTCGATGACACCTTCCATCACTTTGCTGATGGTTGAGAGTAGACTGATGGGGCAGTAATTGGCCAGATTGGATTTGTCCTGCTTTTTGTGGACAGGACATACCTGGGCAATTTTCCATATTGTCGGTGTTGTAGCTGTACTGGAACAGTTTATCAAGAGGTGCGGCTAATTCTGGAGCACAAGTCTTCAGCACTACATCCGGGATGTTGACGGGGCCTATAGCCTTTGTTGTATCCAGTGCACTCAGCCGTTTCTTAATATCACGTGGAGTTCATTGAATTGACTGAAGACTGGCTTCTGTGATGGTGGGGATATCGGGAGGAGGCCGAGATGGATCATCCACTCGGCACTTCTGGCTGAAGATGGTTGCAAACGCTACAGCCTTGTCTTTTGCACTCACGTGCTGAACTCTACCATCATTGAGGATGGGGATGTTTGCAGAGCCTCCTCCTCCCGTTAGTTGTTTAATTGTCCACCATCATTCACGACTGGATGTGGCAGGACTGCAGAGCTTTGATCTGATCCGTTGGTTGTGGAATCGCTTAGTTCTGTCTATAGCATGTTGCTTCCGCTGTTTAGCATGCATGTAGTCCTGAGTTGTAGCTTCACCAGGTTGGCACCTCATTTTTAGGTACGTCTGTTGCTGCTCCTGGCATGCTCTTCTACACTCCTCATTGAACCAGGGTTGATCCCCTGGCTTGTTGGTAATGGTAGAGTGAGGAATATGCCGGGCCATGAGGTTACAGATTGTGCTGGAATGCAATTCTGCTGCTGCTGATGGCCCACAGCGCCTCATGGACGCCCCGTTTTGAGATGCTAGATCTGTTCTGAATCTATCCCATTTCGCACAGTGGTAGTGCTGCACAACACGCTGGATGGTGTCCTCAGTGCGAAGACGGGACTTCGTCTCCACGAGGACTGTGCGGTGGTCACTCCTATCAATACTGTCATGGACAGATGCATCTGCGACAGGTAGATTGGTGAGGACGAGGTCAAGTAGGTGTTTCCCTCATGTTGGTTCGCTCGCCACCTGCCGCAGGCCCAGCCTGGCAATTATGTCCTTCAGTCAGTCGTGGTGCTGCCGAGCCACTCTTGGTGATGGACATTAAATCCCCCACCCAGTGGACATTCTGTGCCCTTGCTACCCTCAGTGCTTCCTCCAAGTGGTGCTCAACATGGAGGAGGATTGTTTCATCAGCTGAGAGGAGGGTGGTAGGTGGTAATCAGCAGGAGGTTTCCTTGCCCATGTTTGACCTGATGCCATGAGATTTCATGGGGTCAGGAGTCAATGTTGAGGACTACAGGGCACTCCCTCCTGACTGTATATCACTGTACTGCCATCTCTGGTGGGTCTATCCTTCCGGTGGGTCAGGACATACCCAGGGATGGTGATGGAAGAGTCTGGGACGTTGGCTGAAAGATATGATTCTGTGAGTATGGCTACGTCAGGCTGTTGCTTGACTAGTCTGTGGGACAGCTCTCCTAATTTTGGCACAAGTCCCCAGATGTTAGTGAGGAGGACTTTGCAGGGTCGACTGGGCTTGGTTTGCCTTTGTCGTGTCCGGTGCCTAGTGGTCCGATGCCGGGAAGTCTGTCCGGTTGTATTCTTAATATGACTTTTCATGGCGAGATTTTACAACTGAGTGGCTTGCTAGTCCATTAAGAATCAACCACATTGCTGTGGGTCTGCAGTCACATATAGACCAGACCGGGTAAGGACGGCAGGTTTCCTTCCCTAAAGGGCATTGGTGAACCAGGTGGGTTTTTACGACAACCATTACTGATACTAGTTTTTTTTCATTCCAGATTTATTTAATTAATTGAATTTAAATTCCCCAGCTGCCATGGTGGGATTTGAACTCATGACTCTGGATTATTCGTCCAGGCCTCTGGATTATTAGTTCAGTAACATAATCACTATGCTACCGTACCCATATGAGCACTGAACACCCGTATGGGCTGGCTCCTCAGGGATAAGGGATACCCCCTGTACACGTGGCTCACGACACCTCTGAGGAATCTCACCACTGAGCAACGGCGTCAATATAACGACAGCCACATCACTACCTGGACTACAATTGAGCATGCTAAAGGGCTGCTCAAGATTAACTTCAGGTGCCTTGATCATTCTGGGGGAGCGCTTCAATACACAACAGACAAAGTGGGACACCTTATAGTCGTGTTTTGTGCCCTGCACAACATGGCACAACTGGGAGGGGTGCTGCTTGAAAAGCCCCATCTACATCTGCCACCCACATTGAGGAGGAGGAGGAGGGGGAAGAGGCAGAGGAGGAGGAGGAGCAACCACTGGGCAGAACAGCGGCTCACGTGGCAGCTCGTGAGGCCAGGGAGTCACTGATATGTGAACAGTTCTCCTAACATCAGACAGTGTGAAGAGTCCAGTCCTCAGCACCTGGACAGAGCAGCGGCCACACCAGCACCCCCCCTGCCCTGCACAAAACAGTACTGCAACTACACATATGCCCACTGTGCAATGGGTGGCATCAAGTGTGGGCGTTCGTGGTGAACCTCATGAAAAGGCCTGAGTACAGAAGCCAGTCAAGCATGGTCAAGACGTGGCAGTAGTGGAGACAATAATAATATTTAATGTGAGTTTAACAAAAAGCAAATATAAATAAAAAACATATCCAACCGTCAAACACCCTTGTTCATCTCCTTCGTGCTTACAAATCCTTCGCCTTTCGCTTCTGACTACTACGTGGTACATCCCCTGTGGCTGCAGCAGAGGCAGTGGCAGGTTGCTCTTGGTCATGCCCTGACCAATTAGATGCTTTGGCCCACGCCCTCTGGGTTTCGGTGCCCGGGAGGGCTCCTCCAAAGACGGCTCCACCTGCACCTGTGCAGGGGCAGACTCGGCCACCTGGAGAGGAGGCATCATTGCGGGTACTGGTTGAGAGGGGGGCAACGGGTGAGACATGGGAGCGCTTTGAGTGACGTCCCCACCTCCATGTCCCCTTTCACCATCATCCCTCTCCTGGACCAGGCCCATACCACTCCTACAACTTTGCTGGACGACAGTTTGGAGGACATGTGTGAAGCCTTGTAAGGCCAGTGCTAGAGTATCTGCCTGCATATTTAAGGCGGCAGAATATTGTGCACCCAGAGCCCAAATGGCAGTTGTCAGGGCCTCAATGGACTCATTTATGAGCCGTGCTTGAAGCTCCATGGAGGCTAGCCTTCCCTCCATCGCAGACATTTCCACACTTACCCACGACACTATCTCAGAGATGCCTCACGTCCCTGTGACAGTATCTCAGAGATTCCCTCCCGTTCCTGTGTCACCATTCCACTCATGGAGGAGTTGGACTCCTCCATCCCCTGCACTATTGTGGAGAGTGCGCGTGGCACCTGTTCCAGCACCTCGCAAATGTGCTGCTGCCCCTCGATCATTCTCCTTTTAAAGGATGGCCCCCAGGGTTCAGCATCTGTGTCCAGCTGAGCAGAGCCTGGAGAGGAATGCTCCCACCAATGCGGACTCTTCACAACTGCCCCTGCCACCAGTGTCTGCTTGTGCTCACGTCTGTGGTAATTCACCATGTGCGACCCCAACTAACTGCGGACTGGGACCCACCGAGGTGTGAGTATCTGCGCTGGTGGATGGCTCACTCAGATGTGATGCTGCACCCTCAAAGGCCGGCAGGTGTTCTGAGGAATCGCCCTCCGCCATCACAGTAGTCATTGTAGGCCCTGTAAGAGAACAGAAGGCAATATTAAGCATGATCACAGATGTGTCACATTGCGATGAGCATCCTGAGGTGCTGAAGATGGCAAGGCATGTTAACATCAATTCAAATTGTGTGTGCTGAATGTTAAAGTTCTATCACCAGACATTTGTCGGGTGCCAGTCTCGGCATCCCTGACGGACAGGCACTCAAGGGTGCGGCTCAGCTCCAGCATCTCCTGCTCCACGTCTGTGAGGACGACTATTTGTTGCGGCCCCGCTCTGGTTCTCGCCCTCTCCCGTACATTCTGGGCTCTCTTTTCCTATAAGGGGAGAAAGTACAGAAGCGTAAGTGAGTGATGGTGAAGTGGCCAACCGATGAATGTGTTGGTTTGGGTGAGGCTGACCGTGAAAGTGATGCATCAGAAGGTGAGTATGAGACAGAGCCATGATGTTGTACGAGGATTGGGTTGAGTGGTAGTGGTGGAGTGACTAATGGGGAGATGAGGAAGTGCTGAGGAAGTGCAGGTAACTTGAGGATGAGCTTTGAGTGGGTGTGAGGAGTGATGTGATAGAGTAGTGTTGGCAGTGCAGAATGAGTTGGAGGGTGGGGGCAGTGATGTGGAAGACGGAATGTAGGAGAATCAATAAGTGTACTCACTTTGACTGACCTAGTTAGGTCATTGAAGCGCTTCCTGCACTGGATCCAGGTGCGGGAGATGTTGTTGCTCCTGGTGACCTCCTCTGCCACCTCGAGCCAGGCCTTTTTGGTGGCAGAGGCAGGCCACTTCCTCCCGTCCGCCGAGTAAAATATATCTCTCCTCCTCCTCACCCCATCCAGTAGCACCTGGAGTGAGGCATCACTAAATCTAGGAGCACCCTTTCCCCTGGGCTGCTCCATTGTGCTGCGTGGGTGTTTGCTCCAGGAGCAGCCATTGGAGGACTGCTCCTTTAAGTAGAGCTCCTCCAGCTGACAGCCTGTGATGCGGGTGCACAGACCACCCACTGAGCAGCTTTCAGACGGCAAACCCGGAAGCCACGTTAAGTAGCTCCAATTTACCCGCGATCGCGTGGGAACGGACAGATTTTATTGGGTGGGTTACCCACGCACCCAGTCGCCCCCGCCCCCGCTGCCATCCCGCCACCCCGCTAATATCGGGGCCAATGTTTCGCATCAATGACCCTTCATTTTTATTTGGGCAAAAACTCTCCCATTTTGAGTTTTAGCATTCAGCTAAGACTATGTGGTGCTGAATTTAAGAGATTTCCAAAGTTGAAGTCTGAACGTACTTAAATGTTCATCCTTTAAGGGACATACCTTGACGAATTAATAGCCAGGACGAGAGGTGAATAATTATGGTACCCAGCCAAAATTATGTTCTCATCAGGGGTCTTCAGCAAAGCATGTTAACACATAAGAAAGCATAGAATGAGAAAGAGTAATTTGGTATATCAGACCTGTTCTTTCACAGACCGTGTACAACTCATTCTATGGTGCTATACATATCAACTTAGAAAACTGACAAGAGCCAACAATCATTTTCATGAAGCTGACACAGCCCCCAAAAAGCTGACACACCAAGAACAGCCCTAAATATAGCCCTTTTGACACGTGAAAATGAGAAATTAGACTGAAAGTGCAGTGGAACACAGGCTTGTTGTAATTTCAGCTACAGATATAACCAACATTCTATCACTTTTATTGGTGAGGGGAAAAAGCCTAAAGTTCACAAAAGAATAGGTTGCAGCAATGTTGGATTTAGAAATTACTGAGGAAAGATGTGAGTGCTGAAGGTGCAAGATTTATTTTCGAGTGGGACCTGGGGGCATCCCCAGAAAATATTGTTTTGACACTTCATTTGATGTATTTTGGAACCTACTGTAATTCTGCCTTACAAGCTAAAAATAATTTCTCCTGGAAGGGTTACAGCTACTTCAAATGTGAAAATAAATGTAGTTGCATGGACCTCAGTTCAACTTTACAGGGTCCAATAAATCTGACCCCAGATACATCATATTAAGTTAACTGAAATCCTCATAGCACAAACCTACTATAATCCCAAGTGGCAGCTCATTCTAATGCATAAAACAAAACTGTCTCACTATCGCATCTGTCTCTGCTCCCCATGGAAACCCAGGGGCAGGCGCATGATAACATGAATTAAGGCCTTGATTTAAATATTTTAAATAAACAATTTTTATTTCAGTACCTTCAGGAGGAGTGAGGGTGAATCAGTATCATTGAAACAAAGCTGTAGAATATAGTTTTGATGAAGGTTGACCCTAAATGTTCATTGTGCTTTTTCCTCTTTTCGATGCTGATCAACCTACATTTCAAACATTTTCCAACATAAAAGGCCAGAAATTACTATTGTGATCGTAGCAGACTTATGCTAAACGTACTCGCATGACTTTCCCTCTGTCTGCTATTTTAATAGAGGGGATAACCTATTTAATATGAGTGGATTAATGCCCTTCATTAAAATCGTGGACTGAGGAAAGGCATTTGAGCATGTTAAGCATTCACCTGCTATTATCACCAACTGTAATTTCAATCCTATAAACCAAAAAGGTTTATTTTCTTGTACAGGAAATAAAAATCATTGCATACTGCAACCATTAAAAAAAACAAAAACACATGGGGGGTTAAATTGGGCCACCTAGCACTCGTTTTACAGGCACTACGAGGCCTCCTATGGCCCCAAAATTGAGGGCAGGAAATGCACGCACAGTTCAGGCCAGATGTGTGCTGCCCGCAATATTGGGTAAGGAAAAACCAAAGGCATCCTTTACCCATGCCTGAAGCAGGCGTTAGAATGTTTGTGTATGTAAATAAGGGGCCTAACGCCTGCATCAGGTCTCCGCTCCAACATTGGTTTGCCCTGAGGCAGCCAGCAGGGAAAATATTGCCTAAACATCACCTACACAAAAAAAGGTAAGTACTTACCATAATCACCATCCCGATCGCTGCCGCTTACGTTCTGAGATCCCGCACCTCCAACCTCCAGCTCCCTGATCTTCCTCCCCCAGAGGCCCGATATTCCTCCCCATGAGGCCCAATTTTCCTCCACTTTGATCCCAACACTGAAGCCCTGATCACATCCTCATGTGACCCGCGATCCCAACCTCGAAGCCCCGAGCACGTATCTGTATGGCCTCCTCCCATGGCGCCATCTTCAGTGTAATGAGGTCCAAGGTCCAATACCCAGGGATCCTCAGACCTCACCATTTGTAATTACCCTGCACGGGGGATGGGGCGCACTCCTGAATTTCTCCCCCATACATTCACAGGTAGCCCTGACTGCCTACTTGACTGCCTCCAGTCTAGGGTTTGCAATCTATTATACCCTTACTGATTATTAATGTCACTGCCACATTGCCCTGTCAATGTTGACTGCTCTAACATGGGCAGTGCAGGTTCGCTTCTCGATTACCACAATGACAAAGGGGCCTCTACAACAAGCATGTAAACAAACTGAAAACCACTTTCAATGTACAGAACATAGTCGGGCATTGCAACCCACCCCGATCCCATTCTCTATTTTATTTGCAACCCTTGATAATTTTGGAAGCACATTGACAGGAATGCTCAAATAAAGCTGGTTAATGTATTCACAGCAGGAACAACTTTTCCTTAGCTCAAAAAATCTTCTGCAGCTGGTCTTGAAGGAAATAACTTTTCACATGAGATGAGACATTCTTCACAAAGTTCCTTTGAGGAATTTTTTTATAAACAGCATTTTAGTAGCTTACATGTTAGATCTAACTTTGGGGACAAATTAATATAATTGTAACTCAGAAACCATCTGCTCATCTGAAAACATTTGTGCCTCAAGTTCATGTGCAACTAACAGTAGGTGAAGGTAACCTCTAATCGATGCTTCTAACAGCTTTCTGTCTCATCACCCAACCAATCTGACTGGTTGTTTCTTGTAAAACACTGACAAGCTGACACACGGGTTAAAATGGTAACCTTCATCTTAAAAAGCTGACGGTTGGCATATATGTGCATTTAATCTGAAGAAAAATTCTGCAACATTGTTTTACTGCTTCCCAAAGGTAAATCAAGCAAAACTCCAGAATACAGCATAACACAAAAAGGATGTTATGTAAAACTGATATGCTTAAAAAACTACTAGGCTTCTTAACCTGTAAAATAGTTGTATATGTAGCACTTGTGTTATTCAAAATATATTTGTTCTATATCAAATATCATTGTTTCTATAAAATTTTGTTGGGATGGAGCAGTATTCGTTTCTCCTATGTCTTCACTTGCATCCTCATTTCTTCTATCTGCCTCTTACTATCTGATGATCTTAAGCTATCTTTCTCTACTTTTCTCTTCGTTCATATATTTTTATTCCTTGGTTTCTTCTGTTTTCTCCTCATTTAACTTTCTATGTCTCTATTCTTTGAGTGTCTGCTGGGATCAGTTGGTAAGACTCTTACCTTTTAGGTAGCAGGTTGTGGCTTCCACTCCCAGCATGATCTTTAGTACATGATCTAGGCTGACAGGTCAGTTCAGGAGTGCTGTGTTGGTGGAGGTGCTGTCTTTTGGATGAAAAAATTAAACTAAAGCCTCGTCTGTCTGTTTAGATGGACATAAAAAATCCCGCTGCCCTTTTTTGAAGAAGAGCAAGGAATTCTCCCAGTGTCCTGGCCAACATCGCTTCCTCAACCAACATTGCCAAAAACAGATTATTCATTCCTTTGCGGTTTTTGAGACCTCATTGTGCACAAAGTGGTTGCCTCCTTTGCCTACATAAAAGTGGCTGAACTTCAAAAGTAATCCGATGACTGCAATGCTCTGGGATAAGTTAAGGGACAGTGCAAATGCAAGTTCTTCTGCTTGCAGTTTGTCCTTTCCCCCCCCCCAGTTTGTCTATCTTTCTATTGTTTTACTAATACCACAATCCCTCAGTTTGTTTTCCTCCATTGCTTAACTTTATCCCTTCGTGTAAGCTTGCCAACAGTCATAGGTGTATTGATGCTGCTACGGTGGTGACCAAGCACAGTTGTTTCTGCTCCCATCACCACTACACTATTTAGTTAATATCAGTGCTAAACCTTACACCTACCTTGAAACAAGATAGATATCACTGTTATCGACCAAAATCAAACCCAACATTTTGCTTTAAATTACCTGCACTAAGGAGGAATACACCAGTTAGGTGAGATAGTTACAGATACAGTGCTAGTTGGACGGAAGCAGCTTAGTCACAAGTCTCTTCAGGCCTCAGTAAAAATACAGTTGTGTATTATGAAAGATAACAGTTGAGAACAATGTCACATATGCCAATTGTTTGACTTCTTAACTAAGGTCAGTTACAAGAAGGAGTTACTAGCAGCCTCTTCTGGGTTTCATGTACTGTTGCCAAATAGAACTATCCTCCCTTCACATACAGATTAAAATGTAGAAATGTCAGCCTTGGCTCAGTGGTAGCACTCTCGATTCTGAATCAGTAGGTCGTGGGTTCAAGCCTTCCTCCAGAGAGTTAAGCACATAATCTCAGCTGACACTCCCTCAATATTGCACTATTGGAGGTGTCATCCTTCGGATGAGACGTTAAACCAAGGCATTGTCTGCCCTCTCAGATGGAGATAAACGATTGCCTGGCACTATTTGAAGAAGAGCAGCAGCGTTCTCCTGGTATCCTGACCAACATTTATCCATCAGCCAACATTACTAAAACAGATTTAGCTCATTGTTGTTTGTAAGATCTTGCTATGCACAAATTGGCTGCCATGTTTGCCTACATAACAACAGTGATTACACTTCAAAAGCACTTCATTGGTTGTGAAATGCTTTGGCATGTCCTGAGGATGTGAATATATAGAGGCAATTTGTTCTTCTAAAATCATTCTTTGAAGATAAGCCTTTTCCTATGTCTGACATTAATGGTAGAAACTCCTTCACTATTATCTCACTGTCTTTTTCTCCACAAATTAATCTCTAAGACGAACCCCATATCTTCCATAGAAGTAGTCTACAGCCATTAAGATCGTCCTTAATACCTACCTTTTTGAACAAACTTTTACTCACCC
Organism: Heptranchias perlo; assembly: GCF_035084215.1. Classification (NCBI taxonomy): domain Eukaryota; kingdom Metazoa; phylum Chordata; class Chondrichthyes; order Hexanchiformes; family Hexanchidae; genus Heptranchias; species Heptranchias perlo. The sequence continues at coordinate 109,794,856 of NC_090328.1, read as the reverse complement.
ACTTTCTTTGGCTTGGTGTCAATTTTTGTCTGATTATGCTCCTGTGAAGAGCCTTGGGATGTTTTCCTACATTAAAGGCATTATGTAAATGCAGTTTGTGGTTATTTACAAAATTATTATAATTTCATAATAAGAAAGTGAGGTGGCATTTCTGACTTTGATAGCGACCTGCAGGGAAAGTTAGGCCTTGATGCACTTCTGCAGTTATTACCTTGAAAAATCAATTATCTGTTCCAAGGGAACAACAGTCAACAGACGTCTGGAAAGATGAGAGAGACTGAGGATTAATGGAGCAATTGGTGCAATATTGATCAGGTCTTACTTCTGCAGGGATTGACTGAGATACCACTAAAAAGGAGCATAAGTTAAGACTTGCCAAATATCATTTGAGAAGACCTTTTCAGTGTTAACACAGCACTCAGCAGCTTCAAAACACAGCATTTGTAATTTGAAAGAGAGCAGAGAAGGAAGCTGTGATACAATCTTTGCACCAGTCATTGGGAGTGAGTTTTCAAAATGCACAACAACAGATCAAATAAACACACACGATAAAAAGAAAGGTTATTAAACTCTGACAGAAAAAATAATGGTACTGATTTGGCGAGTTGAAGGTATATATGTAATGTGGTGCAGATCAGTTTCTTTATGGCCCCTAGTAGATGCAGTACAGGCCTGTCATGCATCAGAGCTGTAAATGAGCTTCTCTGCCCACAGCCCAGTAACAGCTACCTAGCCCCAAGGAGCAGATTCAGTTACTCAGGAATGCTTATCCATTCAATTTAAATGGTTTAAATTACTCTGTTTTGCATTACCTACAGGTCTGAAAATAGCACACAAGTTATATGCTGTATCAAAAGAGATCATGGTTTGATCTAACTAGCCTCTTTGGTAGATTAAGTTGTTAAGCGTACATAAAACCACTATTTGGTGACCAATTGTTGTGTACTATGCACTGTGTCAATTTAGGTTGACTCATAGCAATTTTATGAGTGAAAAAAACACCAGATTCTGAAGTGAATCTGGATGCTTCAGATTGAAAAGTAAATAATACCATTATTCCCTTGATTTTTTAAAAAGTATATAAATTGGTTTGACTTTCTCTTTCAACGACCTCTGAGCAATTATCTCCGCTATTCTACTTTCCTTCTAAATTGCCCTAAAGTTGGAAATCAACTTATCAAATATATTAAACATACAGGGAGAGAAATTGGTTTAGGCCCGTTTTCAGGAATTGGGCCTTAGGCCTCATCAACATAATTCTGGTGAACTGCGGACACCAATCAGCTGCAGGTGTCCCAAGGCAGCTCACCAGTGTGCTCTGGACTAATTTGGGCCAGCTACACTGCCAGCAGCAGCATTCAGGTAGGTCTGATGATGGGAAAGGCAAGTGGGAGGCGGTCAAGCACAGGCTGGCAATGGCCCACAGTGTTGCACTCTTGGTCCTCTTGGCTCCAAATTAAGGTAAGTTAACAACAAAACCTTACCATTTTATTGTCAGTCTCCAGCGGTCCTGGTTAGGCCATGGAAGAAACCAAAAAAGTTAACTGAACATGCCCACCGCATATTCCATTCAGTGTTGCCAGGTTTTGGAGCAGGGTAGCGAAGCAGGCGTTAGGGCCCTCGTTAGCATATGCAAGGATCCTAACTAATGTTAGAGGCAGCCACCAGGGATGCTTAAATATTGCCTGACCCAATACGGTGTTAAAAGTACTTCCTGGACCGTTCAGGCGCGAGACATGGCCCTTTAGAATTGGTACTTTTACTCCCGTTTTCCACCCAGAAAATGGGGGCAATAAGATCCAATTTTGCTCCCATATCAAATATATTAAAGATAATCTGGAAATAAAGTCGGAAGGAGAGTAGAAAAGCGAACACATTAATTTCTTTGATGGTATACTTTAATCTATATTATAAACGTTTGTGCCTGTGTGAATGTAATACTTACTGTTGTGCCACTTTGACCAATCAGATTGCAGAGCTAGTGAGGAGAACCAGAAACTATTGCATCTTCAATCAATTACATATCAGAACATTGACCAATCATATCCCAGAGACTGCTGTCTGATTGCCTGATAGCTCTGAGAGTTCACGCAGTGAGTAGCAGGTCACACAGTCCAGGCAGGTTCTTGGTTCGATCAGGTCCATGTTGAGTTAGTAGGTGTGCTACAGTAGGTCTCCGTGCCCCTGGGCTAGAGAGACAAAAATTGACCCGAGCTCCCCTCCACATTGCTGCCCAGTGACCAGAGGTGTGGACATTGGGCGAGAACAGGGTTGGGCTCAACTGTGATGCTCTCTGCAGATAATTGGCTTGTTGATACTCAAAGCTCCTCTGTAAAGAATGGTCAGTTGTGGTAAAGTAGCAGTGGATGAGCATACTCAGGGAACTGTAACCCAGCAAGGATTCAACATTTATTTTACTTGTTGTTGGGGTGTGGGCGACACTGGGAAGACAGCATTTATTGCCCTGAAGGCATTAAGAGTCAACCATATAATGTGGAACTGGAGCCACATGTAGGCTAGGCCGGGTGGGGGTGGCAGATTCCCTTCCCTGAAGGATATTAGTGAACCTTGCAAAAAGGAGAAGGGGAGCAGATCAAAGAGAAGAAACACTATAACGTTATCAGACCAGACATATTTTAGAAGTATTTGCCATCCCATATAATTACTCTGTTAATCAATAAACTAATACTAGTCCTATGGTGCAATAAATTGCCAACAGTGGAACCTCAGTTACAGTGTTGTTAATTTAATGTCAGTGATTCATTTCTCGACATAAAGTTAAATAATCCTGTGTATTAGGAGCTTCCTGTTCATTAAACTATTGCTGGAGCTGTAAGAGTTGCTGCACATTATCCTTCCATGTTAATTAGATTTTCCATCACAGTTACTTCGTCAACACTTTATCATTGGATAACACATACTGAGTGTTATTGTTAATTGAATTGAATTTTCTCACTATGGAGACAGCTTGCCGAATGACATTTATAGTATTAAATGCAGCACATTGTGCTATGCCTGAGAGTGGTAGAACCCTGGTCTGTACCTGAGCTCCCTACACCATGAATTTCTGATCTCAGTCACATAAAGGGCAGCAAACTGAAGCCATGCATTCCTCACCTCCACTCTCCCCCACAGGGAAGGAAGGAAAATTGGGAGGTGAACCAGCCTGGGTTGCTCTTGCATTCTGCTGTTTACAAAGGGCATTGGCAATAGATTACCCACATCCACATCCCCAAGATGATGGGGCAGCACAGTGAAGGTTAAAATCTTGGTAGAAAAAATGTATTTTTTAAAAAGCACCAGAATACCCCTTAAATGCTAATGATACAAATATACATTTCAAGTGATTGACAAAGACTTTTAAACAATGAAATATTGTGACACACATAATAACAAAAGGCAAAAATAGTGGAAGGTATTAATTAATAAGGAGCTCATTATGTGCATTTTAACTGTTTATTTGAATCAACTGTCATACAATTGGCAGTAAAGCATTTTTATAGTTTTGCACAATACATCAAGCAAAAATAATAGGCTGATAAATCATTCTTAAATTCTGCAAGTAGCAGTTCATTTTTCCATCACAGTTTTGTATTGTGAAGGGTTTTACCTCTGTTCTTGTTTTTTTTTGTAGGTTACTGATCCAAACAATAGACTTAAATGCTCCTGAGACTTATCTTGGCTCAGCTTTTCCCTCTGAATCACAGGTTGTGGGTCCAAGCTCTAATACAGGAATGAACACATTATCTAGGCTGACACTTCAATGTAGTCCTAAGGGAGTGCTGCAGTGTTTTTCATATGAGATATTAAACTCAGGCACCGTCTGCTTGTTCAGGTGAATATAAAAGATCCCATGACACTATTCAAAGAAAAGCAAGGAGTTCTCGCTGACCAACATTTATCCCTCAACTAACACCATGAAAACAAATTAATTGCTCAATTATATAATGGCTGTTGTGGTGCCTTGCTGGGTGCAAATTGGCACTGTATTTGCCTACATAACAGCAAGGACTGTAGTTCACAAAGTTTTAGCTGTGAAATGCCTTGGGACGTCCTGTGGAAATGAAAAGTGCTATATAAATGCAAGTTCTTTCTTTTGTTGAGTACAAAACCTCTTTTAGATGCTTTACGAGGTGATGCACTATCTGTCCACTTACCCTCCCATAATATTTGAAGACATTCTGCACGTAGCTGGCTCTTTGCATAAAAATGTAAACATTAATTAACAAATTCTTTTGACTTAAAGCTCATCACGGCAGTGACTGCTTACTGAATGTTTGCACGTCCTTGCATAATCAAAATACATTGATCAAACGGGGAAGAATGTAATAAACACAGCAACAGTTTAAAATAGTTGACACTGGGCCCAATCACTCCAGCTTCACGTGCTTTTGAGGATTTTAGTAGCATTTCAACATCAGGATAAAGACTAAATCGTGATTAAAGATTTAAAAAATATTATAGGGATGAAATTCCTTGGAGCCTATCCTACTACTGGTGGCTCAGAGCCTCTCAGAGCTCACCCCCATGTGACACCAGTCCCACACTACATGTCCTCAGGCCAATTAGTTACAAGAAATAAAGACTGCCATCGGCCTCATCCCAAGAACAAATGAGAAAAAACGTATTTCAGTCAGAAAATGTCATGTGGGTGTAAACTATTACTGTTCAATAAATAAAAATTGCAGCAATACTAGAAATCAAGATTAATGTGGTTTGTTCAAACTTAAATATGGATCTTTATCAATGAAAGGGTTAAACAGTTTTAAAACATTTGTCCTTGCTGAAGGTCCAGCAACATAAAAAGAAAATCAAATGAAACTTCAGAATATATAATTAAAGTCTCTTTTCCCATTGTGTAAAAATGGTTAAGTATTAATATTTTTCAATACAATATAAGTGAAATAATTGTTACTGAAGATATACTGCAGCTTCAATTTCAATTGTTGCCTTTAAGTAACTTAAAGGGATACTCAATCTTCAGTATACTGTCTGTTTTCCAATATTCCACCTATTACTTTATGAGTGTAGGAATCGACCACTCACTGTGCTGTGTTTGTTCAGGTCAATTGCATCGTCAGTAAATATGTTACAATTAAAATACCTTCAAAAACAAATGTTAAATTGTTCAAAATCAGAGCACACTTTGAATAGAATGAGGATACTACCATTCCTCACAGGAATGTATGAGAGATGCTACAGAATCGCTGACACATACTGAATAATCAATAATTTTTTCAGAAGAAAAGAACAGGATGACAAAAGGAAAATGAGCGAGAGAAACCCAGCCATGTCAAACTACATGTCCAACAAGGTCAGAAAAAGCAGCCTCAAACTGAGCTGACAACAGCTGATTCAACAGCCCACTCCTCTGAAAGAAGGGAAAGCAAAGAGATAGAACTGAAAGGATCAGCACCGGCCATTACAGTCCTAGAAATCCTTAGCTAATTAGGGGACAGAAGCGGGTGTTGTAGATATTTGGGCAAATCCAGGTTAGTGAGCCTGAGAAGACCTTAAAAATGGGGAAAGAGGGAATCAAACCCTTTATAAAAGAATTTTTAAAATTTTATTGACAAAGTAAGTCTGTTTATCCAAAGACATAGTGGGGCGATTTTAACCCCCCAGACGGGCGGGAGAAGGTCGGGGCGAGGGTTAAAATCTTAAAAGTCAGAAACCCGTCTCCAACCCGCCATGAATGCACCTATTTCTGATTTGCCTGGAGCGGGTTGGTGGGGGGTGCGGGGGGGGGAGCTGGCGAATAACCTGCTCTCGACAGGCGGGTCAGTAATTTAAATATGCTAATGAGGCTGCTTGCCTCAGATTTTAGCAGCCATTTAGATTTAACGGCTTTGGGCAGGGTTTCCCCGGGCTCGGGAAACCCGTCAGCTAAAGGGATGCAAGAATGGCCAGATCCAGCAGGTAAGTGCTTTTCCAGCACTGCTTGTGGGCCAGGAGAAGCAGGATTGCTTCCCTCTGGCCCCCCAAGAAAACCTGGTGTGATCAGCCACCCACCCCATGATCGGTCAAAACCCCCCCAAGTTCCGCACCCGCACTCCCCGCGATCTGCCATGCACCCCCAACGATCGGCCAACCCACCCGCTATCCGATGCCCCCCCCCATCTCCAGGCCGACTCACGATCCATTGCCCTCCTGAGTCAGGAGGATCACAAGTGCCACCCCCCCAGCCCCTCAAGCAAGCCTTCTGCCAATTGTGGTCTCTCCTCATTGCCACTATCGGTCGACCCCCCCCGTTCCAAACCCGTGATCTTTATCTCCCTTCCTCCCTCCTCCCTTGGAGCTGCTGTGCTCCAAGCCACCCATCATGCCCCGATCTTTGCCTCCCTCCTCACTGCCATGCTCCGAGCCCCACACCATGCCAATCTGGCAGGCTGCCAGGCGGGAAACAGAATTTTAAGATATGCTAATGAGGTCCTGCCGTTAAATTTGGCAGGACCTCCGTGTTCCCGGGATTTCCAGGTTTCAACCATGCAACTGCGCTCCTCTGCTCCGTCCCCGTCTCCCCGTAAATGTTGAGGCCATTGTTCTTTACCATCAACTAACCCCAACCCATTTACTCTCCAGACAGAAAAGTCCTCCAGGACTCCCTATTGCCACATAAGTAAACCAAGCAAAACTCCAGAGTGCCTATCTAACCATACATCATGCAGTACTCAACATTGTCTTCGACCTCCCGCCACAAACTCCGAACCGTTGCCACCAACTCCATCCCCCTTCCTGGCCATTGTCTCAGGCTGATCCAGACTGTTCACAACCTTGATGTCCTACTTGAGCCTGAGCTCACTTTGCGACCCCAAATCCTCTCCATCACCATGATCACCCACTTCCAACCCTGTAATATCATCCGTCTCCATCCCTGCCTCAGCCCATCTGCTGCTAAAACCAGTCTTGACTGTTCCAAGTCTCTCCTGGCCGGCCTCCCATCTTCTACCCTCTGTAAACTTCAGCTCGTCCAAAACTCTGCTGCCCACATCCTAATTCCAAGGACCAAGTGCCATTCACCCATCACTGCCGTGCTCACTGACCTACATTGGTTCCTGATCCAGCAATGCCTCAAATTTAAAATTTTCATCCTTGAGTTCAAATCCCTCTATGGCTTCGTCCCTCCCTATCTCTGTAATCTCCTCCAGCCCTACAACCCTCTGAGATCTCTGCACTCCTCCAAACCTGGCCACTTGTGCATCCCGGATTTCTTTTGCCCCACCATTGGTGGCTGTGCCTTCAGCTGCCTAGGCCCTAAGCTCTGGAATTCTCTCCCTAAACCTCTCCACCTCATCACCTCTCTCTCCTCCTTTAAAACGCTTATTGAAACCTACCTCTTTGACCAAGCTTTTGGTCACCTGTCCTAATATCACCTTATGTGGCTCGGTGTCAAATTTTGTCTGATAATGCTCCTGTGAAGCATCTTGGGATGTTTTACTACGTTAAAGGCGCGACATAAATGCAAGTTGTTATTGTTTTTGTTGTCTGGCTGCCTTTCTTGACATGACAATTCCATTACCCAACAGGTCAGGAACAACCATGTTCAACACAGCATTCAATGCAAGAGGGGGAACAGGAGATTTCCAGTTCAGCTGTACAGTTCTTTTTAACAGAAACAAATGTAATGGGCCAGGTTTTGCTGTGAACGGTGACCAGCCATTCGTTACACTTGCACTTGCCCATAGACATTCCATGGAGTTTTGCATGGCAAGTTGCTGTAAATGGAAGTGCCAAAGAGCACAGCGCCCTCTACAGGGCATCTGGGGCCTGTGTGAACAGGGCATGCAACTGTGTATCTCCTTAACCAATCAGATTGAAGAATTGTTAATAACAGCGCAGAGTCTGAACCAGGAAGTGTAAGTTAGAATAGTGAATTCAATGTCAAATCAGGTACAGAAAGTAAAATAAAGAGAAGGTAAAAAGGTTGGATTAAGAAAGAGATAAAAGAGAAAGAAAAAGTATTACATTTTTGTTCCAAAATCTCCAACAATAATTAAAAGCTGAAGGAATGAGACTCCACACTTGTAGAAGTTGATTTACAATGCCAGAGAGGTTGGTCCAATGTTTTTCTGCTCGTGGGCCATATAGTATGTGTCATGGAATCTGAGGGGTCACATTAGAAAGGTTAAATCCTTGTTCTCATTTGCATATATCTCACATTGCTGATACTAACATGTCTTGGTGTTCTGATTCCAAATCTCCAGGCCTAAAAAATTCAAACAGAAGAAAACAAGAAAATAAGCAATGGAAGTGTAAATAGGACTGAGTTGCTAGGGCTTTGAGGGCTGGTTTTCCAGGGCTCAGGGGCCACAAGTAGCCCATGGACTACAGTACGGACAGCCCTGCCATAGCTTACTAAATTCAATGACCTTAAATTGAAAAGTTTTCAAACATGCTTCCTCCACAGTAGATTAACACCAGTAGTGATCAGTAAAAATCAACCTGATCATCCTTCCATCTTCATACCTTTTGAGTAAAAGTTCCAAATTCACGCTTATTTTTACTAAATCGCATGGATGAAATCACATGGGAGAGCCATTGATAGAAAGACTTGCATTTATATAGCGCCTTTCCCGATCTCAAGACGTCCCAAAGTGCTTTACAGTCAATTGAGTATTTCTGAAGTGTGGTCATTGTTGTAATGTAGGAAACGAGGCAGCCAATTTTGCGCACAGCAAGGTCCCACAAACAGCAATGTGATAATGACCAGTTAATCCGTTTTTAGTTGAGTTGAGGGATAATTATTGGCCAGGACACTCGAGCGAACTCGCCCGCTCTTCTTCAAAATAGTGCCACCTGAGAGAGCAGATGGGGCATCAGTTTGACGTCTCATCCTAAAGACAGTGTAGCACTCCCTCACTATCACACTGGAGTGTCAGCCTAGATTTTGTGCTCAAGTCTCTGGAGTGAGTCTTGAACCCACAATCTTCTGACTCATTTTGGCTCAGAATAGATTTCTTAAAATTATTCTTGGCCGAGGATTGACTGCTGTGCCAATTTTTAAAATATAATGCTGAGCTTCTCATCCACAGACATCGTGTTTGTGGTTGAACAACAATGCCACAGTGCCACGGCATCCTGTCGAACAGATCATGTGTGGATGATTCCTAATGAAAGACATTCCATACTTAGACACCTAAGCCTAGACTGAACTAGTCTGCAGTCTCAAATGACAAACCTTTAATGAGTTTATCTAAAAAAAAATTCAATCAAGAGAAATGGTAGAAAATTTCAAAGCAACATGGTCTTAATTCTTTTCAACAAGTTTCTTTTTTAAAGGTGTGGTATATTCTTGAGTCACTCACATTAAGGTACATTCTTGGATCCTGATAGAGTCATCGTCTAACCCAGCCCAGCCCACTTGGGTACTTCATGTGTACTTGATGCAGAGCAATCTATGAATCTGCTCATTTTGAAATGATTTAATGTCTTTGAGTCAGAGTTCATATCTTGGTGTTGTCAATACTAGATGTTTGTAACCATAGCTGCAGAGATGCTAACACTGTAATGATCAAAATACTCTGACTTATAGCCTTGAAACCACTGCTCGCAATATTGATGGTTAAAACTCCTTTGTTATCTTTATAGATGTATACACCATGAATTTTAATGTTAACATTTCATCCACTAACATTTCAAATGGTAATGTCAAGGCTAATGTTTCTTCTAAAGGAAAAGGACTCTGGGGACAAGAATGAGTGACACTGAATGGAGACAGGACTACATGTGGCCATGTGAGGGAGGGATTTACACTGTTGGTTATTTTCAGTGATATAATATTTAAACATAATAAGTTTATAAAGCCAATTAACATAATTTATTTGTTTTTCCATGACTATAAATTTGTTAAGACTTTAACCCTGGGTATAGGTTCCAGAGTTGAGGGGGCAATTGGGCTGGCAGACTCAGAGTCAGGGTTGGGGGAACCTTTCCTCCATCGTAAGGTCAGACATGGGGTTGTTCGCTGATGATTGTGAATGGAGCTTAACACTGCAATTTCTCAGAAAATGAAGCAATACATGCCTGCATGCAGCAAGACCGAGGCTGATAAGTGGCAAGTAACATTTGCGCCACACAAGTGCCAAGCAATGGCCATCTCCAACAAGACACAGCTTAACCACATCCTTTTGACATTCAGTGGCATTACCATTGACGATTCCCCCACCATCAACATCTTGGGGATCACCATTGGCCAGAAACTGAACTGAATCAGCCATATAAATGCCGTGGCTACTAGAGGAGGTCAGAGGCTGGGTATCCTGTGGCAAGTGACTCATATTCTGACTCCTCGCAGTCCCCCTACCACATACAAAGCACAAATCAGGAGTGTGATGGAATACTCTCCACATACCTGGATGGTTGCAGCTACAGCAGCACTCAAGAAGCTTGACGCTATCCAGGACAAAGCAGCCCACTTGATCAGCAGCCCATCCACCACCTTAAACATCCACTCCATCTACCATCAATGTACCATTGCTGCAGTGTGTACTATCTACAGGATGCACAGCAGCAATTCGCCAAGGCATCTTCGGCAGCACCTCTCAAATCCCCGACCTACACCACCCAGAAGGACAAGGGCCAGCAGGTTAATGGGAACACCTTCATTTCCAACTTCCCCTCCAAGTCACTCACCATCCTCATTTGAACCTATATTGCCGTTTCCTCATCGTCACTGGGAAATCCCTACCTAACAGCACTGTGGGAGAACCTTCACCACACAGACTGCAGCGGTTCAAGAAGAAGGTCCACTACCACCTTCTCAAGGGCAACTAGGAATGGGCAATAGATGCCGGTCTTGCCAGCGATGCCCAAATCCCAAGAATGAATTAAAATAAACTTTCAAAAGTGTTACTATTCTGATTAAATCTTATTTAAAAATGAAAGCTTACGCCACAATTCCATGAGAACTGCCAATATGTCAGATGTAATGATACCTTTTATTAACAATGTCAAGAAAGGCTCAGGGTACTTCAGGTGTGTGGTCTGACTTCTTTTCCCAGGAAGTGCATCAAACAGAACAGACAAAGTATAACCTGTAATTATATAGCACCTTTCACATCCTCATGTCCACTAACCCTGGAACTGAATTCCACTGTCTATGTATTGAGAAGTTTCTCATGCTCTCCATTCTCAATCTCCCATATTTACTCTTGTGTCTATGGCCTCTCATTCTAGACCCCTCGATTATTGGAAACATTCTGCTTCTATCTATCCTCCACCTATTCTAACATAACACCCCGTAATCTACATTGTTCTAATGAAAAAAGCCCCAATTTAACATTGGCTTCTATTCCCTAAATTTGAAACATTGACCCTTGTACTTAACTGCCTCCATGGCCTTGCCCCCCTCCTCTGCAACCAATGCAACCCTACAATCACCCTCTGATATAATTGGATCAGCATGCGGTGAAGGATAGAACACTAGAGCCTGGTCTTCAGTTGTTTCCAAGCCTTTATTCACAGAGATTCCCCTTACACACACACCACACCCGAGAGAAGTTCTCCTATAAAAAGGATACAAGAAAGTCCCCAATTGATACCCAGCACCTGAATACAATTAACAATCATTGATATAAATCATACAATTAACAGGTTCCTTCTCTCTCTTTAAATAAAAAAAGAAACCTTATATATATATATATATACACAATACAAACAAAAACTTCCATAATCATAACAACTTATACTATTCTCAGCACTACAATGTGAGGCGACCCTTCGCCAGGGCCCTTAATAATTCTTTCAGCCATGTACTTTTTTTAGTAAAACAACCCGACAGTTGATGGCTTCAATCCACCGATTTCATTTTAGAGATTTTGGAGGTTAAATTGGATAAGGCCAATTATCGGGCACGGGTAGCACGATCCACTACTAACCTGCGCCAGATGCCCCTGTGCAGGCAGCACGTGAACTTGATGCTGCCTGCTAATTAGCATGATAGCTCCGTGCAGCCAGTGCTACCCGCGCTGCTGAGAGGCTGGCACTTGCACGGTCCACTGGGAGGAGGGAGAGATGGCCAGAAGGATGGCGGGACCAGTGCGAGAGCGGGCCCCACGCTTCTCCGACGATGCACTGGAGGCCCTGGTGGAGGGGGTGAATGAAAGGAGGGCCAACATGTACCCGCAGGGTGACAGGAGACCCTCCAAACTCCAGCTCCCCAGACTTTGGGAGGCTGTGGCCCAGGAAGTGAACGCCAGGAGTATGGCACCATGCACGTGGGTGCAGTGCCGAAAGAAGTTCAGTGATTTGACATGAGTGGTCAAGGTGAGTGAATGCAAGTGTCAAGTGGCACATCCTACCAACTGCACCACTGGTCACCAACCCATCAACAAACGCTGCCCATCCATACGCAATGCTGCACTCGGCATGCTGCATCTTAACCGCACATAGTACATTTGCAGGCCACACAACCACCACTCACAGGTCACACACGTTTGCAGCTATTCAACCATGACAGACACATCATCCAGACACCTTGCAGGATATTCACTGACACACTGCCCTCTGTCTTGCAGGAGAAGGTGGTGCACAACAGCTGGCAGCAGGAAAGACCTGAGCGTGGACAGGCACACCTACACATCCTCACCCCCTTGGAGGAGACTATGCTGCAGCCATGACCACGTGCTATGCTGGAGGTCCCAATGAAGGGGGTCTCTGCATATCTAATGCTCCTTCTTGTTTCCCACATCGCCCTCCTCCTACAATCTTTTCTGACTCACATGTTGCAGATGCTGTCGACACGCATGTCTTACTTGCTCCTCTCCCCACTCCACAGCTCAACCTGTTTCCCTTTGTCATTGCAGATACCCAAGAACACGTGGCGGCACCGTCCGAGAGGGAGGAGGAAGAGGACACTGAAGCCACACCGTCACTTGATCTTACACTTGCATCCACTAACTCAGAGACTGACACCGTGCGTCCTTTAGGGGCTAGGTTAGTGGAGGGAACTGCACATGGTGAGACACCGAGCACAAGTGCACAGGAGCCAGGGCGGAGGGGGGAACAGATACCACAGGTGCCAGCTCGCCGGAGGGCGAGGTCACTCACTAGTTCTGCTGCAGAGGAGTCAGATGATGACTTCAATAGGCCAGGCTCCAGAAGACGGCTGATGGGCTTACACCAACAAATGCTTGGTGCACTGGGAAACCTGTCAGAAAGCCTGCGTACAATGTCAAGGGGCATGGCAGAATCCACCTCAAACTTGGCACAGGGCTTTGCGCAGAGCTTGGAGCCTATCCGTTCTCACACGGTGGTCACCTCCATCAACACACCTGTGGAACCCACCATGATGCAACGCCTGATGGCCGATGTTGCGGCTTCCATTGCAGCACAAACCGATGTGATCAAAGGTCTGCAAGCTCCGGTTGAAGCTCAGACAGCTGCAATGGAAGCTCAGACTGCTACTATTGTGGCTCTGGGTACCACTGCAAAATGGGGCATCTAGGGCGTCACAGCACTCCAGCAATCTGTTCTCCCCAGGAGAGTGGCAGTGGCACCATGGCAGTCAGAACTGCTGTCCTCTCTCAGGACGACAGCCTTCCTGCTCCCAACCCTGCTGCTCCGCCAGTGCCCCTGTTGTTGCCTGTCGGCCAGCCAGGCCAGACTGCTGCAGCCCTTGCTGCGACGGTGCAGTCTGAAGCCGGGTCCTCCTGGCCCAGAGCTGCTCGAGTTCGTCCTGCAAGACCACCTGCATGCTCCTCCATTGAAGTCGAGCAGCCTCCCACCACCCATGCTCCAGCCACCGGGGAAGCACCTCATAGGAACACTAGGATAGGTAAAGGCACACGAACAACAGGCACTAAGGGAATGCACAAGGGTGAATAGTCCTGTTCTGTTTCCATAATTTAATTTGTTAATTGATAAATGTGACTTTAAATTTGCATTTGGTGGTGGTTTTTATTTTTGTGATGAGCTGAGGGGGAAACCAATGTGTAATCAGATGGAGGGCGATTTGATTGTCTTGTGGGAGTGGACAGGTGGGGAGTGTAGGACTGTGGGTGAGTTGGGGGGTGTATTTCACATTATTGATAGCAGGCACAGATCAGGCGAGCACGCAGAGCCCTTGCAGACAAGACGTGTGGTTCCTGTTGCACCCTTGCATCTTCCTCCACTTCCTCCTCCAGCTCCTCCACCTCCTCCTTCTCAGCCTCTTCCTCCTCCTCCTCCACCTTTGACTGAGGGTCTTCTCCGATCATTGGTGGCAAGGGCCGGTCCCTCATGATAGCGAGGTCGTGCAGCGTGCAGCATACCACCACGAATCTTCCCACCCACTCAGTGGAGTACTGGAGGGCTCCTCTAGAATGGTCCAGGCAGTGGAAGCGTTGTTTCAGGAGGCCTATGGTGTGCTCCATGATGTTGCATGAGGAAGCATGGCTGTCATTGTATGCCAGCTCTGCAGGTGTGCATGGGTTCCTGACAGGAGTCATGAGCCACCGCATGAGGGGATAGCCCTTTTCGCCCAGTAGCCAGCCTCTGACCTGCGAGCCGAGTGAAAGATAGCTGGCGTGTTGGACTGCCGCATAACAAAGGAGTCATGATTGCTCCCAGGGTAGCAGGCATCGACCTCCATGATTCGATGTATGTGGTTGCACATCTGCTGCACGTTCAGGGACTGGAAGCCCTTTTGGTTGCCGAAGACGGCCGAGTTGATGTGCGGGGCACACAGGGTAATGTGTGTGCAGTCAATGGCACCCTGCACCATGGGAAAGCCAGCAATGTGAGCGAATCCCCATGCTTGCTCGTTCTGCTTGTCTCTATCTAGAGGGAATGTGATGAACCTGTTCCTCATCTCGTACAGTGCGTCTGTGACCTCCCTTATGCAGCAGTGCACTGCATACTGAGAGATGTTGCACATGTCGCCAGCAATGATCCTGAGCAGTAGAAGTTCAGCACCACCGTGACCTTCACAGCCACAGACAATGCTGTCCTTGCCCTGCTCTGAGGCTATAGTTGTGGATGCAGCAGTTGACAGATCTCCGTCACGGCCTCCTTGGTGAACCTCAGATGCAAAGCTCCTCCCTCATGTTGAGGTGCAAGAATTGGTCCCAGAAGGCCATCATTGGATACGGCCTCCTGCTCAGAGCCCTGCGCCTTCTCCTTCTCCCTCTCCTCACAGCTTGACCTGCTATGCGTGGCCTCTCTGCATGCTCCCAGTCATGCTCAATGCCCAACGGGAGCCCTAGTAGACCAGCCATGGTTGCCAGGAATGTTGTTCAACCACGGTTGTAACTTTCCGAACCGTAAGGCAGTACCTGCCAAACCACTGTCAAATGTACTCTAGCAACTCTCAGTAAGTATAGGGAGCTTCAAAAATCACTTCCTATTCCACCAGAAGCAATAATCCAGCAACTAACCTGCAACGTCTGCATGTTCCTTTAAATAGCACTGGTGGGAGATCCTCCAGGCCCTCTAAGACATGTTCAGGTATGCGGGTGTGCATGGTTAAGACTGTGCATTGAGTTGAGTGTTAGACACCATTTTGGAACTTATCACTTTAAATCAGCGTTGCACACTGATTGTACGCATTTTCTCCCTACTTTACATGCTGCCGGCGTTCGCTCTCTGCGCATGCGCTAATACCTATATCAAGATGGCGTCTGGTGCTGGAAACACGCGTGCGCATCCTAGACACCATCTTGGCACTTCAAGAGGCCGCGTAGCACAGAAACAATGGGCACTACACGGCCCAATTTCTAGCCCTTCCTTTCTCTCCAGCATTTGTTTCAAGCCAGCAAGGTCAATCCGTAATATTTTCTTACTCACATTTTTCGTAGAATGTACATTATCCCATAATGAACGATTGTCTACCAAAACATTCAATGGGTATACGATCTTCAGTACTCCCATTGTACAGGATGTAACTCAAAATATTTGCCAAACAGAATCCCATATCCACTGCATCGACAAGAGCCAGTGTTTCAGCAGACAGAGTACTTTTAACAACCCTTTTTATTATCTTAGCTTCCCAAGTTAAAAGACAACATTTCCCATTCTCACCCATAAGAAACACTATGAAACCAGCTGAACTAGATTTGGTTTCTTTGGGTCACCTAAGAATGGGAACTTAAGTACACATTTATCTATGTTTAATTTTCGCAATGTTTTACTTGCCCCTAAAACATTCTCTACTGTGGGATGTTTCATTGAAGTACCTAACTCCAACACATCGAAACTAGCATCTGGTCCAGTCTGAGTGCACAACCAGTTCAACTGACCAATCAAGCTTCATAATTGCTCTGTCTCTTCTTTAGATGTAACAACACTTTTCTCGTACGGTTCACCGGGATGGGAGTAACACTCTCTAAATAGGACCTTTGATTTAGAGTTATTCCAAATCCACTCGGCTACAGAACATTTTGGAGGGGGAGGGCGAACAGCCAGCTGTCGTGGTGCACATAGGCACCAACGATATAGGTAAAAAAGGGGATGAGGTCCTAAAAGCAGAATATAGGGAGTTAGGAGGTAAATTAAAAAATAGGACCTCAAAGGTAGTAATCTCAGGATTGCTGCCAGTGCCACGTGCTAGTCAGAGTAGAAATAGGAGGATATTTCAAATGAATACGTGGCTAGAGGAATGGTGCAAGGGGGAGGGATTCAAATTCCTGGGACACTGGAAACGGTTCTGGGGGAGGTGGGACCAGTACAAACCGGACGGTCTGCACCTGGGCAGGGCCGGGACCGCTGTCCTAGGAGGAGTGTTTGCTAGTGCTGTTGGGGAGGGTTTAAACTAAAGTGGCAGGGGGTTGGGAACCTGAGCAGGGAGAGAGAGGAAAGCGTAACAGGAAGGGACAGAAGGTATGGAGTAATAGGTAAAGTGTTAAAAAAGGAAAAAGCAGGAACTAAGCGTCACAAAACAGATTTGAAAGTTCTTTATCTGAATGCACGTAGCATTCGTAATAAAATGGACGAATTAACGGCACAAATAACTACGTATGGGTATGATCTTGTGGCCATTACAGAAACATGGCTGCAGGGTGACAACGACTGGGAATTAAATATGCCAGGGTATTTAACAATCAGGAAGGACAGGCAGGAAGGAAGGGGAGGTGGGGTGGCTATGTTAATAAAGGAAGGAATCACTGTAATACAGAGAAACGATATTGGGACAAAGCATCAAGATAATGAAACAGTTTGGGTGGAGATAAGGAATAATAAGGGAAAAAAAACATTAGTGGGCGTAGTATATAGGCCTCCTAATAGTTGCAACTCTGCTGGAAGAAGTATTAATCAGGAGATAGTCGGGGCATGTAATAAGGGAACAGCCATAATTATGGGGGATTTTAATTATCATATTAACTGGACAAATCAAATTGGGCAGAGCAGCCTTGAGGACGAGTTCATTGAGTGCATCAGGGATGGATTTCTTGAGCAGTATGTAACTGATCCTACAAGGGGGCAGGCAACCTTGGACCTGGTCCTGTGTAATGAGTCAGGATTAATTAATAATGTCCTAGTTAAGGATCCCCTTGGAACGAGCGACCACAACATGGTTGAATTCCATATCCAATTAGAGGGTGAAAAGGTTGATTCTCAAACAAGCGTACTGAGCTTGAATAAAGGAGACTATGATGGTATGAGAGCGGAATTGATTAAAGTGGACTGGGAAAATAGATTAAAGGGTAAGACGGTATATGAGCAGTGGTGTTCATTTAGGGAGTTATTTTACAACTTTCAAAATAAATATATTCCACTGAGGAAAAAAGGGTGTAAAAGAAATGACAGCCACCCGTGGCTAAGTAAAGAAATCAAGGATAGTATCCGACTAAAAACAAGGACATATAAGGTAGCCAAACTTAGTGGGAGGATAGAAGATTGGGAATTCTTCAAAAGACAGCAAAAAGTAACTAAAGGATTGATTAAGAAAGGGAAGTTAGATTATGAAAAGAAATTAGCAAAAAATATAAAAACAGATAGCAAGAGTTTCTATAGTTATATAAAAAGAAAAAGGGTGGCTAAGGCAAACATAGGTCCCTTAGAGGATGAGACCGGGAAATTAATGGTGGGAAACATGGAGATGGCAAAAATGCTGAACAAATATTTTGTTTCAGTCTTTACAGTAGAGGACACTAAGAATATCCCAACACTGGACAAACAGGGGACTCTCGGGGGGGAGGAGCTAAATACGATTAAAATCACTCAAGAGATGGTACTCAGTAAAATAATGGGACTCAAGGCGGATAAATCCCCTGGACCTGATGGCTTCCATCCTAGGGTCTTGAGGGAAGTGGCAGTAGGGATTGTGGATGCTTTGGTGATAGTTTTCCAAAATTCCCTGGACTCAGGAGAGGTCCCGGCAGATTGGAAAACTGCTAATGTAACACCGTTATTTAAAAAGGGTAGTAGGCAGAAGGCTGGAAATTATAGGCCAGTTAGCTTAACATCTGTGGTGGGTAAAATTTTGGAGTCTATTATTAAGGAGACAGTAACGGAAC
Source organism: Heptranchias perlo (assembly GCF_035084215.1). Lineage (NCBI taxonomy): Eukaryota > Metazoa > Chordata > Chondrichthyes > Hexanchiformes > Hexanchidae > Heptranchias > Heptranchias perlo. The sequence goes on along the minus strand of NC_090328.1, from coordinate 109,776,425 downwards.
ATTTAGATAAGCATAATTTAATAGGACAAAGTCAGCATGGCTTTATGAAGGGGAAGTCATGTCTGACAAATTTGCTTGAGTTCTTCGAGGATATAACGTATAGGGTGGATAAAGGGGAACCAGTGGGCGTAGTGTATTTAGACTTCCAGAAGGCATTCGACAAGGTGCCACATAAAAGATTATTACTTAAGATAAAAAATCACGGGATTGGGGGTAATATTCTGGCATGGGTGGAGGATTGGTTATCGAACAGGAAGCAGAGAGTTGGGATAAATGGTTCATTTTCGGACTGGCAACCAGTAACCAGTGGTGTTCCACAGGGGTCGGTGCTGGGTCCCCAACTCTTTACAATCTATATTAACGATTTGGAGGAGGGGACCGAGTGCAACATATCAAAATTTGCAGATGATACAAAGATGGGAGGGAAAGTAGAGAGTGAGGAGGACATAAAAAACCTGCAAGGGGATATAGACAGGCTGGGTGAGTGGGCGGAGATTTGGCAGATGCAATATAATATTGGAAAATGTGAGGTTATGCACTTTGGCAGGAAAAATCAGAGAGCAAGTTATTTTCTTAATGGCGAGAGACTGGAAAGTACTGCAGTACAAAGGGATCTGGGGGTCCTAGTGCAAGAAAATCAAAAAGTTGGTATGCAGGTGCAGCAGGTGATCAAGAAAGCCAACGGAATGTTGGCTTTTATTGCTAGGGGGATAGAATATAAAAACAAGGAGGTATTGCTGCAGTTATATAAGGTATTGGTGAGACCGCACCTGGAATACTGCATACAGTTTTGGTCTCCATACTTAAGAAAAGACATACTTGCTCTCGAGGCAGTACAAAGAAGGTTCACTCGGTTAATCCCGGGGATGAGGGGGCGGACATATGAGGAGAGGTTGAGTAGATTGGGACTCTACTCATTGGAGTTCAGAAGAATGAGAGGCGATCTTATTGAAACATATAAGATTGTGAAGGGTCTTGATCGGGTGGATGCAGTAAGGATGTTCCCAAAGATGGGTGAAACTAGAACTAGGGGGCATAATCTTAGAATAAGGGGCTGCTCTTTCAAAACTGAGATGAGGAGAAACTTCTTCACTCAGAGGGTGGTAGGTCTGTGGAATTTGCTGCCCCAGGAAGCTGTGGAAGCTACATCATTAGATAAATTTAAAACAGAAATAGACAGTTTCCTAGAAGTAAAGGGAATTAGGGGTTATGGGGAGCGGGCAGGAAATTGGACATGAAGCTGAGTTCGGATCGGTCAATGCCCTGTGGGTGGCGGAGAGGGCCCAGGGGCTATGTGGCCGGGTCCTGCTCCGACTTGTGTTCTTTAGATTTGTGGTTGGGATCAGATCAGCCATGATCTTATTGAATGGCGGAGCAGGCTCGAGGGGCCGATTGGCCTACTCCTGCTCCAATTTCTTATGTTCTTATGTTCTTATGTTTCATTGTCTGATCTAGTCAAGATACGTCTTCGACTTCCACTTTTTTTCTGTAGGGACCACTACTGTGAGGTCTCCCTCTTTCATCTCCAGTTCGCAATCGCTTTGACGTGATACTCACTTCCGGACTCCCTATCACTACTTGTACTCCACTTTCATACTCTCCACTCTTTTACCCCATTCTGCCAGTCCATGGACCTCGCTTCTTAGACATCATCCTGAACATTCAACCAAAATTTAAACCTACCAGTAGCTTTGCCATCATATCCCCAAATTGTTGCATCCTTCCATTTATTAGTCCCTTCTGGAGCATATGTCACTCGTGTACCTACTTTGGTAATTGTTCTTTGGTTGTGATAGCTCTGTCATGTGTTTCTTGATCACTGATATCTACCTCAGTCTGTAACTCAGGAACCTCATCAAAAAAATCATGAACATCAGAGGCACAAGGTGTCTTGTTTACTTCTATCAACTGCTCAGGATCCGAGAGTTTATAATTGATTCCAATTAATTGTGAGGAATGCCATGTTGGACAATTACTGTTTTACCATCGCAACCTATTATTTTACCAGGGCCTTTCCATTCCCTTTGACCCTCTCTTTTATAGCATACCAAATCTCCTGAATTTGAACTCTGTCTCAGATGGTCTAATGCAATGCTCTACGCATTTTCTCTGATATCTCAGCCTTGATAAAAGCCTGTATCCCTGCATGCATAGCATTTAAATGCTCAGAAAAAACAGCACTAATTATAGTGCCTTCTAGAGCAGGAGGATTATCACAAAGAACAGTAGGTAATTTTGGATTGCACCCATAGACTAGTTGGTAAGGACTGTATCTTCCAACCATCTGAAGAGAATTCTTTGCACGAATTGCCCATGCTAGGGCAGTTGACAATTTACACTGTGCGATCAGCCAAAATTTTATGATCCATTCTATCAATCACAGCATGATTCCTTTCACAAAGACCATTGCTAAAAGGGCTCTCAGCTGCCATATACATGACAATTATATTCATATTCTCTCACATATCTCTGAACTCCGCGTTAGCAAATTCACCTCCATTATCGGTCAAAAACTTTGCTGGTGTCCCAAGTCCAGTCCCTATCCATTTTTCTATAATTTTATCTAAAATAACCTTCTTCTCCTTACTATATATTAGTGTAGAAATACTAAATCTCGTAGCCAGGTCAATAAAATGTAAGATGAAAATATTTCTGTCTTTGTCCCACACCTTTAGATCCATGGCAACCACCTCGTTAAAGTCACGTGCTAATGGAACACTTACAATAGGACGTGGAGGCGTCCGTCTATACTTCTTACAGATTTCACAGTTCTCACTAATCTCTTCTATGAGCCTCGTATTTTCCTCATCAACCTGTATCTTTTAGCAGGATCTTTAAATGTTGACAAGATAATGCCCTGACTGGGTAAACTGCAAATCAACCGATTTCCCAAAAATGATTGCCTCATCACGTTCCATGTCAAGTTTCATTTTTGCCTTTCTCATTGAAGGTTTTTACCAAAAGCATAGATATCTCACTAAAGTCTGCATCCGTACTTATAAAATGGCTTACTCCAGCTATCATACATGGAATTGCCACTCGCATGAGTGACCTCAAGGTGTTGTCATCTCCAAATCTAAAACATAAGAACATAAGAAATAAGAGCAGGAGTAGACCATCCGGCCCCTCGAGCCTGCTCTGCCATTCAACAAGATCATGGCTGATCTTCTACCTCAATGCCATTTTCCTACACCATCCCCATATCCCTTGATGCCTTCAATATCTAGAAATCTATCGATCTCTGTTTTGAATGTACTCACTGACTGAGCCTCCACAGCTCTCTGGGGTAGAGAATTCCAAAGATTCACCATCCTCTGAGTGAAGAAATGTCTCCTCATCTCAGTCCTAAATGGCTTACCCCTTATTTTGAGACGGTGAACCCTGGTTCTAGACTCCCCAGCCAGGAGAAACATCTTCCTTGCATCTACCCTGTCGAGCCCTGTAAGAATTTTATAGGTTTCAATGAGATCACCTCTCATTCTTCCAAACTCTACAGAATACGGGCCTAGTCTACTCAATCTCTCCTCATACGACAATCCCGTCATCCCATGAATCAGTCTGGTGAACTTCGTTGCAGTCCCTCTATGGCAAGTATATCCTTTCATAGGTAAGGAGACCAAAATTGTACACAGTACTCCAGGTGGGGTCTCACAAGGCCCAAATGATTGCAGTAAGACATCTTTACTCCTGTACTCAAATCCTCTTGTAATAAAGGCCAACATACCATTTGCCTTCCTAATTTCTTGCTGCACCTGCATGTTAGCTTTCAGTGACTGATGTACAAGGACACCCAGGTCCCTTTGAATATCAACATTTCCAAATCTATCACCATTTAAAAAATACTCTGCATTTCTGTTTTTCCTACCAGACCAGATAACTTCACATTTTTCCACATTATATTCCATCTGCCATGTTCTTGTCCAATCACTTAGCCTTTTTATATCCCCTTGAAGCCTCTTTGCATCCTCCTCACAATTTACATTCCCACCTAGTTTTGTGTCATCAGCAAACTTGGAAATAATACATTTGATTCCCTCATCCAGATCATTGATATAGAATGAAAACATGTAGAACACTTATATTTCTTAACCTTGCATCGATCCTCACTACCTAGTGAACAAGATAACATTTTAACCAATCTACCCAGCATACAGTTGAAGTACATGCACTATCTAACACCTCTCAATTAAAGAAATCTATGACTAATACATTCATCAAAAGATTAAAACTCCTTGTGACCAGTATAATCTGTTCATGTTCATCATTATCTTCATCCTCTTCCTCAGAACTACTTTCTTCATGCGTCATTTCAAAGAGCCTGCGTCTTTGCTCTGGGCAATTCGTCTCATAATGATACTTAGTCACATCTAAAGCTTCTCCTGATTTTTCCTTGGGCATTCCTGGAATTCATTCGCCCGTTATGACTGTCCCAATTTTGTCTTCTGTTGACATAACTGGATTTGCTGTACCTGCTTTCATCACCAACCCGGCTGTCTTTAATCCTTCCGTCATATTGGCACCTGCGTCCGGTCTCTTGAAAATTTTGAAAGCTAGTCTGGCACCTGCGTTTATTATCTGAAATATTTTGAAACCTGGTAACCATCGAATCTTCTATTCTTTGTGTCACAGCAGAAGGCTTCATCTGTTCCATGAAAGCTGAAGGGAATGATTGTTTCCCCAGGAATTTTTTTTAAGGCAGCAGACATTTGATCCAACAAGAGTTTCCTTTTCTGAGAAGTGGACGCCAGTTAGGACCAGTTGCCTATCTATATGAGACACCTTAGTACAATTTACTAATTTAGACACTAATAACAACCCAGGGATTTCCATTTTGAACTTTGTCAACCTTATGTACAATTTGTTAAAGTTCATGATATACTCTCCCATTGAATGACTGTCTATTTTCTGAAATCTATCAAATGCTGACCAGGCCTCATAGGCACTTAACAGGTCATCTCTCTTATAGATTTTATCCAGAAATTCTATTAGAAAGGTAAAACCTTCATCATTATCCAAAAGATCTGCATCCATCTCAGAAAATATCTTACTTTTGATTTTACTTTGTTCGGGAAGTGACAATGCCAAGGCCATGCCTTGTTTTCTCTTTGGCAGTGTAGTAACCCATGTCCACATATCAACCTCATTCTTCCACTGGTCATATGGTTCACACTCCGAGAACGTCGGAGGGAAATCGTACCTCGATGATTTAAAAATGTTTTCTGCCATTTTCCACAATGGCCACCAGGCTTTCAAGTTTTGTTTTAAATCCAAAAAAAATCGTAGTTTCCAATCTTCACCTTTAGGCAACCATACTCTGCTACCATGTTAAAATTGGATAGGTAAAAGATAGAATACTAGAGCCTGGTCTTTAGTTGTTTCCAAGCCTTTATTCACAGAGATTCCCCTTAAACACACACCACACCCTCGATAAGCTCTCCTATAAAACGGATACAAGACAGTCTCCAATTGATACCCACCACCTGAACACAATTTACACTCATTGATATAAATCATACAATTAACACCCTCGACCAAACTTTCTATTCGTCTGGCTCCAGCTTCTTGTGCATGTCCACCTCCCTTCGCACCACCATTGGTGTCCATGCTTTCAGCCACTGGTCAGAAATGGGGATGTTCGCTGATGATTGCAGATGTTCAGTTCCTTTCGCAACCCCTCAGATAATGAAGCAGTCTGAGCCCGCATGCAGCAAGACCTGGACAACATCCAGGCTTGGGCTGATAAATGGCAAGTAACATTCGCGACAGACAAGTGCCAGGCAATGACCATCTCCAACAAGAGAGAGTCTAACCACCTCCCCTTGACATTCAATGGCATTACCATCACCGAATCCCCCACCATCAACATCCTGGGGGTCACCATTGACCAGAAACTTAACTGGACCAGCCACATAAATACTGTGGCTACGAGAGCAGGTCAGAGGCTGGGTATTCTGCGGGGAGTGACTCACCTCCTGACTCCCTAAAGCCTTTCCACCATCTACAAGGCACAAGTCAGGAGTGTGATGGAATACTCTCCACTTGCCTGGATGAGTGCAGCTCCAACAACACTCAAGAAGCTCGACACCATCCAGGACAAAGCAGCCCGCTTGATTGGCACCCCATCCACCACCCTAAACGTTCACTCTCTTCACCGCCGGCGCACGGTGGCTGCAGTGTGTACCATCCACAGGATGCACTGCAGTAACTCGCCAAGGCTTCTTCGACAGCACCTCCCAAACCCGCAACCTCTACCACCTAGAAGGATAAGGGCAGCAGGCACATGGGAACAACACCACCTGCACATTCCCCTCCAAGTCACACACCATCCTGACTTGGAAATATATCACCGTTCCTTCATCGTCGCTGGGTCAAAATCATGGAACTCCCTTCCTAACAGCAGAAGGAGAACCTTCACCACACGGACTGCAGCGGTTCAAGGCGGCGGCTCACCACCACCTTCTCAAGGGCAATTAGGGATGGGGAATAAATGCCGGCCTCGCCAGCAATGCCCACATCCCATGAACGAATATAAAAAAAAACTTAGCTCTTACTGTGTGGAATTCCCTCTTCAAAACTTCTCCACCTTCCACTATTCAGTTAAGACCCTCCTTAACATCCATCTCTTTGGCCAACCCCTCCTAATCTCCTTCTTTAGCTCAGCAACTGTTTTTTTTCTCCTCATGCCTCTGTGAAACATCTTAGGACATTCTTCTATGTTAAAGGTGCGATCTAAATACAAGTTGTTGTTATTTTGTACCTTTAACATAATATCCCAAGTTGCTTCACAAATAGTCATAAGGAAACCAAAAACCAGACCAGGGAGGGAGAGATCAGGAGAGTTTTGGGAAGGTTTTTAAAGTTGATGGTGAGAAGTTTCCAAGACTCGAACTGAGGTAGCTGAAGACTAAAGGCAAATAGTTAACATTCATAGAAATGCTGGTTATATTGATTTATTACTCCACAACTACCATTGTCCTTCAGTGTGAGATGGGACAAATTAATAACTAGATCAGTCAGTGGCAGACAAATGTGACACGAAACCAGTTAAGAAAGAGGAATAATATTTTTCTCTTAAAGGTCTCAAATCCCTCAAATGTATGGCAGCACAATGTAGGGCCTTATCGTCAATGCAGTACTGCAGTAAAATACAGTTTCACATATGTAAAGTTGTTACATGTATAGGAGGAATAGATTGAGATTTTAAGAGATGCGAGTTTGTTATTTTTTGTTTACTGTTTTCTTGTTAATATACATGAGTAACAACATTACAGAATGGCCTACTTCTAAACATTTCGGTGATTAATTTTGGGCTGGCAAATGTTACTTTATGTGGTAAAATTAAAAATGAAAATTCAATGTTAACACACAGGTTTGATGAAAACAATATTAAGCAAATAGAAAGTTTTCCTTTACTTAAGGAAGAACAGGACTGTAGGGACCAGGGCTTCCTGCTTGTTAATTTGAAGATTTAATTTAAAATAATATTGCTCAGTTCTGAGAAAATAAAATATTTTTTTTGTGTTCAGGTGGGGCGTGGCATTTTGTTTAAGAGGGAGGTACAGGTTTCTGGTCAGCTGATATCTGGAAGAGGCAGCTTTGAAAACATTCCTATTGAAATTCTTCTGTTCTTCCTTTTAGTGTGTTAGTTAAAACAGTCATATCGTGGAACTCTAGAACTTGTGTTCTGTTTGCTGGCTGTAAGGGTCCTTTGTGAAATGAATTTGAGCAGTCTCAATCCAGATCCTAGTGGGCATGGGCTGATAGCACCAAAGAGTCCATAATTCACCACTAATTTGCAATGTTACTCAGAGAGCCACAGAATCAATGGATCTGAAATGGAAAAAGCATTACACTGAAGCAGTGAGGGGTGTTCCTCTGAGGTCAGGCTTGAGGTATATTGTTAAGGCAGAATAGAGGGAGCTTTACTTTGCATCTGGTTGTGCTCTACCTAACCTGGGAGTGCTTGATGCTCACACTGGATGCCTGAATGGGAAGAGTTCCCTGCCCTCGCACTGACATACGACAGCTTGACGAGCTCAAAAATGTTAAGATAAAACATTCATATCAGATTCCTGTCCGTGTTTTGGCACAGGAATCTGATATCTGTTAATTTTTCTGCATTAGCGCTGAATCCACATCTCTCTCTATTTTCTCTCCGATCACCCCTCATGCCTTCTCCGAGCTTATCTTGTGTCTGAGATCCACCTCCTGCTCCCTTGACCCTGTTCCCATTAAATTGCTGACCACCCAACTTCCATTCCTTGCCCCCTGCTAGCTGACATTATAAATGGTTACCTCTCCTCAGGTATTATCCCCCTCCCTTTCAAAATGGAGATCCTCAAAAAATACATGTTTGACCCCTCTGACCGCCCATGCCACAAACTCCATACCGTCGCCACTAATACCACCCCCCTCCCAGACCACTGTCTCAGAACAGACTGTTTGCAGCCTTAGCATCCTATTCGACCTAGAACTGAGCTTCCAAACTCATATCCTCTCCAGTACAATGACCATCTACTTCCACCTCCGTAACATCGCCCATCTCCGCCCTGCCTCAGCCATCTGCTGCTGAAACAATTATCCATGCTTTTGCCAACCCAACGCTCAAATATTCTAATGCTCTTCTGGCCAGCCTCACATCCGTAAACCTTCCGTAAACTTCAGATCATCCAAAACTCTGCTGCTCGTATCCTATCTCACATCAAGTCCTATTCACCCATCACTCCTATCCTTGCTGACTCTGGCTTCCAGTGCACCCCCCCTCTCTTCGCCTCACTATTTACAGCTGTGCCTTTAGCTGTCCAGGCCGTGTGCTCCACAAATCCCTCCCCAAAACTTATCCAACTCCCTCTCCTCCTTTTAGACTTTCCTTATAACCCATCTCTTTGACCAAGCTTTTGGTCATTTCTCCGAATATCTTCTTCAGGTTAGTTTTTACAAATTCCACATACTGGTAGCAGCAGAAAGGAGAAACAAGGTGCATAGAAAACTAACGGGGGCAAATAGCAACAGAATAAAGAATAGTGTAGAAAGAGCAGGAATTGGTTGAAGGGAAAAAGCAAAGCAGACAAGCATGATGTTGGAATGCATGTCTGTTAATGCAAGGAGTGTTACAAATAAGGTTGATGAGCTGCAGGCACAAATTGCCACACGTGGTTATGATATAGTGGCTATAACATGTGCTGGAATGGGAACAAAACATTCCTGGCTACAATCTATTCAGGAGGGATAGAGAAGGAAAAAAGCATGGAGATGGGTGGAAGTATTGATCAAGGATAATATTACGGTTCCACAGAGGGATGATGCACGAGAGGTTTCAAAGCCTGAATCTATTTGGTTAGAGTTAAGGAACAGAAAAGGAGCTGTTAAATCGCTGGGTGTTTACTGTGGACCCCCAAATGATAAGGAGGAGATAGAGGAGCAAATCTGTAGGCAAATTTCAGAGAAATGTAGAAATAATAGAGCAATAATCGTAGGGGACTTCGATTACCCTAATGTAGACTGGGAAAAAACAGTGTAAAGGGCAAAGAGGGTGAAGAATTCCTCAAATGTGTACAAGAGAACTTTCTTAATCAGTATGGGAGAAAAATTGGATAAGGGCAATTTTTGGGCGCTATTACCCCATGCCCAGTGACCCCCTGCGCAGGCAGGACGCAGGTTTCGGCCCACCCAAGTACTAACCTGCAATCAGCGTTCCATTCCGGGCTTTGCATGTGGAATCAATGAAACTTGCACTATCCACCACCAGGTGGAGCTCAAACTCTTAAAGGGAGGATGTTTCTGAGAAATCTCTTAAAGGTAGCTGGTACCTGTTATTTGCTGAAAATAACAGTCTACTGCCTGCACAGAGTCTGAACAGACCTCGTACATGTAAAAAAAAGATGCAGGTCCCATCCCTGTGTTTACACACTGATGAGTTATGTTAAAACATTGAATAAAGTTTGCGCACTACTAAATCCCACATCCTCCAATCTGCACGCCAGACCTCACCAATCTGCCGATCTGAGTTGGTACCAGGCCTGCGAGAGTGCATGCACCAAGGTTCTCTGCTGATGCACTAGAGACCTTGGTGCAAGAGGAGGACAGAAGGAGGGACATCCTATATCCACAGAAGTCGGGTGGGGGGGGGGGGTGGGGGACAAGAGGCCCTCCAGACATATATCCAAAAGGCAGTGGGAGGCAGCGTGGGACGAAGTCAATGCCAGGTGCACAGCATCATGGACATGGGTGCAGTGCAGGAAGAAGTTCAATGCTTTGACATGAGTGGTCAAGGTGAGTGAGGTCAACTATCAAGTGGTGTCTCCTACCAACTGCACCACGCACAACACCCCCCCAACACCCAAAAACCAATAAACTCTTTCCATCAGTACTCAACTCTTCCAATCAGATGCTTCCTCCCACCCTTACTCATTACCACTGTTTCAAGCCGCCCACCCACAAGTCACAGGCCACACACACTGGCAGCTATTCAACCATGACAGGCACATCACCCAGACACATGTCCCGCTTTCTTGCAGGAGAAGGTGGCGCATATCAAGTGTGAGTGGCATTTAGCCCCTCGAGCCCGTTCCACCATTCACTGAGATCATGGTGGACCTGTGACCTAACTCCATATACCCACCTTAGCCCCATATCCCTTAATACCCTTGGTTCACAGAAATCTATCAATCTCAGATTAACATTCACAAGTGAGCTAGCATCAACTGCCATCTGTAGAAGAGCGTTCCAAACGTCTCCCACCCTTTGCGTGTAGAAGCATTTCCTAACTTTACTTCTGCATGTCCTGGCTCTAAATGTTAGGCTATGTCCCCGTGTCCTAGTATTGAAGTCTAGGAGACCTCTGAAAACAGTTACAAATGTCTCGGCAGCCAGAAGCAATAATCCAGCCACTAACCTGTAAATTCTGCATGGTCCCTTTAGATAGCGCCACTCGGGGTTCCTCCAGGCACTCTAAGACACGTTCAGATGGTCGGGGTTAAGACTGTGCGTTTAGTTGAGCATTAAGTCCCAAAATGGTGTCTATCACTTTAAATCAGCGTTGCACACTGATTGAAACCATTTTCTCTCTACTTTACATGAATCCGGTGTTCGTAATCTGTGTCTGCGCTAACTCCTGTACCAAGATGGCGTCCGGCGCACATCATGCTGCAAACCTGTGTGCGATTCCAAGACACCATCTTGGATGTCGGAGAGGCCGTACAGCGCAGAAACAATGGGCGCTACTCGGCCCAATTTAACGCCCTTTGTTTCTAGCCCAACGAGGAAGGAAGCATTGCTGGGTCTAGTTCTGGGGAATGAAGTAGGGCAAGTGGAGTGTGGAATAACATCTGGGTAATAGTGATCATAATATAATTAGATTTAAAGGGACAAAGAAAAATGAAAGGTGAAAATACCCAACTGTAAGAGAGCCAATTTCAGTGATTTGAGAAGAGATCGAGCACAGGTGGACTGGAAACAAAGATTGGCCAACAAAACAGTAAATGAGCAATGGCAGACTTTCAAGGTGGAGATAATTTAGGTACAAATCAAGCATATTCCCATAAGGAGGAAAGATGGGGCATCCAAAGTTAGAGCTCCCTGGATGACAAATGAAGTAGAGGTTAAAATAAAACAGAAAAAGGAGGGTTATGACAAATGTCAGGTACAGAATACAGTAGAAAACCACGCAGAATACAGAAAGTGCAAGGCGAAATTAAAAAAGAATATGAGAAAGGCAAAGAGAGAATATGGGAAAAGATTAGCGGATAACATAAAAGGGAACTCAAAAATCTTTTATAAACACATAAAAAGTTAAAGGAATGGTGGGGCTGATTAGGGCCAAAGAAGAAAATCTTCTTGTGGACTCAGAGGGCACGACTGAGATATTACTTTGCATCTGTCTTCACAAAAGAAGAGGCTGAAGTTAATATCATTGTAGAGGAGGAGGGAGTAGAGATATTGGATAGGATAAAAATAAATAGAAAGGATATTCTAAATAGGTTGGCACCATTCAATGTTAACAAGTCACCCGGTCCAAATGGGATGCATCCCCAGTTCCTGTAAGGACTCTAGTCCCTTCTCCCAGTTTCTCATCTGTTCTGACAATACCACCTTCCCCACCGGTGCTTCCGATATGTCTTCCTTTTTCCTCAACCGAGGGTTCCCCTCCACTGTAGTTGACAGGGCCCTCGATCGTGTCCGTCCTATTTCCCGCACTTCTGCCCTCACCCCTTCCCTTCCCTCCCAGAACCATGATAGGGTCCCCCTTGTCCTCACCTTCCACCCCACCAGCCTCCACTTTCAACATATCATCCTCTGCCATTTCTGCCACTTCCAGCGTGATCCCACCACTAAACACATCTTCCCCTACCCTTTCATCATTCCGAAGGGACCGCTCCCTCCGCGACACCCTAGTCCACTCTTCCCTCACCCCCAACACTCGCTTTCCTCCCCACGACACCTTCTCATGCAAACGAAAGATGAGGCACTTTTCTTCGAGCTTACTTTGAGCTTCATTGGAACACTGTAAGAGGCCGAGGACAGAGAGGTCAGGGTAGAAGCGAGAAGGGGAATTAAAATGGCAAGTGACCGGCAGATCAGGGTCATGCTTGTGGACAGAGCAAAGGAGATGCAACACCTGCTCCTTCACCTCCTCCCATCCCACCGTCCAGGGCCCCATACACTCCTTCCAGATAAAACATCAATTTACATGTACTTCTTTCAATTTAATATACTGTATCTGCTGCACACAATGCGTTCTCCTCTACATTGGTGAGACCAAATGCAGACTGGGTGATCGCTTTGCTGAACACTTTTGCTCTGTCCACAAGCGTGACCCTGACCTGCCGGTCACTTGCCATTTTAATTCCCCTTCCCACTCCCACTGTGACCTCTCTGCCCTCGGCCTCTTACACTGTTCCAATGAAGATCAACGTAAGTTCGAGGAACAGCACCTCATCTTTCGTTTAGGCACTTTACAACCTTCTGGACTGAACATTGATTTCAATAACTTCAGATCATAACCACTGCTCCCATTTTTTCAGTCAGCTGGTGCTAGTAATGGTTCTGCTGCTGCCATTTACAGCTACTCCTGATCAATTTTTGTTTCTTAACCTGTCCCATTACCATCCTCCCTGCCTTGCTCCATCATCCCTTTTATCATTTAATCACTCGTGCCCTCGACTCTATCACAGGCCTTCCCTTTTGTTCTTTCCTCCCCTCCGGTCCCTCCCTCCCCCCCTTTCCCTGGCTTTGTACTTGCTCAAAAACTTTAACACTTTCAACATCTTCCAGCTCTGACGAAAGGCCTCCGACCTGAAACGTTAACTCTGTTTCTTTATCCACAGTTGCTGCCTGACTTGCTGAGCTTCTCCAGCATTTTCTGTTTTTATATTAAATAATAAAAAGATACTATTTTGAGGAGGATGCAAAAGCAGAGGGACCTAGGGGTGTATATTCTCAAATCTTTGAAGATTGTAGGGCAAGGCCAAGTTGATAAGGCGGTTAAGAAAGTGTATGGGATACTTGGCTTTGTATATAGGGGCATTGAAAACAAAAACAAGGAAGTCACGCTAAACCTTTGCAAATCACTGGTTAGGCCCCAGCTGGAGTATTGTGTACAATTTTTTTTATTCATTCATGGGATGTAGGCATCGCTGGCAAGGCCGGCATTTATTGCCCATCCTTAATTGCCCTTGAGAAGGTGGTGGTGAGCCGCCTTCTTGAACCGCTGCAGTCTGTGTGGTGAAGGTTCTCCCACAGTGCTGTTAGGAAGGGAGTTCCAGAATTTTAACCCAGCGACGATGAAGGAACCAAGTCGGGATGGTGTGTGACTTGGAGGGGAACGTGCGGGTGGTGTTGTTCCCATGTGCCTGCTGCCCTTGTCCTTCTAGGTGGCAGAGGTCGCGGGTTTGGCGAGTTGCTGCAGTGCATCCTATAGATGGTACATGCTGCAGCCACGGTGTGCTGGTGGTGAAGGGAATGAATGTTTAGGGTGGTGGATGGGGTACCAATCAAGCGGGCTGCCTTATCCTGGGTGGTGTCGAGCTCCTTGAGTGTTGTTGGAGCTGCAGTCATCCAAGCAAGTGAAGAGTATTCTATCACACTCCTGACTAGTGCCTTGCAGATGGTTGAAAGGCTTTGGGGAGTCAGGAGGTGAGTCATTTGCCGCAGAATACCCAGCCTCTGACCTGCTCATGTAGCCACAGTATTTACGTGCGCCACACTTTAGGAAGGATGTGAAGGCCTTGGAGAGGGTGCAGAGGAAGTTTACCAGGATGATACCAGGGGTGAGGGACTTCAGTTGTGCGGAGAGATTGAAGAAGCTGGAATTGTTCTCCTTAGAGCATAGAAGGTTAAAGGGAGACCTGATAGAGGTATTCAAAATAATGAATGGTTTTGATACAGCAAATAGGGACAAACTGTTTCCTTTGGCAAGTGGTTAACCAGAGGTCATAGATTTAAAATAATTGGCAAAAGAACTAGAGGGGAAATGAGATTTTTTTCACGCAGAAGGTTGTTAAGATTTGGAACGCACCACCTGAAAGAGCAATGGAAGAAGATTCCGTAGGAAGTTTCAAAAGGCAATTGGACTTGTGCTTGAAAAGGACTAATTTGCAGGGTTATGGGGAAAACATAAGAACATCGGAACAGGAGTAGGCCATTTAGCCCCTCGAACCTGTTCCGCCATTCAATGAGATCATGGCTGATCTGTGACCTAATTCCATGTACCCACCTTAGCCCCATATCCCTTAATACCTTTGGTTAACAAAAATCGATCAATCTCAGATTTAAAATTAATAATTGAGCTAGCATCAACTGCTGTTTGCGGAAGAGTTCCAAACTTCTACCATCCTTTGCGCGTAAAAGTGTTTCCTAACTTCACTTCTGAAAGTCCTGGCTCGAATTTTTAGGCTATGTCTCCTAGTTCTAGATTCCCCAACCAGCGGAAGTAGTTTCTCTCTATCTACCCTATCAGTTCCCTTTAATATTTTAAAAAGCTGGGGTGTGGGACTAAATTGGATAGGACTTTCAAAGAGCCAGCACAGGCATGACAGGCTGAATGGCCTCCTCTTGTGCTATAAGATTGTTTGCTTCTATGATTCTAGTGTTGTCACTAAATATCTCAGCAGGTTTCAGGCGAGAACCCATCTGCAGAATTTAGAAGAATTCTCCACAGTATTCTTCTGACAGTGGCTACCAGACCTTCTTTACTCACAGAATAAAGTGGACATCCCACTGTTCCCCATTGTACGTTGTATTTATTGGATTCCCTTTACCCATGCTATAATCCATATTATGCAGATGTCACTGATTCTTGCAATTTCCAATGACTTTGTGATGAAACAGCAGGCAGTAAGATTTAGCCAAGCCATACATGCAATAATCCATTTGATCCGCTTTTAATTCCCCTTCGCTTCCAGACTCTTGTGGATTACTGTCTTCTTCCCTCTGAAGAGACATGATCGATCAATAAGCTGACCACCACCCTATAAAATGCACACTGTAAACACTTTTAACGGATTGTTACAGGGCTACAAATGATAGCAGCATAATGGTTCATTGAATAGGAGGACAGTTAAAATAGTCAGTTTAAGAACATGTCAAACAAAATGTGCTTTTACAATGTTGTAACTGCTCAGAACACTGACTAAAAGATTCAGAATATCAAAAGCTCATACATTTTCAGAGGTGCCTTTAGTGAACTGGTACCTCTTGCATTTTTGAAAAATAGCCTTGCTAACTCTATATATGTAATTGAAAAGTTTGCATTTTTAATATTATATTTCACTACCACCAGAAATCAGACTCTCTTAATATGCTTTTTAAAAAACCCTCCTGTTGTAAAGAAAACTGTTGATGGGGATCCAATCATAGAATCATAAAATCATAGAATGGTTACAGCACAGAAGGAGGCCATTCGGACCATCGAGCCTGCGCTGGCTCTTTGTAAGAGCAATCCAGTTAGTCCCATTAGTCTCCATAGCCCTGCAAATTTTTTCCCTTCAAGTATTTATTCAATTCATTTTTGAAAGACATGATTGAATCTGTTTCCACCACCCTTTCAGGCAACGCATTCCAGATCATAACTACTCGTTGCGTAAAAAAGCTTTTCCTCATGTCGCCTTTGGTTCTTTTGCCAATCATCTTAAATCTATGTCCTCTGGTTCTCAACCCTTTCGCCAATGGGAACAGTTTCTCTTTATTTACTTTACCTAAACCCATCATGATTTTGAACACTTCTATCAAATCTCCTCTTAACCTTCTCTGCTCCAAGGAGAATAGCCCCAGCTTCTCCAGACTATCCACGTAACTGAAGTTCCTCATCCCTGGAACCATTCTAGTGAATCTTTTCTGCACCATCTCTTAGGCCTTCACATCCTTTCTAAAGTGAGGGGCCCAGAACTGGACACAATATTCCAGTTGTGGCCGAACCAGTGTTTTATAAAGGTTCAACATAACTTCCTTGCTTTTGCACTCTATGTCTCTATTTATGAAGCCCAGGATCCCGTATGCTTTTTTAACCACTTTCTCAATCTGTCCTGCCACCTTCAAAGATTTGTGCACATATACCCCCAGGTCTCTCTGTTCCTGCAACCCCCTTACAATTGTACCATTTAGTTTATATTGCCTCTCCTCATTCTTCCCGCCAAAATGCATCACTTCGCACTTTTCTGCATTAAATTTCATCTGCCATGTGTCCGCCCATTCCACCAGCCTGTCTATATCCTCTTGAAGTCTATTACTATCCTCCTTACTGTTTATTACACTTCCAAGTTTTGTGTCATCTGCAAATTTTGAAATTGTGCCCTGTACACCCAAGTCTAAGTTATTAACATATATCAAGAAAAGCAGTGGTCCCAGTACTGACCCATGAGAAGCACCACTGTATACTTTCCTCCATCCAACAAACAACCATTCACCACTACTCTGTTTCCTGCCACTTAGCCAATTTCGTATCCATGTTGCCACTGCCCCTTTTATTCCATGGGCTTCAATTTTGCGGACAGGCCGATTGTGTGGCACTTTATCAAACACCTTTTGAAAGTCCCTATACACAACATCAACGGCAGTGCCTCATCAACCCTCTCTGTTACCTCACCAAGGTCAATATTAAACTTTCCTCCCTGTTGCTGATTCTTCTAATTGATTCATTGGGTTTGATTTTAGCTAGCCCCACTCGGTAGTTAAGGACTTTAAACTAGTAAATGGGGGGAGGGCTTAGGTGGAAAAGGTAGTATAAATAATAATTCTAAAACAAACGAAAAGGAAGAGAGTAGGTAATAGTAAGAAATTATGCTTTATGCACTACAGGTAAAGGGAGAACTAAAAGATGTAAAATAATTAAATTATTAAAGAGAAATAAGAAATGTGTGAGAAATACATCATGAGAGCAGAAGGACAGGTTAGGGTGTGTGGCCCTAATAAGTGTTCTTTATACAAACATTGAATGAATTGCAGACGCAAATTCAACTTAGAGGGTACGATGTGGTAGCTATTACTGAGACACGGCTGCAAAACCCTCAGTACTGGGAACTGAATCCACCAGGTTAGAAGGTCTACAGGAAGGATAGGAAAACTGGTAAAGGTGGGGGGGGGGGGAGTAGCCTTAGTGATTGAGGATGAAATTACTTCAATGACAAGAGAGGACATAACGAGAGGTAGGCAGGCAGTGGAGACTCTATGGGTAGAATTAAGAAATAGAAAATGATTTAAGACTGTAGTGGGAGTTGTGTATTGGCCCCCTGGTAGCAGCTGTGAAGTGGCAGGATGTATGAATGCAGAGATTAGACAAGCATGTAACAAAGGCAGAGTGGTTTTAATGGTGGATTTTAACTTTCATATAGATTGGGATAAGCAGACGAGCTCATGTCAGAAAAGTAATGAATTTCTTGAGAGTGCTCAGGACAGCTTTCTGCAACAATGGGCTCGATTTTAGGGTCGGGTTTCCTGCGGGTTTCCAGCGGGGGGGCCCCGAAAATCCCGATATGAGGTCACGTGACCGGATCGCGCCGCGATCCCGCCCACTTCCGGGTTCCCCGATGACGTGCGGGGCTGCGTGCGTGGCCCCCGCTGGTGGGAATCCCGCAGGCAATTAAAGCCAGCGGGGTTCCACTTGAGAGTACTTACCTTGCTTGTTGAGGTCAGTTAATGAGCTGAATCAGCTGTCAAAAGAGGAAGTGTGGGATTTTACCTGCATCGCAGACTGTTTCACACACTGGGGGAAACAGTCTCTCTCCAACCAGGCGTGTTGCAGCCAGCAGCCTGTGGCAGCTGCCAAGGTGCACTCCACGGGGGAGAGCCCTCACCCACGCAGGAGGCCACCGCGTCACATAGGGCAACCCCTGCCCCCCACCACCCCCCGCCAAGCCAGAGGACAGACCGACACGAAACCGCAGCCCCAGTCCGAGGAACCACCCACCTACCCTGCACAACCCCTCAGACCAACACCTGCCAGATGGGTGGTGCGTGGACACCCTCAGAGGACGAACAGCATGACCAGCCCCAGCAGCCTCGCAGTCCACGCGGTCCGCCGCAGAGACGTGGAGCCCCCCAACACGGTGTTTTTGCACGCCCACCTGCACAGCAGGAGGGAGGGCTACCGCAGAGAGAGACGCATCGCAGAGGGCACTACCCTCGCCACATGGTCCACAGACCGAGGCGAAGCTCCCCGGACCTCTCCGAGCAGCAGTGCACAGGGAGGCGCAGATTCGCTCGACATGTAGTCGTGGAGATCTGCAGGCTCTTTCATGCCGAGCTGCTCCTGGCTGGCCCCAGCACCAAGTGCTTACCTGTCGCTGCCAAAGTCACCACTGCCCTCCACAACTTCTCCTCCGCATCCTTCCAGGGTGCAGCCGGCTACACCGCCGATGTCTCTCAGTGGTCTGCGCGGAAGAGCCCTGCAAATACACCTGCACCTACTCTGCAGTAACACGATGGGTGGCATCAGTGGTGGGTCCTCATAGTGATACCCAGGAGCGGGCATTATTGGACACAACAGAGAGGATTCGCGGAGACATGGCAGTGGTGGTGCCAATATAATGTGTGCTGTTTGTTGCTCTGAAATTCAATATAGGTAACACCCATGGCAAACCCTCAAACACCCTTGTGCACCCCCTTCATGCTCACGAAACATTTGCCTTACGCTGCCTACTGCACATATGTGATGCATGCCCTGTGGCTGCAGCACAGGTGGTGGCAGGTTGAGTGAGGCTGGCCGTGAGGGAGATGCACAAGAGGGTGAGTATGGGATAGAGCCATGAGATTGTATGAGGATTGGGTCGCGTGTTAGTGGCGGGTTGAGTACTAGCGAGGTGAGTAGGTGCAGGTAAGATGAGGATGGGGTTTGAGTGGGTATGAGGGGTGATGTGACAGAGTAGTGTTGGCGGTGCCGAAGGAGATGTGGGGTTGGGGCAGTGTTGTGGCAGATGGAGTGTAGGGGAAAGACTTCGTGTTCTCACTGTGGCTGACCTACTGAGGTCATTGCAGCGCCTCCTGCACTGTATGCAGGTGGGCGATATGTTGGTTGCGCAGGTGACCCCCTCTGCCACCTCGAGCCAGGCCTTCTTGGTGGCAGAGGCTGGCCGCTTCCTCCCGCCCGCCGGGTGGAAGATCTCTGTCCTCCCCCTCCTCCTCACCCCATCTGATGATACCTGGGGTGAGGCATCATTAAACTGGGAGCAGCCTTCCCCCTGGGCTGCTCCATGCTGAAATTTGTTCCATTGGTTGCAGCATCTGTCAGTGGAGGACTGTCCCTTTAACTAGAGAGCCTCCAGCTGACAGATCGTACTGCGCATGCGCAGCCCGCCCGACACGCAGACCAGCAGCGTGGACCCCGGAGGAGCAGGTAATTGATTCCTATTAGTGTGTTGCCTGCTACGATCGCGCGGGCAACCCACTAATTTCACCGAGCGTGTTGACCACGCTCCCGAAACCCAACCCGCCGGAAACCCGCAGGCCTGGTAACATCGAGCCCAATATGTCACAGAACCAAGAAGGGGGCAGGCCATATTAGACTTAATAATGAGTAATGAGCCAGATTTAGTTAACAGCCTAACGGTACGTGAACATTTACCTAATAGCGATCATAATATGATCGAGTTCAACGTTCTGTTTGAAAGGGATAAACCCGTATCAGCTACTAAGATTCTAAATTTAGGTAAGGCCGACTTCAAAGGGATGAGACAAAGATTGTCCGCAGTAAACTAGGCAAATGCGTTAATGGGTAAAATGATGGAAAATCAGTGGGAGGTGTTCAAATAAGAATTAAACGTGATACAGAACCAGTTTATACCCCTAAGAGTCAAGAGTTCTACTTGCCGAAAAAAAAAGCCATGGATGATAAATGAGGTAAGGGACAACATAAAACAAAAAGAAAAAGCATACAAAAAGTATCTCAGATCCTGGTGACTGGGAGAGATAAAACAGATAGTAAGAGCTACAAAAAGGGAGTATGAAAAGAAACTTGCAAGGGATATGAAAATCAACACAAAAATATTTAACAATTATATTAGGAAAACAGAGGTGGTCAAGAGCAATTTGGTCCCCTTAAAAACTGATAATGGTGATATTGTAAATGAAAATAAGGAAATGGTGGACATATTAAATAATTATTTTGCGTCAGTATTTACAGTGGAGGAAGAGGATATCATGCCGGACACCCCAAGGAAACTAATTTTGAACCAGGGACGGAGACTCACCATCATTAACCTAAACAAATTAACAATAATGAAGAAAATAATTGCACAAAAGAGTGACAAATGCCAAGGACTAGATGGTTTCCATCCCAGGGTTTTAAAGGAAGTAGGTGAGAATATTGCAGATGCCCGAACTATAATCTTCCAAAGTTCTCTCGATTCAGGAACTGTTCCTTTAGATTGGAAAATTGCACATGTCACTCTGTTATTTAAGAAAGGTGAGAGAGGGAAATCAAGGAATTATAGACCAGTTAGCCAAACATCTGTTGTCAGGAAATTACTAGAGTCTATAATTAAGGATTGAGTGACTGAACACCTTGAAAATTTTCAACTGATCAGAGAGAGGCAACATCCATTTGTAAAGGGTAGGTAATGCCTGACGAACCTGATTAAATTTTTTGAAGAGGTGGCTAAAGTAGTAGACAGGGGATGTTATTTATATGGACTTCCAGAAGGCATTCAATAAAGTCCCTCATAAGAGATTGTTAGCTAAAGTTTAAGCTCATGGAATTGAGGGCAAATTATTGACCTGGTCATGAAATTGGCTGAGCGGCAGGAGACAGAGAGTAGGGATAATGGGCAGGTAATCAATTTGGCAGGATGTGACGAGTGGCATCCCACAGGGATCTGTGCTGAGGCCTCAACTAGTCACTGTATTTCTTAACGACTTTGATGATGGGATAGAGAGCTACATATCCAAGCTTGCCGATGACACAAGGATCGGCAGCATTGTAAGCAGTGTAGACGGAAGCATAAAATTACAGCAAGATATTAATAGATTAAGTGAATGGGCAAAACTATGGCAAATGGATTTCAGTGTAGGCAAGTGTGAGGTCATCCACTTTGAACCTAATAAAGGATAGATCAGAGTACTTTCTAAATGGTGGAAAGCTCAAAACAGTGGAGGTCCAAAGAGACTTAGGGGTCCATGTACATAGATCATTAAAATGTGATGGACAGGTACAGAAAATAATCAAAAAGGCTAATGGAATGCTGGCCTTTATATATAGAGGAATCGAATGCAAGAGGGTAGAAGTTATGCTACAGCTGTACAAAGTCCTGGTTAGACTACACCTGGAGTACTGTGTTCAGTTCTGGGCACCGCACCTTAGGAAGGATACATTGGCCTTGGAGGGAGTGCAGCGTAGGTTTACTGGCCCTTTTGGTCGGGAAGTCAACAAGCAGCATGTTAATGAGGCCCGGCCGATAGAATCATGCAAGTCTGTCTGCTGCTGTTCCCAGACTGGCATGTCACTCGCTTTGGCACATTCTCACCAGGGAGCCCATTGCATCTGTTTAGAACACAGGACTGCATTGTACCTTAATTGTGTCGACTTAGTATTTTAATAGAAGTTGCTATTTTTCCCATTTACTGTAACACATACTGTGTACGTCCTAGTGGTTTAAAGGTTCTGTCTATGATTTTAACACTGGACAATCAGGGAGCAAGAGTTTGCTAAAGCTAGTAACTAAGTTGTACTGCAAAATTGCTTAATGATGTGATTTATATACTAGATTTTATGGTATTTGGGAAGTTCAAAGGGAAATGTATTTTTAATAGGCTGATATGAAAATCCTGGCAAGCTAATTCTTTATTGTTTGGTTAAATACTGCATCCTTCACGTCTACTGCATATTTTTGTTGGACTATGTGACAAAAATTGCAATGAGCATAGGGGGATTTTTGAAGATGAAGGTGTGAGCAGACATGATGGTGCAACTGTGCCCAGAGGATCTTAGGATCATTTCCTGCCTGCTACATAAAGCACTTCCTGTGCAGGTGACCAAATATTGGCTTCATTTTAATGAGGAACTAACCTCCTTGTGACTGGTTTATCTTCTATCATACACTAGTGCCCAAGTCACAAACTGAATACAATGTCATAATATAGAATATAACTATATGATAACCTCTAACT
Organism: Heptranchias perlo; assembly: GCF_035084215.1. Taxonomy (NCBI): domain Eukaryota; kingdom Metazoa; phylum Chordata; class Chondrichthyes; order Hexanchiformes; family Hexanchidae; genus Heptranchias; species Heptranchias perlo. The sequence goes on along the minus strand of NC_090328.1, from coordinate 109,753,832 downwards.
AAACACTCAACTAGGTCATTGGATTAATTTCCATAAACCAGGAGAGTCTCTAATATTAATGGACACATTGGCCCCGATATTTACGGGGAGGCGGGAAGGGTGCAGGGGAGGGCGAAAATGACCGGTGAACGCATCGAGGCTGGGGTGGCAGAGGTACTGCCGAATTTAACGGCAGGGCTTCATTATAAAATTTTTCTTCCATTTCTCGCCCAGCAGCCGGCCCAATTGACAGGTTGGCCGTTTGCCGGGCGGGAAAACCTGCAGCAGGAGACCGCAGCCATGGACCCATGGGGATGAACCCCGGCAATCGGGAAGGAAGAAGACCGGACATCAGTCCTTATGGAGGGGAGGCCGGCCACAATCGCGGCAAGGAGAGAACATCAGTGCTTGTGGGGAGGGGAGGTCATTGATCACTGTATGGTGTGATCAGCATTTGGGGCTTGAGGGGAGAGAGAGGCCGCAATCAGCAGAGAGGTGGCCGAAGGCTTCCTTGAGGGACCTGGGAGGAGGGGGGCGCTCCTGCACCTCCTGGCCCACAAGGAGTGCTGTAAAAGGCGCTTACCTTCTTGAGCTGGCAGCACCCGCTTCCCTTTTACTGATGGGTTCCCCGAGCCGTGGGAAATCCACGTGGCAACTGTTTAATTTAAATCAGGCTCTCAAATGCACCGTGGGTGCGTTTGGGAGCTTGATTTAGCAGTGGGAGGGATAACTAATAACCTCAGCATAATCCAGAATCCACAGATAAGGATGGGAATGTAATTTAAACTACATGCTGTGAATATAGCATCACTAAGCCAGAGTTGAATATTTAACAAGTTTAAACTGACATAGAATTCTGTACCTTTTACATTCCTGAAACGGGATCAATTGGAAGCGGTTGAGTAATTTACAAGTTTCACTTCCTGCTGAATCTGCCCCATTCAAAATGCAGGCAGACTGGGAAACAGCAGGAAATTGTGCCTCTGAAATCATGGGGTTTGACTTTGATTCCCACCTTCCCCCCCGGGCGGGAACGGTGCATGGAAAGGGTTAAAATCATCCGAGTCCACTTACGGGCCCGAGGTCACACCGTTCCCACCCGGCAACATCTTATCTTCACCATCTTTGAAGTTGGCCGAGGCTCTTGCTGCAGGCAGGCAGGGGCCCAATTTAAATCCAAAAGTCTTGGCCCAATTACATCATCAGCGCAGTGACCTTGTTTTAACTTTAACCTTCAGGAGGCCCCTCATGGGGCCAACCCTGACAGCCAAATCACAGAGGGAGTCGCAGAGTGGCCAGAAGAGACCAAGGCAAGTTAAAACTGTTATTTTTCTGTGCACTCCTTATGGGGCAGGAGGAGCAGGAATGCTCCCCTGGGACCTGCAAAGAGTCCTTCGGCCTCCCCAGCCCCGGCTTTGCCTTTCCCTCGCCCAACTGGCATCAATTCTGCAATTCCACCATCCCCCCACCCCCCCTAGCACTTTACTTATGCGGAAGATTAGTTTTCAAGTGTAGTTACTGTTGTTATGCAGGCGAACATTATTTGCAAATAACATGATTCCACACACAGTTCTGTTGACTGAGAGAGGAATGTTGTGCAGGACATTGGGAGAACTCCATGCTCTTCTTCAAACAGTATCATTGGATTTTTTTTATGTCCACCTGAGCTGGGAGATGGGGTCTCAGCTCATTGTCTCATCCAAAAGTTGCACTTCCAGTAATGCAGCACTCCCTCAGTACTGCATTGAAGTGTCAGCCTACATTGTATGCTTATGTAGGCCTTGAATTCACAACCTTCTTACTCAGAGGTGAGAGTACTACAAGCTGAGCCAAGCTGACATTATAAACATAACAATGATCCCAGAAATAATCTACCTCAATATCATGTTACCTTTGCACTCTGTATTTGGCCAGTTTTAATCAAATGGTGAAAACATTTATATTGGAAGGACAATAAAACAAGGATTTGTCTGAATAAGGGGCAAAAGGGATGGGAGCTCAGCTTTATCAGATGTCAAAACCTTATCATTCAGTACTGCAGGCACCTTAATATGGGACAAGAGATCATTGATCTTCCTTGATCTAAAATGAAAGGAAAATTGGAAGTTCATTGTATCTCTGGAGATATAATGTACAGTAAATCCAGTCCCTAACTGAAATAAGATCCAGTCAGACAGTGTTTGGGAACAGACCTGACAAATATTTAACAGATCAACAGGCCAAAAGATTTGATTATTATGTTATAGAAATAATTGAAGTGTATCCCACATGGGAAATATGTACATAAGGGGAAATCTGGCCATGTTTCATGGGCTGTGTCGCAAGTTATATAAAGCTGACAAAAGTTGCCTCAACATAAATCAGGGCAGCTTTGAAAGTGGTGCTGCGGAGGAGCAGGAGATCCTGCCAATAAATAAATTTGTTCTGGTGATAAAAAAGTTAGAGTGGGTCGAGAGCAGTGGCATTAGTTTATATATCACCCCCACCAAGGGTCAGAAGATCATAGAATTATAGAAAGGTTACAGCATGGCAGGAGGCCATTTGGCCCATCGAGTCTGCGCTGGCTCTATGCAAGAGCAATCCAGCTTGTCCCACTCCCCCGCCCTATTCCCATAGCCCTGCAAACTTTTTCCTTTCAAGTACTTATCCAGTTCCCTTTTGAAGGCCATGATTGAGTCTGCCTCCACCACCCCCTTGGGCAGTGCATTCCAGATCCTTCCAAGTTTTGTGTCAACTGCAAATTTTGAAATTGTGCCCTTTACAGCCAAGTGCAAGTCATTAATATATATCAAAAAAAGCACTGGTCCCAGCACTCCTTCCAGTCCGAAAAACAGCTGTTCACCACTACTCTCTGTTTCCTGTCCCTTAGCCGATTCTATATCCATGTTGCTCCTGCCCCCTTTATTCCATGGGCCGCAATCTTGATGACAAGCCTACCCTGCGGCACTTTATCAAACGTCTTTTGAAAGTCCATATACACCACATCAATTAGATTGCCCTCATCTATCCTCTCTGTTAACTCATCAAAAAACTCTATCAGGTTAATTAAACACGATTTGCCTTTAACAAATCTGTGCTGACTTTCCCTAATCAATCCACCCTTGTCCAAGTGACAGTTAATTCTGTCCCAGATTATCATTTCTATAAGTTTTCCCACCACCGAGGTTAAACTGACTGGCCTATAGTTGCCAGGTTTATCCTTTCAACCTTTCTTGAACAAGGGTGTAACATTTGCAATTCTCCAGTTCTTTGGTACCAACCCCGTATATACGGATGTTTGGAAGATTATGGCCACAATTTCCACAGCAACCTAGGATGCATCCCATCCGGACTGGGTGACTTATCTACTTTAAGTACAGCTAGCCATCATTCAAATTACTATCAGATCATTGAAACCACTAAAAAAAGTGGAAAAAAGCAGACACACAAAATCTCCACAAAACGTGGATAAGACATGGAGGGTAGAACCTTAGAAGTTCACAACACAGGAGGCCATTCAGCCCATCGTGCCTGTGCAGCTTTTTGCCAGAGCAATCCAAAACTAATCCCATTGCACTGCTCTCTCCTGTAACCATATACCTTCCTGTGGTTCGAATGTCTATGAACTCGCCCATTAAAAGATGCAATAAAACCACAGTAGCTCAGGTCAAATATTATAATTAAACTGACAGTATTAAATTGTGTTTTTGGCACTGTCGAGGTGGTACCAGATAATAATGAGATGGGGAGAATGTGAGACAGATCATTTACTTGCTTTGTTGGGTGTTCTAGCCACATAGGATATAAATTGCAAGAACAATCATAAAAGATTGATATTACCAGTGGTTTTATGAGCAAACAAATTCCGTCACAACTTTGTAAAAGAAATTTACAATAATGGAAAAATGATTTTTTTCTCTCTCCATTAAATAATAGATATATGAAGGTAGATTTTGCACAGCTTTACACCCAGCACAGATCAAAGAATTAGGAGCAGAGATCAATGTCCCAATTTGTGGAGCTTCCAGTACTCTGCTGATTAATTTTAACTAACAGAAAATGGGGAACACCGCAAATTGAGGGGGGGGGGATTAAACTCTGATCAGTGCTCCTATCCAGTGAGGGTCCACGCCAGCCTTGTATAACTTGCCCTATGGTACTGAATTGCCTCCCAATGAAACCACTTATGGGTACATTTTTCTCCTTAGTGCTTCCAGTGCAGAGCTTTGTGGGCCGCCAGTCCATATCAGAAATTCGGGTACACATCCGATTTGCAGGCCCATGAGTTTCCATGGATGCATTTTAATAAATGGGCCCACAAATTGGCAAAATTACCCTTCATGCTGCATTGACAAATTTATGTCTGGTTATGATTGTAACTGAATGTTAAGCACAGATATTGATAACGAAAGACTATACGCAACACGATGTGGAGATGCCGGTGATGGACTGGGGTGGACAAATATAAGGAGACGCACAACATCTGGTTATAGTCCAACAGCTTTATTTGAAATCACAAGCTTTCGGAGCTTTGCTCCTTCATCAGGTGAAGTGAAGAGATGCATCTCTCCGAAAGCTTGTGATTTCAAATAAATCTGTTGGACTATAACCGGGTGTTGTGCGTCTCCTTACATATGCAACACGATAGCTTTCAAACAATGGGAGAAACCACAAGGATCAATCAGTTGTAAGTTGGACTATTAGCAAGGATAGTCTTCATTTAATGCACCCAGCAGGAGGCTTAGCGAAACAGACTCCGAGATCAAAGGGGATACATTTCAGTTTGAGTGTCATTTTGGTTGACTATTTGTTGGGTCAACCCCTGCCCCGCTCCCAACTGTTTCTCTCTCTCTCTCTCTCTCTCTCTGTCTCTCACTAAAATGGCGAAGTGAACTTAAGCATCTTGTAACCAAATATAGAATCAGTTAGCTTGGGATTAATTAGCTTGAAATTGATCTTTCATCCAGAGTGTCAGTAGAATTTGTTATTTTCATGGAATTAAAAGTAGTAGGAAATTACTGGATCTCACTGTGAAAATGTTATTCTATTCATTCATGTGTCTCATATAAAATAAACCAGTTTGTTGATTTAGAATCTTGCCCAACTTGCTCAAATACTTTTTAGTCCACTTTCCATAAAAATAGGAGAATGCACATGATGGCATGTGTGGGATTAAAGTAGCCAATATATGCAGCATGGGTCCTATTTAATGATCCCCAGGTCACACAATCATTTGGCTAAATGTTGGACAATATAAAATACTATGAAAGGAGAAAAGGACTTGCATTTATATAGCACCCTTCATGCCCTCAGAACGTCCCAGAGCAATTCACAGCCAATGAAGTACTTTTGAAGTGTAGTCACTGTTGTAGTGTGGGGAATCAAGGTAGCCAAATTGCACACAGCAAAATCCTACAAACAGCATTGAGATGAATGACCATGCAATGGCTCTAATATTTACGGGGAGGCATGGAGCGAGTGATAGAGTTGTACCTGCCAAGAAACTCAGAAATGCGGGTAATGGCAGGACCTCATTTGAAATTTTTGTCTCCGTTTCCCGGCCGGCAGCCAGTCACGTTGAGAGGCTGGCTGGCTGTCGGGCGGGGAGGGCTGCGGCACTAGGCTGCAGCCGGGAGTGGAGAGGAGGGACAGGTCACGGGGAGGGGCGGGGTGCGGAGTTTGCGGTCGGGCTCTTCAAATCACAGGTCGGGGGAGGCTTTGGGTCACGGAGAAGGAGGCTAATCATGGCAAGTTAGCTTGGGGGGCCGGGGGGAAGCACTCCTGCTCCTCCAGGCCCACAAACAGTGTTGGAAAGGCACTTACCTGCTGGGTCTGGCCGTTCTCGCCTCCTTCCAGCTGCCAGGTTTTCCAAGCCCTGGGAATCTAGGCCCGCAACTGTTAAACGTAAAAGGCTGCTAAAATTTGAGGCACATAGCCTCATTAACATATTTAAATAACTGACCTGCCTCTCGAGAGGAGGTTAGTCACCTGCCCCCCAACACGCCTCTGATAAAATCAGAAGTAGAGGCGGGTTGTAGTTGGGTTTAAGATTTTAAAAATTTAATCATTCCCCCCCACGCCCCACTCCTGCCCATCATGGGGGGTTAAAATTCCCCCCAATATGTATTTGCTGGTTTTGGTTGGGGATTGTAGGGAACGTGGAATTGTTTGTGGGATTTACTGGTGATGCTAAATCCAGGAGAATATTTAGTGCCAAACCTAAAAATTTGTAACAGTTCTCTTACATAATATAATTGAACAGGGATGAATGGCATAGTTTTTAATGTCATGTTAGCAAGCTGTAGAGCTTGAAATTCAAAAGAGAGGAAGTGATGCTTCAGTTGTACAGAGCCTTGGTCAGACCCCATCTGGGTACTGTGTTCATAGAAACATAGAAACATAGAAAATAGGAGCAGGAGTAGGCCATTCAAACCTTCGAGCCTGCTCCGCCATTCAATATGATAATGGCTGATCCTCTATCTCAATACCATATTCCTGCTCTCTCTCCATACTCCTTGATGCCTTTTGTGTCTAGAAATCTATCTAGCTCCTTCTTAAATACATTCAGTGACTTGGCCTCCACAGCCTTCTGTGATAAAGAATTCCACAGGTTCACCACCCTCTGAGTGAAGAAATTTCTCCTCATCTCAGTCCTAAATGTCCTACCCCGTATCCTGAGACTGTGACCCCTCGTTCTGGAACCCCCAGCCAGGGGAAACATCCTCCCTGCATCCAGTTTGTCTAGCCCTGTCAGAATTTTATATGTTTCAATGAGATCCCCTCTCATTCTTCTAAACTCGAGTGAATACAGGCCGAGTCGATCCAATCTCTCCTCATACGACAGTCCTGCCATCCCAGGAATCAGTCTGGTGAACCTTCGCTGCACTCCCTCTTTGGCAAGCATATCCTTTCTTAGATAAGGAGAACAAAACTGCACACAGTACTCCAGGTGTGGTCTCACCAAGGCCCTGTATAACTGCAGTAAGACATTCTTGCTCCTATACTCAAATCCCCTTGAAATGAAGGCCAACATACCATTTGCCGTCCTAACTGCTTGCTGCACCTTGAGCATGTTTGCTTTCAGTGACTGGTGTACAAGAACACCCAGATCCCTTTGTACATCAACATTTCCCAATCTATCACCATTTAAATAATACTCTGTCTTTCTGTTTCTCCTTCCGAAGTGGATAACTTCACATTTATCCACATTATTCTGCATCTGCCATGTATTTGCCCACTCACTCAACTTGTCTAAATTGCCTTGAAGCCCCTTTGCATCCTTCTCATAACTCACGATCCCATCTAGTTTTTTCTTGTCAGCAAACTTGGAAATATTGCATTTGGTTCCCTCATCCAAATCATTGATATAGATTGTGAATAGCTGGGGCCCAAGCACTGATCCCTGCGGTACCCCACTAGTCACTGCCTGCCACCCTGAAAAAGAACCATTTATTCCTACTCTCTGTTTCCTGTCTATTAACCAATTTTCAATCCATGCCAGTATATTACCACCAATCCCATGTGCTTTAATTTTGCACACTATCCTGTTATGTGGGACTTCATCAAAGGTCTTCTAAAAATCCAAATAAACCACATCCACTGGTTCTCCCTTATCTATTCTACCAGTTACATCCTCAAAAAACTCCAGTAGGTTTGTCAAACATGATTTCCCTTTCATAAATCCATGTTGACTTTGTCTAATTCCAATGATATTTTCTAAGTGTCCTGTTATCACATCCTTTATAATAGACTCTAGCATTTTCCCTACTACTGATGTTAAGCTAACCGGTCTGTAGTTCGCTGTTTTCTCTCTCCCTCCTTTTTTAAATAGTGGGGTTATATTTGCCACTCTCCAATCTGCAGGAACTGTTCCATAATCTATAGAATTTTGTAAGATGACAACTAATGCATCCACTATTTCCATGGCTACCTCTTTTAGTACTCTGGGATGCAGATTATCAGGCCCTGGGATTTATCGGCTTTCAGTCCCATTATTTTCTCCAGCACTATTTTTTTACTAATACTAATTTCCTTTTATTCCTCCTTCTCACCAGGCCCTTGGTTCCCTAGCATTTCTGGGAAGTTATTTGTGTCCTCTTCCGTGAGGACAGAACCGAAGTATTTGTTTAATTGCTCTTCCATTTTCTTGTTCTCCATTATAAATTCCCCCGTTTCTGACTGTAAGGGACCTACATTTGTCTTCAGTAATCTTTATCTTTTTACATACTTGTAGAAGCTTTTACAGTCCACTTTTATGTTCTTTGCAAGTTTACTCTCATACTCTATTTTTCCACTCTTAATCAATCTCTTGGTTCTTTTTTGCTGAATTCTAAACTGCTCCCAATCCTCAGGCTTGCTACTTTTTCTGGCAACTTTATATGACTCCTCTTTGGATCTAATACTATCCTTAATTTCTTTTGTTAGCCACGGTTGGGCCGCTTTTCCTTTTGTGTTTTTGTGCCAGAAAGGAATGTATAATTGTTGCAATTCATGCATTCATTCCTTAAATGTTAGCCATTGCCTATCCACCGTCATGCCTTTTAATTAAGCTTCCCAATCTATCATAGCCAACTCACTCCTCATACCTTCGTAGTTTCCTTTGTTTAGATTTAGGACCCTAATTTCGTATTGGACGACATCACTTTCCATCTTAATGAAGAATTCTATCATGTTATGGTCACTTTTCCCTAAAGGACCCCTCACAACAAGATTGTTAATTAACCCCTTCTCATTGCACAATACCCAATCTAGGATAGCCTGTTCCCTGGTTGGCTTCTCAATGTACTGGTCTAAAAAACCATCTCGTACACACTCCAGGAATTCATCCTCCACAGTATTATTGCTAATTTGGTTTGGCCTGTCTATATGCAGATTAAAGTCACCCATGATTACTGCAGTACCCTTGTTACATGCAATTCTAATTTCCTGTTTGATCCCATCCCCTATTCAGTTTTGGTCACCCAACATCGAGAAAGATATATTGTCCTTTGGAAGGGCTGCAGCACAGATTCACCAGAATGATATCAGGGTTTAAAGGATTGAATTATGAGGACGAGGTTGCTTGCATGATCTATTTGTGGTACTTAGAATAATTTGATAGGTAGTTACAGAAAAACTATTTCCTCTGGTGGGGAATCCAGAACAAGAGAGCATAATCTTAAAATTAGAGATAGGTCATTTATGAGTGAAATCAGGAAACACTGAGGAAATCTGGAACTCTCTCCCCCAAAAGAAGGATGTTGGGTCAATTGAAATTTTCAAGACTAAGATTGATAGATTATTGTAAGTGAATCAAAGGATATGGAACAAAGGCGGGTAAATGGAGTTGAAGTACAGATCAGCCATGATCTAATTGAATGGTGGAACAGACTTTAGGGGTTGAATGGCCTACTCATGTTCCTATGTTAAATTACCATCAGAGGGTAGTCAAACATTTCATAAAGGTTTATATTTTTGGAAGGTTTACCTGCTGTTTGTCACCTTAGTCAGGAGATGAAATAAATCCAATCAGATTCGTGATAGGGCCAATTTTGGATGAAGAAGAAGCTGGCTTGATGGACCAAAAGACCTTCTCGTGTTTCATATTTTTACTGTTTTAGGTGATGTTTGATCGCCTATAAAACCAGCAGAACGGGACATACTATTTAAGAACAATCAATTGAACCTTTTGGATGGGCGAGAGGTCAAAATCCAGCCCAGAATTCTTAAAAAATCAGAACGCAAAATGGTGATTTGTATAATTTCTTGTCGAATTACACTTTGTTTTTTTCAGAGGTTCTGTAAATATCATTAATTTATTATTTTCGTCAGATGAAGAAAACATGAAGAGGCAGTTGGAAATATCTCCTTACTTATCAATCTAACCCTATGTATTTGTGCTACATTTAATATTTGCATTCCGTAATGCTTTCCCTCATTATCTTTATATATTCTTAGAATCATAGAATCATACATCACAGAAGGAGGCCATTTGGCCCATCATGCCTTTGCCAGCTCTCTGAAAGAGCTACCAGTTAGTCCCACTACCCTACTCTTTCCCCATAGCCCTGCAAATTTTTGCTTTTCCAGCATATATCCAATTCCCTTTTGAAACTTACTATTGAATCTGCTTTTACCAACCTTTCAGGCAGTGCATTCCAGATCATAACAACTCCCACTGAGTAAAAAAAATTCTCTTAATTTCCCCCATGGCTTTTTTGCCAATTATCTTAAATCTGTGTCCCCTGGTTACCGATTTTGATTCATGATTTTGATCACCTCTATTAAACGTCCCCTTAACCTTCTCTGCTGTAAGGAGAACAATCCCAGCTTCTCTAGTCTTTCCACATAACTGAATTCTCTCATCCCTGGTATCATTATGGTAAATCTCCTCTGCACCCTCTCCAAGACCTTGACATCCTTTCTAAAGTGCGGTGCGAAGAATTGAACACAATTCTCTAGCTGAGGTCTAACCAGTGATTTATAAATTCTACCATAACTCCCTTGCTTTCATTGAATCATAGAAAGTTACGGTACAGAAAGAGGCCATTCGGCCCATCATATCCATACCGGCTGAGAAAGAGCTATCCAGCTTCATCCCACTCTCCAGCACTTGGTCCGTAGCCCTGTAGGTTACGGCACTTCAAGTGCTCATCCAAGTATTTTTTAAATGAGCTGAGGGTTTCTGCCTCTACCACCGTTTCAGGCAGTGAGTTCCAGACCCCCACCACCCTCTGGGTGAAAAAAATTCTCCTCAGCTCCCCTCTAATCCTTCTACCAATTACTTTAAATCTATGCCCCCTGGTCACTGACCCCTCTGCTAAGGGGGATAGGTCCTCCCTATCCGCTCTATCTATTCCCGTCATAATTTTATACACCTCAATTTAATCTCACCTCAGCCTCCTTTGTTCCAAAGAAAACAACCCCAGCTTATCCAATCTTTTCTCATAGCTAAAATTCTCCAGCCCTGGCAACATCCTCGTAAATCTCTTCTGTACCCTCTCTAGTGCAATCACATCTTTCCTGTAATGTGGTGATCAGAACTGTACGCAGTACTCAAGCTGTGGCCTAACCAATGTTTTATACAGTTCGAGCATAACCTCCCTGCTCTTTATGCCTCGGCTAATAAAGGAAAGTATCCCATATGCCTTTTTCACCATCTTGTATACCTGTCCTGCTACCTTCAGGGACCTGTGGACATGCACTCCAAGGTCCCTTTGTTCCTCTACACCTTCCATTTATTGTGTACTCCCTTGCCTTGTTTGCCCTCCCCAAATGCATTACCTCACACTTCTCCGGATTGAATTCCATTTGCCACTTTTCTGCCCACCTGAACAGTCCATTGATATCTTCCTGCAGTCTACAGCTTTCCTCCTCACTATCAACCACATGGCCAATTTTTGTATCATCTTCAAACTTCTTGATCAAGCCCCCCCCACATTCAAGTCCAAATCATTAATATATACCACAAAAAGCAAGGGACCTAGTACTGAGCCTTGTGGGACCCCACTGGAAACAGTCTTCCAGTCACAAAAACACCCGTCAACCATTACCTTTGCTTCCTGCCATTGAGCCAATTTTGGATCCAACTTGCCACTTTCCCATGGATTCCATGGGCTTTTACTTTTTTGACCAGTCTGCCATGTGGGACCTTGTCAAAAGCCTTTCTAAAATCCATGTACACTGCATCTTACGTGTTACCCTCATCGACCCTCCTTGTTACCTGCTCAAAAAATTCAATCAAGTTAAGATTTTAATTAATTTGCCTTTCATATAAGATTAGTCTTGATCTCAGGAATCACTTATTTATACCTGATACAAATAAAGATTGCTTTTCCTTTCCAAGTTTTTTTCCCTAGTGTCAGCTTTCTTTCTCTAATTCTGCAACATTATGACAAAGACCTCATGCTCCGATTTCAGCTCGTTGCACTGGAAATTGTCTTTAATGTATTTTTTGACAAATTTAGGAGGACAATAAGGATTGTCCTTGATTAACCCGTGCCTTTCTAAATGACAATTTCTGCTGTCCCTCAGAATTGATTCCAATAATTTGCCCACCACCGAGGTTAGACTGACTGGCCTATAATTACTCGGACTATCTCTTTCTCTGTTTTTAAACAATGGCATAACGTTAGCAGTCCTCCAATCCTCCGGCACCACGCCTGTAGCCAGGGAGGATTGGAAAATGATGGTCAGAGCCTCCGCTATTTCCTCCCGTGCTTCTCTTAACAGCTTTTGTACTCTAAGCCTCTTTTTATAAAGCCAAGGATCCCATTTGCTTTTTTAAGAGCTTTATCAACTTGTCCTGCCACCTTCAAAGATTTGTCTATGTGCACCCCCAGGTCTCTCTGTTCCTGCACCCCCTTTAAAATTGTAACATTTAGTTTATATTGCCTCTCCTCATTCTTCCTCCCAAAATGCACTACTTCACACTTCTCTGCATTAAATTTCATCTGCCATGTGTTTGCCCATAATCTTCTTAGTGTATGCTGTGGTCAGGTTACTAAAGAATCTAGACAATCAGTTGAATTGTACTCTGTCACTGTCTTGGAATAAGTTACATTATTTTATGACAAGAATGTGAAAAAAGAGTTTGGTTTGTGGGATTCTCTGTTTAATTAAACAGAACTGCTGCCTGCATATGCCTACTTGCCTCTTTTATAATACATTGGGGAAAAATTGGATGTTGCCGTTTTTGGGCACAGGTAGCGTGATGTGCTATTACCCCGTGCCCAATGACCCCAAGCAGGCAGGACGCAAGTTGAAGCCCATCTGAGGACTCACTTGCAATCAGCGTTCCATTCCAGGCCTTGCATGTGGAATCAATGCAATTCACACTTTCCACCATTAGGGGAGCTCAATCCCTTAAAGGGAGGATGTTTCTAAGAAATCTCTTAAAGGTAGCTGGTACCAGTTATTTGCTGAAAATAACAGTCTACTCTCTCCACGGAGTCTGAATGGAGATCAGACATCGCACACATAAAACACAGATACAGGTCCCATCCCTATGTTTACACACTGATGAGTTTTGCTAAAACATTGAATAAAGGTTGCACTCTACTAAATCCCACATTCTCCAATCTGCATGCCAGATCTCACCAATCTGAGTTGGTACCAGGCCTATGAGAGTGCATGCACCAAGGTTCTCTGCTGATGCACGAGAGACTTTGGTGCAAGAGGCGGACAGAGAAAGGGACATCCTATATCCGCGGGGGGGGGGGGGGGGGGGCAAGAGGCCCTCCAGACATGTACCCAAAAGCCGTTAGGAGGCAGCGGGGAACAATGTCAATGTCAGGCGCACAGCATCATGGACATGGATGCAGTGCAGGAAGAAGTTCAATGCTTTGACATGAGTGGTCAAGGTGAGTGAGGTCAACTGTCAAGTGGCATCGCATATCAAGTGCACCACGCACTACACCCCCCTTCACCCACATACCAACAAACTCACTCTTTCCGTCAGTACTCAACTGTTCCAACCAGATGCTTCCTCTCACCCTTACACATTCCCACTGTTGTAAGCTGCCCACCCACAACTCACAGGCCACACACACACTGGCAGCTACTGAACCACGACAGGCACATCACCCAGACACACGTCCCGCTTTCTTGCAGGAGAAGGTGACGCATATCAGGAGGCAGCAAGTGGCAGTGGCATTTAGCCCCTCGAGCCTGTTCCACCATTCACTGAGATCATGGTGAACCTGTGACCTAACTCCATATACCCAACTTAGCCCCATATCCCTTAATACCCTTGGTTCACAGAAATCTATCAATCTCAGATTTAACATTCACAAGTGAGCTAACATCAACTGCCGTCTGCAGAAGAGCGTTCCAAACATCTCCCACCCTTTGCATGTAGAAGCATTTTCTAACTTCACTCCTCCATGTCTTGGCTCTAAATGTTAGGCTATGTCCCCTACTCCTAGTATTCAAGGCTAGGCGACTTCCAAAAACAGTTACAAATGTTTCAGCAACCAGAAGCAATAATCCAGCCACTAATCTGTAAATCCTGCATGGTCCCTTTAAATAGCACTGGTGGGGTTTCTCCAAGTACTCTAAGACATGTTCAGATGGTCAGGGTTAAGACAGTGCATTGAGTTGAGCGTTAAGTCCCAAAATGGTGTCTATCACTTTAAATCAGGGTTGCACACTGATTGAAGCCATTTTCTCCCTACCTTACATGATTCCAGCGTTCATCATCTGCACCTGCGCAAACTCCAATACCAAGATGGCATCTTGGATGTCGGAGAGGCCGTGTAGCGCCGTAACAACGGGCGCTACACGGCCCAATTTAGCACCCATTGTCTACATAGCTAAGGTTTTAATTAATTGCCTTTCATATAAAATTCGTCTTGATCTCAGGAATCACTTATTTATACCTGATACAAATAAAGATTGCTTTCCCTTTCCAAGTTTTTTTTCCTAGTGTCAGCTTCCTTTCTCTAATTCTGCAACATTATGACAAAGACCTCATGCTCCGATTTCAGCTCCGTTGCACTGGAAATTGCCTTTAATGTATTTTTTGACAAATTTAGCAGGACAGTAAGGATTGTGCCAGGATAAGAATCTCATAAGAGACTCAGAGATCAAGCTCCTTAAAGTCTGCTTGTTTAAAGTTAAACCTTTGCTGGGGAAATGTGAACAGGTTTTGCAAGCAGCTATATTCCTCTATATTAAAGTTAAAGTTGACCTTTCCAATTCCTTGCGTTCAACACTAAGAAAGGCAGAAAAAAATCAATCAAAATTGCAGCACATTAGAGAAGAAATAGATGATCTAAACAGGTGGAGAACACAGAGGATGTCCTTTAGTCCCTGATCCATTCCTCATCATTTCTATACGATATAATCTCTTTGGAATTCAAATACTGATAATTGCTCAATTTCTTAACAGGTAGAATGGAAGCTGCAATAAAATTTGCGGGATAATTTAAAATGAATCCACAGACAGCAAGGATGAACTGTTTCTCGATGGTCATTTTTAAATTCACACATCTCTAAGAACCAAGATTCTGGCCTAGAAATTCAAGCACGCCCAAAAACGAGTGCGGAGAATGATTCCTGTGTCCGAATGAATAGACTTGAGGCGCACGTAATATTGGGCCTCGGGCACTGTTCCCTCTAAGTTGCGCACGTGCGCGGTCGCGCAGCAGCCTGTTGCTTGCCGCGCACTTATTCATTCCATCCGCGCACCAAACCTGGGCCACGAGGTGTCATCATCATCAGTCACATGCGGGTGACTATAAATAAATGAATGATCTTGTTGCGTCTGGTGGATCTTCATATCTGGTGGAGCGGATGCGCTGGAGTTTGGAATTGACGCCGGCCCTCGTGCTTTGTGTCTGCAGCTGCTCCCGGACCTGCTGCCTCTGCTCGGATCTGGCTCTGTGCGCACCCGTGACCGTGGACAATCAGTTTGAGGTGGGTGTTTGGGGGTCGGGGGTGGGTATCCTGGGTGCCGGGTGTGTAAACAACCAGGTCCTGTCGGTCAATCCCCTTTCAGGTTCAATCCCCTCTCTGGCTGAGTTAGCCAATGGTGGGGACACTACATTTACCTTCCGTGTTACTGGTCTAGGGAGGGGCGAAAGGTTCCGTATTGGCTTCATACTTAAATCCAGCGATCCCTCCTGGAAAGTGTATGTGCATTCAGATAAGGTCATTTCTGAATTTCTTCTGCGGTTCCCCCATGATCAAATAACGATCAGCAAACACAGCATTGCACAGGCCAGACCAGGGACTGGACTGCATTCAGGTGCAGCAAGCAGTTGGGAAGGTGAATGGTATGTTGGCCTTCATTGCAAGAGGATTTGAGTACAGGAGCAGGGATGTCTTACTGCAGTTATACAGGGCCTTGGTGAGACCACATCTGGAGTATTGTGTGCAGTTTTGGTCTCCTTATCTGAAGAAGGATGTCCTTGCCATGGAGGGAGTGCAACGAAGGTTTACCAGACTGATTCCTGGGATGGCAGGACTGACGTATGAGGAGAGATTGGGTCGACAAGGCCTATATTCACTAGAGTTTAGAAGAATGAGAGGTGATCTCATCGAAACATATAAAATTCTAACAGGACTAGACAGACTAGATGCAGGGAGGATGTTCCTGATGGCTGGGGAGTCCAGAACCAGGGGTCACAGTCTCAGGATATGGGGTATGCCATTTAGAACTAAGATGAGGAGAAATTTCTTCACTCAGAGGGTGGTGAACCTGTGGAATTCTCTACCACAGAAGGCAGTGGAGGCCAAGTCATTAGATGTATTCAAGAAGGAGATAGATATATTCCTTAATGCTAAAAGGATCAAGATATACTGGGAAAAAGCGAGAACAGGGTATTGAGTTGGACGATCAGCAATGATCATTTTGAATGGCGGAGCAGGCCAGAAGTGCCAAATGGCCTACTCTTGCTCTAATCTTCTTTGTTTCTATGTTTCTATGGACATGGGATCTAGTATTCCACCGCAGGAATAATAACTGAGCCATCGCTATACTCCATTTGTACCACGTATCTTGGCACTGGTGAAGTTGGAAGCACCAACAAGGTGAATGTTTCCAGTTGCACCTCTGGTAGCAGGGCCACCTCTGCCTGCAGCGTTAACAGAAGTACATAGCCTTCACTGGCCGGGTTCATATGTGAAGAATAGCCATTTGGATAAGGTACCAGAGGACAGCTAACGCTCTCAGAGCTGTACCTCGATGTAAGTCATTAACTGAAGAGGAGTAAAGGGAGAAAGGGGAAAAAGTGGCAGATTCCACAAGCAGGGGAACAGTGTGCGTCTGCATGCCTAAGTAGTAAAGGTTTAGGTTTTTGCAATGGTGGTAGCAGTGGTTGTTTGCTTCCATCACTGTTAGGGGACATAATTACTGCTTAAACAATGGCATTTGAATGTGTTGAAAAACATCAGTAACTTCTGCACTGTATTCTCAACAGGCAGATTCTGAGGTCAATTAGAGGCTAATTATTGAGGGAAGTTTCTGTACATTAGCAGAAAATCCCAGGCTCCTGCCCTTGGGAAGAGACAAGGTAATGAAGGTCAGAAAATAGCAAATGTGATGTCCGAAGTGTGACATCTCAAGTGTGATGGACTCATGCTGGATCCAAGACATATACTCTATACCAGGCACAAAAAAATACTAATCTCATGAAAATAATGAACTCCAAGGCACATGTGTACCAGGGGAGTGAACACACCAATAGCCATTTTACTGGACAATTTCACCTTGTGGTTGAACAACCCCTGGCTTGGTAAAGCCCCGATGTACTTGCACCTCATTGCCTCATTATTTTTCAGATGTTTTATTTGCCAGTTCTGCTCCATTTAGACTGAGCTGAACCATTAAACCATATAGCTGCTCTACATGACTCCAACAGAGACACAGCCTTTATTTACACCATAAAAACATCCGAACCAGAGACAGTCACCCTCTTCTCCATCATCTGGCCTGTCAACTACAGACTCTGGGTCTCAATCAGGATGTCCCCATTCCTCTGGTGGCAGTGTTTACTTCTGAAATTTCTATAACCAGTTTTGTTTAATTAAAAATCCTTGACAGCCCGCCTTGTGACAATTATCCATTATTTTGTACATTTGTTCGGTTTGTGATATACCCTGAATAATGTTTTCCAAAAAGATGTTCCATTCAAAGTTGTGATTCTCTTACGGTGGCGCACACACCCTTTATATCGGTGCACAAACCCAAATTCATTCCGTACATGGCCGAAAAAAGTTAGAGGGAACTTTGGCCTCGAGCCTCGTTATCATCAAGCCAGCAAGCTATGGACACGTAATGGACGTCCCCAGGCAGCTCGCCGGAGAAGAAGACTCGAAGATAGGGGCTCCGTGTCACCAGCAGCGCTGCTCAGGTAAGTCCTAAAAGAAGAGTAGGAAGTGTAGCAGTTTGCGGCGATCAGGGAGGGTAACAGCAGGGATTGGGAGGAGTGATGGCAGCAATGGGGGGAGGGTGACGGCGTCAATCAGGCCACATTCGGGGGCGTTGGGTGCAGTGGCTAGCAGCAGCCCGCGTTCATTATATGTGGGGGCGGGAGGAGCGCTCCAGCTCCTCCCAGCACCACATTCAGTTCAGTATATTTTACACTTACCTTGTTGGTTGTGCCCTGCAGTGGTCCCTTTAAGGACCCACCCTGTTAGGGCGCACGTTAACCTGGTTTCCTGAGTGTAGCCGGCGCTGGCTGTGTTCAGGGCAACCCAATATTGTAGAGGGGGATTCAAACAGGTGTTAGATCACTTTATTTGACTATGCAAAAGGCCTAACATCTGTTAAAGGCATGGGCCCTGGACGGCACATTTTTGCCTGCACCAAAATAGCGGTGGTGCACTTCCAGCTCGTAATGAGCGTGCTCTTCCTGCCTACCATATTGGAGGCTTAGGAGGCCGTTTAGCACCGAAAAATGGGTGCTGTACAGTCCAATTTCTAGGCAACAGTGTTTATCAATCTGCCTTCATTTTCATATTCAAATACTTAACTTCAGATTTGTGTGGTTATCATGAATTACATGTCGATGTGTCAGCTACAGCATTGCTCGCAAAAGATGGAAGGAGTCAGTCTTCACTGTGATTTCAACGTGAATCCAAACATATAAACCACATCCTTCTTAGTACAAAATGAAGGGATCTGTGATATAGGACATACAAGGGAGCAATTAGAAGTAACCATGAAAAATCAGATTGAATGTAGCTAGACTGTGAAGACTCTGCAAAGTTCGGCATGCCTTAACTATGGCTAGTCAGGGGCTTCTCTTAACTGAGGACAATTGCTTTAAATTAGCAGCAAATTAGAAGAGATAGCATCAGTTGATCAAGAATGGCTGTTGTTCAAGATTGTCACATGGAGGGCATCTGGGATCTGCCGTGACCCAACAATCAAACCTAGACTGTGGAGCTACGGCAATGACAGCTACAATAGAGCTAAGCGATTCCAAAACCAACGGATCAGGTCAAACCTCCGCAGTCCTGCCACATCCAGTCGTGGATGGTGGTGGACAATTAAACAACTAAGAGGAGGAGGAGGCTCTGTGAACATCCTCAGTGATGGCAGAGTCTAGCACGTAAGTGCAAAAGACAAGGCTGAGGTGTTTGCAACCATCTTCAGCCAGAAGTGTTGAGTGGATGATCCATCTCGGCCTCCTTCCGATATCCCAACCACCACAGAAGCCAGTCTTCAGCCAATTTGATTCACTCCACATGATATCAAGAAACGGCTGAGTGAACTGGATACAGCAAAGGCTATGGGCCCCGACAACATCCCAGCTGTAGTGCTGCAGATTTGTGCTCCAGAACTGGCCGCATCTCGAGCCAAATTGTTCCAGTACAGCAACAACACTGGCTTCTACCCGACAATGTGGAAAATTGCCCAGGTATGTCTTGTCCACAAAAAGCAGGGCAAATCCAATCCGGCCAATTACCGTCCCATCAGTCTACTCTCAATCATCAGCAAAGTGATGGAAGGTGTCATCGACAGTGCTTTCAAGCGGCACTTACTCACCAATAACCTGCCCACCGATGCTCAGTTTGGGTTCCGTCAGGACCACTCGGCTCCAGACCTCATTACAGCCTTGGTCCAAACATGGACAAAAGAGCTGAATTCCAGAGGTGAGGTGAGAGTGACTGCCCTTGACATCAAGGTAGCATTTGACCGAGTGTGGCATCAAGGAGCCCGAGTAAAATTGAAGTCAATGGGAATCGGGGGAAATCTCTCCAGTGGCTGGAGTCATACCTAGCACAAAGGAAGATGGTAGTGGTTGTTGGAGGCCATTCATCTCAGCCCCAGGGCATTGCTGCAGGAGTTCCTCAGGGCAGTGTCCTAGGCCCAACCATCTTCAGCTGTTCCATCAATGATCTTCCCGCAATCATGAGGTCAGAAATGGGGATGTTCGCTGATGACTGCACAGTGTTCAGTTCCATTTGCAACCCCTCAGATAATTAAGCAGTCCGTGCCCTCATGCAGCAAGACCTGGACAACATCCAGACTTGGGCTGATAAGTGGCAAGTAACTTTCACGCCAGGCAAGTGGCAGGCAATGACCATCTCCAACAAGAGCGAGTCTAACCACCTCCCCTTGATATTCAATGGCATTACCATCGCCAAATCCCCCACTATCAACATCCTGGGGGTCACCATTGACCAGAAACTTAACTGGACCAGCCACATATATAATGTGGCTACAAGAGCAGGTCAGAGGCTGGGTATTCTGCGGCGAGTGACTCACCTCCTGACTCCCCAAAGCCTTTCCACCATCTACAAGGCAGAAGTCAGGAGTGTGATGGAATATTCTGCACTAGCCTGGATGAGTGCAGCTCCAACAACACGCAAGAAGCTCAACACCATCCAGGACAAAGCAGCCCGCTTAATTGGCACCCCATTCACCACCCTAAACGTTCACTTCCTTCATCACTGGCACACGGTGGCTGCAGTGTGTACCATCCACAGGATGCACTGCAGCAACTCGCCAAGGTGTCTTCGACAGCACCTCCCAAACCCGCGACCTCTACCACCAGGAAGGACAAGAGCAGCAGGCACATGGGAACAACACCACCTGCACCTTTCCCTCCAAGTCACACACCATCCCGACTTGGAAATATATCGCCGTTCCTTCATCGTCGCTGGGTCAAAATCCTGGTACTCCCTACCTAACAGCACTGTGGGAGAACCTTCATCACACGGACTGCAGCAGTTCAAGAAGGCAGCTCACCACCACCTTCTCAAGGGCAAATAGGGATGGGCAATAAATGCTGGCCTTGCCAGCGACACCCACATCCCATGAATGAATTAAAAAAAAGATGCGTCAGAATGGATAAGCGGCCATGAATAAAATCTGGACATAGGAGACAGGTAGTCAGGGAGCTATTAGATATAAAGGGATAATTTTAGCCTAACCCACTTATGGAAGACAGCTCTGAGTTGGTTCTGACTTTAGATCAATATGAAACCTTTAGCCTTAGAAAAAACATTGATTTTCAGAGTAGAATAATGGCCTGGATTTTCTGAAGGGACCATGTCTCCAGTGGAGCTAGACCCCATCCATCCCAGAGATGGCCCCTTGACCTTGGCTAGATTTCTGGCCATGGGATAATTTGAATGTGGGAGGCCAGCTGCCTGGCCTCCACCAGGGGTTGTGCCAATGGTGGGGGTGACTTGCAACCTTTGGCCTCAGAGATTTGCCACAGCTGGAAAAACAAGGCAGCTGTTGAACTGTTTGAAAAAAATATATATCTTTTTCTCTGTTAACACCTTTTAGTTGTGCTGCTAGAGTGCTGGCACAGGCCCCTTGACCATTACTCCTCCTAGGCCACTCCAACAACTTATGAATGCTAGACGTCGTGGCCCAACAGGCAGCTCAGTGTACAGAGTGGTCGCAGATTTCTCCCATTACTGTCGCAATTATGGGTTGTTAATCCATCAACAATAACCTCCGCTTGATTCTAGCATGAGTGGTTATAAAATAGCAAGTTTATTGGATTGACTTACAACAGAGTTGCACTGCAGATGTCTTCAACATTACATTCAACAGTATAATAGTTATAATACAACTTTCTACAGATTACATTAATGACAAGCAATCAATACAACCTGATCTAACCCGCCAAACTCAAGTTGATCAGACTTAGCCTTCGCAGACTGCCTGTGGCAATGGACTTCCGACCATCCCCTCTTGAGAGCTCTAACTTTTGGGAGGGAGCATGCCCTATCTTTAGACTATTCAGCTGTGTTGTTCTGTACGTTAGCACCACTGGTCTTCTCTCATGGTCGTAAACCATCCCACTGTGCTGACTCTCCAAAAACCACCAAGGGTTGTTTTAATGTCTTTGGGCTCAATTTTAAAAGGGTGGCGGGATGGCCGCGGTGGGAGGGGGGGGGGAGGGGGAATCAATGGGCGCGAGGCAAACCCGACTAATGAAAACTTACCTTTCCCCTCATAACTTAATTGGTGGCCATTAATCTTTTTTCCGGGTTTGCCGTCCGAAAGCTGCGCATTGGCGGAATGTGCACCCGCATGTCAAGCTGTGAGCTGGAGTGTTTAGATTTAAAGGGTCTTTGCTCCAATGGATTTTGCTGGAGCAAAGAGGAAGAAGACCCAATGGAGCAGAACAGGGGCAAAACTGCTTCAAGATTCAGTGATGCCTCACTTCAGCTGCTACTGGTCGGGGTGAGGAGCTGGAGGGAAATATTCTACCCGGCCAACAGGAGGAAGTGCTGTGCCTCTGCCACCAAGAAGGCCTGGCTCGAGGTGGTGGCAGAGGTCACCAGCAGTAGCAATATCTGCCACACCTGGGTCCAGTGCAGGAAGTGTTTCAACGACCTAACTAGGTCAGCAAAAGTGAGTACACTTACTGATTCTCCTGCATTATGTGGTGCACCCCCTCCCCCATAACTCATTCTGCACTGCCAAGACTACTCCATCACATCACTCCTCACACCCACTTAAAGCTCATCCTCAACTTACCTTCACTTCCTCAGCACTTCCTCACCTCCCCATTTGTGACCCCACCACTACCACTCACCCCAATCCTGATCCAATGTAATGTCTCTGTCTCATACTCACCCTCTGATGCACCTCTTTCACGGTCAGCCTCACCCGAACCAATGCATTCATCGGTTGGCCACTTCACCATCACTCACTCACACGTCTGTACTTTCTCCCCTTCTAGGAGAAGAGAGCGCAAAATGCACGTAAGAGGGTGAGGACTGGAGGGGGGGGCCACAACAAATAGTGGTCCTCACAGACACGGAGCAGGAGGCCCTGGAGATCAGCCGCACCCTCGAGTGTCTGTCCATCAGGAACGCTGAGACTGGCACCCCACAAATGTCTGGTGACACAACTTTAACATTCATCGCACACAATATGAATTGAAGTTAACAGTGCTTGCAATGTGGAACATCTCAGTATGCTCATCGCAACATGACACATGTGTGATGATGCTTAATATTGTCTTCTGTTCTCTTACAGACCCTTCAATGACCGCAGTGACGGCAGAAGGTGATTCCTCAGAGCACCTGCTGGCCTCTGAGGGCTCACCGTCACATCTTAGTGAGCCATCCACCAGCGCAGATACTCACACCTCGGTGGGCCCTAGTACTCAGGTAGTTGGGTTGGCACCTGGTGAGTCACCACACACAAGTGAGCACGAGCAGACACTGGTGGCAGGGGCAGCTGTGGAGAGATCGCGTCGGTGGGAGCACTGCTCTCCAGGCTCTGCTCAGCTGGATGCAGATGCTGAACCCTGGGGGCCATCCTTTAAAAGGAGAATGATCGAGGGATAGCAGCACATTTGCGAGGTGCTGGAACAGGTGCCACGCACACTCTCCACAACAGCCCAGAGGATGGAGGAGTGCAACTGCTGCATGAGTGGAATAGTGACACAGGTATGGGAGGGAATCTCTGAGATAGTGTCACAGGGACGTCAGCAACTGTCTGAGATAGTGTCACAGGTAAGTGCGGGAATGTCTGCGATGGACTGAAGTCTAGACTCCATTGAGCTTCAAGCACAGCTCACAAATGAGTCCATTCAGGCCCTGACAACGGCCGTTCGGACTCACGGTGAACAACATTCTGCCGCCTTAAACAGGCAGATAGAAACTTTACAACTGTGCTTCCAAGGCATCATAAGTGACCTCCAAACTGTTCTCCAGCAGGGTGGTAGGAGTGATGTGGGCCTGGTCCAGGAGAGGGATGATGGCAAAAGGGGTTATGGAAGTGGGGACGCCACTCAAAGCGCTCCCACGTCTCCCCCGTTGCCCCCCTCTAAACCAAAGCTGCCTCCTCTTCAGGTGGCCGAGTCTGCCCCTGCACAGGTGCAGGTGGAGCAGCCTTTGGAGGGGCCCTCAAGGGCTCCAGAACCCAGACGGCATAGGCCGAAAGCATCTAAGCAGTCCGGCCATGGACATGAGCAACCTGCCACTACCTCTGCTGCAGCCACAGGGGATGCACCACATAGAAGTGGTAGGAAGAGAAAGCCTAAGGATTTGTGAGCACGCCAGGTATGCACAAGGGGTCTGACAGACTGTCATGTTTTTCATTTATATTTGGTTTTTGTTAAAGCACATTAAATGGTATCAGTCTCACCAGTACTGCCACGTCTTGACCGTCTTTTGTGATAGCGCCCTTTCATGTGCTTCATCATGACCCAGTGGGTCACTTTACAGTGGGTGTATGTGCAGTTACAGGACTGTTTTGTGCAGGGAGGCGGGGGGGGCTGGCGTTGGCGCTGATCTTTCCAGATGGTGTGAGGACTGGATTCTTCTCACTTTCTGATCTTACGAGAACCGTTCACATATCAGTGACTCCCTGGCCTCACGAGCAGCCTGGTGAGCCGTTGCTCCGTCCATGGGTTTGTCGTCCTCCTCCTCCTCCTGCTTCTCCTCAATGTGGATGGCAAATGTGGATTGTGGATGAGGGGATGGGGCCTCCTCAACCGGTACCCCTCTCTGTTGTGCAATTTTGTGCAGGACACAACACACTACTATAATGCAACCCACTCTCACTGGTGCGTATTGAAGCACTCCCCCAGGACGATCAAGGCACCAAAATCACATCTTGAGCAGTCCTATCGCATGCTGAATTATAGACCTGGTGGCGACGTGGCTGTCATTGTATTGACGCTGTTGCTTGCTGATGGGGTTCCTCAGAGGTGTCATGCACCACGTGTGCAGGAGGTATCCCTTGTCCCCGAGGAGCCAACCCTTAGGGGTGTTTGGTGCATGGAAGAAGCCCCGGATGTTAGATTCCCATCAGAATGAACGAATCGTGGCAACTGCCAGGGAATCTGGTGCACACGTGAAGAAATCTCTTGTGGTGGTCACAAACGAGCTGAGCATTGATGGAGTGATGACCCTTTCTGTTGATGAACAGTCCTGGCTCGTGTGGAGGTGCTCAAATTGCTATATGGGTGCAATCGATTGCACCCTTTACACGTGGGAAGCCAGCACAGAGTGGAATCCACTGCCCTCTCCGTCTGGCTGAGGTCGTCCATGGGGAAGTTGACATATTGCGAGGCCCTGCGAACAAGCCATCGGTGACCTACCTTATGCATTTGAGTGCAGATGACTGAGAGATCCTGGCGATGTCACCGGTGGCACCCTGGAATGATCCGGAGGTGAAGAAGTTGAGGGCAGTGGTGACTTTAACAGCGGCGGGCAATGAGATGCCACCAGGCCCAGCCGGGAGCAGCTCGGCATGAAGGAGGCTGCAGATGTCTGCGACCACCTGGCAACTCACTCTCAGCCTCCGTATGCACTGCTCCTCAGAGAGGTCCAGGAAGCTGAGCCTCGGTCTGTAAACCCTCTGACAAGTGTCGTGCCTCCTGCGACATTGCTTCCTCTATTGTTCTCCCCATGCTCTTGTGCAGGTGCCTGTGGCGCAGCACTGTGTTGTGGAGCTCCAAGTGGTGGAAGTGCACGCCGTGCCTGGCGGGGATGGTGATATTCCTCGTCCTCGGATGTACTGGTGAATGCAGCCATCGCGCCCCCCCCATCCTGATGGTGTCAGTTTGAAGAGGTCCGAAAAGTTGGTAAATATGTGTAAACAGAACAATTCTTAGTGGAAACCAAGAATTTTCAGTCGAAACACAAAGATCTCCCAGCCAAAAGTTTGTCTGAGAGAACTGAGTGCCCTGCTGCAATAACTCAGCTTTTATCCCATCTGTCAAACAGGCATTTAAATATCCAAATGGCTGCCGCTGAAACACGACTCCTTCACCATGGCGTGTTTCACACAGCACGGGAAACAGTTTGAGTTAGGGTTGAAATCGCTTGCCTTCTTTGTAAATTGCATTTATTTATTTTTAAACTACTTCAACTAGTTCAATTGTTGCTTTAAATATCGTCCGGTGGGACTTTCAGGATCGGGAACGGCGCGTGAACCCAGATGACTCTGTGTCGTGCACGTTTTTCAGCTTGTTGGAGCCGGGATTTCTGCCCGCTCCAAAAAAACACGATTTTCTTTGTCGTTCCCCGCCCCCAAAGGACTCGGACTTTGCTTTTAAAATTGAGCCCTTAGTGTTTACGTAGCCTTTTACCATCGTCAGGTCTTAGTATGTTTACACTAGGTTAGGCCACCCTTTCTCATGAATCTTACTGTTTTTCTCTATTCTAATGCCTCAGCACTCTTTCAATGGCCTCTTGGGTCTCTGTGAGTTATTTTCCTCACATAGATGTGGACCTTTGCCCTCCTATTTTCGATGCTTGTATTAAACCATATTCATACATTCCCTCCTCTTAAACCTGAGTGGAACCACTCTGGTTCAATTATAGCATATAGAAACAGGCCATCTCTTCACCTTTAGTTGTGTATAGTTCTGAAGTGTCAACATGCTCTGTCTCTTACAAACTGTTGTTCATACACATACAGAGACACGACTTCATCCCCCTCCTGTTAACACCGCCCTTTTACTAAATGTTTGGGAGCTTTATGCCAGCTATGCGAGATGGGATATTGACCATGCTTGGCTCCTGATTTCACCCAGGTTCAATTTTCACTTTATCACTCAACTATCTCTTTGGCCTTGCCTAAGATCATCTTGACTTTACATAAGCACACATAAACATACATATATATTGCTTCTAAGTTTCATTTGGTTAATACAGAAACCTACAGTATATCATAATATCAAGAATCATGGACTTAAACAAATCTCCAGCTCTCCTTTTACTGATATCCATCTTGTGGATATTTTCTTAAGTATTATTTCTCCCTAGCCCATTGTTAACTGAAAGGAACCTAACCCTGAATTTTGGAAATCCAAATGACTATGTCCCTCTTCACTTTAATTTCAATCCCTCTGATTGGTACCAGTGTTACCTGATTGTTTCATTAATTAGTTGGTTTTTCTATGGGGCATGTATCAGTACTTTGTTTAAAAGATTCTCTCACTCTCCTGAGCCACAATAACCATTTCATGTTGTGCAGTTGTTCAGTAACTGAGCATGAGTAACTGAGATCCGTTCTTCAGTGCATCATCACCACGCACTTCCTCATACTGATTGACTCACACGCAACATATCGTATATTAACTTTCTGCTGGCCAATTTCTTTTCCCTCGTGGTATTTCTGAATGTGTTTCCATGGCACACGTCATATGTCCAGTAAGATTCAATCCTGTAAGAGCAACTGCTCTGTTTAAAGTAGTGTAATTTCTCTGTTTCTATACTTTAATTCTCAATCCCTTCCTCTCATCCAATTTTACTCATCCCATTAGATTACCATTTCATCTCATTCATGAGCCTTGGAGGAACTTTACTGTCCAATACAATATTTACAGTCCAATATCTCAACATATTTTTTTGTTTATTTTACTTAAATTCTTCTTGGACCAGTTTCATTTTCCTAATTCGAGAGCAGTATTGTTGGATGGATAAGACTTGTTAATGTACAATTTTAGTTCCCCCCAAAATACTTTCTTCCTTGAATCACAGCATTGGACAGGAACCATTTAGACTAGACTTCTTTTATTTTAAAATATAATTTGATTGTTCTCTTAAACTACAGGTGAATTTTCCCTTCTTGAGTGCTTGAACAGCAACTCGTATTAATTTATCTTTATCAGTTCCAATTTCAGAAACAAGTTATGTCCAGGCTTTGTTGTTTTACAATAGAGACAGAAGTGTTTGTAATTACGCTTCAGTAGTAATCCTCCCTCCACCCCCACTATAAGCACTCCGTCTCGGAAAATAAATGGGTTGAAGTAAAACAAATCAAAACATTTTTAAAAGAGAAAAGCAACTTGGATCAAGGCTGATGATTGCTTTTCCTTCTCTGTGGAATTTTGAATTATCGAAATCCAAATTTTAAGTCTTAATCCAAAACGTCACCATGCTGTGATATTTGATGTCTGCTGGTGTCTGCAGATAAGGGGGGTGATTTTACCACCCGCTATCGGGTGCGTTCTCGGCGGGGGGGCCCCGAAAATCGGGGAATCCCGGAGCGGAACTAGATCCCGTCTCGATCCGGCCCACTTCCGGGTTCCCCAAGGACGCACCGGCGTGCGCGCGCAGACCCCGCAGGTGGGAATCCCGCAGGCAATTAAAGCCAGCGGGATGCCACTTTATCTTGCTCGTACAGGTCGTTTACAGGCCTGATTGAGCTGTTTTATTAGGAAGGGTGGGATTTTACTTTGAACTCAGACTGTTTCCCATACAGGGGGAAACACTCCCACTTCAAACGGACGTGTTGCAGCCAGCAGCCTGTGGCAGCTGCCAAGGTGCATTCCACAGGTGGGGGGGGGGGGTGGGGAGACCCTTCACCAATGCAGGAGGCCACTCCGTCACATAGGGCAACGCTTGCCCTCCACCACCCTCCTCCTAGCAAGAAGATTCACCGACGTGGAACCGCAACCCTGGTGCGAGGACACACTTACCTACCTTGCACAACCCCTCAGACCTACACCTTCCAGATGGGGGCTGCCTTGACATCCTCGGAGGACGAACAGCATCACCAGCCTCAGCAGCCTCGCAGGCCACGCCGTCCACCTCTGACACGTGGAACCCCACAACACGGTGCTGTGGCACATCCACCTGCACAGCAGGAGGGAGGGCAACCGCAGAGAGAGGTGCATCGCAGAGGGCACTACCCTCGCCACAGGGTCCACAGACCGAGGCTCAGCCTCCTGGACCTCTCTGAGCAGCAGTGCACATGGAGGCTCAGAGTCACTCGACATGTAGTCGTGGACATCTGCAGCCTCTTTCATGCCGAGCTGCTCCTGGCTGGCCCGAGCACCATCTTCTTACCTGTCACTGTCAAAGTCACCACTGCCCTCAACAACTTCTCCTCCGCATCCTTCCAGGGTGCAACCGGGGACATCGCCGATGTCTCTCAGTTGTCTGCGCAGAAGAGCCCTGCAAATACATCTACACCCACTCTGCAGTGACACTATGGGTGGCATCAGTTGTGGGTCTTCATTGTGATCCTCAGGAGCGGGCATTATTGCACCAACCAGACAGGATTCGCGAAGACATGGCAGTAGTGGTGCCAATATAATATGTAATGTGGGTTGTTCAGAAATTCAATATAAATAACACCCATGACAAACCCTCAAACACCCTTGTGCATCCTCTTCATGCTCACGACACGTTTGCCTTACGCTGCCTACTGCACATATGTGATGCATGCCCTGTGGCTGCAGCACAGGTGGTGGCAGGTTGAGTGAGGCTGGCCGTGAAGGAGATGCATGAGAGGGTGAGTATGAGATAGAGCCATGAGATTGTATGAGATTGGGTTGAGTGGTAGTGGCGGGATGAGTACTGGTGAGGTGAGTAGGTGCAGGTAAGATGAGGATGAGGTTTGAGTGGGTATGAGGGGTGATGTGACAGAGTAGTGTTGGCAGTGCTGAAGGAGATGTGGGGTGGGGGCGGTGATGTGGCAGACGGAGTGTAGGGGAAGGATTACGTGTACTCACTTTGGCTGACCTACTGAGGTCATTGGAGCGCCTCCTGCACTGTGTGCAGGTGGGCGATATGTTGGTTGTGCTGGTGACCTCCTCTGCCACCTCGAGCCAGGCCTTCTTGGTGGCAGAGGCAGGCCGCTTCCTCCCGCCCGCCGGGAGGAAGATCTCTGTCCTCCCCCTCCTCCTCACCCCATCTAATGATACCAGGAGTGAGGCATCATTAAACTGGGAGCAGCCTTTCCCCTGGGCTGCTCCATGCTGTAATTTTTGCTATTTTCTGCAGCATCTGTCAGTGGAGGACTGCCCCTTTAAATAGAGCGCCTCCAGCTGACAGATCTTACTGCGCATGCGCAGCCCGCCCGACGCGCAGATCAGCAGTGGGGAACCCGGAGGAGCAGGTAAGTGGATCCAATTAGTGAATTGTCTGCTACGATCGCGCGGGAAGCAGACTAATTTCACCGGGCGCGTTACCCACGCGCCCGATAGCCCCCCCGCCGAGAACCCACAGCCCTGCTAACATCGGGCCCAAGGTCTTAAATTCTTTACACCGCTGGATGTTTCCTGCATCAACATTTCTCCAGCAAAGGTTGCTCCGTAACTTTGTGGAGCCATTTTTATGTCAAAGAACTACTCTCGGTAATCCTGCACCATCAACACTCATGCGGTCCCATAAACCATGGCCCCCTGTTTAAAAAGAAACACAGAAAATCCATTGTGGCTCTTCTTGAGTTAATTTGTCAATTCATGATTTCATGATTTCATTCTGTCACCATGGGGAAATATCCAATTTAATTATGCCAATTATTTTAAATAAAATGCAAAGGTTGTTGTTTGGTGAATTAAAAACAGATGTCGGTGACCTTGGAAGGGATTAACTTCTAAGCAGAAATAAAACAATGGAGCCAAATATCATCAGACGTACACAGTGTTCTCAGCGTACCTCAATGACGCTTTTACGTAATTTAAAAAAAAACTTTTGTGTCAGGAGACAGCATTTCAGTTCATTCATCTTAGTTTTTAGTTAGTCCAGCATTTCCAGATTTTTTTTTATTCGTTCATGGGATGTGGGCGTCGCTGGCGAGGCCGGCATTTATTGCCCATCCCTAATTGCCCTTGAGAAGGTGGTGGTGAGCCGCCTTCTTGAACCACTGCAGTCCGTGTGGTGAAGGTTCTCCCACAGTGCTGTTAGGAAGGGAGTTCCAGGATTTCGACCCAGCGATGATGAAGGAACGGCGATATATTTCCAAGTCGGGATGGTGTGTGACTTGGAGGGGAACGTGCAGGTGGTGTTGTTCCCATGTACCTGCTGCTCTTGTCCTTCTAGGTGGTAGAGGTCGCGGGTTTGGGAGGTGCTGTCGCTGTCGAAGAAGCCTTGGCGAGTTGCTGCAGTGCATCCAGTGGATGGTACACACTGCAGCCACTGTGCGCCGGTGGTGAAGGGAGTGAATGTTTAGGGTGGTGGATGGGGTGCCAATCAAGCGGGCTGCTTTGTCCTGGATGGTGTCGAGCTTCTTGAGTATTGTTGGAGTTGACATAGAGACAAAAGATTAAGTTTAACTTAGCCCAAACAAATTTATTTTAGCAAAACGTTTTCAAACCTTTTAACTTTGCAGATCAAATTCCCATTGTTGTTAAAGCATTTCCAACATTTATTTAAGACAATACTTATTCAAGCAATCGTTGGACTTTTCTGAGTTCTGTGGGGATGATCATTTAGTTCTGATAATGTACCAATTTATCTATCAAACGTGCCTTTACTTTTATTATAGCTGCCAAATGTGTTCAATTTCGGGACAGTTCCAAAGGTTTGTAAGAGGTCAGCGGTGGGTAATGGCGTTCCATCCATTGAGGTGAACCCTCGTTTCTCCCAGATAGGTAAATAATCAGTCAGTAATAAACAAGTAAAATGGCTGCCAGAGAAAATGGTCAGAGCTCATTCCCCGACATCCATCTGGAGGACAGAGGCCGCTGTGGCTAATTCAACTTGTTATGCCAATCGACCTCCAGCTAAATCTTTTAATGCACCTGACAATAACAAGTTGGTGGGGGTGTGGGCGGTCATAGGTACGACTTCATCCGTTGATATAGGCAAATTTGTTAGCGGCCCAGTAGACAGTTAAAAGGTTTTTCTCATAGGCAGTGAACATCTATTCCACCGATGACAGTGTTTGAGAGGCGTATACCACAGGCACCTGAACATCATGTTGTTCTTGGAGCAAAATAGCCGACACCGCAATGTCGCTGTTCGCTATTTCGAGCGAGTATGATTTGCCAGCCTTTGGGATTTAATTTTAATCCACTCACTATAATTACTTCTAACAATTCTTTTAACAGATTGTAATGAAAAATGGCAGGGGAGCTGTGAAATCCCTGTGGTTGACAGGTCCAAGTATACTGTTGCTCCCATAGGGTGAAAGCAAATTGATATTGGCACTGACTGGTCAATCTGTGCTACTCGGTTTATTGAGCCACACTCATTCTTGTGTTGTGCCCAACAGGGGCAATCTTCAGCAGTTGACCAAATTCTCTCCGTTTGTGTCAGAGGCGCACTGCTAGGTCATATTGACCTTGTATTCCTATTAGCAGCCCTCCTTGCGGAGAGTTTGCACCCATTTGCCACAAAAACGTATTTACCGTGTCCACTACCACATTGTTCTTTCCCATCCAATCTACTCCTAAGATACCAACCTCCGTCTCCTGTTCTTTCTGAGTCCATACTACCGTGTGGCGAGTGTTTACATCCCCTACTGTGACTTCCGTCTCTACCATCATCCCTACATCTCCTCCTCCTCCAAATCCCCATAGCCCTGACTTTCTTAGGGTGGCGCTGAGCTTTTACAGCTTCCACACTGTGTGGAGGGGAGGGAAATGCTGGGGAAGGTAGGATCGGAGTGATCTAAGCGTTTCTTCAAGAATTCTATCTCCTGTCTCAGAGTGTCTATCTCGGATTTTAATCTTTCCTCCAGCTCCTGGATTTTCTTTTGACAGTGGGTATGATCTCCCGCTCCTGCTACACTATGCTGATCATCCTGGTTTTTGATTTAGGACTCCTCATAGAGCACTACTTAACTCATCTACCTTCTTTTAATCACATTTTATCCTGGCCTTCCTGTTGTTGTACTTCGGCATTACATGCTATTAATTTTCTGGCTGTATTTGCACCTTCAGTTTGAAGGTAATCTACTGACGCAGCCAAAGTCGTGTTGTAAGCAGTTGTATGAGCTAAATGATTTTCCACCTCTAATTTTTGTTCCATCAACTTTTTGTTGAGGTCTCCCTCAGTTTCTAATTTAAGTTTTATAATTTGCTATCCTCGCCATAACACAACTATAGCTCTCCAATTTTTCTTTACCACATGCTTTTTTAACTAACTCTTCTATCTGCTCAAGGTTTTCTGCTTTTTCTATCAAGGGGATACGAGATATCCTTTATTTAATCTTTTCTGTTTTTCAGTCACCTTTTCTGACCACAGCCAATCACACGATAAAAGGGGTGCTGTCAATTTTGCTGAAAGCTTTCACATTTTAGTACAACCAAGATGATTATCCCAAAATTATCAAAATCGATGCCCTGTACTAGATAACAAGATATCGTTCTTTGATTTACAGTTACACACATTAAATCCGTACACATCAACTCATACACACCAATACTCAGCACAACTTCAATCAGATTAATTCATGCTCACCAATACTCAGCATAACTTCAATCAGATTAATTCATGCTCACCAATACTCAGCATAACTTCAATTAGATTAATTCATGCTCACCAATACTCAGCATAACTTCAATCAGATTAATTCATGCTCACCAATACTCAGCATAACTTCAATCAGATTAATTCATGCTCACCAATACTCAGCATAACTTCAATCAGATTAATTCATGCTCACCAATACTCAGCATAACTTCAATCAGATTAATTCATGCTCACCAATACTCAGCATAACTTCAATCAGATTAATTCATGCTCACCAATACTCAGCATAACTTCAATCAGATTAATTCATGCTCACCAATACTCAGCACAACTTCAATCAGATTAATTTTTGTTTGAGATAATCTCATGTCTGGAATTTGAGACTCTCACATTTTTATAAGAACCAGAATTTTACTGGGATCACAATAAAAGTCTGGTTTCCACAATTTAATAGGTTAGTTAACCTCAATAAGTCCAATTTTAATTCAGCAATATCAAAATTAAACATACGACAAAACAGGTAACAGAACAGATTATCAATATAACACGTGCTCACTAAAACCCAGTAAATTACAACATGTTTTGTTTCATTCTTCTTCAGGCACGCCTTTCCAAGAACGGTGAAAATACTGGAAATAACTGCTTTCACAGCTAAACAAATCTTTGATACATTACACAAAAGAGGAAAATACATAAGAATCATTAAAAAGGGGCCATAGCCTACAACAACGAAAAGAAAGCACACGCAATGAGGACAGGCTTTTTAAAGAGACAGTACACTGAAAACAAAAGAACACATTCTGTAGCTTGTGATCCTCTCCCTTTCTCCTTCTTGATTCCATCATAGAACCCCATTCTGTACCAGCTCAAAGTCTCAAGCTCACAGAATGTGTCCTCACCCAAGTCTGGTGTGGTGAAGGTCCGTCCATCTTTCTCTTTGTTCTTCTTTCAAATTACCCTTCTGAATTTCAACTTCCTCTCTCAACCTCCCTAACTCTTGTGGCTGAAACTACAAGACTCCTGCTTTCCCATACTCCTTTTTACTTTCCTTCTCCCTTACCAATTTCTCCATCTTAGTTTCTATCTCCATAAAGTCTAACAGAAGTTCCTATTTTAACTGCTTGTCCTCCTACACAATTTCTTTCCTATTTTCTCAAGGGCATGCATGACCCTAATTTTAACTTCTCCACATACATGTGGATTGTCGAACATAAACCATCGCCATGGTTTATTCTCCCACGGGTTTGAGGTGCAGCTACCTCACCCGGTCACAACCACATCCTCCCCATCTCGAGTTCTCTTAACACTCGCTACCTCAAACCTTTAAAACTCGAGCCCACCCAGGGACGCCAATATTGGCGGATTTCTCGCGTTACTGTTGCAACTATGGGTTGTTAAACCATCAACAATAACCTCCGCTTGATTCTAGCATGAGTGGTTATAAAATAGCAAGTTTATTGGATTGATTTATAACAGAATTGCACTGCAGCTGTCTTCAATATTACATTCAACAGTATAATAATTATAATACAACTTTCTACAGATTACATTAATGACAAGCAATCAATACAACCTGATCTAACCCGCCAAACTCAAGTTGATCAGACTTAGCCTTCGCAGACTGCCTGTGGCAATGGACTTCCGACCATCCCCTCTTGAGAGCTCTAACTTTTGGGAGGGAGCATGCCCTATCTTTATACTATTCAGCTGTGTTGTTCTGTACGTTAGCACCACTGGTCTTCTCTCATGGTCGTAAACCATCCCACTGTGCTGACTCTCCAAACCACCAAGGGTTGTTTTAATGTCTTAGTGTTTACCTAGCCTTTTACCAAGATCAGGTCTTAGTATGTTTATACTAGGTTAGGATGCCCTGTCTTGTGAATCTTACTGTTTTTCTCTTTTCTAATGTCTCAGCACTCTTTCAATGACCTCTTGGGTTTCTGTAAGTTATTTTCCTCACAGAGATGTGGACCTTTGCCCTCCTATTTTCTATCTTTGTTTTAAACCATATTCTTACAAGAGTTCAATAGGAGAAAACAATGGGGAATATGGTGGATGTTGTTATTTGCTAATTTTAATTTAATTTGTATGTGCTTACTCAACATATGGTGCATTTTAGGTTGCTGGGTTTGGCCACTGAGTAAGGGGAGATGTGTAGGAATGCAGCAGAGCATGTCCCCAAGCAAGTTTCCACCTGTGCCCACCCCAGATCTGCCACAAAATTGGCAAGACGTGCATGGAAGGTCTAGCCCAAACTCTCAAACTGTGACCTTCTTGGGATATTTATCATTACTACTGAAACACCCAATCCTATTTGCAGTATTGATCTGAGGCATCTAACTAAACTGGAGCTAATTATACAATAAAGTCCAGGTAAAGATGTCATTCCAGCTGAGATGTAAATAGGTGGTTATACCTGTATACTGGAATTGTTTTAACTGAGTGTTTAAAAGCCAGACACAGTCAATCCCTGAAGAACGTTGAAGAGGCATCCTTTTATCCGTACTGAGAAAGGGAGCCAAATTCCTCTGAAGGAAACCGTGAAGCTATTACATTTCCATCAATTCCATGTTAGACTTTCTGCACATGAATACTGTTAAGCTTGTGATCTGCCATTGACAGAGTATGCAGGGGAACAAACTCCAGCTGCTTTCCATCAAAAAGGATCAAACAATCAAATGTCGTCTCTGCTACAGATTTCTGAAAAATGTCTCTTCCATTAGTTCCTGTGTATTGCAACCTTAATTACTTTTCAAGCACTCTTCAGTTCAATACATAAACCCTCCACCTGGAAAGCCTCCAGCACTATGATAGAATAGGAAAGGTCATTTTCATTATTGACGCTATGTATGAATCCTTAATGTACTGTGTGAAAATGGGAGGATATGGGCTTTAGATTGGTTTAGTATCAATACTCATATAAAGCAGAGCATCTTGCTACTTTCTATTTGGAACTAATATGAGCTGGACAATGGAAAAGGAAGGTGATAAAGCCGAGCTTGGTATTTCACTAATTCAATGAGGATGTAAGACAATGGAGGATGTATCTCATGAAAGTCTCCAGATTTGGATTGTGCTGATAATATTGTACTCTTAGAGGTTAAAAGAATCTGCCAGAGATCATGAAAAGTTTGTGAACAGTTGCTGCTACTATTGTATTCAGGATTAATCAGACAAAAATAAAATGGTGCAGTATGTCCTGCTTGTCCATTAAAAGTACACTGTTTAGAAACCATGCAGCAGGCAGCATTCTTAATGTATTGAAGCAGCAACTCTGCAAGTCGTGGAGGGAATGCCAAGAGCCTTCCAGACCAGATTGGCCAAATCTAAAATTTTCAGTAATTAGCTAACATGCAGTTATATTGATACATGAGTCCAACAATCAAACAGTACTGCCTTCACAGTTCCATCACAGTGTCTGTGCCTCAATGAAGCACAGGGACTTACCTAATCCCAAAGACAAAAGAACACGGACAGGAAAAACCATAGTGGCTACTGATGTGAACTAAACCATATGTAGATGAACCAGTCAGCCTGATGTTACCACTCGTGATTATCACTTTTTGCCTTCAGTGGTTAGGCTAGGACTGAGGACAAAAAAAATCCAAAGTGATATTAAGAACACTGTACGCTATTTTTTTTTAACTTGCCCTGCAATTTTCCTCCACACTCCTTCTGAAGGTATTGGCTCTGTCTGCTAGGGTATAGTTCCACAGCCATTAGTCAGCCTCTGGTATACTGTCCAAGGGGCCATTCCTGGCTCCTGGGGTTCTCTTACCCCAGTCTGATGCTGCCTTCACCTAATTTTGACTCATGCACAGTCTTTCTAGCAGTAGCCAAGGGAGAGCTCTTAGGGACAGTGGCTCTGTTTGACTCAGTTATATGCTATGTTTACTACCTCAGAAATCAGGAATATTAGACTATGGCACTGAAATTTGAGTGCTGCTGCTGTACTACTAGAACAGTGGTGGAGCGGGACTCCTGTCCACCTGATGCCAAGGACAAAGTCTCTCCCAAATTGCGGGGATGGAGTCATTTCTATAATCGTGGCATGTGACCCATGGCTTTAGGGGCACATCACCATGGTGGGAAAGTGGAGTTGAGGTAGAAGATCAGCTATGATCTTATTGAATGGTGGAGCAGGCTCCAGGGGCTGTAGGGCCTACTCCTGCTCCTATTTCTTATGTTCTTATGTTCTTAAACCTCACTCATTTCTCTCCCACCTTGGTTCAAACTGTTAGGACCAGAAAAGTCTATAATGGTCCATTTAGCTGGTACCAGTACCAGTATCTAA
This sequence comes from Heptranchias perlo, assembly GCF_035084215.1. NCBI lineage: Eukaryota > Metazoa > Chordata > Chondrichthyes > Hexanchiformes > Hexanchidae > Heptranchias > Heptranchias perlo. Next base: position 109,716,514 of record NC_090328.1, on the reverse strand, counting down.
GAAATATCCACAATGCTCAGACACCACCAACTCCTTCCCAACCTCAGGCCATGCTCCATCCCACTCCAGCCCTGCTGAAAGCCTCATCTCCTGCCACGCACCCACCCCCAGTTTCTCCCTCACCTGTATGTGTTGCATTGTTCCCAGAATCATCAGTACTAGTCAGAAATGTGGCCTAACATTCATCTCTCCCTGTGAGACCAGTTCCCACCCCTCCCATGCTAGAACCCAGAGCTCCCCATTTTCTTCTAGCCTGGATTCTGTTTACTCCTAGCCTCAACTTTTACTTTATCCAACACCCATCCATGTTGTAGCATCTCCGATGGACTCTCCTCACTCAGTCTTAGCTTCTTCCTGCCTGCCCAAGGCCCTCACCTCCAGCCAGTTATATTTTGCCTCTTGTCTTGCTACTTATCTATGACTTTAAAAGAGGGATAAGACAAAAATTCAATAAATCAGTCAAGAAACATGTGTGAAGCGTATACAGACATAGTAGAAAATATACCAAATAGAGAGGACACAGAGGGAAGGCCAGGAAGTAGAGTGAGAAATAGATTCAGAGAGAAGCAAACAGGGTGGAACAGACATGATGAGAGAAACCACGTGAAAGGCACACAAAGAGATAGAAGAAGAGAGAGACAGAAAGAGGAAACGGAATTGAAACATGGGAGAGAACCAGAGACTGTTATAGGAAGAGAAAAAGGCAATATTTATTGTTGTCTGTGAGCAATGATACAAGAGATTAGTGTATATAATTAGATATGACCATATTAATCAATTTATTTGACAGGACACAATATATATATATGGGTGTATGAATATGGCACAGCAATATTTCCTCTTTGGGTTTATTCATCACTTTTATGGAAAGGAAAACAAAGTGTGGAATGATCTAAAAATGTATTTATTTTCATTCCGTCTAGTGTATCAATCTCTAAATAATCTCCCTCCTTTGAATCTGAAGAACTGGTAATTGAAATGTTGTATTGATGCAGCACTTCAATGAAATGTGATTGTGCTGCATATAAGATTATATATAATGACATTGTGCTGTTTGGTAGAATGCATCAAAGGAAGAAACCTTTATTTTTAATTTTTTTTGGGCTCATCAAGGGGAGAGATATTATTCCTGGGGAATGGAACTCTTCCTATTTCAGATAGCCAGCATCGGCATCGAGCACTCCCAGATCAAGAATAGAACAATTGAATGCAGAGTAAAGTTACCTCTACTTTGTCCTAATCATTTGCCTCAGCCCAACCTCAGATGAGTGCTCCCTACTGTACCACTGTGGCATTTTTCCCATTTCCAACATCAGCCATTCGGATACCTGTCAGTTGTTAATTAGGTGTAGTTTTGTGCTGTAGCCCCATGCCCACTAGGGAACTGGATTGAGACTGCCTGAACTCATTTCACTTAGGATCCTTACAGCCAGCAGTCAGAGGAGACTTTCGCTCCATCAGTGTAGACTGGATTGGAACCCAGGTCTCAAAGACGAAAGGCCAGTGTGTAACACTGCACCACACAATTTATTTTTCCAAACTTCTTTTTTCGAATCAAACTGAAAGAAATTAATTAACATTAAAATAAATTTTAAATAAGTGATTTCTAACTGGGCACAGGTAAGTGTTCCTGTGAGCTTAGTTTCCAAACGCCAATCAATAGAAGCTGGTGGTGAAGGGAGTGAATGTTTAGGGTGGTGGATGGGGTGCCAATCAAGCGGGCTGCTTTGTCCTGGATGGTGTCGAGCTTCTTGAGTATTGTTGGAGCTGCACTCATCCAAGCAAGTGGAGAGTATTCCATCACACTCCTGACTTGTGCCTTGTAGATGGTGGAAAGGCTTTGGAGAGTCAGGAGGTGAGTCACTCGCCGCAGAATACCCAGCCTCTGACCTGCACTTGTACCCACAGTATTTTGTGGCTGATCCAGTTAAGTTTCTGGTCAATGGTGACCCCCAGGATGTTGATGGTGGGGGATTCAGCGATGGTAATGCCGTTGAATGTCAAGGGGAGGTGGTTAGACTCTCTTTTGTTGGAGATGGTCATTGCCTGGCACTTGTCTGGCGCGAATGTTACTTGCCACTTTTCAGCCCAAGTCTGGATGTTGTCCAGGTCTTGCTGCATGCGGGCACGGACTGCTTCATTATTTGAGGGGTTACGAATGGAACTGAACACTGTGCAATCATCAGCGAACATCCCCATTTCTGACCTTATGATGGAGGGAAGGTCATTGATGAAGCAGCTGAAGATGGTTGGGCCTAGGACACTGCCCTGAGGAACTCATGCAGCAATGCCCTGGGGCTGAGATGATTGGCCCCCAACAGCCACTACCATCTTCCTTTGTGCTAGGTACGACTCCAGCCACTGGAGAGCTTTCCCCCTGATTCCCACTGACTTCAATTTTACTCGGGCTCCTTGGTGCCACACTCGGTCAAATGCTGCCTTGATGTCAAGGGCAGTCACTCTCACCTCACCTCTGGAATTCAGTTCTTTTGTCCATGTTTGGACCAAGGCTGTAATGAGGTCTGGAGCCCAGTGGTCCTGGCGGAACCCAAATTGAGCATCGGTGAGCAAGTTATTGGTGAGTAAGTGCCGCTTGATAGCACTGTCGACGACACCTTCCTGATGATTGAGAGTAGACTGATGGGGCAGAAATTGGCGGGATTGGATTTGTCCTGCTTTTTGTGGACAGGACATACCTGGGCAATTTTCCACATTGTCGGGTAGATGCCAGTGTTGTAGCTATACTGGAACAGTTTGGCTAGAGACGCATCTAGTTCTGGAGCACCCCCTCCACATTCTTTGGGTGGCCAAAGACCAGGAGCGTGGTACTGAAGTGGAGCCAGATGTTGATGAGCAGTCCCTTCAAATAATGAAACAGGGGCAGCCTCTCACACTCAGCATAAATGTGAAACACGGAATCATCCAGGCCACAAAAGTTACAAGCGACCTGGGAGTTACCACAATATATATATTCTCCACCTCACCTGAAACCATGTGATCTCCTGGGAGAGGCGAAAAAACAGATTAAAAACCCAGGCCAATTTCGGAAAAAAAATCTGGGAAATTCCTCTTCGACGCTCTTAGGTGATTGAAACTAGTTCAGGAGACCATTCTAGCCCTGATAATGCTATACAGTACCTACCTTTCATATGAGGTGATCTCGCCCCAGTCAGAAACAGGTGCAGCTCTTGCTTGAAGGAATTCACCGAATCGGAGGCCACCACATGAGCCGACAGCCTGTTCCAGAGGTCCACTGTTCTGTGGGAAAAGAACCAACTCCTGAGATCTAACCTAGATCTGACCTTCTACAACTTAAAATTGTGAACCCCTGGAACAAACTGTCTACTCAAACACAATCTATTCCCTTCATCATCTTATAAACCTTCCTTATCTTTTAAACCTAATTATATAAAGATGATCTAAAGGGCCCAGTGAATAGATTAAATAGATTATTAGAACGGTTGTTTCTTAACTAATTTTAATCTTTATTTTCTCTTATCACCGCTGACAACTATTTTCTCTTTGTGTCTTCGACTATGGAACTCCCATTTTGCCCTCTTCAATCCCAAAGAGGCCACAATGGGTTTTTCATTGGGAACATCCCTGTAACTTTTGTGGTAATTTTAATGTAACCCACTGGGCGGGAAGTGGGTGGGTTTGGGTCAGATGCCAATTTCACACCTGGCCCAATTTTACTCTCCAATAAAATCAGGTGGGACGTAAAATGGGGCATTCGACCTGAACCTGCCCATTTCCCGCCCAGCAGGTTAGGCTAAAATTACCCCCTTTTTTTGGAACAGGAGCAGGAGCGAAGTGGGAGACTAGGTCAAACGTAGGACAGGCATGGCACCCACCCACCAGTACCACTACACTGGTATACACACACTGAGGTATTCTTACCTCCACTTGACTCAGGGCTACTGCTTACGGAGGCTGCACCTCACAAAGGAAGCCCTCAGTGAGTTATGCCACATGCTGCGATATGGCCTAAACGCACCTCAAAACACAGGCGCCACACTATTAGTGGCTGTAAACGTCACAGTCGCTCTGAACCTTTATGCTATGGGCTATATGCTATATTAGCCAATCCGTTGTGCGCAGATGCATAAAGCAAGTCAACAATGTATTTCTTTGCTCGAGCAAACCAGTTTGTCCACTGCCCCATGGACAATAGGCAGTGAAGTATGACAAGGCAGTGAAATTTTACAGGGTGGAAAGATCGACCGAGGTCCAAGGAGAGATAGATGACACCCATCGGGCTATGCATGGTTCTTCATCAATGCTATCAGATATGTCAACAGGAAAGCATTCCACTCACTGCACGTCCAGCTCGTTTATGACCAGCAGCATGTATGAATGCTCTCTTCCCCAGCAGCTGCCACGATGCCTTAATTTTAAGGTTGTCCACCATGCCAGCTCTCTTTCACTCAGAAGGAGATCAAGCCTGATGACATCTGCATGCTTTTCAAGGAAACCTGCTGAGCATCATTAAAATGAGGACCTTGCAGGGGTTAGCCTGAGTGGCTGAGGAGCTGAGTTCATATTTCTTTCAGTAGAAGTCACAGGAGGAATTAGGTAATTGAGGTTAAAAACTCAGAAACGTAGAAACATAGAAAATAGGAGCAGGAGCAGGCCATTCGGCCCTTCGAGCCTGCTCCACCATTCAATATGATCACGACTGATCCTTTATCTCAATACCGTATTCCTGCTTTCTCCTTATACTCCTTGATGCCTTCTGTGTCTAGAAATCTATCCATTTCCTTCTTAAATATATTCAGTGACTTGGCCTCCATAGCCTTCTGTGGTAGAGAATTCCTCAGGTTCACCACCCTCTGAGTGAAGAAATTTCTCCTCATCTCAGACCTAAATGTCCTACCCCGTATCCTGAGATTGTGACCCCTCATTCTGGAACCCCCAGCCAGGGGAAACATCTTCCCACCATCCAGTCTGTCTAGTCATGTGAGAATTTTATATACCTCATTGAGATCCCCACTCATTCTTCCAAACTCTAGTGCATACAGACCTAGTCAACCCAATCTCTCCTCATACGACAGTCCTGCCATCCAAGGAATAATTCTGGTGAACCTTCGCTGCACTCCCTCAATGGCAAGTATATTCTTTCTTAGGTAAGGAGACCAAAACTGCACACAATACTTCAGGTGTGGTCTCACCAAGGCCCTGTATAACTGCAGTAAAACATCCTTGCTCCTATACTCAAATCCTCTTGCAATGAAGGCCAACGTACCATTTGCCTTCCTAACTGCTTGCTGCACCTACATGTTTCCTTTCAGTGACTGGTGTACAAGGACACCCGGGTCCCTTTGTACATCAACATTTCCCAATCTATCACCATTTAAATAATACTCTGCCTTTCTGTTTTTCCTTCCGAAATGGATAACTTCATATTTATCCACATTATACTGCATCTGCCATGTATTTGCCCACTCACTCAACTTGTCTAAATCGCCTTGAAGCCTCTTTGCATCCTCCTCACAACTCACAATCCCACCTAGTTTTGTGTCATAAGCAAACTTGGAAATATTAGATTTGGTTCCCTCATCCAAATTTTTGATATATATTGTGAATAGCTGGGGCCCAAGCACTGATCCCTGCGGTGCCTCACTAGTCACTGCCTGCCACGACGAAAAAGATACATTTATTCCTACTCTCTGTTTCCTGTCTGTTAACTGATTTTCAATCCATGGCAGTTTATTACCGCCAATCCCATGTGCTTTAATTTTGCACACCAACCTCTGGTGTGGGACTTTATCGAAGGCCTTCTGAAAATCCAAATAAACCACATCCACTGGTTCTCCCTTATCTATTCTACCAGTTACATCCTCAAAAAACTCCAATAGGTTTGTCAAACATGATTTCCCTTTCATAAATCCATGTTGACTTTGTCTAATCCCGTTGATATTTTCTAAGTGTCCTGTTATCACATCCTTTATAATAGACTCTAGCATTTTCCCTACTACTGATGTTAGGCTAACTGGTCTGTAGTTCCCTGTTTTCTCTCTCCTTCCTTTTTTAAATAGTGGGGTTACATTTGTCTCGCAATGTCCGCAGCTCGAACTCCAGCTCCTCAACTCGGAGCCGAAGTTCCTCGAGCCGCAGACACTTTCTGCAGATATATAGTCGCCCTGGACAAAAATGTCCACAAGCTCCCACATATTGCAGCAGCAACACTTCTCCTGTTCTCCCATTATTTTATTGATTTAATTAATTAATTTAGTGTTAATCAAATAATTTACCTTGTTTAATTTATTAGATTAATTAAATTAAGTTTAGTTTTTAAAATTTAGTTATAGGTTATATGTTACCTTAAAACATAGCCCACAGTCACTATCAATCACTTACCTGCCTCACTTGTGACGTCCCACTGTAGTTTTCTCTTGTTGCAGGTTTGCTGCTGCTTTTATCCCCGCTCTCGGTCTGCTGCTGCTCAGGTCCGCCGCCGCTCTGAGGAAAAAGTTAGGAAAAGCAAAGCAGCACCCCTTCCCCCACTTCACTGAACTCCGACACTTACCAAACTCTCAAGTTTCTCACTCTGTGCCCGCTGCACTCAGTGCTGGTTGCACTCACAGGCCCCTGTATTTCTACTGTTTGTGACTCAGATGAGGCAGCACTGCTCTGCTACTGTTACAGGAACCAGTTTATCTAGCTAACCAATTAACTAACTACAGCAGCTCTCCACTAGAGAACTTGCTTGTTTGTCTCTGCTTAAGCCTGACAGAAACTTAAACATTTAAAGCTTAAAATTTAACTTAAACAGTTGATCTTTCTTAAAAGCTAACAGCAATTAATACTAGATTTTAAAAGAGATTAACCCTTACAAAAGAGATGAACCCTTAAAACTCCCACACTTACCAAACTCTCAAGTTGCTCACTCTGTGAGTTTGTTGATGGGTAATGTGGATTACAGTTGGGTGAGATGGAAAAGCATATAATGTCCCATTGAACTTGTAGCTGACAACAGCCCTCCTACTTCCCCATCTCTGACTCCCCCTTTGATCTTCCTGTACAGCATTGCAAGGACTTCCTCCTTGGGGAGTGGGAAGGAGGCTGAGTTTGGGGGCTTCCACCTGTGCATTCTCACCTTGTTATTATGAGCTATCTTCTCCTTATAAAGAAGGACAAAATTGATAACTATCTTTGGGTACTGTGGGAGTCTACAAAACCCAGGTATCAGCAATGGGTTTGATAACAGGTGCACGCTGCATGTAATTAGAGTATATGTATGACCTTCAGTGTGGTGATTGCATGTAAGGCTATGAGGGAAACAACACTTGCAGATGGAGGCTGGGAGTTTAAAGGACTTTCTCCAGGGTATTTAGACTAAACAATTCACTTTTCAACAGAGAGTGAGGGGGTCACTCCAACTAACTAACAGGCTTACTACAGTGTACTCTTGTATGTTGCTGCAGAGCTTAAAGGGCTGAAACCTCCCAAACCCCAGTTTATTGCGTAAACAGTGGCCTTACTTCTTTTACGATACCTGCCCTAGTAAAATGATCAAACTTTTTGCAGCAAGCGCAGTGTGGTACAGTTGACATTCACTGTTCTGGGCACCTCCTGCCATTTCTACTCTCCTTTGGGGTCTCAAAAGAGTGCAGGCCTCCTCTACCTTGCTTCATAGAAAAACAAGGCCGCTACTTCCTCACTGAACCAGCTGTCGGGGAGGGGGTGTGGAGTTGGGGGGTGTTGGAGGCGGAGGGGGGGGGTTGGTGCTGTCCGCTCTCCTGCAGACTTTATAGACATACCTTATAGCTGTGCCGCCAAAACCGTCTTTTGCTGGAGCGACCCCTTTGAGTTGTTTTGGGCCTTTAAATTACAATTCTCCCTGCCCTCCTGCCGCACAATGGGGAGCTGCCTATATTAATTGACTTGTAATATTAAAATCAGCGTTACTCCAGAAAATAGGATGAGGCTGGCTGACTTTACGTGCAGTGGGTATGTATCGTGCTCTGATATTATTCTGCTCGGCTTTTTGCCCAAGTACAAAATTTAGACTATTTTGTCCTAATCACTTAGTTGCACAGATGCACAAAATAGAAATTTTTCAGCATGTCTTTTTTTTCTCTCTTAGAGTTCAGCAGAACCAAGGGATGATCTGCCACAGTTACAATAGTGCATTCAACTCAAATCAAACTGAATGCATCATTTAGCAGTGGGGAAGTGAGATGATTGTGGCAGAAGTTTAAATAATGTAAGTGTCTAGGAGATAGCTACAAATTAAAAGTATTATGGTGTTTGGCTATCTGCATTTAAAATGTTATTTGGGAAAAAGAAAAACAGATTATGTTTCTTTAATTGCTTTTTAGTCATTTATTGAACTTGTATGCTTCAACTGAGCCTGGTCCCCAAAGACTTAAAAAGAAACAAAAATGTTAAGTATTTTTTTCTACCAGCACAGTATATTAGAAAATGCATTAATGGAACTAAATGCAGCCTGAATGAAACCTTTTTAACTGAAGGAGAAACTAGAATGCCTATCCTTGACATTTTACAGTAACGTCATCCATTTTTTAGCAGCTTTATAAATCATTACTTTTTTAAAAATAAGAATAGATTACTGAGTGCTAAACAAATGCATGATGGGATAGCACTGCTGCTTGGAATCCTGGTTCCCCAAAATGGTGGCCCTGGCAACAAAAGGAAGTCAATAAAATTGGATTTTAATTTTAAAGACTTGTGTAAGCTAATTTTTTTAAAACATTGATTGTTTAAGCAGGGTCTAGACATGAGGTCACCAATGTTTCAGTGTTTTTTTTTAAACTATACTTCTTATAGTACTTCTTAATGAGATACTTCTGTATCAGTCCCTTTGATTTGGAAGTCATTTTCAGCCTTTCAAGCTGGTACAGATAGACCATGCTTCTGAAAAATACCTTATAAATGCACAAATGAGAAAATATAACAAAAATAAGACATGGAAATCAGTAAAGCAACAGCTAACTTTGTTTTGTTTTGCTATTAACAAATTAACAATGTTGAGTGCTTGATTTCTCGGTGAGCCACAGGTTATAACATTGCAGGGTTGAATGTTTAGAAACCAAAATCCAGAAAAAAATACAAAGAAAGAAAAAAAAGAAATGTTTCCATTTAATATAAATTTGTATTTATGTATAACCTCAGGACGTCCCAAAGGCTTTACAACCAATTAAGTACTTCTGAAGTCTAGTGGAAAGTGCAGTGGCATTTTATGAGAGGAATCGGGGAAATAAAAATAAGTTACATTTTCACTAAGCAAAATATTAAAGCATGATATGGATTGACTGATCATTGAGGGTCAGGAAGTGACTCTGATACTAAATTAAATTGTCACAATTCTTTCTCTTTCAAATTCTCTTGTAATTTTCTCCTATCTCCCCTCCTCTCCTGGAGGAGTTGACTCTTTGCCGAGGTCTGGTCACCTCTGGTACCTCATTGAAGTAGCTATTTATCTGTGATCTGAAGCACAAACCCTGGTCAACTTTCTCCCAAACAGAGGCATTAAGACCAATTGTATCACGCCAAGTTTGTCTACAAAACAACAGAGACTACACTTTAAACGCAATTTATTGACTGTGAAATGCTTTGGGATGTCCTGTGAAATGCACTATATAAATGTAAGTCTATCTTTGTTTTTTTCTTAATATAAATGGAAATTCCTTCTTTTCTTTTTCTTTACAACAATTATTGTTTTAAATTTGACACTTCCTAAAGCTCTTTGGCCTGATTTTTATTGTAAAGACTTTTGGGGGTTAAATTGGTTAAACCCCGAAAACGGGCAATGGGATTGCGTAACATTCGTGCTGCCTGGTGATTTCAATGCTTGCTGTAAGCAGCCAGCACTACCTTTGCTTTTGAGTGGCTGCACCATCGATGAATCCCCCACCATCAACATCCTGGGGGTCACCATTGATCAGAAACTTAACTGGACCAGCTGCATAAATACTGTGGCTACAAGAGCAGGTCAGAGGCTGGGTATTCTGCGGCGAGTGATTTCCTGAGCTTTTCCACTATCGACAAGGCACAAGTCAGGAGTGTGATGGAATACTCTCCACTTGCCTGGATGAGTGCAGCTCCAACAATACTCAAGAAGCTCGACACCATCCAGGACAAAGCAGCCCGCTTGATTGGCACCCCATCCACCATCTTAAACTCCCTTCACTACAGGTGCACCGTGGCTGCAGTGTGTACCATCTACAAGATGCACTGTAGCAATTCGCCAAGGCTTCTTCAACAGCACCTCCCAAACCTGCGACCTCTACCACCTAGAAGGGCAAGGGCAGTAGACACATGGGCCCGATTTTACCAGGGGTGCGGGTTCTTGGCGGGTGGGCCAGCGTGCGCGTTGAAAACGCGCCCGGTGAAATTAGTGGGTTGCCCGCGCGATCGTAGCAGGCAACACACTAATTGGACCCACTTACCTGCTCCTCCGGGTTCCCCGATGCTGATCTGCGCGTCGGGCGGGCTGCGCATGCGCAGTAAGATCTGTCAGCTGGAGGCGCTCTATTTAAAGGGGCAGTCCTCCACTGACAGATGCTGACACAATCAGCAAAAATTACAGCATGGAGCAGCCCAGGGGGAAGGCTGCTCCCAGTTTAATGATGCCTCACCCCAGGTATCATCAGATGGGGTGAGGAGGAGGGGGAGGACAGAGATGTTCCCCCCGGCGGGCGGGAGGAAGCGGCCTGCCTCTGCCACCAAGAAGGCCTGGCTCGAGGTGGCAGAGGAGGTCACCTGCACCACCAACATATGGCCCACCTGCATACAGTGCAGGAGGCGCTCCAATGACCTCAGTAGGTCAGCCAAAGTGAGAACACGTAGTTCTTCCCCTGCACTCCGTCTGCCACAACACTGCCCCCACCCCACATCTCCTTCGGCACTGCCAACACTACTCTGTCACATGACCCCTCATACCCACTCAAACCTCATCCTCATCTTACCTGCACCCACTCACCTCGCGAGTACTCATCCCGCCACTACCACGCAACCCAATCCTCATACAATCTCATGGCTCTATCCCATACTCACCCTCTCGTGCATCTCTCTCACGGCCATCCTCACTCAACCTGCCACCACCTGTGCTGCAGCCACAGGGCATGCATCACATATGTGCAGTAGGCAGCGTAAGGCAAACGTGTCGTGAGCATGAAGGGGATGCACAAGGGTGTTTGAGGGTTTGTCATGGTTCTTACTTCTATTGAATTAAAGAACAACTCACATCACACATTATATTGGCACCACTACTGCCATGTCTTCGCGAATCCTGTCCGGTTTGTGCAATAATGCCTGCTCCTGGGTATCCCTATGAGGACCAACAACTGATGCCACCCAGTGTGTCACTGCAGAGTGGGTGTAGGTGTATTTTCAGGGCTCTTCTGCGCAGACGACTGAGAGACATCGGGGATGTCCCCGGTTGCAGCCTGGAAGGCTGTGGAGCAGAAGTTCGGAAGGGCAGTGGTGACTTTGACAGCGGCAGGTAGGAAGATGGTGCACGGGCCAGCCAGGAGCAGCTCGGCATGAAAGAGGCTGCAGATGTCCACAGCTACATGTCGAGTGACTCTGAGCCTCCATGTGCACTGTTGCTCAGAGAGGTCCAGGAGGCTGAGCCTCGGTCTGTGGAACGTGTAGCGAGGGTAGTGCCCTCTGCGACGCATCTCTCTCTGCGGTAGCCCTCCTCCTGCTGTACAGGTGGATGTGTCACAGCACTGTGTTGTGGAGCTCCACGTGTCAGAGGTGGACGGCGTGGATGGCGAGGCTGGTGATGCTGTTCGCCCTCCGAGGAGGTCATGACTGCAGCTACGGCGGCCCCCATCCGCAAGATGTACATCTGGGGGGGTCCGCAAGGTAGGTACATGTCTCCAGACCCCGGGGTAAGTGTGCAGGTTGGTGACTTCGACCATCAGGAGGAGGGTGGTGGAGGCCAAACTTTGTCCCAAGTGACAGAGTGGCCTCCTGCAATGGCTGAGGGTCTCCCCCACCCCACCTGTCAAATGGACCTTTGCAGCTGCCACAGGCTGACGGCTGCAACACATCCATTTCAACTGGGACTGTTGCCCCCAGTGTGTGAAACAGTCCCATGTTTATCCAAAATCACACACAGTCCCTTAATCAGGTCAGTTAATGACCTGAACAAGCAAAGTAAATACACTCAAGTGGCATCCCGCTGGCTTTAATTGCCTGCGGGATTCCCACCAGCGGGGGCTGCGCACGCACCCCCGCACGTCAGCGCGGAACCAGGAAGTGGGCGGGATCGTGGCGCGATCCGGTCCCGCTCCGGGATTTCGCGATTTTCGGGGCCCCCCCGCCGAGAACGCACCCGATAGCGGGTGGTAATATCGGGCCCATGGGAACAACACCACCTGTACGTTCCCCTTCAAGTCACACACCATCCCGACTTGGAAATATGTCGCCGTTCCTTAAACATCGCTGGGTCAAAATCCTGGAACTCCCTTCCTAACAGCACTGTGGAGGTACCTTCACCACATGGACTGCAGCAGTTCAAGAAGGCGGCTCACCACCACCTTCTCATGGGGAATTAGGGATGGGCAATAAATGCTGGTCTTGCCAGCGACGCCCACATCCCATGAATGAATTAAGAAAAGGGGGGCCTCGATATCGGGAGAGGCTTGCAACACTTAAAGGCAACCTGCACCTCTTAAAGGGGAGGTGCACTGTGGCTGTAAAAGTGGTGGAAGTCAATTGTGAAGTGAATCTGCGATGCAATTTAGTGAAGAATGGTGATGATGGAACTCTGGAAATTTTATTGAGCAACAACTTGGCTGCACAAAGTTTGCAGGACTCTTATATTTTCAAAATATAATAAACGGGTCTGAACGGAGATCAGAAATCGCAAACATGAAATACAGATGCAGGTCTTGTCCTTATGTTTAAAAACTGTTGTTTTATTTTAAAATATTGACTAAAGGTTGCTCAAAAATACATCCCACATCCTCCAATCTGCACGCCAGGACACCACCAATCTGCTGATCTGAGTTTGTACCTGGTCTGCGAGAGTGCATGCACCAAGGTTCTCTGCTCACTGGAGGCCTTGGTCCAAGAGGTGGACAGAAGGAGGAGCATCCTATATCTGCAGGAGATATGAGGGCAGACATATGGTCCCGAGGCAGTGTGAGGCAGTAGTGAACAAGGTCAATGCCAAAAGCATAGCACCACGAACATGGATGCAGTGCAGGAAGAAGAGCAATGATTTGGCACGAGTGGTCAAGGTGCATGAGTTCAACTGTCAAGTGGTATCTCCTACCAACTGCACCACTAGCCACATCCACTGCACCACACACTACACCTCCCATCACCCACCTACCAACAAACTCTTTCAATCAGTATTCAACTCTTCCAATCAGATGCTTTATCTCACCCTCACACATTACCACTGTTGCAAGCCGCACACCCACAACTCACAGATCACACACACTGGCAGCTATTCAACCATGATAACCACATCATCCAAACATCTTGCAGGACACTCACCAGCATACGTCCAGCATTCTTGCAGGAGAAGGTGGTGCATAACAGAAGGCAGCAAGTGGCAGTGGTTCCATGGAACACAAACCTGCTGTCCTCTCTCAGGATGACAGCATTCCTCTCCCACCACTGCCACTCTGCCAGTGCCCTTGAAGTTGCCTATCAGCTAGCCAGCCCACTCCCTTTAGAAGATTGAAAGTTTATCATAGGAACAGGAGTAGGCCATTTAGCCCCAAGAGCCTGTTCCGCCATTCAATGAGATCATGGCTGATCTGTGACCTAACTCCATATACCCACCTTAGCCCCATATCCCTTAATACCATTGGTTAACAACAACCTATCAATCTCAGATTTAAAATTAAAAATTGAGCTAGCATCAACTGATGTTTGCAGAAGAGTTCCAAACTTCGACCACCCTTTGTGTGTAGAAGTGTTTCCTAACTTCACTCCTGGCTCTAATTTTTAGGCCACGTCCCCTAGTCCTAGTATTCAAGTATAGGAGACCTCCAAAAACAGGTACAAATGAATCAGCAGCCAGAAGCAATAATCCAGCAACTAATCCGTAAATCCTGCATGATTCCTTTAAATAGCGCTGGTGGGGGGTCCTCCATGCTGTTTAAGACCTGTTCAGCTGTGCGATGTTAAACTGGAGCTGTGTGTTGGCTGGAGCATGGAGTTCCAAAATAGCAGCAGTCCCTTTAAATCAGCGTTGCACACTGATATACCCCGTAATCTCCCTACTTTACATGCTAACTGTGTTCGTTAGGCAACCACCTTTACCAAGATGGCCTCCTGCGCGTGTCACGTCTGAAGTGTGCGCTTGCATCTCGGACGCCATTTTCGGGTCTTAGGTTTCTGCATAGTGCCTACAAAATGGGTGCTATGCGGCCCAATTTAGCCCCCCTTATCTTTGAGCATCTTTTCAATCAGTCCATTTTTAAAGTAATTTTATTCCTACTCTCTCCGTATGTCCTCAGGTGCCATTGCCTGCCTGAGAGGGCATGTCGTTCACCTGCTCCCAGGTCTCTTGTGTGACAATGGGGGTAGTTGTAACCTAACTTGCCGGGTTGGAAACGCATGGGATCGGGTTCAACGCCGGTTTTACTCCCTGCCTAATGTTAATCTCCATTGACTTCGATGGAAAGTAGAATCGGGTGCAGTGTAAAACCGATCTCAGCAGTTTCCTGACGGGCGGATTAGGTTAAAATGCCCCCAGTGTCTCTGAGACAGTCAATTGGAATTGGTCAGCAGTGAGCTGGCTTGTGCTGCTTGTCCATAGAATCATAGAATCATAGAAGTTACAACATGGAAACAGGCCCTTCGGCCCAACATGTCCATGTCGCCCAGTTTATACCACTAAGCTAGTCCCAATTTCCTGCACTTGGCCCATATCCCTCTATACCCATCTTACCCATGTAACTGTCCAAATGCTTTTTAAAAGACAAAATTGTACCCGCCTCCACTACTGCCTCTGGCAGCTTGTTCCAGACACTCACCACCCTTTGAGTGAAAAAATTGCCCCTCTGGACCCTTTTGTATCTCTCCCCTCTCACCTTAAATCTATGCCCCCTCGTTATAGACTCCCCTACCTTTGGGAAAAGATTTTGACTATCTACCTTATCTATGCCCCTCATTATTTTATAGACTTCTATAAGATCACCCCTTAACCTCCTACTCTCCAGGGAAAAAGTCCCAGTCTGTCTAACCTCTCCCTATAAGTCAAACCATCAAGTCCCGGTAGCATCCTAGTAAATCTTTTCTGCACTCTTTCTAGTTTAATAATATCCTTTCTATAATAGGGTGACCAGAACTGTACACAGTACTCCAAGTGTGGCCTCACCAATGCCCTGTACAACTTCAACAAGACATCCCAACTCCTGCATTCAATGTTCTGACCAATGAAACCAAGCATGCCGAATGCCTTCTTCACCACCCTATCCACCTGTGACTCCACTTTCAAGGAGCTATGAATCTGTACTCCTAGATCTCTTTGTTCTATAACTCTCCCCAACGACCTACCATTAACGGAGTAGGTCCTGGCCCGATTCGATCTACCAAAATGCGTCACCTCACATTTATCTAAATTAAACTCCATCTGCCATTCATCGGCCCACTGGCCCAATTTATCAAGATCCCGTTGCAATCCTAGATAACCTTCTTCACTGTCCACAATGCCACCAATCTTGGTGTCATCTGCAAACTTACTAACCATGCCTCCTAAATTCTCATCCAAATCATTAATATAAATAACAAATAACAGCGGACCCAGCACCGATCCCTGAGGCACACCGCTGGACACAGGCATCCAGTTTGAAAAACAACCCTCTACAACCACCCTCTGTCTTCTGTCGTCAAGCCAATTTTGTATCCAATTGGCTACCTCACCTTGGATCCCATGAGATTTAACCTTATGTAACAACCTACCATGCGGTACCTTGTCAAAGGCTTTGCTGAAGTCCATGTAGACCACGTCTACTGCACAGCCCTCATCTATCTTCTTGGTTACCCCTTCAAAAAACTCAATCAAATTCGTGAGACATGATTTTCCTCTCACAAAACCATGCTGACTGTTCCTAATTAGTCCCTGCCTCTCCAAATGCCTGTAGATCCTGTCCCTCAGAATACCCTCTAACAACTTACCCACTACAGATGTCAGGCTCACCGGTCTGTAGTTCCCAGGCTTTTCCCTGCCGCCCTTCTTAAACAAAGGCACAACATTTGCTACCCTCCAATCTTCAGGCACCTCACCTGTAGCGGTGGATGATTCAAATATCTCTGCTAGGGGACCCGCAATTTCCTCCCTAACCTCCCATAACGTCCTGGGATACATTTCATCAGGTCCCGGAGATTTATCTACCTTGATGCGCGTTAAGACTTCCAGCACCTCCCTCTCTGTAATATGTACACTCCTCAAGACATCACTATTTATTTCCCCAAGTTCCCTAACATCCATGCCTTTCTCAACCGTAAATACCGATGTGAAATATTCATTCAGGATCTCACCCATCTCTTGTGGTTCCGCACATAGGTGACCTTGTTGATCCTTAAGAGGCCCTACTCTCTCCCTAGTTACCCTTTTGCGCTTTATGTATTTGTAGAAGCTCTTTGGATTCTCCTTTGCCTTATCTGCCAAAGCAATCTCATGTCCCCTTTTTGCCCTCCTGATTTCTCTCTTAACTTTACTCCGGCAATCTCTATACTCTTCAAGGGATCCACTTGATCCCAGCTGCCTATGCATGTCATATGCCTCCTTCTTCTTTTTGACTAAGGCCTCAATCTCCCGAATCATGCAAGGTTCCCTACTTCTACCAGCCTTGCCCTTCACTTTATAAGGAATGTGCTTACCCTGAACCCTGGTTAACACACTTTTGAAAGCCTCCCATTTCCCAGACGTCCCTTTGCCTGCCAACAGACTCTCCGTGCTGCCTGTGGGGAAGGGCCATCTTCCACTAACTGCCTCCACTGACAGCATATCTGAGATGGAGGGATTTGCCAGGTCGGAACTCAGGTGCAAGCCTGTATCTTCATCAACACAACTGACACATGAAAAACCTTCAGCTTGTATTATGTCTTATCATGAATCTTAGAAGCATATCAAAGTACTTAAAGTACAACTTTAAAATGCAGAATGAATATGCTGTTATATAAAACCATCCATAGATAATAGCCATTGCTGCACATCAAAATTGTATGTCAAGCTTTGAGATGTTTTTGAGATCCATGATAAGATACAATACAAGTTGCATTTTGTACAGAGCAAGATCCCACAAAAGAGACTGAGAGGAACATTTTTAGTGGTGGTTCTAGAGACAAGAACATTCCAGAACGTAAGAAGAACTCCAGTTCTTCTTGGAGTTATGAAACTTTTAAACTGAGCTACTAGACCATGGAGACAAGAGACATTCCAACGCAACTGAAAAATGACACCGCCAACTGTTCCACAATCCCTCAGTACTGCACTGAAATGTCAGCCTAGGTTATGGGATGAAATCCCGGAGTGGAGCCTGAACCCACAGCCTTCTGACTTAAGAAATAAGAGTGAGAAATGACGCAAGTTGATACCCATGCACATGGAGGCTGAAAATGCGCCTCGATCCCCCTCCTTCATACCCCACAGCAACTCCACTTGAGAGAGTTCACCTCGTGAGTCAACTCAATTGCATCATTTGTCATCACTCCAGGCAAGTTGACCGGGAGCAACAGAACCTTATTATTAGGAACTAGCAGCCAGTGAAGTCTGTGCCTGTTATGTGCCAGGTGCTTTCCCAGAGTCACAGGGACATAGTGGGTATGTGGGTGGGTGGGGAAAAAAGTGCCTGAATATTTCTTCAACTTCAAAGGCCCAGGCAACCAGCCACAGTGTAGGTGGAGTAAATAATTTAACTGAAAGCCAGTGGCATACTGAGTGCTTCAGGCATGTTGTAGGCCTCAACCTCTGCAACTGAATTTGCAGGTATTGGGTATCTGCCATTGTATTATTAGCCCTAAGGCATAAGTCTGTGCACTGCGCATCGAATTTAAACCACCTTTGATTAGAACACATCGGAGGCTAAATTGGCCCGCGTAGCACCCATTCTGTAGGCGCTGCGCCGACACCTAAGCCCCGAAAATGGCGTCAGAGGTGCGCGCGCATACTTCCGGCATGACGTGCGCAGGAATCCATCTTGGTAAAAGTGGCTGCGCACATGCAGCTAAAGAACGCTGGCAGCATGTAGAGTAGGGAGATTATGACATAAATCAGTGTTCAATGTTGATTTAAAGGGACCGCTGCTATTTTGGAACTTTACGCTCCAGCCAACGCACGGCAGAACAGATCTTAAACGGCATGGAGGACCCTCCCACCAGCGCTATTTAAAGGGATCATGCAGAAAGTACAGGTTAGTTGCTGGTTTATTGCCTAGCTGCTGATGCATTTGTAGATGTTTGTGGAGGTCTCCGATACTTGAATACTAGGATCAGGGGACATAGTCTAGAAATTAGCGCCAGGACTTTCTGGAGTGAAGTTGGGAAACACTTCTACACGCAAAGGGTGGTAGAAGTTTGGAACTCTCTTCCACAAATGGCAGTTGATGCAAGCTCAATTGTTAATTTTAAATCTGAGATTCATAGATTGTTATTAATCAAAGGTATTAAGGGATATGGGGCTAAGGTGGGTATATGGAGTTAGGTCCATTCATCTCATTGAATTGCAGAACAGGCTTGAGGGGCTAAATGGCCTACTCCTGTTCCTATGTTCCTATAATAAAGTTTCAATACTCTACAGGGAGTGGGCTGGCTAGCTGACAGACAACAGCAAGGGCACTGGCAGAGTGGCAGGGGTGGGACAGGAATGCTGTCATCCTGAGAGAGGACAATGGGTTCATGTTCCATGGAGCCTCTGCCACTTGCTGCCATCTGTTATGTGCCACCTTCTCCTACAAGAAAGCAGGATGTGTGTTAGTGAGTGTCCTGCAAGATATTTGGGTGATGTGGCTGTCAAGGTTGAATAGCTGCCAGTGTGTGTGACCTGTGAGTTGTGGGTGTGCGGCTTGCAACATCGGTAACGTGTGAGGGTGAGAGGAAGCATCTGATTGGAAGAGTTGAATACTGATTGAAAGAGTTTGTTGGTATGTGGGTGATGGGGGGTGTAGTGTGTGGTGCAATGGATGTGGCTAGTGGTGCAGTGGGTAGGAGACGCCGCATGACAGTTGAACTCATGCACCTTGACCACTCGTGTCAAATCATTGCTCTTCTTCCTGCACTGCATCCATGCTCGTGGTGCTATGCTCCTGGTATTGACCTCGTTCCCTATCACCTCGGGAGCAGATGTCTGGAGGGCCTCTTGCCCCCCTGCGGATATAGGATGCCCCTCCTTCTGTCCACCTCTTGGACCAAGGTCTCTAGTGCATCAGCAGAGAACCTTGATGCATGCACTCTCACAGGCCTGGTACCAACTCAGATCGGTAGATTGGTGGTGGCCTGGCATGCAGATTGGAGGATGTGGGATTTAGTTTTCAGCAACCTTTGTTCAAAATTTTAAAATAAAACAACAGTTTTTAAATATAAGGACGAAACCTGCATCTGTGTTTTATGTGTGCGATTTCTGATCTCCGTTCAGACTCTGTTCAGACCCGTATTTTATATTTTGAAAATGTAAATGTCCCGCAAACTTTGAGCAGCCAAGTTTTGCTCATTAAGAATTCCAGATTTCCCATCATCACCATTCTTCACTATATTGCAGCACAGATTCAGTTCACCATTGACTTCCACCACCTCCTGTAGCCACAGTGCACGTCCCCTTTAAGAGGAACAGGCTGCCTTTAAGTGGTGCGAGCCACTCCCAATATCAGGGCGCCCTGCTGGTGCATGCAGCCACTCAAAAGCACAGGTAGCACTGGCTGCACACAGCAATAATTGAAATCACCAGGCAGCACGAATGTTATGTGCTGCCTGCATCGCAACGACCGGGAGCAGGTTAATCACGCACCGAGATCCCAGCACCCGTTTTTGGGGGTTGACCAATTTAACCCCCATTGACTTAAATACCAACAAAGCCAATTATTTGGGGGGCAGATTTGTGCAAAATTATCCAGGCTGTATTTTTCATATTTGTTATTTTACATCTGTTGTGGGGTTCAATATTATCTCTGTCACGCTGATACAAATAGCAAATGCATTCCTTGTGAAATATAAATATCATAAACCTATAGGGCTTTATTACTACTGTACTTCACTTTGATGTAATACCTCAGTTGTGTTAGTTTAAGCAGTCTACAATATTTTTAAAAACTTACAATATTATACGTCTGATTTAAAGGGTTGCTAAGAATCAATTTAAACTCAGAACTTATTGAAATGTTACATGAACGAATAAATTTGCAGAATGAAGGACTCCTTCAAGCTGCGTATATTAACGACCCAGAGGGGAGAAGAATTTCACAGGTGACAGAGCACTTTGGGAACTGAAATCACTGGATACCAGGCCACCCTGCAGCACGATCTTTGGTTGGTGGCAGGGAGTTTGTGCGCATCAAAATAAGAGATGTCAATCCTTGGGCTCGATTTTTGAATGAAGTAACGGGTGCGTTGGGGGCGGGGAGGCTCCGAAAATCGGGGAAATCCCGAGCGGGTTCGGAACCCGGCTCCAACCCGCAGACTTCCGGATTCCCCACTGACGCATCTGGATGCGTGCTCGCCTCCCGAATGTGGAAGTCCCACTGGCAATTAAAGCCGGAGGGATGACAGTTAAGATAGTTATTTAGATACTTGAAGTCCTTGAAGTATTTAATTTTGTGCACATGGAGAAGCAGGGGTCTGTTTTTCAAACATCCTCAGCGTGTTTCCCGTGCTGTGGGAAACACTCCATGTTCTACCAGACGTGTTTCAGCCAGCAGCCAGTTGGACATTCAAATGCTTGTTGACAGATGAGGATAAAAGGTGAGTTATTGCAGCAGGGCACTCAGTTCTTTCAGACAAAATTTTGGTTGCGAGATCTTTGTATTTTCATTGAAAATTCTTACTTTCCACTCACAATACTTCTGTTCACACATATTTACCAAGTTTTTGGACCCCCTCAAACTGACACCATCAGGTTGGGGGGGCGCATGGCTGCATTCACCAGTACGTCTGAGGACAAGTAACATCACCAGCCTCGCCACCCCTCCCTGCACAAAACAATCCTGCAACTACACATACACCCACTGTAAATTGACCCAATGGGTGGCACCAAGTGTCGCCGTTCATGGTGAAGCTCATTAAAGGGCCCTATCACAAAAGCCAGTCAAGAATGGGCAAGAATTAGCAGTAGTGGTGAGAATGATACCATTTAATGTGAATATAACAAAAAACAAATATAAATGAAAAACAGACACCCTTGTGCATACCCTTCGTGATCACAAATCCTTAGCCTTTGTCTTCCAACTACTTCAACGTGGTGCATCCCCTGTGGCTGCAGAGAGTTTGCTCATGTTCTTGCCCTGACTGCTTAGATGCTTTGGGCCTATGCCCTCTGGGTTTTGAAGCCCATGAGGGCCCCTCCAAAGACTGCTCCACCTGCACCTGTGCAGGGGCAGATTCAGCCACCTGGAGAGGAGGCAGCATTACGGGTACTGGTTGAGAGGGGGGCAACGGGTGAAACATGGGAGCACTTTGAGTGGTATCCCCACTTCCATATCCCCTTTCACCATCATCTCTCTCCTGGGCCAGGCCCACAACACTCCTACCACCCTGCTGGACAACAGTTTGGTGGTTTTGTATGATACGTTGGAAGGGCACTTCAAAAGTATCTATCAGCCGTTTTAAGGCAGCAGAATGTTGTTCACCCTGAGTCCGAACGACCATTGTTAGGGGCTGAATGGACTCTTTTGTGAGCCGTACTTGAAGCTCAACAGATGCTAGCCTTCACTCCATCGCAGACATTCCTGCACTTACCCGTGACAGTATCTCAGACACTTGCTCATATCCCTGTGACAGTATCTCAGAGATTTGCTCATATCCCTGTGACAGTATCTCAGACATTTGCTCACATCCCTGTGACAGTATCTCAGAGATTTGCTCACATCCCTGTGACACTATCTCAGAGATTCCCTCCTGTACCTGTGTCACTATTCCACTCATGCAGCAGTTGGACTCCTCCATCCTCTGGGCTATTGTGCAGAGTGTCCGTGGCACCTGTTCCAGTATCTCGCAAATGTGCTGCTGTCCCTCGATCATTCTCCTTTTAAAGGATGGCCCTAGGGTTCAGCATCTGTGTCCAGCTGAGCAGAGCCTGGAGAGGAGTGCTCCCACCGGCATGGACTCTCCACAGCTGCCCCTGCCACCAGTGTCTGCTCGTGTGTGTGGTGACTCACCAGGTGCCAACCCAACTAACTCACTACTAGGACCCACCGAGGTGTGAGTATCTGTGCTGGTCGATAGCTCGTTATGATGTGACGGTGCACCCTCAGAGGCCGGCAGGTCCTCTGAGGAATCGCCCTCTACCGTCACTGCGGTCGTTGAAGGGCCTGCAAGAGAACAGAAGGCAATATTAAGCATCATCACAGATGTGCCATGTTGCGATGAGCACACTGAGGTGTTCAACATGGCAAACATTGTTAACATCAATTCATATTGTGTGTGATGAATGTTAAAGTTGTGTCACCAGACATTTGTGGGGTGCCAGTCTCGATATCCCTGACGGACAGGCACTCGAGGGTGTGGCTGATCTCCAGGGCCTCCTGCTCCGTGTCTGTGAGGACCACTATTTGTTGTGGCCCCCCTCCAGTCCTCACCCTCTCGCATGCATTTTGCGCTCTCTTCTCCTAGAAGGGGAGAAAGTACAGACGTGTGAGTGAGTGATGGTGAAGTGGCCAACTGATGAATGCATTGGTTCGGGTGAGGCTGACCATGAAAGAGGTGCATCAGAGGGTGAGTATGAGACAGAGCCATCACATTGGATCAGGATTGGGTTGAGTGGTAGTGGTGGGGTCACAAATGGGGAGATGAGGAAGTGCTGAGGAAGTGCAGGTAAGTTGAGGATGAGCCTTAAGTGGGTGTGAGGAGTGATGTGATGGAGTAGTGTTGGCAGTGCAGAATGAGTTGGGGGGGTGGGGCGGGCGCGGGGGCAGTGACTTGGAACACTGTTGAGTTATGTTAAAACATTGAATAAAGGTTGCGCACTACTAAATCCCACATCCTCCAATCTGCACACCAGACTTCACCAATCTGCCGATCTGAGTTTGTACCAGGCCTGCGAGAGTGCATGCACCAAGGTTCTCTGATGTTTCACTAAAGGCCTTGGTGCAAGAGGTGGACAGAAGGAGGGGCATCCTATATCCGCAGTGGGAGGGGTGGGGGTGGCAAGAGGCCCTCCAGACGTAAGCTTAAAAGGCAGTGGGAGGCATCAGGGGACGCAGTCAATGGCAGGTGCAAAGCACCACAAACATGGATGCAGTGCAGGAAGAAGTTCAATGCTTTGACACGAGTGGTCAAGGTGTGAGGTCAACTGTCAAGTGGCGTCTCCTACCAACTGCACCACTAGCCACATCCACTGCTCCACGCACTACACTCCCATCACCCACCTACCAAAAAACTCTTTCAATCAGTACTCAACTCTTCCAATCAGATGCTTCCTCTCACCCTCACACGTTACCACTGTTGCAAGAAGCACATCCACAACTCACAAGTCACACACACTGGCAGCTATTCAACTATGACAGGCACATCACCCAGACATCCTGCAGGAAATTCACCGACACATTTCTTGCTTTCTTGCAGAAGATTGTGGCACATACCAGGAAGCAGCAAGTGGCAGTGGTGTTTAGCCCCTCGAGCCTGTTCCACCATTCAATGAGATCATGGTTGGTCTGTGACCTAGATCCATATACCTGCCTTAGCCCCATACCTCCCTTGGTTAACAGAAATCTAACAATCTCGGATTTAAAATTAAGAACTGAGCTAGCATCAACTGCCATTTGCAGAAGAGCGTTCCAAACATCTACCACCATTTGCGTGTAGAAGCGTTTCCTAACTTCACTCCTGAAAGTCCTGCTTCTAAATGTTGGGCTATGTCCCCAAGTATAGGAGACCTCCAAAAACAGGTACAAATGCATCAGCAGCCAGAATCAATAATCCAATAACTAGCCTCTAAATCTTGCATGGTTCCTTTAAATGGGGGGGGGGGTGGGGGAGGGGTCCTCCAGGCTGTCGAAGACATGTTCATCTGGTCGTGGCGCATTGAGTGCCAAAATGGCATCCATCCCTTTAAATCAGTGTTGCACACTGATCTAACACATATTCTTCCTACTTGACATGCTGCCGGCGTTCGTTATATGTGTGCGTGCGAACCCCTTTACCAACATGGTGTCCGGCGCACATCATGCTAGAAGCATGCGCTCGCATTCCGGACGCCATTTTTGGACCTCAGGTGGCCGCACAATGCCTGAAAAACGGGCACTACGCATCCAAATTTCTAGCCCTATGTCTGGGAAATTCCTCGGAGCTCCTCCCGCTCCAGCGATGTTACTTCGCTGGTCAATGGGGTTTCCGTCACACCTCCAGCGAAGTAATGCTGGTGGAGCTGGAGCAGCCCCAAGGAATTTCCTGGCCTATGTTAAAATGTTTTATTCACTGAGCTACACACTTGAAAAAAGACCTGGGGGTAGGAATTGTTACGCATTGCGCATGGACATTAGGGCCAATATATAAATCTCGTTGGGCCCAGCTGTTGGGCCTCCCGGGCAGCCACCTAAAACAGGCATTAGGCCCCTTGTGTATGTTAATGAGGGGCCTAATGCCTATTTAAGGAACCCTCTGGGAAATTTTGTTCTGTTGAGGGAAGCAGGTATCAGGCCTGACCTGCTCAGGATTCTGCAGCGACAGCCACCAACAGGTGAGTTTACATTTTTATTTTATTTTAAAAATTTGTCTGTAGTGCCAGGAGGAGCTGGGATGATCCCCTGACTCCGCTGTCCTCATGGATTGCCCCCCACACTCCGTCGCCTCGCCACTCCACCCCGCCTCTCGGAACTTACCCCTCTTGGGCCGCTGCCGGTGAGGCAAGCACCCCGAATATTCATCTTAGTAAAAATGTCCGAGCTGCCTGTGGAGACGGGACAAGCGCCAGCAGCTCGTGCAAATAATGTCAATGAAGTCCGAGCACCAATTTCGGGCCGGCCTTGAGCCTCTCAGCAGGGGTGCACGCTATCGGTGTGCCATTGGTTACGGTCCCGAAACGGGGCCACAACCAATTTCCACCACCTGATGTCCCTTTACAGCTTCAACTTATTGAAGTTAAGTACATAGTACAGTGTATCACAATTTTCAGCTCTTGACAGGTGGTCAAGCACATTTTTATCCTTTAAGTGCTGCAAAATCTGTCTGCTAAATGGCAGGAATCACAACATTATTTTGATACAATTTTCACGTTATATACACGACCAAATCAGTTTATAGCAGCTGGGCTTTTAGTTGTCAGCAAAATCGGCCCTTTAAAGGTGCTTTCAGACAATAACAAACCTTTAAAAAGGGATCAGCTGAAAAAGCAGGAAATCTGATATAAAAAACAGAAAATGTTGGAAATACACAGCAGTTCTATTGAAGGGTACACATCCAAAACGCCAAAACCAGTCCTTTATCTTTACAGGTGCTGACTGGCTTGTTGTGTATTTCCAGCATTTCGTTGGATCAAAAAAAAATTTGCATCAGCCTCTACTGTCAAATCAGACAGAGAAGAAAAACATCTTGAACACTTTAAGCTTCTAAAACTGAAGTTAAAATTGAAAAAGTACAATAGAGCAAAATAGGAGGAAATAGGGATGGGGGGTTGTTCTAGTATCCATTTTAGGATTGTAATTATAATAACACAAAAAGTCTAATGTTTGAGGAGCCTTATTATCATAGTAGTTACAGCCATTCGACCCATTGTGCTTGTGCCGGCTCTTTGAAAGATCTATCCAATTAGTCCCATTCCCCTGCTCTTTCCCCATAGTCCTGTAATTTTTTTCCCTTCAAGTATTTATCTAATTCCATGTTGAGAGTCACTATTGAATCTGCTTCCACCACCCTTTCAGGCAGTGCATTCCAGGTCATTACAACTCGCTGCATAAAAAAAGTTTCCTCATATCGCCTCGGGCTCTTTTGCCGATCACCTTAAATCTGTGGCCTCTGGTTACTGACCCTTCTGCCACTGGAAACAGTTTCTCCTTATCTACTCTATCAAAACCATTCATGATTTTGAACACCTCTCAAATCTCCCCATTACCTTCGCTGTTCTAAGGAGAACAACCCCAGTCTCTACAGCCTCTCAGCATGACTGAAGTCCCTCATCCCTGGAACCATTCTCGTAAATCTCTTCTGCACCCTCTCTAAGGCCTTGACATCCTTCCTAAAGTGTAGTGCCCAAAATTGAACACAATAGTCCAGCTGAGGCCTAACCAGTGTTTTATAAAGGTTTAGCATAACTTCCTTGATTTTGTACTCTATGCCTCTATTAATAAAGCCAAGGATCCCATATGCTTTTTTAACAGCCTTCTCAACTTGTCCTGCCACCTTCAAAGATTTGTGTATGTGCACCCCCAGGTCTCTCTGTTCCTGCACCCCCTTTAAAATTGTACCCTTTAGTTTATATTGCCTCCCTCATTCTTCTTACCAAAATGTATCACTTCACACTTCTCTGCGTTAAATTACATCTGCCATGTGTCTGCCCATTTCACCAGTCTGTCTATGCCCTCCTGAAGTCTGTTACCATCCTCCACATCGTTTACTACATTTGAGTTTCGTGTCATCTACAAACTTTGAAATTATAACCTCTATACCCAAGTCCAGGTCATTAATATATACCAAAAAGAGCAGTTGTCCTAATACTGATGCCTGGAGAACAAGACTGTATACTACCCTCCAGTCTGAAAAACAACTGTTCACCACCACTCCCTGCTTTCTGCCCCCTAGCCAATTTTGTATCCATGCTGCCACTGTCCTTTTAATCCCATTGGCTTCAATTTCACTTATAATTCTATTATGTGTACTTTATCAAATGCCTTTTGAAAGTCTATATTCACAACATTAACTGCACTACCCTCATCAACCCGTTCCGTCACTTCATCAAAGAACTCAGTCAAGTTAGTCAAACACTATTTTCCTTCACCAAATCTGTGCTGACTTTCATTTATTAGCCCATTTCTTTCCCCAGTGCCCATTAATTTTGTCCCGGATTGTTGTCTCAAAGTTTCCCCACTATTGACGTTAGGCTGACTGCCTGTAATTGTCAGTTTTATCCCTCTCCCCTTTTTTGAACAGGGGGACAACATTTGCAATCCTCCAGTCCTCCAGCACAGTCTCCATATCTAAGGAGGATTGGAAGATTGTGGCCAGAGCCTCTGCAGTTTCTACTCTTAATTCCCTCAGTAACCTAGGATATGTCCCATCTGGACCAGGTGACTTTTCTACTTTGAGTACTGCCAAGCTTTTAAATTCCTCCTCTTTATCTATTTCTTTTCCATCCAATATCGCTACTATCTTCTCCTTTACTGCTACGATGGCAGCATCCTCTTCTCTAGTGAAGACGGATACGAAGTATTCATTCAGTACCTCAGCTGTGCCCTCTGCCTCCACAAGAAGATCCCTTTTTTGTCCCTAATCGGTTCCACCTTTCCTTTGACTACCCTCTCACTATTTATATATTTAGAAAAGACTTTTGATTCCCTTTTATGTTAGCTGCTAATCTATTCTCATTCTCTTTGTCTCTTATATTTCCTTTTTTAGATCTCCCCTGAACTTTCAGTATTCAGCCTGCTTCTCTACTGTATTATGAACCTTGCATTCATCATTAGCCTCCTTTTATCTGTTTCATTTTAATCTCTATATCTTTAGTCATCCAGGGAGCTCTAACTTTTGATGCCCTTCCTTCGTCCCTCATATGAACATGTCTACTCTGTACCAGTATAAACTCCTCCTTGAAGGCCTCCCATTGTTCAATTACTGTTTTGCCGATGAATTTTTGATTCCAATCCATCTAGGCAAGATCTCTTTTAACTCATTGAAATTTGCCCTCCTCCAGTTAAGCATTTTTACATTTGATTTATCCTGGTTCTTTTCCATAATTATTTTAAACCTAATGATATTATGATCACTGTTCCCCAAATGGTCCCCCACTGAAACATGCTCCACCTGCCCCACCTCATTTCCCAGAACTAGATCCAACTGGAAACATATTGTTCCGGCAAGTTCTCTTGAATACATTTCAGGAATTTCTCCCCCTCTTTGCCCTTTACATTTTAACTCCCTCAGTCTATATTGGGATAATTGAAGTCCCCTATTATCACTACTCTATAGCTCTTGCATCTTTCCGTAATTTGCCTGCAAATTTTCTCCTCTATCTCCTTCCCACTACTTAGTGGCCTATAGTATACACTCAGTAGTATTGTAGCTTCTCTATTGTTCATTAATGTGAACCAAATGGATTCTGTCTTTGACCCCTCAACTACATCATCACTTTCCAGTGCTATGATCAATACTGCCACCCACCACCTCCTTTCTTTCCTTCCCTATCTTTCCTAAATACCTTGTAGCCAGGAATATTAAGTACCCAATCCTCCCTTCTTTGAGCCAGGTCTCTGTTATTGCCACTATATCATAGTCCCATGTCGTGACTTGAGGCTGCAGCTCACCAACCTTATTTACACACAAGCACGCTAAACTCATCTTTTATTGCCTCGCATTTGCCCTCTGTCTGGTCCCTCCTATTTCTGAACTATTCTTTACTCCAGTAAATCCAGAGATTATCACCTTTAAGGTCCACTTTTGAATTTCCTCCCTAGCTCCTGAAACTCTGACTGCAGGACCTCAACCCTTATCGTTCCTATGGCAACATGTTACTATTATTTTCAGCATCAGTGACGTTTAGGCCTCAATATTAACCCCCACACGATGGGCGGGAGAGGGTCATTGGATGGGGTGGGGGTTAAACAGTCCAATACACAAAACGCAACGGCATCTGCTGCACACGTGCCCGCTGCCATTTTTACCTCTGGATATCGGGGCAATCGAATATCCCGCCGTGGAGAGGCGGGTCCGTCAATAACTGATGTAAATCGGGCTGCTATAATGCAATTTGGCAGGAAACTCGGCAGTCAAACCGAGGCGAGATTGAGCAACATTTCATGGGGATAGTTATAGGTCGGGGTCTGATCTGAATAAAGGTTCAATGCACACAGCTGTTTTCTCAGTTTACTCTGGATCACAGTTTGGTGAGAATATTGGGTGTGAGAGACATATTTGTAGAGTTTTGAGTTGTTCAGATAGAGATGCTCATGATGGGTGCCGCCATGGCTCCTTTGATTGGACTTTAGGCGAGGAAGAAAATGAGGATGATTTAGAGGGAGCTGCAGGTGGCCAGCAGGAATGGGAGTGACAGACGGGATGAGGCACTACCCACCTAACAGGGTGTACAGACAGAGGCTCAGCCTCCTTGACCTGTTGTCAGAGCATTGCTTCCGTAGGCCGAGATATCACATCAGGTGGTTGCAGAAATCTGCAGCCTCCTACAGGAAGACCTGCTGCCTGCTGGACCTGGTGGCCATGCATTACCAGTGGCTGTGAAGGTGGATAGGACAGTCAGCATGGATTTGTTAAGGGAAGGTTGTGTCTGACTAACTTGATTGAATTTTTTGAGCAAGTAACAAGGAGGGTTGATGAGGGTAACACATTTGATGTAGTCTACATGGATTTTAGCAAGGCTTTTGACAAGGTCCTACATAGCAGACTGGTCAGAAAAGTAAAAGCCCATGGGATTCAAGGGAGTTGGATCCAAAATTGGCTCTGTGGCAGGAAGCAAACTATGATGGTCGACAGGTGTTTTTGTGACTGGAAGGCTGTTTCCAGTGGAGTTCTGCAGAGCTCAGTACTAGGTCCCTTGCTTTTTGTGGTATATATCAATGTTTTAGACTTAAATGTAGGGGGCATGATTAAGAAGTTTGCAGATGATACAAAAATTGGCTGTGTGGTTGATGGTGAGGAAGGAAGCTGTAGACTGCAGGGAGATATCAATGGACAGGTCAGGTGGGCAGAAACATGGCAAATGGAATTCGATATGGAGAAGTGTGAGGTAATGCATTTGGGGAGGGCAAACAAGGCAAGGGAGTACACAATAAATGGGAGGATACTGAGAGGTGTCGAGGAACAGAGGGACCTTGGAGCACATGTCCACAGATCCCTGAAGGTAGCAGGACAGGTAGATAAGGTGAAGAAGGCATATGGGATACTTTCCTTTATTAGCCGAGGCATAGCATATAAGAGCAGGGAGATTATGCTAGAACTATATAAAGCACTAGTTAGACCACAACTAGACTACTGTGTACAGTTCTGGTCAGAATGTTTTTTTTTATTCGTTCATGGGATGTGGGCATCACTGGCAAGGCCAGCATTTATTATCCATCCCTAATTGCCCTTGAGAAGGTGGTGGTGAGCCGCCTTCTTGAACCACTGCAGTCTGTGTGATGAAGGTTCTCCCACAGTACTATTAGGAAGGGAGTTCCATGATTTTGACCCAGCGACGATGAAGGAACGGCGATATATTTCCAAGTTGGGATGGTGTGTGACTTGGAGAGGAACATGCAGGTGGTGGTGTTCCCATGTGTCTGCTTCTCTTGTCCTTCTAGGTGGTAGAGGTTGCGGGTTTGGGAGGTGCTGTTGAAGAAGCCTTGGCGAGTTGCTGCAGTGCATCCTGTGGATGGTACACACTGCAGCCACAGTGTGCCGGTGGTGAAGGGAGTGAATGTTTAGTGTGGTGGATGGGGTGCCAATCAAGCGGGCTGCTTTGTCATGGATGGTGTCGAACTTCTTGAGTGTTGTTGGAGTTGCACTCATCCAGGCAAGTGGAGAGTATTCCATCACACTCCTGACTTGTGCCTTGTAGATGGTGGAAAGGCTTTGGGGAGTCAGGAGGTGAGTCACTCGCCGCAGAATACCCTGCCTCTGACCTGCTCTTGTAGCCACAGTATTTATATGGCTGGTCCAGTTAAGTTTCTGGTCAATGGTGATGGTGGGGGATTCGGTGATGGTAATGCCTTGAATGTCAAGGGGAGGTGGTTAGACACTCTTGTTGCCTGGCACTTGTCTGGCGCGAATGTTACTTGCCACTTATGAGCCCAAGCCTGGATGTTGTCCAGGTCTTGCTGCATGAAGGCACGGACTGCTTCATTATCTGAGGGGTTGCGAATGGAACTGAACACTGTGCAATCAGCAGCGAACATCCCCATTTTTGACCTTATGATGGAGGGAAGGTCATTGATGAAGCAGCTGAAGATAGTTTGGCCTAGGACACTGCCCTGAGGAACTCCTGCAGCAATGTCCTGGGCCCAATGTTACAGGCAAGATGTGATTGCACTAGAGAGGGTGCAAAGGAGATTTACCAGGATGTTGCCAGGACTGAAGAATTTTAGCAATGAGGAAAGATTGGATAGGCTGGGGTTGTTTTCTTTGGAAGAAAGGTGGCTGAGGGGTGATTTAATTGAGGTGTATAAAATTATGAGGGGCCTAGATAAACCGCAAGGGATTTCATTCCATCAATGTTCAGCTGGTGTGCAACCGCAAGAAAAGGTTCTTGCAGGTCTGTGCCAGATTCCCTGGGAGCTGCCATGATGCTTTCATACTGCGGCAGTCCAACATCCCGACCTGTTCAGACCTGGAACCAGCCTTAAAGGGTGGCTGTTAAGTCACAAACCTGGCTGATGACACTTCTGAGGAATCCCATCTATGAACACCAAGAGCGGCACAATGCATATGACAACCAGATGTTCAAGTTGGACAGGCCTGGAGGTGCCCTTCAGTATTCACCAGCGAGGGTCTCCAGGATAATCGTGGTATGCTGTATTCTGCACAGCAGCGAGGACCAGAGGTGCAGGAGGAACAAGCTCCTGAGCACTCCTCATCTGATGAGGGTTCCGCTGGTGAGGAGGAAGATGGAACACACAATGCCAGAACAGCCAATCACATTGCTGCTCCCGATGCCAGGGATGCCCTGATAGTTCGACGGTTCAGTTAGTCACTCACACTAGACCAAAGAAACATCCCCTGCGCCCCCTCTATTTACACAAGCAGTCCTGTAACCAACCATCCACCAATTGGTCTCAGTCAATTCCATGTCTCCACATTCAGCACCAAACAAATGGCAAGCTGTAACTAGTGGAGTTCTACAAGGATTAGTGCTTGGGCCTCAGCTATTTACAACCTATATTAATGATTTGAGATGAAAGGACCGAGTGTAATGTATCCAAGTTTGCTGATGATACAAAGCTAGGTGGGAAAGTAAGCTGTGAGGAGGATACAAAGGGGCCGATTTTCAGATGGCAGAGCGGGTGTGTTGGGGGGCGGGGGCTTGTAAAATGGTCGAAATCCAGAGCGGGTTCGGAGCCTGGCTCCAACCCACTGACTTCTGGGTTCCCCAGTGATGCGTTCGGGTGAGCAAGCACCTCCCAAATGCGGGACTCCCATCGGCAATTAAAGCTGGGGGATGATAATTTACATAGTTACTCAGATAGTTGACGTACTTGAGCGACCCAATGAGTGGGCATTTTGGCAGGGGTACAGTTTTGAAGGACCCTCAGCTTGTTTCCTCTGCTGTGGGAAACTGTCCCTGTTGGAGCAGACGTGTTTCAGCCAGCAGCCAATGGGAGATGCAAATGATTATTTGACAGGTGGGGAGAAAACCTCATTGATTGCAGTAGGGCACTCTGTCACTTCAGACAAAGTTTTGGCTGCAAGACCTTTGTCTTTTCACTCAAAATTCTTACTTTACACCCAAAACTCTGCTTTGCAAACACATTTACCAACTCTACGGACCCCCTCAAACTCACACCGTCTGGGAGGCGCCATGGCTACATTCATCACTTCATCCGAAGACGAGCAACATCACCAGCTTCACCAGGCACGCCGTCCACCTCTGCCACGTGGAGCTGCACAACACATTGCTGCACCACAGGCACCTGCACAGAGCATAGAGGGAAACAACAGAGCGATGTCGCAGGAGGCACTACCCTTGCAACAGGGCCTACAGACCAAGGCTCATCTTCCAGGACCTCTGAGGAGCAGTGCATACAGAGGCTCCGAGTCAGTCGCCAGGTAGTCTCAGACATCTGCAACATCCTTCATGCTGAGCTGCTCCTGGCTGGCCCGAGCAGCGTCTCCTTACCTGTCGCTGTCAAAGTCACTACTTCCCTCAACTTCTTCGCCTCCAGATCGTTCCAGGGTACCACCGGGGACATCGCCCGGGGTCACTGAGTCATCTGCACACAAGTGGATAAGGCCGGTCACCGACAGCTTGTTTCGCAGGGCCTCACACTACGTCAACTTCCCCATGGACGACCTCAGTCAGATGGAGAGGACAGTGGGATTCCACGCTGTGGCTGGCTTCCCACGGGTGCAGGGTGTAATTGATTGCACCCATATAGCAAAGCAAGCACCTCCACAAGAGCCAGGACTGTTCATCAACAGGAAGGGCTATCACTCCATCAACACTCAGCTCGGTTGTGACCACCGCAAGAGATTCCTTCACTTGTGCACCAGATACCCTGGCAGCTGCTACGATTCCTTCATCCTCCGGGAGTCCAACATCCTGCCCATCTTCCGTGCACCGAACACCCACAAGGGCTGGCTCCTCAAGGATGTGGGATATCCCCTGCACATGTGATTCATGATGTCGCTGAGGATCCCCACCTCCGAGCAACAGCGTTGATATAATGACAGCCACATCGCTACCAGGTCTACAATTGAGCATGCTATTGGGCTGCTCAAGATGCGCTTCAGGTGCCTTGATCGTTCTGGGGAAGCACTTAAATATGCACCAGACATAGTAGTGTGTTGTGCCCTGCACAAGATGGCATAACAGACGGGTTCCATTGGAGGAAGCCCCATACACATCTGCCACCAATATTGAGGAGGACGAGGTGGAGGAGGAGCAACCCATGGGCAGAACAGCGGCTCACCTGGCCGCTCGTGAGACCAGGGAGTCACTGATATGCGAACGGTTCTCCTAACATTGAACAGTGTGAAGAGTCCAGTCCTCACCACCTGGACAGAGCAGCGGCCACACCAGCCCCCTGCACAAAACAGTCCTGCAACTACACATGCAACCACTGTAGAGTGACCCAATGGGTGGCATCAAGTGTGGGCATTCATGGTCAACCTCATGAAACGGCCTTATTACACAGGCCAGTCAAGAATGGCCAAGACATGGCAGTAGTGGTGACAATAATATTTAATGTGCGATTAACAAAACAAATATAAATAAAAAACATGACCAACTGTCAAACACCCTTGTGCATCCCCTTCGTGCTTACAAAACCTTCGCCTTTCACTTCCAACTACTTCGACATGGTGCATCCCTTGTGGCTGTAGCAGAGGTAGTGGCAGGTTGTTCTTCGAGCCCTGACCGATTTAAATGCTTTGGGCCTATGCCCTCTGGGTTTCAGTGCCCGTGCGGGCCCCTCCAAAGACTGCTCCACCTGTGCAGGGGCAGACTCGGCCACCTGGAGAGGAGGCAGCATTTCAGGTACTGGTTGAAAGGGGGGCAACGGGTGAGACATGGGGGCGCTTCCCTACTTCCATGTCCTCTTTCACCATCTTCCCTCCCCAGGGCCAGGCCCACACCACTCCTACCACACTGCTGGACGGCAGTTTGGAGGACATATGTGAAGCCTTGTAAGGCCAGTGTCAGAGTATCTGCCTGCCTGTTTAAGGTGGCAGAATGAGTCTGAAGGGCCATTGTTAGGGCCTGAGTGGACTCATTTGTGAGCCGTGCTTGAAACTCCATGAAGGCTAGCCTTCCCTCCATCGCAGACATTCCCGCACTTACCCGCAACACTATCTCAGAGATGCCCTCACGTCCCTGTGACCGTATCTGAGAGATGCCCTCCTTTACCTGTGCCACCATTCCACTCATGCTCCTGGACATGAGGCTCTTGGGGCGGGATGTTGGACTCCCGGAGGATGACTGAATCGTGGCAGCTGCCAGGGTATCTGGCGCACACGTGAAGGAATCTCTTGCAGTGGTCACAGATGAGCTGGACGACTCCATCCTCTGTGCGATTGTGGAGAGTGCGTGTGGCACCTGTTCCAGCACCTCGCAAATGTGCTGCTGATCCTCGATCATTCTCCTTTTCATGGATGGCCCCCAGGGTTCAGCATCAGGCTCTGCTCAGCTGGACACAGGAGAAGATTGCTTCCACCAATGCGGACTCTCCACAGCTGCCCCTGCCACCAGTGTCTGCTCGTGCTCACGTGTGTGGTGACTCACCATGTGTGACCCCAAATAACTGAGGACGGGGATCTACCAAGGTGTGAGTATCTGCACTGGTGGATGGCTCGCTCAGATGTGACGGTGCCCCCCCCCCCACCCTCAGAGGCTGGCAGGTGCTCTGATTAATCGCCTTCTGCCCTCATAGCGGTTGCTGAAGGACCTGTAAGAGAACAGAAGGCAATATTAAGCATGATGACAGACGTTGAGGTGCCGAAGATGGCAAGGCATGTTAACATCAGTTGATATTGTGTGTGCTGACTGTTAAAGTTCTGTCACCAGACGTTTGTCGGGTGCCAGTCTCGGCGTCCCCAATGGACAGGCACTCGAGGGTGCGGCTCAGTTCCAGCGCCTCCTGCTCAGCGTCTGAGAACGACAAGATGTTGCGGCCTCCGGTCCTCTCCCTCTCCCATGCGTTCTGGGCTCTTCTATAAGGGGAGAAAGTAGAGAGGCGTGAGTGAGCGATGGTGACGTGGCCAACCACTGAATGCATTGGTTTGGGTGCGGCTGACCGTGAAAGAGACTGTGAGTATGAGACAGAGCCATGAGATTGTATGAGGATTGGGTTGAGTGGTAGTGATGGGGTGAGTACTGGGGAGGTGAGGAAGTGCACGTTACTTGAGGATGAGCTTTGAGTGGGTGTGAGGAGTGATGTGATAAAGTAGTGTTGGCAGTGCAGAAGGAGTTGTGGGGTGTGGGCAGTGATGTGGAAGACTGAGTGTCGAAGAATGAGAAAGTGTGCTCCCTTTGGCTGACCCAGTTCGGTCATTGAAACGCTTCCTGCACTGGATCCAGGTGTGGGAGATGTTACGAGCCAGACCTTCGTGGCAGATGCAGGCCACTTCCTCCTGTCTGCTGGGTAAAATACATCCCTCCTCCTCCTCGCCACATCCAGTAGCACCTGGAATGAGGCATCACTGAATCTAGGAGCAGCCTTTCCCCTGGGCTGCTCCATCATGTAATTTTGGATGTTTGCTCCAGGAGCAGCCATTGGAGGACTGCCCCTTTAAATATAGCTCCTCCAGCTGACAGCCTGTGATGTGGGTGCGCAGTCCGCTTGCTGCGCAGGTTTCTGGCGGGAAACCCAGAAGCCACATTAAGTGGCTCCAATTTACCCGCAATCGCGTGGGGAATGGACGGATTTTACTGGGCAGGTTACCCATGTGCCCAATCGCCCCCGCCTCCCCGGTAATATTGGGGCCAAAGAGTCTGCAAAGGGATATAGACAAGTTAGGTGAGTGGGCAGGAACGTGGCAGATGGAGTATAATGTGGGAAAATTTGAGGTTATTCACGTTAGTAGGAAGAATAGAAAAACAGAATATTTTTTAAACACTGAGAAACTTAAATGTTGGTGTTCACAGATTTGGGTGTCCTCGTACAAGAAACACAATAAGTTAGCGCGCAGGTACAGCAAGCAATAAGGAAGGCAAATGGTATGTTGGCCTTTATTACAAGGGGGTTGGAGTACAAGAGTAAAGAAGCCTTATTACAATTGTACAAGGCTTTGGTGAGACTTTACCTGGAGTACTGTGCACAGTTTTGGTCTCCTTATCTAAGGAGGTGGTGCAACAAAGTTTCTCTAGATTAATTCCTGGGTTGAGAGGGTTGTCCTATGTAGAGAGGTTGAGTAGACTGGGCCTATACTCTCGAGAGTTTCGAAGAATGAGAGGTGATCTCATTGAAACATACAAGATTCTGAAAGGGCTTTACAGGGTAGAGGCTGAGAGGTTGTTTCCCATGGCTGGAAAGTCTAGAACTAGGGGGCATAGTCGCAGGATAAGGAGTCGGCCATTTAAGACTGAAATGAGGAGGGATTTCTTCACTCAGGGCTGTGAATCTTTGGAATTCTCTACCCCAGAGGGCTGCAGATGCTGATTCGTTGAATATACTCGAGGCTGAGATAGATAGATTTTCGGACTCTAGGGGATCCAAGGGATATGGGGATCGGGCAGGATAATGGGGTTGAGGTCCAAGATCAGCCATGATCTGATTGAATGACGGAGCAGGCTCGAGGGGCAATATGGCCTATTCCTGCTCCTACTTCTTATATTCTTATGTCCTTATGAAAAGCAGAGTTGGCACTCGCCAGGCAGGAATGGGGAATATGGAAAAGTGGTGCAAAGTGATACATTTAATGTGATGTAAGAAATTAACAAATATTGAATAACACCCATGTGCGTATCCTTGGTGAACTATGAAGCTTTTCTCTTTCTCTCTCTCTCTCTCTCTGGCATTTCTACGTGGTCCAATCCCTGTGGCTTCAGCAGAGATAGAGGCAGGCTGCTCTGATCCCTGCTTTGACTTTTGAAGTGCTTGTGGCCAACGACCGCTGGGCGTTGGAGCCCACGCAGGCCCCACCAAAGACTGCTCCACCTGCACCTGTGCAGGGACAGACTGGGTCAGTGGGAGAAAAGGCAGCATGTCGGGTACTGGTTTAGGGGTGAGGGCAATGGGTGGGATGTGCAAACACATTGAGAGGAGTTTGCACTTTCACCTCCCTTATCGCCGTCATCCCTCTCCTGGGCCAACACCTCTCTGGGGGAGAGCAGCTTGGAGGAGATCAGTGATTCCTTGGAAGCCCACTTCTAATCTGCCAGTCATCCAGTGTAAGGCGGTAGACATGTTGCCATTCAGAGTTTGCAAGGCCATCATCTAGGCCTGCGGGGACTCATCAGTGTGCCGTGATTCAAATTCCATAGAGGAGGCCAGTCTCTCAATAGAAGATTGTATCTTCGTAAGGGCCTGCGACATCATTCCACAAATGTTTGAGCTGGATTCTTCCATCCTCTGGGACATTGTGGAAAGTGTGCCTGGCAGGACTGCCAGTAACCTGCACAGTTGCTGCTAACCCTGTATCATTCTCCTTTTAATTGACGGCTCCGTGGGTTCCGCATCTCTGTCCAGCTGAGCACAGCTTGGAGACGATCGCGCCCTCCCACACGGATGCTCCACAGCTGTCCCTGCCACCACTATCTGCTCGTTCTCACTTGTGAAGTGTGATTCACTTGGTGACATCACTTAACTGTTTTAAGAGGACCCAAGAAGTGCTTGTATCTGTGCTGGTGCTGGCTCACGTGTCCTGTGTCGGTGTGCCCTCAACAGGAATGAGCTCCTCTGAGGAATCCTCATCTAGAAGCAGGAGGTGCTGTTCTTCACGTGACGGCCCTGGAAGAGAGAGACGAGATGGATATGATTTAATCATGGGACTGTAAAATGTTGAAATGCACTTGATTAAGGTGATCATGTATGATTAAGTGCTGAGATCAACTCAAGATGAGACCTTGTCCTGTAGAAGGGGTGAGTCTGAGAGATTAATTCGGTCACCCTAATGCAAAGCACTACCAATCTCACCATCTCCAATGCTGAGGGAGGCAGAGATGCTACTGAACTCCAATTCCTCCACTTTAGCTGGTTTAAGCTCCACAATCTGTGGGGGTCTGCAACCGATGGATACAGTGCATTCGGTGAGGGTGTCACTCAGGCAGATGCATCATGAGTTGCACTGGCATGCATTTGAGAAACATGTTGACTGTGCCATTTGAGGATGTGTGCCGAGAATCGGGGGAGCTGAATAAGTGGTATCAACCGGGGACGGAAGTATAGTTGTGATGTTACTGGACCAGTAATCCAGAGGCGTGGACCAATAATCTGGAGTCATGAGTTCAAATCCCGCCACGGCAGCTGGGGAATTTCAATTTAGTTAATAAAAAATCTGGAATGAGAAAAACTAGTATCAGTAACGGTGGCCATGAAACTACCGGATTGTCGTAAAAACCCATCTGGTTCACTAATATCCTTTAGGGAAGGAAACCTGCCGTCCTTACCCAGTCTGGCCTATATGTGACTCCAGACCCACAGCAATGTGGTTGATTCTTAATCGCCCTCTGAAATGGCCGAGCAAGCCACTCGGTTGTAAATCTCGCTACAAAAAATCATAAGAATAAAACCGGACGGGCTACCCGGCATTGGACCACTAGGCACCGGACACGACAAAGGCAAACCAAGCCCAGTCGACCCTGCAAACTCCTCCTCACTAACCTCTGGGGAATTGTGCCAAAATTAAGACCGCTGTCCCACAGACCAGTCAAGCAACAGCCTGATATAGCCATACTCACAGAATCTCATTGAAACTTATAAAATTCTGACAGGGATAAACAGACTGGATGCAGGGAGGATGTTTCTCCTGGCTGAGGGCTCCAGAACGAGAGGTCACAGTCTCAGGATATGGGGCAGGATATTTAGGACTGAGATGAGGAGAAATTTCTTCACTCAGGGTGGTGAACCTGTGGAATTCTCTACCACAGAAGGCTGTGGAGGCCAAGTCACTGAATATATTTAAGAAGGAGCTAGATAGATTTCAAGACACAAGGCACCAAGGGGTGTGGGGAGAGAGCGGGAATATGGTATTGAGATAGAGGATCAGCCATGATCATACTGAATGGCGGAGCAGGCTCGAAGGGCCAAATGGCCCACTCCTGTTCTATGTTTCCAAACCTTTCAGCCAACGTCCTAGACTCTTCCATCACCATCCCTGCGTATGTCCTGTCCCACCGGCAGGACAGACCCACCAGAGGTGGCGATACAGTGATATACAGTCAGGAGGGAGTGCCCTGGGAGTCCTCAACATTGACTCCGGATCTCATGGCATCAGGTCAAACATGGGCAAGGAAACCTCCTGCTGATTACCACCTACCGCCCTCCCTCAGCTGATGAATCAGTCCTCCTCCATGTTGAGCATCACTTGGAGGAAGCACTGAGGGTAGCAAGGGCACAAAATGTACTCTGGGTGGGGGACTTCAATGTCCATCACCAAGAGTGGCTCGGTAGCATCACTACTGACCGAGCTGGCCGAGTCCTGAAGGACATAGCTGCCGGACTAGGACTGCGGCAGGTGGTGAGCGAACCAACATGAGGGAAAAACCTACTTGACCTCGTCCTCACCAATCCACCTGTCGCAGATGTATCTGTCCATGACAGTATTAGTAGGAGTGACCACCGCACAGTCCTTGTGCAGACAAAGTCCTGTCTTCCTACTGAAGAGACCATCCAACGTGTTTTGTGGCACTACCACCGTGCTAAATGGGATAGATTCAGAAAAGATCTAGCAGCTCACAACTGGGCATCCATGAGGCGCTGTGGGTTATCAGCAGCAGCAGAATTGTATTCCAGCACAATCTGAAACCTCATGGCCTGGCATATTCCTCACTCTACCATTACCAACAAGCAAGGGGATCAACCCTGGTTCAATGAGGAGTGTAGAAGAGCATGCCAGGAGCAACACCAGGCGCACCTAAAAATGAGGTGCCAACCTGGTGAAGCTACAACTCGGGACTACATGCACGCTAAAGAGCGGAAGCAACATGCTATAGACAGAGCTAAGCGATTCCACAACCAACGGATCAGATCAAAGCTCTGCAGTCCTGCCACATCCAGTCGTGAATGGTGGTGGACAATTAGACAACTATCTGGAGGAGGAGGCTCTGTAAACATCCCCAACCTCAATGATGGCAGAATCCAGTACGTGAGTGCAAAAGACAAGGCTGAAGCGTTTGCAACCATCTTCAGCCAGAAGTGACGAGTAGATGATCCATCTCGACCTCCTCTCAATATCCCCACCATCACAAAAGCCAGTCTTCAGCCAATTTGATTCACTCCATGTGATATCAAGAAACGGCCGAGTGCACTGGATACAACAAAGGCTATGGGCCCCGACAACATCCTGGCAGTAGTGCTGAAGACTTGTGCTCCAGAACTGGCCACGCCTCTAGCCAAACTGTTCCAGTACAGCAACAATACTGGCATCTACCTGACAATGTGGAAAATTACCCAGATATGTCCTGTCCACAAAAAGCAGGACGAGTCTAATCCGGCCAATTACCTCCCCATCAGTCTACTCTCAATCATCAGCAAAGTGATGGAAGGTGTCATTGACAGTGCTATCAAGCTGCACTTACTCACCAATAACCTGCTCACCGATGCTCAGTTTGGGTTCCGCCAGGACCATTCGGCTCCAGACCTCATAACAGCCTTGGTCCAAACATGGATAAAGAGCTAAATTCCAGAGGTGAGGTGAGAGTGACTGCCCTTGTCATCAAGGCAGCATTTGACCGAGTGTGGCACGAAGGAGCTCTAGAAAAATTGAAATCAGAGGGAAAACTCTCCAGTAGCTGGAGTCATACCTAGCACAAAGGAAGATGGTAGTGGATGTTGGAGGCCAGTCATCTCAGCCCCAGGACATTGCTGCAGGAGTTCCTCAGAGCAGTGTCCTAGGCTGAACCATCTTTAGCTGCTTCATCAATGACTTTCCCTCCATCATAAGGTCAGAAATGGGGATGTTCGCTGACGATTGCACAGTGTTCGGTTCCATTCGCAACCTCTCAGATAATGAGGCAGTCCATGCCCGCATGCAGCAAGACCTGGACAACATCCAGGCTTGGGCTGATAAGTGGCAAGTAACATTTGCACCAGACAAGTGCCAGGCAATGACCATCTCCAACAAAAGAGAGTCTAACCACCTCCCCTTGACATTCAACGGCATTACCATCGCTGAATCCCCCACCATCAACATCCTGGGGGTTACCGTTGACCAGAAACTTATCTGGACCAGCCACATAAATACTGTGCGTAGAAGAGCAGGTCAGAGGCTGGGTATTCTGCGGTGAGTGACTCACCTCCTGACTCCCTAAAGCCTTTCCACTATCGACAAGGCACAAGTCAGGAGCGTGATGGAATACTCTCCACTTGCCTGGATGAGTGTAGCTCCAACAACATGCAAGAAGCTCGACACCATCCAGGACAAAGCAGCCCGCTTGATTGGCACCCCATCCACCACCCTAAACATTTAGTCCCTCCACCACCGGCGCACAGTGGCTGCAGTGTGTTCCATCCACAGGATGCACTGCAGCAACTCACCAAGGCTTCTTTGACAGCACCTCCCAAACCCGCGACCTCCACCACCTAGAAGGACAAGGGCAGCAGGCACATGGGAACAACACCACCTGCACGTTCCCCTCCAAGTCACACACCATCCTGACTTGGAAATATATCGCCGTTCCTTCATCATCGCTGGGTCAAAATCCTGGAACTCCCTACCTAACAGCAGCGTGGGAGAACCGTCACCACACGGACTGCAGCGATTCAAGAAGGCGGCTCACCACCACCTTCTCAAGGGCAATTAGGGATGGGCGATAAATCCCGGCCTCGCCAGCGACGTTCACGTCCATGAACAAATTTTT
The DNA here is from genome assembly GCF_035084215.1 of Heptranchias perlo. Classification (NCBI taxonomy): domain Eukaryota; kingdom Metazoa; phylum Chordata; class Chondrichthyes; order Hexanchiformes; family Hexanchidae; genus Heptranchias; species Heptranchias perlo. The sequence continues at coordinate 109,674,057 of NC_090328.1, read as the reverse complement.
AAAAAATTATTACTCGAGGATTGGGGTGAGTGGCAATGATGGATGGAAAAGGGGGAGATGAGAGAGTGCATTGACATAGAATGATGGGTGAAGTGGGTGTGAGGAGTGATGTGAACGGAGTACGCTTGACAAGACAGAGTTGGGGGTTGTGGGGCAATTGTACTACAGGATGTAGGTGAGTCTGCAACTTTTCTCACCTTTCCTGACCTGGTTAGGACATTAAAACACTTCCAACACTTTATCCATGCCCTCATTATGACGCTCATGCTGCTTACTTCTTCCGCCACCTCCAGCCATGCCTTCTTTGTAGTGGCTGCATGTTTCTTTTTCCCATTGTTGGGAAGGAGAACCCCCTTGCTGCACCCAGCAGTACACCCAGGGACGCCTCATTGAACCTGAGCATAGCCTTTGCCCTCCTTTCTTCCATAACTGTTAATGTAGTGCTTCAAAACCGAGGTAGCAAACTCCAAACCTCCACTTCCATTGCATCTGTGAACTGGGCCTTTAAATAGTTGAGATTAAATCGGGTCATGTGGGTCTGCATTATGTCCACTCACATGCAGTGGAGACATGAAACCTGGAATTAAATAGATAATGAGGCATCCCTGTTGAAATCGGACATTCCCACGGTTCCCACAATATTGCACGTTTGTTGCCCACTGTTAGCGCCCCCTCGCTTCCTTCCCATCTCCACGTTAATATCGGAGTCATAGTGTCAGCTGCGGCTCAGTGGTAGCACTCTTGCCTCTGGGTGAGTAGGTTGTGGGAACAAGTCTCACTCCAGAGACTTGAGCACATTATCTAGGCAGATATTTCAGTGCAGTACTGAAGGAGTGCTGCACCGTTGGAGGTGCTCTCTTTCGGATGAGACTTCTGCCCTCTTAGGTGGACGTAAAAGATCCTATGACATTATTCGAAGAAGAGCAGGAAGTTCTCCCTGGTGTCCTGGCCAATATTTATCCCTCAACGAGCACCATTAAACAGATTATCTGGTCATTGTCTCATTGCTGTTTGTGGGACCTTGCTGTGCTCAAATTGGCTGCCGCGTTTCCTACATTACAACAGTGACTACACTTCAAAAGTATTTAATTGGTCATAAAGCACTTTGGGATGGTCTGAGGTTGTGAAAGACGCTATATAAATGCAAGTCTGTCTTTTCATCAGAATAAACTCAAAACTAAAAGTACTCTTGGTCCTGGGAGACTGGCGAGGAATTTAAGGATTACATGTCCGAAGTATTAAAGATTGCGAATGTTGCAGGAATAATTTCCTTTTATAGACAATTTACATTATTCTCTGCAATGATCTATTGAGTGTCATTAAACCAAACACTGGCTATTGGACATACAAATTCATATCCAGTATTAAACAGAATTACACCCAGCCTCAGTCCTGGAGCAGATTGTACAGGGTTATACCAGCCCAGTCCTGGAGCAGATTGTACAGGATTGTACCAGGCCCAGTCCTGGAGCAGATTGTACAGGATTGTACCAGGCCCAGTCCTGGAGCAGATTGTACAGGGTTATACCAGGCCCAGTCCTGGAGCAGATTGTACAGGATTGTACCAGGCCCAGTCCTGGAGCAGATTGTACAGGATTGTACCAGGCCCAGTCCTGGAGCAGATTGTACAGGGTTATACCAGGCCCAGTCCTGGAGCAGATTGTACAGGATTGTACCAGGCCCAGTCCTGGAGCGGATTGTACAGGATTGTACCAGGCCCAGTCCTGGAGCGGATTGTACAGGATTGTACCAGGCCCAGTCCTGGAGCGGATTGTACAGGATTGTACCAGGCCCAGTCCTGGAGCGGATTGTACAGGATTGTACCAGGCCCAGTCCTGGAGCGGATTGTACAGGATTGTACCAGGCCCAGTCCTGGAGCGGATTGTACAGGGTTATACCAGGCCCAGTCCTGGAGCGGATTGTACCAGGCCCAGTCCTGGAGCGGATTGTACAGGATTGTACCAGGCCCAGTCCTGGAGCAGATTGTACAGGGTTATACCAGACCCAGTCCTGGAGCAGATTGTACAGGATTGTACCAGGCCCAGTCCTGGAGCAGATTGTACAGGATTGTACCAGGCCCAGTCCTGGAGCGGATTGTACAGGATTGTACCAGGCCCAGTCCTGGAGCAGATTGTACAGGATTGTACCAGGCCCAGTCCTGGAGCGGATTGTACAGGGTTATACCAGGCCCAGTCCTGGAGCAGATTGTACAGGATTGTACCAGGCCCAGTCCTGGAGCAGATTGTACAGGATTGTACCAGGCCCAGTCCTGGAGCAGATTGTACAGGATTGTACCAGGCCCAGTCCTGGAGCGGATTGTACCAGGCCCAGTCCTGGAGCAGATTGTACAGGATTATACCAGGCCCAGTCCTGGAGCAGTTTGTACAGGATTGTACCAGGCCCAGTCCTGGAGCAGATTGTACAGGATTGTACCAGGCCCAGTCCTGGAGCGGAATGTACAGGCTTGTACCAGGCCCAGTCCTGGAGCGGATTGTACCAGGCCCAGTCCTGGAGCAGATTGTACAGGCTTATACCACGCCCAGTCCTGGAACAGATTGTACAGGATTGTACCAGGCCCAGTCCTGGAGCAGATTGTACAGGGTTATACCAGGCCCAGTCCTGGAGCAGATTGTACAGGGTTATACTAGGCCCAGTCCTGGAACAGATTGTACAGGGTTATACCAGGCCCAGTCCTGGAACAGATTGTACAGGATTGTACCAGGCCCAGTCCTGGAGCAGATTGTACAGGGTTATACCAGGCCCAGTCCTGGAGCAGATTGTACAGGGTTATACCAGGCCCAGTCCTGGAACAGATTGTACAGGGTTATACCAGGCCCAGTCCTGGAGCAGATTGTACAGGGTTATACCAGGCCCAGTCCTTTAGCAGATTGCAGAAAATTATATCAGGCCCAATTGAACAGGTTCTACTGAATTAAACTCAGACTCAGAGTTGGAGCAGAATGTGCTGAATAATAAATTAGCTACCTGAAATATAATTTATTTGGGAAAATAAAGCAATGAATTTGTAAAATGAACCTGAAATGAAAAGATAAATGCCTCAACCAATGCTGGACTCTTATAGAAACAGCTTCTATAGTCAGAGAAGTGCTACAGTTAGTTCATTTCAGCAAAAATATTTTTCAGGATAGTATAATTGTTTTGAAGCTGCATGGCTACATGTACCAAGAAAAGATACTGTTCTTTCATCTGTGTACCTGGGTTTGAATCATGCATAGTCTGATGGAATGAAACGTTCATCACTCAGTCAACTTTAACAGTCCAAAGTGAAATGACTTTCTAGTGGGTGCAGGTCCACAACACACATCTGTTGAGATTTCCAAAATAATTGGCATTAAATTGGCAATTTCAGTCGGAGAGGCCACATGATGGCGTGGGTGCAAAATAAAATTGTGACATTCCTGCAGTAGGGGGCGCTCTCTCTCTCTCTCTCTCTCGGCTGAGGCTTGTTGTTGGGGCAGAGCTTAATTCTGTGTCTGTCTCTGTTCCAACTTGAACTGGCAGTGCTTCATCTGACGCTGGGTGCCAATAGAGAAAAACATTTCTACCCCACACCACTGACATCTTCATCTTTGTAAGCACAAAAAAGTATTCTTTCCTCATAAGAAGAAATCATTAAACCAGTTTAAATACTGTCGTTACACTGCAGTTGTAGATGTGTGTCTCCTGAATAAGTCAATAATGATGAGGTTTTCCCTTTGGTGTAATGATCCTTCATCAATTGTTGCTCAGTAGTATTCTGTACATTCTCATTAAGAGACCATTACTGGTTAATGGTAAACCAGTTGGCTCCCGATTTTCTGAAAAGTGTTAATGTTTTTTTTTCCTCTCCTTACCCTCCTGCTGAAAGCAGTAACTCATGCTGTGGTACAGTTGCGATGGAGGTGACAGTATTTTTCACGTGTGAATGTTTTTGGGCTTCATTATAGTCACTGAGTGAGTGTCTCTGCCCTCCGAGGGACTGTGTATACACACACACACACACACACACACACACACATTTCCATTCTGGGGTCCCTGGATATTGATCAGCAGTGGGTACCCTGGCTAATTGTTTCCACTCTCTAGCCCAACAACACTGAGACCAATTGCCTCATAAGCATCCCAGCTGAGCTTGGCTAACTTCCCAGATGTGTACAATGGACAACTGGGCAGCATAATTCCCAATGAGCCATTGGAATAGTTACATATTTGATTTGTTATTTGGAGTCGATGTTCAGCAGCAAATTAGTCCAGAGGTGCAATCCTAAGTGGAAATGTGCTCTAGTTGTACACCATTGAGTTTCAGCTGCATTGTGATATATTTCCTAAGTGACCTTATTATGTAATATATCAGATTGTAATGTGATGGATGACACGTCTACATTTTGCTGCGAAGAGCGACTGTCTCCGAGGAGGGAGGAGACTCATGTCACTTTCATCATGATGACTTCAAATATAAGGACAGAATGACACATTTCAGTGGAAATTATGTCACCGTGTCAAACAAATGAAAAAGTCTTTGCTAAGACGTTTTTTTATTCGTTCATGGGATGTGGGCGTCGCTGGCGAAGCCGGCATTTATTGCCCATCCCTAATTGCCCTTGAGAAGGTGGTGGTGAGCCGCCTCCTTGAACCGCTGCAGTCCATGTGGTGACGGTTCTCCCACAGTGCTGTTAGGAAGGGAGTTCCAGGATTTTGACCCAGCGACGATGAAGGAACGGCGATATATTTCCAAGTCGGGATGGTGTATGACGTGGAGGGGAACGTGCAGGTGGTGTTGTTCCCATGTGCCTGCAGCCCTTGTCCTTCTAGGTGGTAGAGGTCGCGGGTTTGGGAGGTGCTGTCGAAGAAGCCTTGGCGAGTTGCTGCAGTGCATCCTGTGGATGGTACACACTGCAGCCACTGTGCGCCGGTGGTGGAGGGAGTGAATGTTTAGGGTGGTGGATGGGGTGCCAATCAAGCGGGCTGCTTTGTCCTGGATGGTGTCGAGCTTCTTGAGTGTTGTTGGAGCTGCACTCATCCAGACAAGTGGAGAGTATTCCATCACACTCCTGACTTGTGCCTTGTAGATGGTGGAAAGGCTTTGGGGAATCAGGAGGTGAGTCACTCGCCGCAGAATACCCATCCTCTGACCTGCTCTTGTAGCCACAGTATTTATGTGGCTGGTCCAGTTAAGTTTCTGGTCAATGGTGACCCCCAGGATGTTGATGGTGGGGGATTCGGCGATGGTAATGCCGTTGAATGTCAAGGGGAGGTGGTTAGATTCTCTTTTGTTGGAGATGGTCATTGCCTGGCACTTGTCTGGCGCGAATGTTACTTGCCACTTATGAGCCCAAGCCTGGATGTTGTCCAGGTCTTGCTACATGCAGGCACGGACTGCTTCATTATCTGAGGGGTTACGAATGGAACTGAACATCCCCATTTCTGACGGAGGGAAGGTCATTGATGACGCAGCTGAAGATGGTTGGGCCTAGGACACTGCCTTGAGGAACTCCTGCAGCAATGTCCTGGGGCTCAGATGATTGGCCTCCAACATCCACTACCATCTTCCTTTGTGCTAGGTATGACTCCAACCACTGGAGAGTTTTCCCCCTGATTCCCATTGACTTCAATTTTACTAGGGCTCCTTGGTACCACACTCGGTCAAATGCTGCCTTGATGTCAAGGGCAGTCACTCTCACCTCACCTCTGGAATTCAGCTCTTTTGTCCATGTTTGGACCAAGGCTGTAATGAGGTCTGGAACCGAGTGGTCCTGGCGGAACCCAGACTGAGCATCGGTGAGCAGATTATTGGTGAGTAAGTGCCGCTTGATAGCACTGTCGACGACACCTTCCATCACTTTACTGATGATTGAGAGTAGACTGATGGGTCGGTAATTGGCGGGATTGGATTTGTCCTGCTTTTTGTGGACAGGACACACCTGGGCAATTTTCCACATTGTCTGGTAGATGCCAGTGTTGTAGCTGTACTGGAACAGTTTGGCTGGAGGCACGGCTAGTTCTGGAGCACAAGACTTCAGCACTACAGCTGGGATGTTGTCGGGGCCCATAGCCTTTGCTGTATCCAGTGCACTCAGCCGTTTCTTGATATCACATGGAGTGAATCGAATTGGCTGAAGACTGGCTTCTGTGATGGTGGGGATATAGAGAGGAGGCAAGCTTTTATGTGGTTAATAATATTGGTAAGGAAAGGAGGGAAGAGAACATTGACAGAGTTTCGAGGTTACAGGTTCATTCATGCATACAAAGTAGCATTTTTACAAACCATTGACAGGATGCCGTAATTACTAAAATAAAAATGTTTTTCCTAGCCAATTCACGGTAAATATATTTGAATGCATTTATTGAAAGGCATTACAGCAATTAGGAAAGCAATGGAAATTGCACACCTGGCAGACAGTTCTTTTTAAAAATAAATGAATGACAATAATGAATATTTAGCAGGGAGAGCACTGAGAGAATTGACACTGTCACCAACACAAGCCTATATTTAGACTTGAACAAATGCATTCTGAATTAGAATTTCTGTTTACAATGCTATCCTTAGTTTTTGGTTTGATCTTTAAAATTTCAGATTTGCCTAGCATTCTACAAATGAAATGTAGATAAATTAAATACCATTAATTCCAGACAAACACCGGCTCCTTCCAGACAAGTACACAGTGTGGGGAGCTTTACTCCATACTGAACGTTCCCATTACTACAACAGACTCAAAGGGTTAAGACACTTGGGCTTGATTTAGGATTTTCCAGCTGGTTTAACCACTGTTTCAGATGGGTACACGCTGCTGTTTCACAATGTAAAACCATTTCATTTAGTGCAGGGAAATAGACCCCCATGCAGCAAAAAATACTACTCCCAGAAATAAAGAGTGTTGGTATAATTTATCAGTTAATGCACATTTTAAATTTAAGTGAATTTGTAACAAAGGTGAAGGTGATTTTGGAGCTTGGAGTAAAAGAAATGACTCTGTCCCTTTCAGCAATTTTTGTCCCAAAATTAAACATTTTGTGAAAGTTTTTTGTTCAAATACTTTCTTCCTTTCTCTGTATGGGGTTCATATTGCGTGCTGCATTCCTGTTGTGGAATCTTGCTTGACTAAAGCACAGATTGGAGATTAGTGCACCTGATTCGTGGCACTCTCCACTTTTCCTCTCATTTAAAATTAATGATCAGAGATCAGGAGCACTGCCAATCGAGCACACTGACCTCCGTTCCTAATTCTCTGTTCTGCTCTCTCATCGAATGATGCTCTCCGCAGAGTTTTCATTATAGTTACACTCTCCCTTTGGGCTACGTCTGTGTGCCACTTCCTTGATGACACTCAACTCCAGTTAACCAATTAACCACTTCCATTTCCTACTCGGACACAAGTCAGCATGAGTACGTGAAACCCAATCTTGGAGGAATTTTGCCCATTGAAAAGGGGTCTCTTGATAAGCAGTCAGGAGCAGAGATATTGCCATTGATGGCAGTCAGCCCTATAATTGTTAGGGACAAGAAAATACCATTTGATACAAGAAGTCAGGCCCCTTGTGATAGATCTTCTTCCACATCTATCTGCCTCCTTACCGTATCCCTCAATCTTTTATTTCTCCAGAAATTCATGTAGTTGCATCTTGAATCCATTTATATTGCTCTCTTCAATGACCTTCCCTGGTGACTTATTCTATACGTCTGTTATACTTGAGGTGCAAAAATTCCACAAAATACCCCCCCATTCCAAACTTCCTAATGTTAACTTGTATCCCTAGTATTTGAACCTTTTACCACAAATAAACAATTTGTCTTTTTCTCTGAAACAAACAAATTCACGAACTCCCATAGGGAAAACAAATCACGAAAAATACCGAAGAATGATAGTCAGTGTTACAGAATATTCCTTGCATCTGACTGAATGAAGAAATTATTATGTGTACAAACCTTCTCTTTAAGAAATTGCAGGTCCCATACAACTTGCAATATCTATTATTTTGGAGGAATGATTGATTTCTTTCAAAGGTCCCTTTGTGTTCATCCGCATTCTGTAAAGATGAAGGGCCAAAACATGGGAATACAAATGCGAGCAGGAAATGTCAGGAATGTGCTATCGTTAAATTCAAGGTTAGAAAGAAAACACAGTCAATCCAAGATATGTTCTTTTTGAACAAAAAATGATTTATAAAACCCACTGTCTCAAGGTGTCCAAAAAATCTACAATTGGTCAGGAAATTCCTTGTAGGCTGAGAGAATTCAGGTTGAGGCCCATGATATTTATGAATAATTAAGGGTAATTTAGCGAGCTTCACTGGACGGTCCATGGGTTGCAGAATCGCACCCCTGCTCAGGTTTACCCAGTGTTTGAGGTTATCTGATCTAGCATCATTGCTGCCCTCTGACCACTGGCTAAATGCAATGGAGTGACTGCTCCTAGTAGAAATAGAGAGGAATAGGTTAGCAGCCAGAGAGAATATGTGCCAGATCAGAAGTATTTATGAAGCAATCGCTGGATTTAAATCATGTAAGTCTAAAGGTTACAAGCTTACAAATGAGAAGGGACCATTAATGAGCTCAGAGATTTTCGGCAAGTTTAGTTCTCTGCTCAGAGTGCAGGTAAAAAGATTATACGTCATAGGCATGCCCTGCTGTACTGTCACAGCAAGTAAACTTAAGCCTGCTTTGAATTGATGATAGAAAATATCTCTTAAATGCAGACCAATAGCTAATTTTCTTAGTCGTCAGGTACAGAGTATGGCCGGGTACGGAGTGCGCCGCCTGGCCGGGTACGGAGTGCGCCGCCTGGCCGGGTACGGAGTGCGCCGCCTGGCCGGGTACGGAGTGCGCCGCCTGGCCGGGTACGGAGTGCGCCGCCTGGCCGGGTACGGAGTGCACTTACTGGTCAGGTGTTTTTTTATTCATTCATAAGATGTGGGCGTCGTTGGCGAGGCCAGCATTTATTGCCCATCCTTAATTGCCCCTGAGAAGGTGGTGGTAAGCCGCATTCTTGAACCGCTGCAGTCCATGTGGAGAAGGTACTACCACAGTGCTGTTAGGAAGGGAGTTCCAGGATTTTGACCCAGCAACGATGAAGGAACGGCGATATATTTCCAAGTCGGGATGGTGGTGTGTGACTTGGAGGGGAACGTACAGGTGGTGTTGTTCCCATGTGCCTGCTGCCCTTGTCCTTCAAGGTGGTAGAGGTCGCGGGTTTGGGAGGTGCTGTCGAAGATGTCTTGGCGAATTGCTGCAGTGCATCCTGTGGATGGTACACACTGCAGCCACGGTGCATCGGTGGTGAAGGGAGTGAATGTTTAGGGTGGTGGATGGGGTGCCAATCAAGCAGGCTGCTTTGTCCTGGATGGTGTCGAGCTTCTTGAGTGTTGTTGGAGCTGCACTCATCCAGGCAAGTGGAGAGTATTCCATCACACTCCTGACTTGTGTCTTGTAGATGGTGGAAAGGCTTTGGGGAGACAGGAGGTGAGTCACTCGCCGCAGAATACCAAGCCTCTGACCTGCTCTTGTAGCCACAGTATTTATGTGGCTGGTCCAGTTAAGTTTCTGGTCAATTGTGACCCCCAGAATGTTGATGGTGGGGGATTTGGCGATGGCAATGCTGTTGAATGTCAAGGGGAGATGGTTGGACTCTCTTGTTGGAGGTGATCATTGTCTAGCACTTGTCTGGCGCAAATGTTACTTGCCACTTATCAGCCCAAGCCTGGATGTTGTCCAGGTCTTGCTGCATGCAGGCACGGACTGCTTCATTATCTGAAGGGTTGCGAATGGAACTGAACACAGTGCAATCATCAGCGAACATCCCCATTTCTGACCTTATGATGGAGGGAAGATCGCTGATGAAACAACTGAAGATGGTTGGGCCTAGGACACTGCCCTGAGGAACTCCTGCAGTGATGTGCTGCGGCTGAGATGATTGGCCTCCAACAACCACTACTATCTTCCTTTGTGCTAGGTATGACTCCCGCCACTGAAGAGTTTCCCCCCTGATTCCCATTGACTTCAATTTTACTCGGGCTCCTTGGTGCCACACTCGGTCAAATGCTGCCTTGATGTCAAGGGCAGTCACTCTCACCTCACCTCTGAAAATCAGCTCTTTTGTCCATGTTTGGACCAAGGCTGTAATGAGGTCTGGAGCCGAGTGGTCCTGGCGGAACCCAAACTGAGCATCAGTGAGCAGGTTATTGGTGAGTAATAACCAATACTCACCAATAACCCGCTCATCAATGCCCAGTTTGGGTTCCGCCAGGACCACTCTGCTGATTTTGCTGATGATTGAGAGCAGACTGATAGAGCGCACTCCGTGGTCGGGGATAGAGCGCACTCCGTGGTCGGGGATAGAGCGCACTCCGTGGTCGGGGATAGAGCGCACTCCGTGGTCGGGGATAGAGCGCACTCCGTGGTGGGGATAGAGTGCACTCCGTGGTCGGGGATAGAGCGCACTCCGTGGTCGGGGATAGAGCGCACTCCGTGGTCGGGGATAGAGCGCACTCCGTGGTCGGGGATAGAGCGCACTCCGTGGTCGGGGATAGAGCGCACTCCGTGGTCGGGGATAGAGCGCACTCCGTGGTCGGGGATAGAGCGCACTCCGTGGTCGGGTTGTGTAATATCCATAAATTTGTGAATGATAGGAATGTTTCCTCTGGCATAAATCAGGCACGATGACAGCAGGAAGTATCACCTCCCACAATTTTGCCCAATCTCTCTATCTACACCACCCCATGAATTTTCAGCTGGAATTTACAAAGTACTCTCACACAGTGTGTGTGAGAAATCCATTCACCATACACCTGTATGCCCCAGTATTAACTCTGTCTATTCATAATGCACATCACATGTTAACGATGTCCAAGGTCACAAGATAATTACAGGTGAGGAAGGTCATTTGGTCCGTCTTGATTCATCCAGTTGTCAAGACCCTTAAATTTCCCCATTGCACGATCCTATTATTTCTTAAATGTTTCCAGGTTTTTATGGGAGTTCAAAGTATCATATTATCATAGAATGTTACAGCAAAGATGGGGACTATTCGACCCATTATGTCTGTGCCAGCTCATTGAAAGAGCTATCCAATTAGTCCCACTCCCGTGCTCTTGCCCCAGAGCCTTGTAAATTTTTTCCCTTCGAGTATCTTTCCAATTCCCTATTGAAAGTTATTATTGAGTTTACTTCCACCACCCTTACATGCAGTGCATTCCAGATCATTGCAACTCGATGCATAAAAAATGTTTCCTCATGTCGCCGGCAGTTCTTTTGCCGATCACCTTAAATCTGTATCCTTTGGTTACTGACCCTTCTGCCAATGGAAACCAATTCTCTTTATTTACTCTATCAAAACTGTTCACGATTTTGAACACCTCTATCAAATCTCCTCTTAACTTTTTCTGCTCTAAGGAGAGCAATCTCCAGTCTCTCCACATAACTCATTCCTGATACCATTCTAGTAAATCTCTTCTGCACCCTCTCTAAGGCCTTGACATCCTTCCTAAAGTGTGGTGCCCAGAATTGAATACACTACTCCAGCTGAGGCCTAACCAGTGTTTTATAAAAGTTTTGCATAACGTTCTAGCTTTTGTACTCTATGCCTCTATTAATGAAGCCCAGGATCTCATATGCTTTTTTAACAGCCTTCTCAACTTGTCCTGCCACCTTCAAAGATTTGTGTACATTCGGCCCCAGGTTCCTATACCCCCTTTAAAATTATACCTTTTAGTTTATATTGCGTCTCCTCATTCTGCCTACAAAAATGTATCACTTCACACTTCTCTGCGTTAAATTTCATTTGCCATGTGTCTGCCCATTTCACCAGTCTGTCTATGTCCTCCTGAAATCTGTTACTATGCCCCATATTGTTTACCACATTCCCAAGTTTCGTATCATCTGCAAACTTCAAAATTATACCCTCTATACCCAAATCCAGGTCATTAATATATATAAGGAGTCTTACAACACCAGGTTATAGTCCAACAGGTTTATTTGAAATCACAAGCTTTCGGAGGCTTCCTCCTTCGTCAGGTGAAGCCTCCGAAAGCTTGTGATTTCAAATAAACCTGTTGGACTATAACCTGGTGTTGTAAGACTCCTTACATTTGTCCACCCCAGTCCATCACCGGCATCTCCACATCATGATTAATATATATCAAAGAGAGCAGTGGTCCTATTACTGATCCCTGGGGAACACCACTGTATACTTCCCTCCAGTCTGAAAACAACTGTTCACCACTACTCTCTGCTTTCTGTTCCTTAGCCAATTTTGTATCTATGCTGTCACTGTCCCTTTAATCCTATGGGCTTTAATTTTGCTTACAAGTCTATTATGTGGTACTTTATCAAATGCCTTTTGAAAGTTCATTGACACAACATCAGCCGCACTATCCTCATCAACCCTTTCCGTTACTTCATCAAAGAACTCAATCAAGTTAGACAAACACAATTTTCCTTTAATAATTCTGTGCTCACTTTCATTTATTAGCCCGTACTTTGCCAAGTGCCAATTAATTTTTTCCTGGATTATTGTCTCTGAAAGTTTCCCCACCATCGACGTTAGGCTGACTGGCCTGTAATTGCTGGGTTTATCCCCCTCTCCCCTTTCTTGAACAGTGTTGTAACAATTGCAATCCTCCAGTCCTCTAGCACTGTCCCCATATCTAAGGAGGATTGGTAGATTGTGGCCAGAGCCTCTGCAATTTCTAACCTTACTTCCCTCGGTGACCTAGAATGCATCCCATCTGGACCAGAAAACTTTTCTACTTTGAGTACTGCCAACCTTTTAAATACCTCCTCTTTATCTATTTTTATCCTATCCAATATTGCCACTTCCTCCTCCTTTACTGCTACTTTGGCAGATTCCTATTCTCTAGTGAAGACAGATGTGAAGTATTCATTTAGTACTTCAACCATGCCCTCTGCCTCCACAAGAAGATTTACTTTTTGTCCCAATCCTTCCTTTGACTACCTTTTCACTATATATATGTTTATGAAAGACTTTTTGGTTCCCTTTTATGTTAGCCACTAATCTTTTCTCATACGTTCTCTTTTCCCCTCTTACTCCCTTTTTTCGATCTCCTCTGTACTTTCTGTATTTAGCTTGCTTCTCTGCTGTATTATGACATTTGTCATGAGCCTCCTTTTTCTGTTTCATTTTAATCTCTATATCTTTAGTCATCCTGGGAGCTCTTGCTTTGGCTGTCCTTCCTTTCTCTCTCATGGAAATGTGTCTACTCTGTACCCAAACAATTTCTTCCTTGAAGGCCTCCCAGTGTTCAATTACTATTTTGCCCACCAATTTTTGATTCCAATCCACCAGGACAAGATCCCCTTTTAACTCACTGAAATAAGCCCTCCTCCAGTTAAGAATTTTTCTTTGATTGTTCCTTGTCCTTTTCCTTAACTATTCTAAACCTAATAACATTATGATCACTGATCCCCAAATGCTCCCCCACTGAAAAAATGCTTCACTTGCTCCACTTCATTCACCAGAACTAAATCTAGCACTACTTCCTTCCATGTTGGGCTGGAAATACACTTATCAAGAAAATTCTGTTGCATACATTTCATGAATTCTTCCCCTCTTTGTCTTTTACACTGTCACTATCCCACTGTATTTTGGGATAGTGATGACCCCCATTATCAGTTCTCTGTAGTTCTTGCATCTTTGTCTGCAAATTTGCTCCTCTATCTCCTTCCCACTATTTGGTAGCCTACAGTATACACCCAGAAGCGTAATAGCTCCTCTATTGTTCCTTAATTCTAACCAAATAGATTCTGTCCTTGACCCCTGAACTACATCATCCCTTTCCTGTTGTAAAATAGTTTATTTGATCAATACTGCCACTCTCCTCCTTTCTTGCCTTCCCTATCTTTCCTGAATACATTGTAGCCAGGAATATTAGGTACCCAACCCTCCCCTTCTTTGAGCCAGGTCTCTGTTATTGCCACTATATCATAGTCCCATGTGCCTGCAGCTCACTAACCTTATTTACCACGCTACGTGCATTTACGCACATGCACTTTAAATTCATCTTAGATTGTCTCACATTTTCCCCCTGTTTGTTCCCTCCTATTTCTGAACCATTCTTTATTCTGGTGCTCGTTGTCTCTCCCAGTCCTCTGTGCAATTTGTTTCCCCGCGAGGACATTGGTTCCAGCTCTGTTGAGGTGCAACGCGTCGGGAATGTACAGGTCCTTCCTGCCCCAGAACTGGTCCCAATGCCCCAGGAATCTGAAGCCCTTCCTCCTGCATCATTTCTCCAGCCATGCATTAACCTGTCCTATCCTACTATTCCTATACTCACTTGCGTGTGGCACTGGGGGTAATCCAGAGATTACTACCTTTGAAGTCCTGCTTTATAACTTCCTCCCTAGCTCCTGAAACTCTGACTGCAGGAGCTCAACCCTTTTCCTTCCTATGTCATTGGTTCCCACATGGACGACGACTTCTGGCTGTTCCCCTTCCCCCCTCAAAATGTTCCCCCCGCACCCTCTCAACGATATCCTTTACCCTGGCATCAGGGTGGCAACACACCATGCAGGACTCAGGTTGGCGATTGCAGAAATGCCAGTCTGTCCCCCTGACTATTGAATTCCTATAACAACTGCATTTCTACACTTTCATATGCCCACCTGTGCACAGTCGAGTCTCCCACAGAGCAGTGGATTTGCTTTTGACTGCATTCCCCCGAGGTAACAACACCCTCACTGGCATTCAACACTGAGTGCCACACTCCCAGAAGATTCCTGCACTGCCTGCCTGTCCCTCCTGGTCTGTCTGGTGGTCACCCACTCCCTCTCCGCCTGAGCTCTCCATAGCTGCTGGGTGACCACCTCCTGAAACGTGCTATTGGCTTCCCGTTTTCACTGTAATGATGTCATCCACACCTCAAGCTCAGAAACTCTGAACTCGAGCTTGAGCAGTTGGCGGCACTTCCTGCACATGTGGTTTTCCAGTACACACAAAGTATTCTGGAGTTCCAACATGGCACAGGATGTGCATGTGATGGGCCCCAGCTGTTCTGTCTTGTTAGCTAACTGTTATTTAGAACTGTTTGTTTAGCTTTACAGCTATTTAACTGTTTAGCTAAACCACTAAAAAAAACACTAACTACTATTAAAAACACTAACTAAGCAACTAAATACTTATCTGTAACTTGCCCCTGCCAATCCTGCTTCTTAAAGAAACAGTGGCATTTTTGGGAAGTTAACTTGAAATTAAGTTTTAGTTTTAAAGTGCCACAATTACAGTATATAAGCCAGAGAATCTAGGCCCAATCTACTCAATCTCTCCTCATAGGACAACCCTCTCATCCCAGGAATCAATCTAGTGAACATTCGTTGCACCCCCTCAAAGGCAATTATATCCCTCCATAGGTAAAGAGACCAAAACTGTACACAATACTCCAGATGTGGTCTCACCAGAGCCCTATATAATTACAGCAAGACCTCCTTACTCTTATACTCCAACCCTCTTGCAATAAAGACTAACATACCATTTGCCTTCCTAATTGCTAGCTGTACCTGCATGTTAACTTCCTGTGATTCGTGTACAAGGACATCCAAATCCCTCTGAATATCAACATTTCTGAGTCTCTCACATTTCCCCATATTATACTCCATCTGCCCCCTTCTCGCCCACTCACTTAACCTGTCAATATCCCTTTGCAGCCTCTTTACGTCCTCCTCACAGCTTACTTTCCCACCTAGCTTTGTGCCGTCAGCAAACTTGGATGCATTACACTTGGTCTCTTCATCTAAGTCATTGATATAGATTGTAAACAACTGAGACCCAAGCACTGATCCATGTGGCACCCCACAAGTTACAACCTGCCAGCCCGAAAATGATCTGTTTATTCCTAATCTCTGTTTACTGTCTGTTAACCAATCCTCAATCCATGCTAATATATTACACCCAACCCCATGAGCCCTTATCTTCCCTAACAACCTCTTGTGTGGCATGTTATCGAATGCCTTTTGAAAATCCAAATATATGACATCCACTGGTTCCCCCTTATCGACCTTGCTAGTTACACCCTCAAAAAACTCTAATAGATTTGTCAAACATGATTTTCCTCGCATGAATCCATATTGACTCTGCCTAATCATATCATGATTTTCTAAGTGCCCTGTTCCAAGTCCTTAATAACAGATTCTAGCATTTTCCCTACTACTGATGTCAGGCTAACTGACCTATAGTTCCCTGTTTTCTCTCTCCCTCCTTTCTTGAATAGTGAGGTTACATTTGCTACCTTCCAATCCACGGGGACCGGTCTAGAATCTAGAGAATTCTGGAAGAACAAAACCAATGCATCCACTATTTCTGCAGCCACCTCTTTTAAAACCCTAGGATATAGGCCATCAGGTCCAGGGGATTTGATGGCTTTTAGTCCCATTACTTTTTCTTTACTAATCTTAATTACTTTAAGTTCCTCACTCTCATTAAACCCTCGGTTCCCCATTATTTCCGGTATGTTTTTGTGTCTTCTGCTGTGAAGACAGAGACAAAATATTTGTTTAACGTCTCTGCCCTTTCCTTATTCCCATTAGAATTTCTCCTGTCTCTGCCTCTAAGGGACCCACGTTTACTTTCGCTAATATCTTCCTTTTTACATACTTGTAGAAGCTCTTACAATCTGTTGTATATTTTTTGCTAGTTTACTCTCATATTCAATTTCTAAAACCCTCCCAATCCTCAGACTTACTGCTCTTTTTGGCAACATTCCAAGCCTCTTTTAATCTAATACTATCCTTAACTTCTCTTGTTAGTCACGGTTGGATCATTTTTCCTCTGGAGTTTTTAGTCCTCAATGGAATGTATATTTGTTGAGAATTATTAATTATTTCTTTAAATGTTCACCATTGCTTATTTACCATCATATATTTTAATCTAATTTCCCAATCTATCTTAGCCAACTAGCCCCTGAAACCTACGTAATTGGCTTTGTTTAAATTTAAGACCCTAGTTTAGGACTTAACTACATCACTCAAGCTCAATATGAAATTCTATCATATTATGATCACTCTTCTCCCCAGAGGATCCTTTGTTATAAGATTACTAAATTACCTTGTCTCATTACACAATACTAGATCTAAAATAGCCTGTTCACAGTTGTGAGGACGAATGATATTTTAGAAGGAGCATCAAATGACGCCTTATGGGTTGAGCTAAAGAACAAAAAAGGGGCAGTCACACTACTGGGAATGTACTATAGACCCCCAAACAGTCAGAGGGAGATAGAGGAACAAATATGTAGGCAAAAACAACAGGGCAGTAATAGTAGGGGATTTCAACTACCCGAATGTTAATTGGGATACAAACAGTGTGAATAGTATAGAGGGCGCAGAATTCTTAAATTGCATAAATGAGAATTTTTTTAGCCAGTATATAGCAAGCCCAACGAGGTGGGGGGCAGTTCTGGATTTAGTTCTAGGAAATGAAGAGGGACAGGTGGAAGAAGTAGCAGTGGGAGAGGATTTTGGTGGCAGTGATCATAATAGTTAGTTTTAGCATAGTTATGGAAAAGGACAAAAATAGAGCAGGAGTTAAAGTTTTCAATTGGGGAAAGGCCAATTTTACTAAACTGAGAAGTGATTTAGCAGAAATAAACTGGAAACAGCTACTTGAAGGTAAATCAGTGTCGGAGCAGTGGGAGACATTCAAAGGGGTGATTCAAGGGGTTCAGGGTAAACATGTTCCCACTAAGAAAAAGGGAGGGGCTGCCAAATCTAGAGCCCCCTGGATGTCAAGAAGCATTCAGGGTAAGATATGGCAGAAAAAGAAAGCCGATGATAAACACCAGGAACTCAATACTACGGAAAGCTTAGAGGAGTATACAAAGTGCAGGGGTGAAGTTAAAAAGGAAATTAGGAAAGCAAAGAGAGAGCATGAAAAAATATTAGCAGGTAAAATCAAAGAAAACCCAAAGATGTTTTATAAATACATAAAGAGCAAGAGGATAACTAAGGAAAGAGTAGGGCCTATTAAAGACCAAAAAGGTAAACTATGTGTGGAGGCGGAAGATGTGGGTAAGGTTCTTAATGAATACTTTGCATCTGTCTTCACAAAGGAGAGGGATGATACAGGGATTGAAGTAAGGAGGAGGAGTGTGAAATATTGGGTGGGATAAACAGAGAGAGAGGAAGTATTAAGGGGATTAGCATCTTTGAAAGTGATCTTTGAGGAAGTAACGGGCAGGGTGGATAAAGGGGAACCAATGGATGCAGTATATTTGGATTTCCAAAAGGCATTCGATAAGGTGCCACATAAAAGATTACTGCACAAGATAAGAGCTCATGGTGTTGGGGGTAATATACTAGCAAGGATGGAGGATTGGCTAACTAACAGAAAACAAAGAGTCGGGATAAAAGGGTCATTTTCAAAATGGCAATCTGTAACTAATGGGGTGCTGCAGGGATCAGTGCTGGGGCCTCAACTATTTACAATATATATCAATGACTTGGATGAAGGAGCAGAGTGTCTTGTGGCCAAATTTGCTGATGATACAAAGATAGGTGGAAAAGCAAGTTGTGAGGACACAAAGTGTCTGCAAAGGGATATTGACAGGTTAAGCAAATGGGCAAAAATTTGGCAGATGGAATATAATGTGGGAAAATGTGAAGTCATCCACTTTGGGAGGAAAAATAAAAAAGCAAACTATTATTTGAATGGAGAAATACTACAAAGTGCTACAGTATAGAGGGATCTGGGTGTCCTCATACATGAAACACAAAAAGTCAACATACAGGTGCAGCTGGTAATCCGGAAGGCAAACGGAATATTGGCCTTTATTTCTAGGGGGATGGAGTATAAAAGCAGGGAAGTCATGCTACAACTGTACAGGGTGCTGGTGAGACCACACCTGGAGTACTGCGTACAGTTCTAGTGCCCTTATTTAAGGAAGGACATACTTGCATTGGAGGCAGTTCAGAGAAGGTTCACTAGGTTGATTCCGGGTATGGAAGGGTTGTCTTATGAGGAAAGATTGAACAGGTTGGGTCTATACTCATTGGAGTTTAGAAGAATGAGAGGAGATCTTATTGAAACATACAAGATTCTGAGGGGCCTCGATAGGGTAGATGCTGAGAGGATGTTACCCCTCATGGGGGAATCTAGAACTAGGGGGCATAGTCTCATAATAAGAGGTTGCCCGTTTAAGATGGAAATGAGGAGGAATTTCTTCTCCCAGAGGGTCGTGAATCTTTGGAATTCTTTACGCCAAAAAGCTGTGGTGGCTGAGTCATTGAATACATTCAAGGCTGAGTTAGACAAATTTTTGATCATCAAGGGAATCAAAGGATATGGGGAAAGGGCGGGAAAGTGGAGTTGAGGTAAAAATCAGATCAGCCATGATCTCATTAAATGGCGGAGCAGGCTCGAGGGGCTGAATGGCCTATTCCTGCTCCTATCTCTTATGGTCTTATGGTCTTATAAATCACCAGGGCCGGATGAAATGTATCCCAGGCTGTTAAAAGAAGCCTGGGAGGAAAAAGCGGAGGCTTTAACAATCATTTTCCAAATTTCACTGGATATAGGCATAATGCCGAAGGATTGGAGGATTGCTAACGTTGTATGTTGTTTAAAAAGGAGCGAAGGATAGACTGAGTAATTACAGGTCAGTCAGCCTAACCTCGGTGGTGGGCAAATTATTGGAATCAATTCTGAGGGACAAGATAAACTGTCACTTAGAAAGGCAAGGACTAATCAAGGACAGTCAGCACGGATTTGTTAAGGGGAGGTCGTGTCTGACTAACTTGATTGAATTTTTCGAGGAGGTGACGAGGAGGATCAATGAGGGTAGTGCAATTGATGTAGTCTACATGGATTTTAGCAAGGCTTTTGACAAGGTCCCACATGGCAGATTAGTCAAAAAAGTGACGGCCCATGGGATCCAAAATTGGCTCAGTGGCAGGAAGCAAAGGATAATGGGTGATGGGTGTTTTTGCAACTGGAAGGCTGTTTCCAGTGGGGTGCCGCAGGGCTCGGTACTAGGTCCTTTGCTTATTGTGGTATACATTAATGATTTGGACTTAAACGTAGCGGGCATGATTAAGAAATTTGCGGATGACTCAAAGATCGGCCGTGTGGTTGATAGTGAGGAAGAAAGCTATGGACTGCAGGAAGATATCAATGGACTGGTCAGATGGGCAGAAAAGTGGCAAATGGAGTTCAATCCGGAGAAGTGTGAGGTAATGCATTTGGGGAGAGCAAACAAGGCAAGGGCATATACAATAAATGGGAGGGTACTGAAAGGTGAAGAGGAAGTGAGGGACTTTAGAGTGCATGTCCACAGATCCCTGAAAGTGGCAGGACAGGTCGATAAGGTGGTTAAGAAGGCATATGGAATACTTTCCTTTATTAGCCGAGGCATAGAATATAAAAGCAGGGAGGTTATACTGGAACTGTATAAAACACTAGTTAGGCCACAGCTTGAGTACTGTGTACAGTTCTGGTCACCACATTACAGGAAGGATGTAATTGCACTAGAGAGAGTGCAAAGGAGATTTACGAGGATGTTGCCAGGACTGGAGAATTTTAGCTATGATGACAGATTGGATAGGCTGGGGTTGTTTTCCTTGGAACAGAGGAGGCTGAGGGGTGATTTCATTGAGGGGTACAAAATTATGAGGGGCCGAGATAGAGTGGATAGGAAGGACCTATTTCCCTTAGCCAATAATCAGGGGACATAGATTTTAAGTGATTGGTGGAAGGATTGGAGGGGAAATGAGGAAAAATGTTTTCACCCAGAGGGTGGTGGGGGTCTGGAACTCACTGACTGAGAGGGTGGTAGAGGCAGAAACCCTCAACTCATTTAAAAAATACCTGGATGTGCATCTGAAAAGCCGTGACCTGCAGGGCTATGGACCAAATGCGGGAAAGTGGGATTAGGCTGGGTGGCTCGTTTTTCAGCCGGCGCAGACACGATGGGCTGAATGGCCTCCTTTTGTGCCGTAAGTTTTCTATGATTCTATGTTCCCGAGTTGGTTCCTCAATGTATTATTCGAGAAAACTGTCTCGAATGCATTCCGTGAACTCGTCCTCCAAAATACTTTTGCCAATTTGGTTTGCCCAGTCTATATGAAGATTAAAGTCCCCCATGATTATTGCATTACCCTTGTTAAATGCTCCTCTAATTTCTTGATTTATACTCTGTCCAACACTATAACTACTGTTAAGGGGCCTATAAACTACTCCCACCAGTGTTTTCTGCCCCTTGTTATTTCTTAGCTCCACCCATACTGATTCTACATCCTGATTTTCTGAACTAAGATCCCTTCTCACTACTGCCTTTATCTCATCCTTTATTATCAGGGCTACCCCCACCCCCTTTTTCCATTTTGCCTATCTTTTCTAAAAGTCAAGTACCCTGGAATATTTAGTTCCCAACCATGGTCACCCTGCAACCATGTCTCAGTAATGGCTACCACTTCAAACCCATTTATCTCTATTTGTGCCATTAATTCATCTATCTTGTTACAAATGCTTCATGCATTCAGATATAGCAGCTTTAATTTTAACTTTTTACTTGTTTTCCCTGATGTGATCGAAGTCACTAATGCCCTATTAACTTTGTTAAACTCTCTGAGGGAGAAATTGTATAGGGCCTGTTTTTGGACAGGGGTAGCACGATCTGCTATTACCCCACGCCCAATGGTCCCTGCGCAGGCAGGATGAGACTTTCGTCAGGCCTGAGGACTCACCTGCAATCTGCGTTGGAAATCAGTGTTGAAAGAGGATTCCATGCAATTCACACTTTTCACCAGCAGGGGGAGCTCCAATCTCTTAAAGGCAGGCTGTCTGTTAGAAATCTCTTAAAGGTAGCTGGTACCTGTTATTTGCTGAATCTCACAGCCGACTGTCTACACGGAGTCTGAACGGAGATCAGACATCACACATGCAAAACACAGATGCATGTCCCATCTCTATGTTTACATACTGATAAGTTATGTTAAAACATTGAATAAAGGTTGCACACCACTAAATCCCACATCCTCCAATCTGCATTCCAGACCTCACCAATCTGCCGATCTGAGTTTGTACCAGGCCTGCGAGAGTCCATGCACCAAGGTTCTCTGCTGATGAATCAGAGGCTTGGTGCAAGAGGTGGACAGAAGGAGGGACATCCTATATCTGCCGGGGGGTGGGGGGGAGCAAGAGGCCCTCCAGACATATATCCAAAAGGCAGTGGGAGGCAGTAGGGGACGAAGTCAATGCCAGGTGCACAGCATCATGAACATGGATGCAGAACAGGAAGAAGTTCAATTCTTTGACATGAGTGGGCAAGGTGAGTGAGGTCAACTGTCAAGTGGCGTCTCCGACCAACTGCACTACTAGCCTCATCCACTGCTCCACGCACTGCACCCCGCCCCCCCCCCCCCCCAAAATCACCCACATACTAACAAACTCTTACCATCAGTACTCAACTTTTCCAATCAGATGCTTCCTCTCACCCTCACACATTACCACTGTTGCAAGCCGACGACCCACAACTCACAGGCCACACACACTGGCAGCTAGTCATACATGACAGGCACATCACCCAGATACATGTCCCGCTTTCTTGCAGGAGAAAGTGGCGCATATCAGTAGGCAGTAAGTGGCAGTGGCATTTAGCCCCTCAAACCTGTTCCGCCATTCAATGAGATCATGGTGGACCTATGACCTAACTCCATATACCCGCCTTAGCCCCATATCCCTTAATACCCTTGGTTCACAGAAATCTATCAATCTCAGATTTCAAATTCACAATCGAGCTAACATCAACTGCTGTTTGTAGAAGAGCTTCCCAAACTTCTCCCACCCTTTGCGTGTAGAAGCATTTCCTAACTTCACTCCTGCACGTCCTGGCTCTAAATGCTAGGCTATATCCCCTAGTCCTAGTATTCTGAAGAGGAGACCTCCAAAAACAGATACAAATGTCTCGGCAGCCAGAGGCAATAATCCAGCCACTAACCTGTAAATCCTGCATGGTCCTTTAAATAGCACCGGTGGGGGGTTCCTCCTGGCACTCTAAGACACATTCAGATGGTCGGTGTTAAGACTGTACAAGCAGAGTTGAGTTGAGCGTTAAGTCCCAAAATGGTGTCTATCATTTTAAATCAGCATTGCACACTGATTGAAGCCATTTTCTCCCTACTTTACATGATTCCAGCATTCGTTATCTGCGCCTGCACTAACTCCTATACCAAGATGGCGTCTGGCGCACGTCACGCTGGAAACGTGTGTGCGCATCCAAGACGCCATCTTGGATGTCAGTGCGTCTGTGTCACGCCGAAACAACGGGCGCTACACGGCCCAATTTAGTGCCCTCGTCCCTTCTTGACATACTCTGCTTGTTTTTACCCAAATTGCTACTCTGTTCCACATCTTTAACATTTCCCTTTAGACTTAGACATTTACCCGTACCTGAACCCTCCCCCCACTCTTATTAGTTTAAAGCTCTATCTAACGCCCGAGTTATTTGATTCACCAGGACACTGGTCCCAGCCCGGTTTAAGTAGACCCCGTCCCAACGGAACAGCTCTTTGTCACTCATTGTGCCAGTGCCCCATAATTTGAAACCTTTGCTTCCCACACCACTCTTTCAGCAACGCATTTAACCATCTAATCTGTTGTCCCTATGCCAATTTGCACATGGATCAGGTAGTAATCCAGAGATTATTACCTTTGAGGTACTGTTTTTTAATTTGGACCCGAGCTCCTCAAACTCCCTCAGCAGAACCTCATTCCTAGTTTTACCTATTTCGTTGGTTCCTATGTGGACCATGACAACTGGATCCTCCCCCTCCTCCTCCAACTTTTTCTCAAGCCACGAGAGATGTCCTTAATCCTGGCACTGGGCAAGCAACATAGCCTTAGGGACTCCCGGTAATAGCTGCAGGGAACAGTATCTATCCCCCTGACTATACTATCCCCTAACACTACCACATTCCTGTTTGTTCCCCCCACTTTAATGGCCTCTTGTACCACGGTGCCGTGGTCAACATGCCCGTTCTGCCTGCACTCTTTGTTCTCATCCACACAGGTAGCAAGTACCTCGTACCTGTTGTACAAGGTCAAAGGCTGAGGCTCCTCCACCACTGCATCTGGGGTCCCCTTACCTGCCTGACATGCAGCCACATCCTCCGTTCTTGACCACTAACCAAATCGAAACCATTGCCTAAGCTAAGGGTTGTGACTGCCTCCTGGACTCACCCTCCCTGATGCATCTCAATGTCTGCACCTCGGACTCCAGCTCAACAACTCTGAGCTGAAGTTCCTCAAGTTTCAGACACTTCCTGCAAATTGGTTGCCTGGAATCACACTGCTCTCCACAAACAGTACAGCTACAACAGGTATGTCCTGTCCACAAAAAGCAGGTCAAATCCAATCCCGCCAATTACCGCCCCATCAGTCTACTCTCAATCATCAGCAAAGTGATGGAAAGTGTCGTCGACAGCGCTATCAAGCGGCACGTACTCACCAATAACATGCTCACCGATGCTCAGTTTGGGTTCCGCCAGGACCACTCGGCTCCAGACCTCATTACAGCCTTGGTCCAAACATGGACAAAAGAACTGAATTCCAGAGGTGAGGTGAGAGTGACTGCCCTTGACATCAAGACAGCATTTGACCAAGTGTGGCACCAAGGAACCCTAGTAAAATTGAAGTCAATGGGAATCAGGGGGAAAACTCTTCAATGGCTGGAGTCATACTGAGCACAAAGGAAGATGGTAGTGGTTGTTGGAGGCCAATCATCTGAGCCCCAGGACATGGCTGCAGGAATTCCTCAGGGCAGTGTCCTAGGCCCAACCATCTTCAGCTGCTTCATCAATAACCTTCCCTCCATCATAAGGTCAGAAATGGGGATGTTCGCTGATGATTGCAGTGTTCTGTTCCATTTGCAACCCCTCAAATAATGAAGCAGTCCGAGCCCGCACGCAGCAAGACCTGGACAACATCCAGACTTGGGCTGAAAAGTGGCAAGTAACATTCGCGCCAGACAAGTGCCAGACAATGACCATCTCCAACAAAAGAGAGTCTAAGCAACTCCCCATGACATTCAACGGCATTACCATCGCCGAATCCCCCACCATCAACATCCTGGGGGTCACCATTGACCAGAAACCTAACTGGACCAGCCATATAAATACTGTACCAACAAGAGCCGGTCAGAGGCTGGGTATTCTGCGGCGAATGACTCACCTCCTGACTCCCCAAAGCCTTTCCACCATCTAGAAGGCACAAGTCAGGAGTGTGATGGAATACTCTCCACTTGCTTGCATGAGTGCAACTCCAACAACACTCAAGAAGCTCGACACCATCCATGACAAAGCAGCCCCCTTGATTGGCATCCCATCCACCACCCTAAACATTCACTCCCTTCACCACCGGCACACAGTGGCTGCAGTATGTACCATCCGCAGGATGCACTGCAGCAACTCGGCAAGGCTTCTTCGACAGCACCTCCCAAACCCGCGACCTCTACCAACTAGAAGGACAAGAGCAGCAGGTACATGGGAACAACACCACCTGCACGTTCCCCTCCAAGTCACACACCATCCCGACTTGGAAATATATCGCCGTTCCTTCATCGTCGCTGGATCAAAATCCTGGAACTTCCTTCCTAACAGCACTGTGGGAGAACCTTCACCACACGGACTGCAGCGGTTCAAGAAGGTGGCTCACCACCACCTTCTCAAGGGCAATTAGGGATGGGCAATAAATGCTGGCCTCGCCAGCGACGCCCACATCCCATGCACGAATGAAAAAAAACTCCCACATGCTGCAGTTACAGCACACCACTTGCACTGCCGTCTCTATCTAATTTCGTTTTATTTATTTATTTAATGAATGCTTTTATGTAATTAATTCTCTTGGTTTATTTTTAGTTATTTTTTAAACAAATTAATTTTTCTAGTTTAAGTTATTAATTTAATAAAGTATTAGAAAGTTATAGGTTCCTAGTTTAAACCACTCCCCTAGCTTAGAAAGCTAAAATCATGTATTACTCACCAACCAGTCACCAACCTGCTGTCCGCTGATGTCACTCTTTCAAACTTAGAACATAAGAACATAAGAAACAGGAGCAGGACTCGGCTATACGGCCCCTCAAGCCTGCTCCGTCATTCAATCAGATCATGGCTGATCTTCGACCTCAACTCCACTTTCCCGCCCGATCCCAATAGCCCTTGATTCCCCTAGAGTCCAAAAAATTCCTGTCTGTGTTTGAGTTAGGCTCAGCTTTATGTCTCCGCTCTTCTCTTGGTCCTCCGTTCTTGCTCCTTTTATGCCCGCTTTGCTCTCGGTCACTTGTCCTGCTCCTTCTTCTCTCGGTCCTCCGTTCCTGCTCCTTTTATCCCCGCTTCGCTCTCGGTCGCTGGTCCCATTCCTTCTGCTGCATGAACACAAGAGGCTTCCACTCCATCCATGTGCAGCCCATCAGTGATCAAGAACACCACATCATGCAGGGCTACAACCACCCTCGCGTCATGATATTATCATGTGACACCAATCATCTGTGTCAGGTTTCTTTTAAGATGATGGTAAATTGGAAGGATGACCCCTATCAGACAAAATCTATCCTCGTCAGCCCAGCCTAATGATGCCTCCAATTCTGGCCTCTTGTGCATCTCCGATTTCCTTCACCCACCATTGGTGGCCGTGCCTTCAGTTGTCTTGGCCCCAATCACGGGAATTCCCTCCCTAAACCTCTTCGCCTCTTTGCATCTCTCTCCTCCTTTAAGACGGTCCTTAAAACCTACCTGTCACCTGTCCTAATATCTCCTTATGTGGCTTGGTGTCAATTTTTTTTGATAATGCTCCTGTAAAGCGCCTTGGGACGTTTTACTATGTTAAAGTCGCTATATAAATGCAAGTTGTTGTTGTTTCGTCATTTCAGCCATGGCCAGAAGCAGAGCATGGATACCAAGAGGTCTTTGTAGCAGTGAGAGTGACAAAGACCTTCAGTTATCTGGACAAATCAGATGTGTCTCACAGTACACCATCCCCCAGGTTATTGCTGTCTGCTGCATGCTACATAACTTTACCATCCAAAAGAGGTCTAATCATAGAGGACAAGTCCCACCCACAGGCAAGAGCAGATCAGGATACTGAGAGTAACCCTGAGGATGTTGTTTCTGCAACACTTTTGCAGCCAGAAAGAGCATTATGCCAGAATCTCTGACAAGGCATTCTCTAAGTACCTAAGGCACCCATCTAGCTAACTCCCTGTGTCCACATGGGCATTGTGCAATCACCCAAGAACAATCACCAACATTGTCCTCTGTACTACCTTAATTACCATGGATACCCATTCTTTCATCTGCTGCTACCTCAGTCCGGCACATGAGAAAAAAACTTCCTGGACACAGTTAAGATAAAGTGCAACCAGCAATATGTGTAAATCTTTTTAGCGCCTGTGACTTTAGTGCTTGCCTTTGGTGTGCATTGCCCCTCCTAAATACTTCCTCAGTGGATGGAATAATTGAGGTGACTGATTGCTCAGTCTCCGTGGGAGCTACTTGGAATTGAGGTAACTCCTGATTCTGAGTTATGAGTTGGTCCTACACCTGGTTCCACCATGTCCACTGTTCTGCAAGCTGAGCAATTCTACCTGCTTTGTGGCAAATTATTTAAGCAAGGGAGCTGGATGAGATGGATGTAGCGTTGCCTAAGAGATAGCAATCTTGTCTGTTGCTATTCCAGTCACATCCCTCAGATTGTATATGGTTTCTGTGGGAACATCCACTGTGAAAGGCAGAATTCACCCTTTGTAATATCTCAACCGTGGCATTCTGTATTGATGTCTTGCGGGGAGGTGGGGGGGGTGTAGGGGGTCGTGCGCTGGAATGTCAAACAGGTGACCTTCCTTTTTCCAACTTTCTGAAGCAGCACCTTCACAGCTGCATCCATAAAATGGAATGTTCTTTGTTGGCGGTGCTCCGTAGGTTGACCAGTAAAGAATTTCTGGCTGGATACAGTTCTCTGCTGCCAAAAAAAACTTCTCTTTAAAGGTTGCTACAACCCTTCTTATCACTGCAGAATCACCCAAAACAATCCCACCTTGCAAGCTCCGAGTGATTGTTAGATGAAACTGTGGGAGCTGTCATGGAATAGGCAGTTATCCTTGATCTAGAAGTTGTGATGGGAATGACCTCGCAGCCCACGGTGCCCATTCCCACCACCAGAGCACCCATCTGCCTTCGAGGAGCAATGGCCATAGTATGAATAATTTAAGATTATCTGGCAATTATCACCAGTAAGGATTAGGACCAAAAAAAGGAATCAGGTATAGGTACGAACATACGAATTAAGAGCAGGAGTAGGCCATTCGGCCCCTCGAGCCTGCTCTGTCATTTGATAAGATCATGGCTGATCTGATTGCGACCTCAACCTTACTTTCCCGACTACCTACTATAACCTTTGACTCCCTTGTTAATCAGGAGTCTGTCTAACTCAGCCTTAAAAATATTCAGTGACCCTGCCTCCATTGCTCTCTAGGGAAGGGAGTTCCACAGACTCACGACCCTCTGAGAGAAAAAAATTCTCCTCACCTCCGTCTTAAATGGGAGACCCCTTATTTTTAAACTGTGGCCCCTAGTTCTAGTCTCTCCCACAAGGGGAAACATCCTTTCAGCATCTACCCCTTCTAGTCCCTTCAGGATCTTATATGTTTCAATAAAATCTCCTCTCATTCTTCTAAACTCCAGTGTATACAGGCCCAACTTGTCCAACCTTTCCTCATAAGATAACCCCCTCATCCCAGGAATCAGTCGAGTGAACCTTCTCTGAACCGCCTCCAAAGCAATTATGTCCTTTCTTAAATAAGTAGACCAAAACTGCACACAGTATTCTAGATGTGGTCTCACCAATGCCCTGTACAACTGCAGCAAAACATCTCTACTTTTATATTCCAGTCCCCTTGCAATAAATGACAGCATTCCATTTGCCTTCCTGCATACCACAATTTTTGTGATTCATGTACTAGGACACCCAGATCCCTCTGTACCCCAGAGTTCTGCAATCTCTCTCGATTTAAATAATATACTGCTTTTCTATTCCTCCTGCCAAAGTGGACAATGTCACATTTTCCCACATTATACTCCATCTGCCAAATTTTGCTCACTCACTTAACCTATCTATATCCCTTTGCATGCTCCTTATGTCCTCTTCACAACTCACTTTCCTACCTACCTTTGTGTCATTAGCAAATTTAGCAACCATACATTCGGTCCCTTCATCCAAGTCATTGATATAGATTGTAAATAGTTGAGGCTCAAGCACTGATCCCTGTGGCACTCCACATGTTACATCTTGCCAACCTGAAAGTGACCCATTTATGCCGACTCTCTGTTTCCTGTTAGCTAACCAATCCTTTATCCATGCTAATATGTTACCCCTACACCATGAGCTCTTATTTTGTGTAGTAGCCTTTGATGTGGCACCTTATCAAAAGCCTTCTGGAAATCCAAGTACACCACATCCACAGGATCCCCTTTATCCACGTTGTTTGTTACTTCCTCAAAGAACTCTAATAAATTAGTCAAACACGATTTCCCTTTCACAAAGCCGTGTTGACTCTGCCTGATTGCATTGCGATTTTCTAAGTGCCCTGCTATAACCTTCTTAATAATAGATTCTAGCATTTTCCCTATGACAAATGTTAAGCTAACCGGCCTGTAGTTTCCTGCTTTCTGTCTCCCTCCTTTCTTGAATAGAGGAGTTACATTCGCTATTTTCCAATCTGATGGGACCCTTCCAGAATCGAGGGAATTTTGGAAAATTAATACTAATGCATCTACTATCTCTGCCGCCACTTCTTTTAAGACCCTAAGATGAAGTACGTCAGGATCTGGGGACTTGTCAGTTTTTAGTTCTAATATTTTTTCAGAACCCTTTCCCTGGTGATTGTAATTGTTTTAAGTTCCTCCCTCCCTTTATTTCTGGCATGTTATTTGTATCCTTCTCCATTATTAATTCCCCAGGTATGAACTAAAAGCAATTAACTGGAAATGATCGCTGAAGGTAAAGGGATTAAAAACTAATAAATAAACTTGAGCCAGATAATATATAATCCTAGGACGCTAAAGAAATGTGTGGAACACTAGGTTTCATCAAAAAGGATTCATAAGGGGAAGATCCTGCTTGACATCCTTAAGGATATTACAGATAAGGTAGGCAGTGGAACTCCCTCTGGTATAATTTATTTGGACTTTCAGAAAGCTATTGACAAAAGTTCCACATGAAAGACTTCTGATTAAACTAAAAGCCAATAAGAATCCAGAGTAGAACATGGGACTGGAGAAGAAGCTGTTCCAAAAAAAAGGAAAAAGAAAGTACCCATGTCTATTCTTCATTATTGACCTGGACTCTGAAACCAAGATGTAAGTTTGTCAAATTTGTGCTGACACTAAAACTTGGAGGGCAGTAGTGGCAGAGGACACAGCTAAAATATTGAGAATGGTTCTGCAATTAGACAGACATCTGTGAAATGAAATATGGCACTGAAAGTACTGCACACTGGTTGAAAAAAATGTCAGAAAGACACAAGGAATGGAACTGATTTGGTATAGGGAGTTTCAGAAAGGAATCTGGGATTAATAGGAAACTCACCACTTTCAATACCCACACAATGTGATGAAGCAGTTAAAAAGGATAATAAAATACTGGTATATATGGCCAGAACAAGAATTCTACTGAATTCTTCAAAGGTTATGGTAAGGCTTTATAATGGCAGGATGGTGAGACCACACTCAGAGTTCGATGTTGAATTCTAATCATCATGCCATAAACAGACTGAATATATTGCAGAGGATGCAGAGAAAAGCAACAAACCAATCAAAGTGCAAAAGAGTTGAACTATGAGTTACGATTGGAGAAGTGCAGGCATTGCAATTTGGCAAAAAGAGTAATGGAGGAAGCTTATTAATGTATATAAACTTTTAAAATGTACAGATAAGGTAAATTCAGAATAAGTGAATAGGATCAGAAGATATGTATTTGAATTGAATTTAAATCTGATATTAGCCATAACTTACCTACTTAAAGAGTAATAAATGTTTGGAATAGTCTGCCAGGGATGGTAGTTGAAACACAAATATTAGCGATGTTTGGAATGCAGTTGAATACTAAAATGGAAGAGTTAGGGCATTTGGAGGGATGAGTTTTGATGGGCCAATTGGTCTATTCCTGTCCTTGATTTTTCTTTTGTTGATTTGTATAATGTGCCCATATTAATAAGGAACCGAGTGAAAACTGCCAAAACTCATTTCATGCATGACCTGTACATTATGCACAGAAGGAGGAGTCCCTTATTCCATCGGTATGGGCTGGATTTGAATATGTGACACAGGGAGAAGAAAATACTGTGCTGAAAACTGCAAGTCAGTCCTTGTGAATTTCATTAGCTGCTAACTCCTGTTGTCCTTTTCAAAATTGTTCAATCTTTTCCTTTACAGCTTTTGAGTACAGCACAATTTATTGTTGTGACCTCTTAAAATTATGCTTAGTATCTTATGTTCCTATCCACAGTAAATATGAAAATAAATGGAAAGTCTAGTAACAGTACTATTGGCATAATTGAGATATAGAGAAAAATCATTTAATCTTTGAACCCATTCTCATTGACACATGTTTAGGAACTCAAGATAAATTAGGCTCCGTTAGACTTAAACACAAAGGCAGATCCAGGTTTTCCATCCTCCCCATCTTCATTCCTACTGTTACCTGAAATTACTAAATATACATAATGCTTCCAGCTTTAAGACAGTTGCCATTGGCTTATCTGATCAGACATGACAACATTCCTACAGAAAAGAAAGACTTGCATTTATATCTCACCTTTTATGACCTCAGGATGTCCCAAAGCACTTTACAGCTAATTAAGTACTTGCAAAGTGTAGTCACTGTTGTAATGTAGGAAATGTGGCAATCAATTTGCACATACAAGGTCCCACAAACAGCATTGAGATAGTGACCAGATAATCTATTTTAGTGATGTTGGGTGAGAGATAAATATTGTCCAGGACTCCCCTGCTCTTCTTCGAAATAGTGCCATGGGATCTTTTATGTCCACCTGAGAGGGCAGACAGGACTAATTTCTACCCCTTAAGATCCCATGGCACTATTTGAAAATGAACAGGGAGTTCTTCTGGCATTCTGTCCAACATTCCTCTCTCAACCAACAACACCAAAATAACAGATTAAATGATCAGTCATCTCTCATTTGTTGTTCGTGGGACCTTGCTGTGTACAAGTTTGTCTACATAAACGTGACAATTTAATTCTTTGATAGTGAAGTGCTTTAGTACATTCCAAGAATATGATAAGATGCTATATATAAATGCAAGTTCTTTCTCTCTTGGTGCCATATCATGGGGTGCATATATCCACTGAGCTATTGCCAATCCCAGTTTGAGTGAGATTGTCAATTCATGGCAAATTATGAGCAGTTGGTGGTCAAATCTCAAAGCCACAGGGAACCTCTTTGAGTCTGCTCAAATTAATTTCATGTGAGACCCTTACAGCCAGTGGAGAGCTATTGCAATGTCTTTCAAGTGCTGTTTGAATCCCAGCAATTAAGTCATTTTGAGTGACTTTTTTAATGTGAAATACCCAATGTCATAACAATCCTGGTTTAACTTACCACATTGTAAATTTGACTTCAACAAAGCATACAAACTATTGGGCGCCAGTTATGTACAACTGCAATTGGATAATCTGTCCAAATTGGCAGAAGGCGATGTGCTGCATTAACCCAAGTCTCCTGCATTGTAGGTCACATTTACAGTCAAGATTCAGTGATTCAGACATACCTTTACAGAGGGACTCAATCTTGACCAATTCTTGTCAACAGAGTTATTTGACAGCTTTTCTATTTATACAATAAGATTAGTAATCAAGCCATAACAGAGACTTTAAAGTGAATTGGTAGCATGCTTTAAGTTATTCTAATCAACTGCTCCACACTCTTTAATCAGCGCTGCACAGTGGACCAAAGGCCCTGTGAGAAAACCATTTGTACTTTTGTTTTGCAATTTATCACAACTATAAGATACATTAATATTCTCTAATAAGCAGAGAATATCAGCTGCAGATGCAATTATTAAACAAGGGCTGAAGTTAACAAACATTGTTCTTTTCTTATTTAATTGCAATAGTTTGGTTCAATGTACTCAGTTCAAAATGATAGCTAATAGTTGATATATTTTACTGTAACAATAACACTTATATTGCTCTACTTCAGGTTCTCTGCCTTTCCGTACAATTTTACAAGGCTCAGAAATTTCCACAAAGGAACTGATTATTTAAGCTTGCATGTCACAGACCACCACCACCACCTTCTCAAGGGCAATTAGGGATGGGCAATAAATGCTGGCCTCGCCAGCGACGCCCACATCCCGTGAACGAATAAAAAAAAAAATCTGAATGAAAAACAATGACTACCAGAGATGTATACAGTTAATGGTTTATAATATTAGATATTTTTGTCTAGTATGCCAAAATATGTAACGAAACAGAGAACTAATAAAAACAAAAAAACACTGTACATAAAATGTAGGCCTGTCAGCATATGAAAACAGAAAAAGCAGGTTCATATTTCTAGCGTAGACCCTTTGTATGAACAGGTCTAAGGAAGGGACTGGTCCTGCTTTGTGTCCTTTCAGATGCTGATTGACGTGATATGAGTTTCCAGAACTTTCTGCTTTTATTCCAGATTTGAGTTTGTTTTCTTTTTTAACTGAACAAGGAATATGCTTTTTCTCTGTTTGGCTGGTTAAGATGTTACATGCTAATTTATTCAAGGCACAATGGCATTGGTTTCTTGCTAAGGATTATGAGCAAATGACCCAACTGATGGCTGAATTTGTATGGAAAGTCCCCGAATGACGCAACTACTTGCATTTATATAGCGCCTTTAATATAGTAAAACATCCCAAGGCGCCTCACAGGAGCATTATCAAACAAAAATTTGACACCGAACCACATAAGGAGATATTAGGACAGGTGACCAAAATCTTGATCAAAGAGATAGGTTTTAAGGAGCGTCTTAAAGGAGGAGAGAGAGGTTGAGAGGCGGAGAGGTTTAGGGAGGGAATTCCAGAGCTGAGGGCCTAGGCAGCTGAAGGCATGGCAGCCAATGGTGGAGCGATTCAAATCGGCAATGCGCAAGAGGCACAGAGGAGCGCAGAGATCTCGAAGGGTTGTAGGGCTGGAGGAGGTTACAGAGATAGGGAGGGGCGAGGCCATGGAGAGATTTGACAACCAGGATGAGAATTTTTAAATTGAGGCATTCCAGGACTGGGTGCCAATGTAGGTCAGTAAGCCCAGGGGTGATGGGTGAATGGGACTTTGTGTGATACAGGCAGCAGAGTTTTGGATAAGCTCACATTTATGGAGGGTGGAA
Organism: Heptranchias perlo; assembly: GCF_035084215.1. Taxonomy (NCBI): domain Eukaryota; kingdom Metazoa; phylum Chordata; class Chondrichthyes; order Hexanchiformes; family Hexanchidae; genus Heptranchias; species Heptranchias perlo. The sequence continues at coordinate 109,639,689 of NC_090328.1, read as the reverse complement.
GATGGGAGGCCGGCCAGGAGAGCATTGGAATAGTCAAGTCTAGAGGTAACAAAGGCATGGATGAGGGTTTCAACAACAGATGAGCTGAGGCAGGGGCGGAGACGGGCAGTGTTATGGAGGTGGAAGTAGGCGGTCTTGGTGATGGAGCGGGTATGTGGTGGGAAGCTCATCTCAGGGTCAAATAGAACGCCAAGATTGTGTATGGTCTAGTTTAGCCTCAGACAGTGGCCAGGGAGAGCAATGACATAGAGTAAATGGTAGAGTAAATGGTAGAGAAAGGGATGGCTAGAGGGCAGAAGGGCTAAATTGAGAGAAATTATTGCATTCCAGATTGTGGTATACAGCTGTATAATAATTCCAATTTTTTTGTGAATAACATCTACAATGGAACAGATGATTCTGAAGTCATGTGACATTATTTAGGAGACATATGGATAAATCAGAGGATATGTGACATGAGCCAATTTAATTATCTAATTGGCAGTACTAGGACAATATCGCATGGGAACTAAGAATACACAGCAATATCAATCTAGTAACTTCTAGTAAGAGACAAAAAATGTTGTGGTAACCCAGGTGGTCTAAATAATTGAAAATATCACTCACAGAGCCATTCAGAGTGATTAAATTGAGAGAATAGTTAGTAGTGTTATGAAAGAATAGAATCATAGAATGATACAGAACAGAAGGAGGCCATTTGGCCCATCGTACCTGTGCCAGCTCTTTGAAAGCTATCCAATTAATCCTACTCCCCTGCCCTTTCCCCCTAGCCCTGAAAATGTCTCCCCTTCAAGTATTTATCTAATTCCCTTTTAAAAGTTACTATTGAATCTGCTTCCACCACCCTTTCACGCAGTGCATTCCAGATCACAACAACTTGTTACATAAAAAAAATTATCCTCCTCTCGCCTCTGGGTCTTTTGCCAATTACCTTAAATCTGTGTCCTCTGGTTACCGACCCTTCTGTCACTGGAAACAGTTTCTCCCTATTTACTCAATCAAAACCCTTCATGGTTTTCAACACCCCTATTAAATCGCCCCTTAACCTTCTCTGTTCTAAGGAGAACAATCCCAGCTTCTCCAGTCTCTCCACATAATTGAAGTCCCTCATCCCTGGTACCATTCTAGTAAATCGCCTCTGCATCCTCTCTAAGGCCATGACATCGTTCCTAAAGAATGGTGCCCAGGATTGGACACAATACTCTAGCTGCGGCATAACCAGTGATTTATAAAGGTTTAGACATCCTTGCTTTTGTACTCTATTTATGGGTAATTTTAAGGCCCCATGAGGGGCAGGACAGTGGTGGGAGAGTAGGTTACATTGCAAAAATCTGAAATCGTCTGCAACCCACCACCAAAGCACCTACTTCCGGTTTAACCTTGGTGGGTCTGGGTGTAGCCGAGTAACCTGCTCTGGAGAGGTGGGTCAGTGATTATAATATGTTAATTAGGGTCCTTTCATGAGATTTTGGCAGCGATTTGAAATTAACACCTCTAGCACAGAAACCCAGCAGTAAAACAGAGGCGAGATTGAGTGGCACTTCAGTGGGGATGGTTAATGGTCAGGTGTCTCCATATGAATAAAGGCTCAGTGCTCACAGCTGCTTTCTCAGTTCCCTCTGGGAAACGGTTTGATGAGAGTTCTTGTTGTGAGAGGCGTATTTGTACAGTTTGGAGGTGTTCATACAGAGAATATCAGAATGGGTGGCATCATGGCTTCTTGAGATTGTCTTCCCTGTCTGAAGTCCAATCAGTATCCACAGCAGCAAGGTCGTGCTATGGTGGAAGCTGCAGGTGGACAACAGAGAGGGGAGAGCAACGGAGAGGGGAGAGCAACGGAGAGGGGAGAGCAACGGAGGTGGAAGCAACAAACAGGAGAGCAACAAAAAGGTCGAGTTCGCAGGAGGCCCTAACCACCTAACAGGGTCTACAGACAGAGACTCAGCTTCCTTGACGTCTCGGAAGAGCAGTACTTCCAAAGGCTGAGATTGTCACGTCAGGTGGTTGCAAATATCTGCAGCCTCCTAGAAGAAGACCTGCTGCCTGCTGGACCTAGTGACCACACATTACCAGTGACTGTGAAAGTTACCACCACCCTCAATTTCTTTGCCTATGGTTCCTTCCTGGGCACTACCAAAGACATATTGAGGGTCTCGCAGTCGGCTGCACCTAAATGCATCAGGTAGGTAACTGATGGATTGTTTGTCAGGGCTGGGAGGTATGTAAACTTCCCTGTGATGAAAATAGCCAGAATGAGCGGGCACTTGAATTCTCATCTCTGGCTGGCTTCCCACAGGTCCAGGGTGCCATCGACTGAGCACAAGTGGCAATCCGAGCATCCCAAGATCAACCAGGAGCATTCGTCAACCACAAGGGATTTCATCCCATCAGTGTTCAGCTGGTGTGTAACCACAAGGAAAGGTTCCTGCAGGTCTGCACCAGATTCCCTGGGAGCTGCCATGATGCCTTCATACTGTGGCAGTCCAACATCCCCAACCTGTTCGTACCTGGAACCATCCTTAAGGGGTGGCTGCTAGGCGATAAAGGATACCCCCTTCAAACCTGGCTGATGACACATCTGAGGAGCCCCACCAATGAACAACGGAGCGCTACAACACGAGCCATACGACAACCAGATGTGTCATCGAGGAAGCCATCAGCATGCTGAGGATGCACTTTAGGTGCCTGGACAGGTTTGGAGGCACCCTGCAGTATTCACCAGCGAGGATCTCTAGGATATTCGTGGTGTGCTGCATTCTGCACAACACAACGCAGCAGCGAGGACCAGAAATGGAGGAGGAACAAGCTGCTCATCACTCATCATCTGATGAGGGTTCCAATGGAGAGGAGGAGGATGAGGAGGAGGAGGAGGAAGAGTATGAAGATGAGGCTAGACCAGCTGCTCATTTTGCTGCTCGGAATGCAGGGATGCCCTAATAGCTCGGTGGTTTAGTTAGTCACTCACACTGGAACTATCACATCCCCCAGCCCCTCCCCCCCCCCCCAAACACCCCCACTGAAACAAAAAAGTCCTGTAACGAACCATCCACCTATTGCACATGCACCAATTGGTCTCCGTCAGTTCATCTCTTCGCATTCAGCACCAAGCAACTGAAAAGTAGAGTTGACACCCGGCATGCGAGAATGGGCAACGAATAAATTTCATGTCAGCTGATTAAAAAAAGGAAACTTAATAGCATAACATTTTCACAAACACCCATGTGCATATCCCTGGTGAACTACAAAGTTTTTCTTTTCTTTTGCCTACCGTTCCCACGTGGTACAACCCCTGTGGCTTCATCCGAGATCGAGGCAGGCTGCTCAGACCCCTGCTTTGACTTTGAGATGCTCTTGGTCGATGACCACTGGGTATTGGAGCCTGTGAGGGCCCTGCCAAAGGCTGCTCCATCTGCACCTGTGCAAGGGTAAACTCAGCCATCGGGAGAGGAGAGAGCATGTCGGGTACTGGTTGGGGGTGGGGGGCAACGGGTGAGGCGTGGGAGCGCTTTGAGTGGAGTTCCCACTTCCATGTCCCCATTCGTCACTGTCCTTCTCATGGGCCAGCAGCACATCACTCCTACTTCTCTGCCTGGGAATAGATTGGTGCAGATCGGTGACACGTTGTAAGGCCACAGCTAAGGTATCTGTCATCCTGTTTAAGGTGGCAGACATGTTGGCATCTATAGTCTGCACGGCTGTGGTCATGGCCTGCAGGCACTGATTAGATTGCCGTGATTGAAGTTCCACAGAGAAGGCCACATCCTCGCAAAGGCCTACAACATCAATCCTCAAATGCTTGAGCTGGACTCTTCCATCCTATCTGCTATTGCAGACAGCGTGCATGGCACGACCGCCAGTACCTCATAAATTTGCTGCTGTCCTTCTATCGTTATCCTTTTCATCGATGGCCCCCATGGTTCAGCATCTCTGTCCAGCTGAGCAGAGTTTGGAGAGGACTGCACCCTCAACACAAACTCTCCACTGCTGTCCCTCCCACCACTCTCTGCTCGTGCTCACTTAAGAACTGTGATTCACCAGGTGAGAACCCACCTAACTCTCTAGCAAGACCCACTGAATTGCTCGTATCTATGTTGGTACCTGGTAAGCACATGTCCTGTGACAATGCACCCTCAGAAGGCATCAGCTCCTCTGAGGAATCATTGTCCGGAAGGTCCAAGGACTGCTGTTCTTTGTGTGATGGCCCTGGAGGAGACAAGAGATGTATATTAATTACTAAAGACAATGTAAAAATGTTGCTACTTAGCATAATTAAGATGATCATATTTCACTCGGTGCTGAAATCAAGTCAGCACGACTAGGTTTTGTATGAGATGTGGGTCGGAGATATTTAACGCTGTCACCATGCAGCTGCGAACTCCCAGTCTCTCCAGCTCCAATGGTCAGGGATGCAGATAAGCCACTGATTTCCATGACCTCTTCCTCCGCAGATGCCAGCTATCTGTGGTGGGCCACCTCCGGTCCTCTCCTTCTCCCTTGTATTTTGTGCTCGCTTCTCCTGCAAGGGGGAACAACAGACTATGAATGTCTGTAAGGCATGTGTTTACCCAATGGATGCAGTGCACTCAGTGGGGGTGACTATCGGGCAGATGCATCATGATTGCCACTGGCATGCATTTGAGGACCTGGGTTTACAATTGGGTGTGTTGACTGAGGTAGCATCATATTGCTTAAGGATTGGGTTGAGTGGCAGAGGTGGATGGATAAATGGGGAGCTGAGGAAGTGCATAGAAAGTGAACTATGAGTGCTCTTGAAACTTCAATGGGTGTGAGGAATGATGTGATGGAATACACTTGACAAGACGGAGTGAGAGGTGGGGGGAAAGGGTGCACAACAGGATGTAGGTAAATCTGCAACTATGCTCACCTCTCCTGACCTGGTTAGGTCATTAAAGTGCTTCCTGCAATGGATCCAGGTACGGGGCACTATACTGCTATTGCTGACTTCCTCAGCCACCTCTAACCAGGCCTTCTTGGTGACAGCAGCAGGTTTCTTCTTGCCATTGCTGGGAAACATTACGTTCTTCCTGCTCCTTACTACACCCACCAGTGCATCAAGTGAGGAGGAATTGAAATGGGGCAGAGCTTTTGAACATCCTGACTCCATGTGCAAATTTTTCCATGTCTTTACAAATGGTCCAAACTCCTCCAAATTCCACCTTTGAATTGTCCCTTTAAATAGTCAAGTTGAGATTGCATCATGTGGGTTCGAATCATGCTCGCTGTCACGCATTGGAGACGCGAAACCCAGAAGTAAAATGGTAATGAGGTATCCATGTTGAAATCAGACATTCCCACGCACCCAAACATCATTCGGGTTTTGCGCCCACTATTGCCTCCCCCCCCGTTCAGAACCCACCTCTGCGTTATTATCGGGTGCTATACCCCTGTTTATAAAGCCAAGGATCATATCATAGTATTATAGTGGGTACAGCACAGAAGGAGGCCACTTGGCCCCTCATGCCTGTGCCAGTTCTTTGAAAGAGCTATCCAATTAGCCCCATTCCCTTGCTGTTACCCCATAGCCCTGTAAATATTTTCCCTTCAAGTATTTATCTAGTTCCCTTTAAAAGTTACTATTGAATCTGCCTCCATCACCCTTTCAGGCAATGTATTCAATACCATTACAACTTACTGCGTAAAAAATTCTTTCCTCATGTCGCCTCTGGCTCTTTTGCTGATCAGCTTAAATCTGTGTCCTCCATTTACTGACCCTTCTGCCACTGGAAACAGTTTCTCCTTATTTACTCTATCAAAACCGTTAATGATCTTAAACACATCGATCAAATTTTACCTCAAACTTCTCTGTTCTAAGGAGAACAACCCCAGCTTCTCCAGTCTCCCCATATAACTGAAATCCTTCAACCCTGGTACCATTCTAGTAAATCTCTTCTGCACCCTCTCTAAGGCCTTGATATCCTTCCTAAGGTGTGGTACCCAGAAGTGAACACAATACTCCAGTTTTTTATAAAGGTTTAGCATAACTTCCTTGCTTTTGGACTCTAAGCCTCTACTTATAAAGCCAATGATCCCATATACCCTTTCACAGCCTTCTCAACTTTTCCTGCCACCTTCAAAGATTTGTGTGCATACACCCCCAGGTCTCTCTGTTCCTGCACTCCCTTTAAAATTGTACCATTTAGTTTATATTGCCTCTCCTCATTCTTCCTACCAAAATGAATCACTTTACACTTCTCTGTGTTGAATTTCATCTGCCATGTGTCTGCCCATTTCACCAGTCTGCCTAAGTCCTCCTGATGACTGTTACTATCCTGCACATTGTTTACGACATTTTTGAGTTTCGTGTCATCTGCAAACTTTGAAATTATACCCTCTGTACCCAACTCTAGGTCATTAATATATATCAAAAAGAGCAGTACTGACCCCTGGGGAACACCACTGTATACTACCCTCCAATCTGAAAAACAATCGTTCATCACTACTCTCTGCTTTCTGTCCCCTAGCCAATTTTATATCCACATTGCCACTGTCCCTTTAATCCCATGGGCTTTAATTTTGCTAACAAGTTTATTATGTGGTACTTTTGAAATTCTATACACACATCAACCGCACTACATTCATCAACCCTTTCCATTACTTCATCAAAGAACTCAATCAAGTTAGTCAAACACAATTTTCCTTCAACAAATTCATGCTGACTCATTTATTAGCCCATACTTTTCCAAGTTCTAACTAATTTTGTCTTGGATTATTGTCTCTGTAAGTTTCCCCACCACCGACGTTAGGCTGAATGGCCTGTAACTGCCAGGTTTATCCCCCTCTCCCCTTTCTTGAACAGGGTGTAACATTTGCAATCCTCCAGTCCTCTGGCACTGTTCCCATATTTAAGGAGAATTGAAATATTGTGGCCAGTATCTGCAATTTCCACCTTTACTTCCCTCAGTTACCTCAGATGCTTCCCATCTGGACCAGGTGACTTTTTTTACTTTGAGTTCTGCCAATCTTTTAAGTACCTCCTCTTTATCTATTTTTGTCCTATTCAATTTTGCTACTACCTCCTTCTTGACTGCTACAATGGCAGCATCCTCTTCTCTGGTGAAGATGGATGCAAAGTATTCATTTAGTGCCTCAGCCATACCCACAAGAAGATCTTTTTTGTCGCTTATCGGTCCCACCCTTCCTTTGACTACCCTTTTACCATTTATATGCTTATTAACGACTTTTGGGTTCCCTTTTATATCAGCTGCTAATCTATTTTCATACTCTCTCTTTGCCCCTCTTATTCCCTTTTTTTAGATCTCCTCTTTAGTTTATGTATTCATGCTTTTTAACAGCTTTCTCAACCTGTCCTGCCACCTGCAAAGATTTGTGCACATATACCCCCCCCCCAGGTCTCTCTGTTCCTGCACCCCCTTTAAAATGGTACCATTTACTTTATATTGCCTCTCCTCCTTCTTCCTGCCAAAATTCATCACTTAACACTTCTCTGTGTTAAATTTCATCTGCCATATGTCTGCCCATTTCACATGTCTGTCTATGTCCTCCTGAAGTCTGTTACCATCCTCCACACTGCTCACTACATTACCGAGTTTCGTGTCATCTCCAAATTTTGAAATAATGCCCTGTATACCCAAGTCCAGGTCATTAATATATATATCAAAAAGTGCAGTGCTCCCAACAGCGAGAAACAACCATTCACCACTACTCTCTGTTTTCTGTTCCTTGGCCAATTTCATATCCACGCTGCCACTGCCCCTTTAATCCCATGAATAGCTTTATCATTTAAAGGTTTAGTTGTTCACTAACATTTAAAATTTAAATTCTCGTGCTGTCATTTCTGCAGGGATTTCTGTTGTATGCAGGAACAATAACCAAAATACAGTTACGAGAATAATTTCCTGAAAAAGATACTTTACACCCCTCGCTGACCATGGAATGTCCAAGGTGACCACGCTGAATAATTCTCTGTAGCCATTATGGTTAGTCACTCAGTCATTGGAGTTAATCACTATGGTTAGTTCTTGGAATCATTGCAGTAAGGACTTCTTTCAGGAAGTGAAATAAAGGGAAAAAAGCTATGAATGTCAGAGAGGAAGCAAAAAGAAAGTTAAAGCAAAAACAGAAATGTGACACTGGATATCTAAAGAGACAGAGAAGGAAAAACAGTAAGTTATAACCTTGGATCAAAATTCTTCTCTTTCCACAAAGGTAAGAGCACACTCAGAACAGTATGGAAGGTAGTTTCATGAAATACTTTTCTTGGTTTGTTCATACTCCTGACTCTGGTCTTTTGTACAACTCCCTCCCTTTATTCCACCACTGGTGGAAGAGCCTTCAGTCATCCTGGCACAGGCGCGATGGGCTGAACGGCCACCGTGCTGTATCATTCTATGACCTTGGTCCTACTCTCTGAAACTCTGTTCTAAGCCCAGCCCTTAACCTTTCTCTCCACCTTTCAAAGACTGCTTCTAACTCCTCACAATGACTCAGCACCCCATTCCTCTCTTTCTCTGTGAAGTCCCTTGGGACTTTTTTATGTTAAAGGCGATAGAAATGCAAGTTGCAATTGCACCAGAAACAGTCGGAAAAATACAGGTAAACAAACCATAGGAAGTAAATGGGTGCAATACAGGAAAAGTCTGATCATGATTACGGAGCATTGGCATTCTGTTGGTATATATGCCATGTACTCTTACAAACACTGGGAAATGTTTTCTCTCTAGGTATTGACAGGTAACAAGATGTTGTACGGAAACTAGTAAATACACCTGTAAGAGATCAATTATTATGTGACTAACTGGCACTCAATCAAAGTGAAATGGTCAATTATCAAAACTGTCTGCTATTTTATCCTTCAATGAAAACATGCAGAAGGATTATGAATTCATAGGCGAGGATCATTTTACAAAATACATAATTGGAAGGCACGTTTAATACCGTGATTATATCGGATGAAGTCTATCATTAACAAATACAGTCATATTACCTTCCCTTTTTCATTGTGTATAGAATATAAATCTCATCCAGGGAACTTGATAACAGAATACCTCACACACTGTAAACCTACCTTGATCTTGGAATGTTATTTCCAAATATAAAACATTCTTATGTCTTTCAAGCTGTTTCACTTTGTGTTGGCATTGTGAGACTTTGCAGGAAATGAGGGAAGAAAAGGAATTCTGGAACGTATTTCGCTTGTATTTTGCTTTTTATTCACACATCTCAGTCAGGACATTAACACCTTATTATATTTTGATAGGACATAATTTAAAATATTAATCCACTTGATTGAGAAGTGTGAAAATAAAATAAACACATTCCAGACCAAAACTCCAACCGATTAACAGATAATCTCACACTCCTGCCTCTATTAAAGAAATCCCTTCTTCATATTAAACAATGTGCAGTAATCTGCACCCAAAACAATGCTGTTGATTCTGAGCTTTTCCAATCAGTGCTGGCTCTAGTACACAAAGTAAAAAGGTTAGTCTAGTTTACATCACTTATGATTTAAATGAAAGTGTTTACTCTAAATGTTTCGAATACTGCTGGTGCACAGGCCAGCCAGCATTCAACCATAAACTTGCGTATATGTATAAATATAAACCTAATTGAAAAGATAACAATCTGGTAACAAATGCTTTCAGAGTAGCCCTAAACCCCTTTTAAATGTACAACCTATAAAACTGTTAGTCTGGAAGAGGGGAACAAATGGAAATTGGTAGAGGTATGAGATGCTAAAATCTCCAAGAGTTTATCCGTTTAATTCCCTAACGTGGTCATTTAAAAATCAGGAAGTATGTACTTAACTTTCTTCAGCATTCCTGAGAATAGAGATCCCACTTTTTTCTGTGAGCTTGTGTCAGATCATTTTCAGAGAGATGGGCGGGCCAGTGGTGGGACATGAAGTTCTCAGCAGTGAGTTGTGAAGTTCTCAGCAGTGAGTTGTGAAGTTCTCAGCAGTGAGTTGTGAAGTTCTCAGCAGTGAGTTGTGAAGTTCTCAGCAGTGAGTTGTGAAGTTCTCAGCAGTGAGTTGTGAAGTTCTCAGCAGTGAGTTGTGAAGTTCTCAGCAGTGAGTTGTGAAGTTCTCAGCAGTGAGTTGTGAAGTTCCCAGCAGTGAGTTGTGAAGTTCCCAGCAGTGAGTTGTGAAGTTCTCAGCAGTGAGTTGTGAAGTTCTCAGCAGTGAGTCGTGAAGTTCCCAGCAGTGAGTTGTGAAGTTCTCAGCAGTGAGTTGTGAAGTTCTCCGCAGTGAGTTGTGAAGTTTCCAGCAGTGAGTTGTGAAGTTCCCAGCAGTGAGTTGTGAAGTTCTCAGCAGTGAGTTGTGAAGTTCTCAGCAGTGAGTTGTGAAGTTCTCAGCAGTGAGTTGTGAAGTTCTCAGCAGTGAGTCATGAAGTTCCCAGCAGTGAGTTGTGAAGTTCTCAGCAGTGAGTTTTTTTTTATTCGTTCATGGGATGTGGGCGTCGCTGACGAGGCCAGCATTTATTGCCCATCCCTAATTGCCCTCGAGAAGGTGGTGGTGAGCCGCCTTCTTGAACCGCTGCAGTCCGTGTGGTGACGGTTCTCCCACAGTGCTGTTAGGAAGGGAGTTCCAGGATTTTGACCCAGCGACGATGAAGGAACGGCGATATATTTCCAAGTCGGGATGGTGTGTGACTTGGAGGGGAACGTGCAGGTGGTGTTGTTCCCATGCGCTTGCTGCTCTTGTCCTTCTAGGTGGTAGAGGTCGCGGGTTTGGGAGGTGCTGTCGAAGAAGCCTTGGCGAGTTGCTGCAGTGCATCCTGTGGATGGTGCACACTGCAGCCACAGTGCGCCGGTGGTGAAGGGAGTGAATGTTTAGTGTGGTGGATGGGGTGCCAATCAAGCGGGCTGCTTTATCTTGGATGGTGTCGAGCTTCTTGAGTGTTGTTGGAGCTGCACTCATCCAGGCAAGTGGAGAGTATTCCATCACACTCCTGACTTGTGCCTTGTAGATGGTGGAAAGGCTTTGGGGAGTCAGGAGGTGAGTCACTCGCCGCAGAATACCCAGCCTCTGACCTGCTCTCATAGCCACAGTATTTATATGGCTGGTCCAGTTAAGTTTCTGGTCAATGGTGACCTCCAGGATGTTGATGGTGGGGGATTCGGCGATGGTAATGCCGTTGAATGTCAAGAGGAGGTGGTTAGACTCTCTCTTGTTGGAGATGGTCATTGCCTGGCACTTATCTGGCGCGAATGTTACTTGCCATGTTGTGAAGTTCTCAGCAGTGAGTTGTGAAGTTCCCTGCAGTGAGTTGTGAAGTTCCCAGCAGTGAGTTGTGAAGTTCCCAGCAGTGAGTTGTGAAGTTCTCAGCAGTGAGTTGTGAAGTTCTCAGCAGTGAGTTGTGAAGTTCTCAGCAGTGAGTTGTGAAGTTCCCGGCAGTGAGTTGTGAAGTTCTCAGCAGTGAGTTGTGAAGTTCTCAGCAGTGAGTTGTGAAGTTCTCAGCAGTGAGTTGTGAAGTTCCCGGCAGTGAGTTGTGAAGTTCCCAGCAGTGAGCCGTGAAGTTCCCAGCAGTGAGTTGTGAAGTTCTCCGCAGTGAGTTGTGAAGTTCTCAGCAGTGAGTTGTGAAGTTCTCAGCAGTGAGTTGTGAAGTTCTCAGCAGTGAGTTGTGAAGTTCTCAGCAGTGAGTTGTGAAATTCCCAGCAGTGAGTTGTGAAGTTCTCCGCAGTGAGTTGTGAAGTTCTCCGCAGTGAGTTGTGAAGTTCTCAGCAGTGAGTTGTGAAGTTCTCCGCAGTGAGTCGTGAAGTTCTCCGCAGTGAGTTGTGAAGTTCTCAGCAGTGAGTTGTGAAGTTCCCAGCAGTGAGTTGTGAAGTTCCCAGCAGTGAGTTGTGAAGTTCTCAGCAGTGAGTTGTGAAGTTCTCAGCAGTGAGTCGTGAAGTTCTCAGCAGTGAGTCGTGAAGTTCCCAGCAGTGAGTTGTGAAGTTCTCCGCAGTGAGTTGTGAAGTTCTCCGCAGTGAGTTGTGAAGTTCTCAGCAGTGAGTTGTGAAGTTCTCCGCAGTGAGTTGTGAAGTTCTCAGCAGTGAGTTGTGAAGTTCTCCGCAGTGAGTTGTGAAGTTCCCAGCAGTGAGTTGTGAAGTTCTCCGCAGTGAGTTGTGAAGTTCTCAGCAGTGAGTTGTGAAGTTCTCAGCAGTGAGTTGTGAAGTTCTCCGCAGTGAGTTGTGAAGTTCCCGGCAGTGAGTTGTGAAGTTCCCGGCAGTGAGTTGTGAAGTTCTCCGCAGTGAGTTGTGAAGTTCTCAGCAGTGAGTTGTGAAGTTGTCCGCAGTGAGTTGTGAAGTTCTCAGCAGTGAGTTGTGAAGTTCTCAGCAGTGAGTTGTGAAGTTCTCAGCAGTGAGTTGTGAAGTTCTCCGCAGTGAGTTGTGAAGTTCTCAGCAGTGAGTTGTGAAGTTCTCAGCAGTGAGTTGTGAAGTTCTCCGCAGTGAGTTGTGAAGTTCTCAGCAGTGAGTTGTGAAGTTCTCAGCAGTGAGTTGTGAAGTTCTCAGCAGTGAGCCGTGAAGTTCCCGGCAGTGAGTTGTGAAGTTCTCAGCAGTGAGTTGTGAAGTTCCCAGCAGTGAGTTGTGAAGTTCTCAGCAGTGAGCCGTGAAGTTTCCAGCAGTGAGTCGTGAAGTTCCCGGCAGTGAGTTGTGAAGTTCCCGGCAGTGAGCCGTGAAGTTTCCAGCAGTGAGTTGTGAAGTTCTCCGCAGTGAGTTGTGAAGTTCTCAGCAGTGAGTTGTGAAGTTCTCAGCAGTGAGTCGTGAAGTTCTCAGCAGTGAGTTGTGAAGTTCCCAGCAGTGAGTTGTGAAGTTCCCAGCAGTGAGTCGTGAAGTTCCCAGCAGTGAGTTGTGAAGTTCCCAGCAGTGAGTTGTGAAGTTCCCAGCAGTGAGTTGTGAAGTTCTCCGCAGTGAGCCGTGAAGTTCCCAGCAGTGAGTTGTGAAGTTCCCGGCAGTGAGTTGTGAAGTTCCCAGCAGTGAGTTGTGAAGTTCCCAGCAGTGAGTTGTGAAGTTCCCAGCAGTGAGTTGTGAAGTTCCCAGCAGTGAGTTGTGAAGTTCTCAGCAGTGAGTTGTGAAGTTCTCCGCAGTGAGTTGTGAAGTTCCCGGCAGTGAGTTGTGAAGTTCCCAGCAGTGAGTTGTGAAGTTCCCAGCAGTGAGTTGTGAAGTTCTCAGCAGTGAGTTGTGAAGTTCCCAGCAGTGAGTTGTGAAGTTCTCCGCAGTGAGTTGTGAAGTTCTCAGCAGTGAGTTGTGAAGTTCCCAGCAGTGAGTTGTGAAGTTCTCCGCAGTGAGTTGTGAAGTTCTCAGCAGTGAGTTGTGAAGTTCCCAGCAGTGAGTTGTGAAGTTCCCAGCAGTGAGTTGTGAAGTTCCCAGCAGTGAGTTGTGAAGTTCTCAGCAGTGAGTTGTGAAGTTCCCAGCAGTGAGTTGTGAAGTTCCCAGCAGTGAGTTGTGAAGTTCTCCGCAGTGAGTTGTGAAGTTCTCAGCAGTGAGTTGTGAAGTTCCCAGCAGTGAGTTGTGAAGTTCTCAGCAGTGAGTTGTGAAGTTCTCAGCAGTGAGTTGTGAAGTTCTCAGCAGTGAGTTGTGAAGTTCTCAGCAGTGAGCCGTGAAGTTCCCAGCAGTGAGTTGTGAAGTTCTCAGCAGTGAGTTGTGAAGTTCTCAGCAGTGAGCCGTGAAGTTCCCAGCAGTGAGTTGTGAAGTTCTCAGCAGTGAGTTGTGAAGTTCTCAGCAGTGAGTTGTGAAGATCTCAGCAGTGAGTTGTGAAGTTCTCAGCAGTGAGCCGTGAAGTTCCCAGCAGTGAGTTGTGAAGTTCTCAGCAGTGAGTTGTGAAGTTCTCAGCAGTGAGCCGTGAAGTTCCCAGCAGTGAGTTGTGAAGTTCCCGGCAGTGAGTTGTGAAGTTCTCAGCAGTGAGTTGTGAAGTTCTCAGCAGTGAGTTGTGAAGTTCTCAGCAGTGAGTTGTGAAGTTCTCCGCAGTGAGTTGTGAAGTTCTCAGCAGTGAGTTGTGAAGTTCCCGGCAGTGAGTTGTGAAGTTCTCAGCAGTGAGTTGTGAAGTTCTCAGCAGTGAGTTGTGAAGTTCCCAGCAGTGAGTTGTGAAGTTCCCGGCAGTGAGTTGTGAAGTTCTCAGCAGTGAGTTGTGAAGTTCTCAGCAGATGTTGTGAAGTTCTCAGCAGTGAGTTGTGAAGTTCTCAGCAGTGAGTCATGAAGTTCCCGGCAGTGAATTGTGAAGTTCTCCGCAGTGAGTCATGAAGTTCCCAGCAGTGAGTTGTGAAGTTCCCAGCAGTGAGTTGTGAAGTTCCCAGCAGTGAGTTGTGAAGTTCCCAGCAGTGAGTTGTGAAGTTCCCAGCAGTGAGTTGTGAAGTTCCCAGCAGTGAGTTGTGAAGTTCCCAGCAGTGAGTTGTGAAGTTCTCAGCAGTGAGTTGTGAAGTTCTCAGCAGATGTTGTGAAGTTCCCAGCAGTGAGTTGTGAAGTTCTCAGCAGATGTTGTGAAGTTCCCAGCAGTGAGTTGTGAAGTTCCCAGCAGTGAGTTGTGAAGTTCCCAGCAGTGAGTTGTGAAGTTCTCAGCAGTGAGTTGTGAAGTTCCCAGCAGTGAGTTGTGAAGTTCCCAGCAGTGAGTTGTAAAGTTCCCAGCAGTGAGTTGTGAAGTTCCCAGCAGTGAGTTGTGAAGTTCTCAGCAGTGAGTTGTGAAGTTCTCAGCAGATGTTGTGAAGTTCTCAGCAGTGAGTCGTGAAGTTCTCAGCAGTGAGTCGTGAAGTTCCCAGCAGTGAGTTGTGAAGTTCTCAGCAGTGAGTTGTGAAGTTCTCAGCAGTGAGTTGTGAAGTTCTCAGCAGTGAGTCGTGAAGTTCCCAGCAGTGAGTTGTGAAGTTCTCAGCAGTGAGTTCTGACGTTCCCAGCAGTGAGTTCTGACGTTCCCAGCAGTGAGTCGTGAAATCCCCAGCAGTGAGTCGTGAAATCCCCAGCAGTGAGTCGTGAAGTTCCCAGCAGTGAGTCGTGAAGTTCCCAGCAGTGAGTCGTGAAGTTCCCACCAGTGAGTTGTGAAGTTCTCAGCAGTGAGTCGTGAAGTTTCCAGCAGTGAGTCATGAAGTTCTCAGCAGATGTTGTGAAGTTCCCAGCAGTGAGTCGTGAAGTTCCCAGCAGTGAGTCGTGAAGTTCTCAGCAGTGAGCCGTGAAGTTCCCAGCAGTGAGTTGTGAAGTTCTCAGCAGTGAGTCGTGAAGTTCCCAGCAGTGAGTTGTGAAGTTCTCAGCAGTGAGTTCTGACGTTCCCAGCAGTGAGTTCTGACGTTCCCAGCAGTGAGTCGTGAAATCCCCAGCAGTGAGTCGTGAAATCCCCAGCAGTGAGTCGTGAAGTTCCCAGCAGTGAGTCGTGAAGTTCCCAGCAGTGAGTTGTGAAGTTCTCAGCAGTGAGTTGTGAAGTTCCCAGCAGTGAGTCGTGAAGTTCCCAGCAGTGAGTCGTGAAGTTCCCAGCAGTGAGTTGTGAAGTTCTCAGCAGTGAGTTGTGAAGTTCCCAGCAGTGAGTCGTGAAGTTCCCAGCAGTGAGTCGTGAAGTTCCCAGCAGTGAGTTGTCAAGTTCCCAGCAGTGAGTTGTGAAGTTCCCAGCAGTGAGTTGTGAAGTTCTCAGCAGATGTTGTGAAGTTCTCAGCAGTGAGTTGTGAAGTTCTCAGCAGTGAGTCATGAAGTTCCCGGCAGTGAATTGTGAAGTTCTCCGCAGTGAGTCATGAAGTTCCCAGCAGTGAGTCGTGAAGTTCCCAGCAGTGAGTTGTGAAGTTCTCAGCAGTGAGTTGTGAAGTTCTCAGCAGTGAGTTGTGAAGTTCCCAGCAGTGAGTTGTGAAGTTCTCAGCAGTGAGTTGTGAAGTTCCCAGCAGTGAGTTGTGAAGTTCTCAGCAGTGAGTTGTGAAGTTCTCAGCAGTGAGTCATGAAGTTCCCGGCAGTGAGTCGTGAAGTTCCCAGCAGTGAGTTGTGAAGTTCCCAGCAGTGAGTTGTGAAGTTCCCAGCAGTGAGTTGTGAAGTTCCCAGCAGTGAGTTGTGAAGTTCTCAGCAGTGAGTTGTGAAGTTCTCAGCAGATGTTGTGAAGTTCCCAGCAGTGAGTTGTGAAGTTCCCAGCAGTGAGTTGTGAAGTTCTCAGCAGTGAGTTGTGAAGTTCCCAGCAGTGAGTTGTGAAGTTCCCAGCAGTGAGTTGTGAAGTTCCCAGCAGTGAGTTGTGAAGTTCCCAGCAGTGAGTTGTGAAGTTCCCAGCAGTGAGTTGTGAAGTTCTCAGCAGTGAGTTGTGAAGTTCTCAGCAGATGTTGTGAAGTTCCCAGCAGTGAGTTGTGAAGTTCCCAGCAGTGAGTTGTGAAGTTCCCAGCAGTGAGTTGTGAAGTTCTCAGCAGTGAGTTGTGAAGTTCCCAGCAGTGAGTTGTGAAGTTCCCAGCAGTGAGTTGTGAAGTTCCCAGCAGTGAGTTGTGAAGTTCTCAGCAGTGAGTTGTGAAGTTCTCAGCAGATGTTGTGAAGTTCTCAGCAGTGAGTCGTGAAGTTCTCAGCAGTGAGTCGTGAAGTTCCCAGCAGTGAGTTGTGAAGTTCCCAGCAGTGAGTTGTGAAGTTCTCAGCAGTGAGTTGTGAAGTTCTCAGCAGTGAGTTGTGAAGTTCTCAGCAGTGAGTCGTGAAGTTCCCAGCAGTGAGTTGTGAAGTTCTCAGCAGTGAGTTCTGACGTTCCCAGCAGTGAGTTCTGACGTTCCCAGCAGTGAGTCGTGAAATCCCCAGCAGTGAGTCGTGAAATCCCCAGCAGTGAGTCGTGAAGTTCCCAGCAGTGAGTCGTGAAGTTCCCAGCAGTGAGTCGTGAAGTTCCCAGCAGTGAGTCGTGAAGTTCTCAGCAGTGAGTTGTGAAGTTCTCCGCAGTGAGTTGTGAAGTTCTCAGCAGTGAGTTGTGAAGTTCTCAGCAGTGAGTTGTGAAGTTTCCAGCAGTGAGTTGTGAAGTTCTCAGCAGTGAGTTGTGAAGTTCCCAGCAGTGAGTTGTGAAGTTCTCAGCAGTGAGTTGTGAAGTTCTCCGCAGTGAGTTGTGAAGTTCTCAGCAGTGAGTTGTGAAGTTCGCAGCAGTGAGTTGTGAAGTTCTCAGCAGTGAGTTGTGAAGTTCCCAGCAGTGAGTTGTGAAGTTCTCAGCAGTGAGTTGTGAAGTTCTCTGCAGTGAGTTGTGAAGTTCTCAGCAGTGAGTTGTGAAGTTCGCAGCAGTGAGTTGTGAAGTTCGCAGCAGTGAGTTGTGAAGTTCCCGGCAGTGAGTTGTGAAGTTCCCAGCAGTGAGTTGTGAAGTTCCCAGCAGTGAGTTGTGAAGTTCGCAGCAGTGAGTTGTGAAGTTCTCCGCAGTGAGTTGTGAAGTTCTCAGCAGTGAGTTGTGAAGTTCTCCGCAGTGAGTTGTGAAGTTCTCAGCAGTGAGTTGTGAAGTTCTCAGCAGTGAGTTGTGAAGTTCGCAGCAGTGAGTTGTGAAGTTCTCCGCAGTGAGTTGTGAAGTTCTCAGCAGTGAGTTGTGAAGTTCGCAGCAGTGAGTTGTGAAGTTCTCAGCAGTGAGTTGTGAAGTTCTCCGCAGTGAGTTGTGAAGTTCTCCGCAGTGAGTTGTGAAGTTCTCAGTAGTGAGTTGTGAAGTTCCCAGCAGTGAGTTGTGAAGTTCTCAGCAGTGAGTTGTGAAGTTCTCAGCAGTGAGTTGTGAAGTTCCCAGCAGTGAGTTGTGAAGTTCTCAGCAGTGAGTTGTGAAGTTCTCAGTAGTGAGTTGTGAAGTTCCCAGCAGTGAGTTGTGAAGTTCCCAGCAGTGAGTTGTGAAGTTTCCAGCAGAAGTTGTGAAGTTCCCAGCAGTGAGTTGTGAAGTTCCCAGCAGTGAGTTGTGAAGTTCCCAGCAGTGAGTTGTGAAGTTCCCAGCAGTGAGTTGTGAAGTTCCCAGCAGTGAGTTGTGAAGTTCTCTGCAATGAGTTCTGACGTTCCCAGCAGTGAGTTCTGACATTCCCAGCAGTGAGTCGTGAAGTTCCCAGCAGTGAGTCGTGAAGTTCCCAGCAGTGAGTCGTGAAGTTCTCAGCAGTGAGTCATGAGATCCCCAGCGGTAAGTCGTGAAATTCTCAGTGGTGAGCCTAACATCTATGCCAGTGAGTCGTGAAATCCCCAGTAGTAGATCCAGATCAATAATCGACCCACCGGGCAGTTCAATACATTTTTTTAAAATGCTTACAGAACAGGCTTGTTTCATGAGGCTGAGGTACCGTTGTGTTACTTGCACGGAATTGTCCTGGAAAGCACTCGTATAGAACAGGAGTAGTTTCACTGCTGCATTATCTCTTTTGTAAAATTTCTGGGAAAACAATTGTTAAATTGTCCTGTTTTTATTTGTGCATTGTGAGTTCGAACCCTTTTACGAATTAAATTTTACAAATGAGTGCTGCTGATATGAAATATCACAAGTACCTTTTGGCAATTGAGGTGTGGAAATTTACTCCTCCAAGACCTTTTACTTTGGGATTCAATTTACCCCATATGCTTGATTTGATATTTATTTTTCTTTTATTAATCCTTCAAATGTTATGTGTTAACGTTCTTATATTTTGGAGACTTCTTAAATTGAGATTTGTGGAAAGTCATTAGAAGTAGTACAAAAATTAGAGAATTTTACATTAGATAAATATTGCCATATTCACTGTGCTACAAATAGTAAAATAAAAGATCCCTGATTCCACTGACTTGTCCCTGATTTTTAGAGTCTGATTCACTGGTTTGCAAGTATGGTCTACAATACACTAAGATTAAGAGGCATTCTACCTTAAAGGTATCTCAGGTTTCTCCTTTGACAGGCACCTGTTAAACTGGCGATAACTATTGGTAAGAGCGATCGATTAATCATTTTATACCATTCAACAATGGTTTACAAATATTGGCCACAAGTGGCCAGGGCCTGAAACATGAGCTCTTAAGGGTGAACTTAATTTCTCATTTATCACTTCTTCTGGTCTTGATTCAGCAGTGCTGGAACAGCTTGACAGTATTTGCAGTGTTGTCTGCCCCAGTACAAGCTTCTCCACAAACAATCTTTGTCTTTGGTCCATCTGTCTCTTGTCATTCTTTCCTATGATTTTTAAAAGAGTTTTCAGCCTCTTATCTCCTTCTTATAGATTACTGCATCTAGTGGCCTTGGCTTTCTCCTTGTTTATCCCAGGCTCGTTTTGTGTTATTCATTTGGTTGCCTGGTTTTTTATTCATTGTCTGGATGTGGGCATCGCAGGCAAGTCCACCATTTATTTACCCAACCCTAGACGCCCTGAGAAATTGGTGGTGGGCCTTCTTCTTAAATCGTTGCAATTATACTTTGTAGTGGTTTGATACAATTGAATGGCTTGCTGAGTCACTTCAAAGGGCGGTCAAGAATCAACCCCTTTTTTGTGGGACTGGAGTCACATATAGGCCAGACTGGATAAGGATGGCAAGTTTCTTTCCGTAAAGGACAGTAGTGGACCAGTTGGGTTCTTATAACAATTGGACAGTGTCGTCCTCATATTTCCAGGTTTAGTAAACTGAATTCAAATTCTCAAACTGCTATGGCAGAATTTGAATTTATATTCTCTGGATTATTGTTCTTGGTCCCGAGGCTTGTTGAGGAACATAACCACTACTCTATCATATCCACCACTCCCCTGAAATGCACTGCTGGTCTTTCTATTCCCCATATGCATGCAAAACACAAGATAAACCTCCACACTACCCCGCCCAACACGCACACTTTATCTGTTTCCTTGTCTGATCCTTCCTTGCTACTTTCTTTCTCTTTCAATATAGAGCTCACCAGTAGTAATGATGAAATAAACATGCACTAGATGGTCCCAATGAACCACATCTGCAATGAAGCCGGTGACTATACAAACTACAGAATTTAATTATAAAATGTGAGTCGCAATCTATACCAACCCAGTCCTTATTCACTGTGCTGGTTGACAGTCTATTCCAATTGAGTTCTCGTGAACTGAGTAGATTTTAACTTTCAGTAACCAACCAGTGGAGCATGCAAACTGCCCACCTCTGCCTGGTGGCGGGAGGCCTGAGCTATTTCCAGTCCTGGGCCTCATTTCCATGCCACGGATGAACTGCACACCCTGAACAGGCATCCTGCTGCAGCTCGCCAGCTTCGGGCTAACACAATAGGTCCTGCTGGGACCTGTCAATGCTTTCCCTTTGAGGGCCGCTGGTTAGGCCGCCTGATGCCAGAACACATGGACATGCACTCCGCCCATGTGTCCCTTAAAATTGTAGTTGAGGTCCAAACTATAAGAAGCCTACCGCCAAAAGAGGCAGGCAATCTGGAGGCCCATGGAAGTCCCATTAAAAATATTGGTAACCAGAGCATCAGCATTAATGGGGCGATAAGTCTACTGACACAATTTTGATGCTGATACAGCCTCATTATCGACAAATTCAACTAGTTAAAATCAGTCGCACTGTTATGAGTGATGGTCTATATTAATTGAGTCCACGTTTAATGCATGGTTAATGGTCTATTCCAGCCAAGTATAGATTCACTGCATTGGTTGACAATCTAGTCCAATTCAGTCCACATGATTGCTGCATGACAGTTTATATTAATTGAGTACACATTTACTGCATTGAATGTCAGTCCATGTCAACCGAATCTACATTCATTGCATTCGTTGACGATCTATTCCAAATGAGTCCATGTGCATTGTACTGGGTGACAGTCCATCTTAACTATGTCCACATTCATTGGCCTAGAAATTGGTTCGCAAACTAGGCAGAGGGAATGATCCGTATGTCGGAACGGTCGGCCCGAGGCACACCCGGTATTGGACCTCGGGCAGCTCACCAGCAAAGAGCATTTCAATTCGGGGCCACTGCAGCGGCCCTCAGGTAGGTCCTGGGAGAGGTGGGGGAAGCAATCAGGGGGTGATCAGGAGGGAGGGAGACCAATTGGGAAGGGGCCGAGCGGGGTCAGCAATGGTGTGCAGCATTGCAGTGGACCTGAAAGGACCGATTCTATCCCCCTCCCTAGCCATTGTCTTGGGCTGAATCAGACTGGAAGCAGCCTCAGCGTCCTATTTGACCCTGATCTTAGCTTCCGGCCCCATATTCTCTGCATCATAGAGACCACCTACTTCTAAGTCTGTAACATCGCCTGTCTCTGCCCCTGCCTCAGCCCACCTGCTGCTGAAACCCTCGTCCATGCCTTTGTTACCTCCAGACTTGATTATTCCAATGCTCTCCTGACCGGTCTCCCATCTTCCATCCTCCATAAACCTGAGCTCATCCAAAACTCTCCTGTCCGTATTCTGACTCACACCAAGTTCTTTCACCCATCACCCCTCTGCTCGCCAACCTACATTGGCTCCCTGTCCACCAACGGCTTGATTTTAAAATTCTCATCCTTGTGTTCAAATCCCTCCAGGGCTTCACCCCTCCCTATCTGTGTAACCTCCTCCAGCCCTACAACCCTCCAAGAACTCACCATTCCTCCAGTTCTGGCCTCATGTGCATCCCTGATTTTCTATAGGGAGGGGCGAGGCCATGGAGGTATTTGAAAACAAGGATGAGAATTTCAAAATCGAGGCTTTGCCGGACTGGGAGCCAATGTAGGTCAGGGAGTACAGGGGTGATGGGTGAACGGGACTTGGTGCGAGTTAGGGTACAGGCAGCAGAGTTTTGGATGTGCTCAAGTTTATGGAGGGTGGAAGGTGGGGGCCTCCAGAGATCTGGTTCACTAATGTCCTTTAGGGAAGGAAGCCTGCCGCCCTTACCCGGTCTGGCCTATATGTGACTCCAGACCCACAGCAATGTGGTTGATTCTTAATTGCCCTCTGAAATGGCCGAGCAAGCCACTCAGTTGTAAAATCTCGCTACGAAAAGTCATAATAAGAATAAAACCGGATGGACCACCCGGCATCGGACCACTAGGCACCGGACACGACAACGGCAAAACACCAAGCCCAGTCGACCCTGCAAGGTCCTCCTTACTAACATCTGGGGACTTGTGCCCAAATTGGGAGAGCTGTCCCACAGACTAGTCAAGCAACAGCCTGACATAGCCATACTCACAGAATCATATCTTTCAGCCAATGTCCCAGACTCTTCCATCACCATCCCTGGGTATGTCCTGTCCCACCGGCAGGACAGACCCACCAGAGGTGGCGGTACAGTGATATACAGTCAGGAGGGAGTGGCCCTGGGAGTCCTCAACATTGACTCTGGACCCCATGAAATCTCATGGCATCAGGTCAAACATGGGCAAGGAAACCTCCTGCTGATTACCACCTACCGTCCTCCCTCAGCTGATGAATCAGTCCTCCTCCATGTTGAACACCACTTGGAGGAAGCACTGAGGGTAGCAAGGGCACAAAATGTACTCTGGGTGGGGGACTTCAATGTCCATCACCAAGAGTGGCTCGGAAGCACCACTACTGACCGAGCTGGCCGAGTCCTGAAGGACATAGCTGCCAGACTGGGCCTGCGGCAGGTGGTGAGCGAACCAACACGAGGGAAAAACTTACTTGACCTCGTCCTCACCAATCTACCTGTCGCAAATGCATCTGTCCATGACAGTATTGGTAGGAGTGACCACCGCACAGTCCTCGTGGAGATGAAATCCCGTCTTCGCACCGAGGACACCATCCAACGTGTTGTGTGGCACTACCACCGTGCTAAATGGGATAGATTCAGAACAGATCTAGCAGCTCAAAACTGGGCATCCATGAGGCGCTGTGGGCCATCAGCAGCAGCAGAATTGTATTCCAGCACAATCTGTAACCTCATGGCCCGGCATATTCCTCACTCTACAATTACCAACAAGCCAGGGGATCAACCCTGGTTCAATGAGGAGTGTAGAAGAGCATGCCAGGAGCAGCACCAGGCGTACCTAAAAATGAGGTGCCAACCTGGTGAAGCTACAACTCAGGACTACATGCATGCTAAACAGCGGAAGCAACATGCTATAGACAGAGCTAAGCGATTCCACAACCAACGGATCAGATCAAAGCTCTGCAGTCCTGCCACATCCAGTCGTGAATGGTGGTGGACAATGAAACAACTAACGGGAGGAGGAGGCTCTGCAAACATCCCCATTCTCAATGATGGCGGAGTCCAGCACGTGAGTGCAAAAGACAAGGCTGAAGCGTTTGCAACCATCTTCAGCCAGAAGTGCCGAGTGGATAATCCATCTCAGCCTCCTCCCGATATCCCCACCATCACGGAAGCCAGTCTTCGGCCAATTCGATTCACTCCACGTGATATCAAGAAACAGCTGAGTGCACTGGATACAGCAAAGGCAATGGGCCCTGACAACATCCCAGCTGTAGTGCAGAAGACTTGTGCTCCAGATCTAGCTGCACCTCTAGCCAAGCTGTTCCAGTACAGCTACAACACTGGCATCCACCCGACAATGTGGAAAATTGCCCAGGTATGTCCTGTCCACAAAAAGCAGGACAAATCCAATCCGGCCAATTACCGCCCCATCAGTCTACTCTCAATCATCAGCAAAGTGATGGAAGGTGTTGTCGACAGTGCTATCAAGCGGCACTTACTCACCAATAACCTGCTCACCGATGCTCAGTTTGGGTTCCGCCAGGACCACTCGGCTCCAGACCTCATTACAGCCTTGGTCCAAACATGGACAAAAGAGCTGAATTCCAGAGGTGAGGTGAGAGTGACTGCCCTTGACATCAAGGCAGCATTTGACCGAGTGTGGCACCAAGGAGCCCTAGTAAAATTGAAGTCAATGGGAATCAGGAGGAAAACTCTCCAGTGGCTGGAGTCATACCTAGCACAAAGGAAGATGGTAGTGGTTGTTGGAGGCCAATCATCTCAGCCCCAGGGCATTGCTGCAGGAGTTCCTCAGGGCAGTGTCCTAGGCCCAACCATCTTCAGCTGCTTCATCAATGACCTTCCCTCCATCATAAGGTCAGAAATGGGGATGTTCGCTGATGACTGCACAGTGTTCAGTTCCATTCGCAACCCACTCAGATAATGAAGCAGTCCGAGCCTGCATGCAGCATGACCTGGACAACATCCAGGCTTGGGCTGATAAGTGGCAAGTAACATTCGCGCCAGATAAGTGCCAGGCAATGACCATCTCCAACAAGAGAGAGTCTAACCACCTCCCCTTGACATTCAACGGCATTACCATCGCCGAATCCCCCACCATCAACATCCTGGGGGTCACCATTGACCAGAAACTTAACTGGACCAGCCATATAAATACTGTGGCTACGAGAGCAGGTCAGAGGCTGGGTATTCTGCGGCGAGTGACTCACCTCCTGACTCCCCAAAGCCTTTCCACCATCTACAAGGCACAAGTCAGGAGTGTGATGGAATACTCTCCACTTGCCTGGATGAGTGCAGCTCCAACAACACTCAAGAAGCTCGACACCATCCAAGATAAAGCAGCCCGCTTGATTGGCACCCCATTCACCACCCTAAACATTCACTCCCTTCACCACCGGCGCACTGTGGCTGCAGTGTGTACCATCCACAGGATGCACTGCAGCAACTCGCCAAGGCTTCTTCGACAGCACCTCCCAAACCCGCGACCTCTACCACCTGGAAGGACAAGGGCAGCAGGCGCATGGGAACAACACCACCTGCACGTTCCCCTCCAAGTCACACACCATCCCGACTTGGAAATATATCGCCGTTCCTTCATCGTCGCTGGGTCAAAATCCTGGAACTCCCTTCCTAACAGCACTGTGGGAGAACCGTCACCACACGGACTGCAGCGGTTCAAGAAGGCGGCTCACCACCACCTTCTCGAGGGCAACTTGGGAAGGGCAATAAATGCCGGCCTTGCCAGCGACGCCCACATCCCGTGAACGAATTAAAAAAAAAAGATAACATTGTGGGAGCAGGAAGAGAAACCATTGCAGGTGATTATCTGGCTATGACTGGATAGATGAGAACGGAACCAGGCGAGGGCAGTCCCGCCCAGCTGGACGACGGAGGAGAGGTGTTGGATGAGGATGGTGCGGTCAACTGTGTCAAAGGCTGCAGACAGGTTGAAAAGAATAAGGAGGGATAGTTTACCATCATCACAGTCATGTAGAATTTCATTTGTGACTTTGATAAGAGCCATTTCACTACTGTGGCAGGGGCAGAAATCTGATTGGAGGGGTTTAAACCTGGAGTTGTGGGAAAGATGGGAATGGATATGGGAGGCGACAACACATTCAAGGACTTTGGAGAGGAAAGGGAGGTTGGAGATGAGATGATAATTTGCAAGGACAGAGTGGCCAAGGGTGGGTTTTTTCAGGAAGGGGTGATAACGCAGATTTGAAGGAGAGGGGGACAGTGCCTGAGGAGAGGGAACCGTTAACAATATCAGCTAACGTGGGGACCAGGAAGGAAAGTTGGGTGGTCAGCAGTTTGATGAGAATAGGGTCGAGGGCACAGGGGATGAATCTCATGGACAAGATTAGCTCGGAGAGGGCATGAGGGGAGATAGGAGAGAAACTAGAGAATGATGCAAGTTTAGGGCTAGGCAGGGAGGATCCTGAGGGGAAGTTTGGCTTGGAGAGCCAGGAGAAAGGAGAGAAGTGGCAAAGGCAGTTGAACAATGGTCTCAATCTTAGTAACAAAGAAGTCCTTGAGCTCCTCACACTTGTTGTTGGAGGTGAGGGTGGAGGAGGCAGGGGAGAGGGGTTTAAGAAGATGGTTTGTTGTGGAGAAGATAAGCTCAGGGTTATCTTTGCATTCCAGGATGATCCTGGAATAGTGAGCAGTTTTGGCAGAGGAGAGCAGGACCCGATAGTGCTTTATGTGGTCCAGCCAGATCTGGTGATGAATGGCTCATCCAGTTGTTCACCATAAACGTTCAACTCTGCATCTCTTGAACTTAAGGGAGTGGAGGTGAGGGCCATACTGGGGAAATGACCAAGGTGAGAGAGAGTAATGATTTTAATGGGGACAAGGACATCAAAGGTGGACGTAAGGGTGTGATTGAGCAGATCGGTAGCTGTGGAAATGTCATGGTGAATGGAGGGCCAAAGGCCAAAGTTGGGAATTTGAAAGTGCCATTGTAAGTGACTTGGGGGAGAGTTTTTTCCAGGGGTGCACACAGAATGAAGTGGGGATGTGGGAAGAGGGATGTGAATGTAGAGGGATAAAAGGAAATTATCACAAATGGCCTTATCTGTGATTGACACGATGGGAGTAAAGAGGCCTCGTGAGTTGGAAAGGTCCAGGGGATTAATATGGGTAGGGGAGTTTATATGGAGGGAGAAATTAGCAGTGTAGATGAAAAGATAAAATTACAAAGGGATATTGATAGATTAGGTGAATAGGCAAAATTGTGGCAAATGGAATTCAATGTGGACAAATGTGAGGTCATCCACTTTGGATCAAAAAAGGATAGAACAGGGTACTTTCTAAATGGTAAAAAGTTAAAAACTGTGGATGTCCAAAGGGACTTAGGGGTTCAGGTATATAGATCATTGAAGTGTCATGAACAGGTGCAGAAAATAATCAAGAAGGCAAATGGAATGCTGGCCTTTATATCTAGAGGACCAGAGTACAAGGGGGCAGAAGTTATGCTGCAGCTATACAAAACCCTGGTTAGACCGCACCTGGAGTACTGTGAGCAGTTCTGGGCACCGCATCTTCGGAAAGACATATTGGCCTTGGAGGGAGTGCAGCGTAGGTTTACTAGACTTCAAGGGTTAAGTTACAAGGAGAGATTACACAAATTGGGGTTGTATTCTCTAGAGTTTCGAAGGTTAAGGGGTGATCTGATTGAAGTTTATAAGATATTAAGGGGAACAGATAGGGTGCATAGAGAGAAACTATTTCTGCTGGTTGGGGATTCTTGGAGTAGGGGGCACAGTCTAAAAATTAGAGCCAGACCTTTCAGGAGTGAGATTAGAAAACATTTCTACACACAAAGGGTTGTAGAAGTTTGGAACTCTCTTCCGCAAACGGCAATTGATACTAGCTCAATTGCTAAATTTAAATCTGAGATAGATAGCTTTTTGGCAACCAAAGGTATTAAGGGATATGGGCCAAAGGCAGGTATATGGAGTTAGATCACAGATCAGCCATGATCTTATCAAATGGCGGAGCAGGCACGAGGGGCTGAATGGCCTACTCCTATTCCTATGTTCCTATGTTCCTAAATTAAGGGAGGATAGGAGAGCAGTGAACTCAGAGGAGAGAGGGTATGATGAGTTGAGATGGAGGTTGAAATCACCGAGGCTCAGAAGTCGCTCAGTGCGGAGGCTGTAGGAGGAAAGCAGTGAAGATATCTCAGTGAGAAACGTGGCGTGGTATTTGGGTGGGCGGTAGAGAACGAGGATTTTAAAGGAGAGGTGAGAAGGCTGGAACAAAGTGAGATGTTCAAAGGAGGAGACGGTGCCAGAAGAGCAGGGGGACAGACCAAGGTGTGAATTGGTGATAAGGGTCACACCACCACTGCAGCGGTCTGGGTGGGGCATGTGTTGAAAGATATAGCCAGGAGAGGAGGCTTCATTAAGGGGGAAAGTGTCACCACCCGTTGGCCAAGTTTCCATCAAGGCCATGATGTTGATGGAATCATCCACAATAAGCTCATGGATGGCAAGGGTCTTGTTCACAAGTGAACGGACATTCTAGGGGGAGGTGCCATGAGGGGCGGTGAGAGCTGATCCGCGGCAGAGTCCACAGAGTCAGCACTGGGAGAGGTGAGTGGGACGGGAAAGAGATTAGCAAGATTAGCCCCCAGCAGGCGTGCTGGGCGGGAAGGTTGGTGAGAGAGTAGGATGGGGCAGTTGGGGTTGCTGCCCGTAAGGAGACAGTGACGAGTTTCTCGATGGACCCTTAGGAGGACACCAAGAGAGGCACAGAGGGAAACTGTAGGCTTATCTAAGAATGAGTCAAGCCTGGGATGGCGGCAGGAGAGTAGGAAGTCCGAAGAATGCTGAAGGGTTGGGGTAGGTATTTGGGGGGGGCAGAGTACCCAAGAGGGGAGAAATGAAAGGAGGCATGACGACAGGAGAAAATAGAAGTAATGGGCTCGGGTCTGGAGCGGCAACCAAAACGCACACGCAAATGGACACAGGGAAACTCAAGTTACATAGGCAGGGTTACAAAGCAAGATTAGAATAGATCGGTCCTGTTAATAAATGGGGAATATAAAGGAGACAATAGGAGGGAGTCTGAAGTTAAAGTCAGAGATCCCGTGGTGGGATAAAGTTGACGTAGATAGGGTGGGGTCAGCTTGGAGCATTGACGAACTGATGTCCAGGTTCAGAGACAGGTGAAGAGGGCGATGGAGCCCAGAAGCTATAGAGTAGAGTATCAGAGGACGCACTGCTGGAGGTATTTCCGTGGGAATGAAGAGCCAGGAGGTATGCTGAATCAATCGTGGGGCAGAAAAACTGTGGCAAAGTTGAAGGTCATTATAAGATCCAGAAGTGGTGGAGGAATGGATTACGGCCCAGGAGAGTGAATTTCTGGGCAGGAACCACACTGTAACAAAATAAAGCTGAAAAACCAGTAGGTAACAGCAGCGGTGGGGTAAGGGCTGTAGGCTAGTCAAAGCTACCTTAAAACTTAAGCAACTGAATAGCAGATCAGAGTCACGGCAGCTGAGTCTTACAGTGTAGTCCAGTGGAGCAGAGTAGCCTTGATGGCAGACAAGTCCAGGAATTTGGAAGCCAAATTTGAGCAAAGATCCAGTGCTCATTGATGAAAACGAAGACCAGGTAAGGTCAGGGGATGGCAGAAGGCCCAGGTAACTTTAAACTTGCAGCTTGAACTTGTATTTAGGGCGAAAATGCATTAGAGCCAGCAGTAAGTGAAAAATCAGAAAAACAAGTTTGTGTATGAAGAATGATAGAGTGGGAATCGGAGAAGGCATTGGTTTAACTGTGAGGCCTCTTGTTTCATTCCAGGTGACATGGAACAGTTCTGCGGTCAGGGGTGGGAGAATTCCTACTTTGTGATTGAGAAACAGTTGTTTGTGACTCAGGAAAGGGCCAGGCAAATGGCTTCAGCAGCTGTCAAAGAGACTTGCCTTGCTTTCCTCTTGCCTGCCTCCAAATAGAAAGAAAGAACTTGCATTTATATAGCGCCTTTAATGTCCTTAGGACGTTCCAAATCACTTCATAGACAATGAAGTACTTTTCTTTGCAATGTGGCAGCCAATTTATACTTAGCAAGATCCCATAAACAGCAATGAGATAGATGACCAGATAATCTGTATTACTGATGTCGGTTGAGGGATAAATGTTATCCAGGACATCGGGGGAACTCCCCTGCTCTGCTTTGAATAGTGCCATGGGATCTTTTATGTCCATCTGAAATGGCAGGTTTAACACCTCATCAAAAAGACAGCACTGCCTCAGTATTGCACTGAAGTGCCAGTCTAGATTATGTGCTCAAATCTCTGAAATGGGTCTTGAACTCGCAGCCTTCTGACTCAAAGGCAAAAGTGCTACCACTGTAAAAAAAGGGAGGGGAGAGTAGCACAGGCTAAACACAGGCTTTATCACTTGACAAATATACCTTGTCCCTTAAGCACCAAAAATGGCAGTTCTGGAAGCGGTAGCGTCAGGATATTCTGGGAGCAGTTTGACCCTAAATTGCACCTAGCACGAGAGCAGGAAGTGTGAGTGCATAGGTCTCCAATACTCATTTGTATCCAATTTACATTACCAGATGCAACCGGCTGAAAAACCATATAGGAAATTCAGCTGCAGTACGATTCAGGTGCAAAATGGGGACAAAGGATTAGCATCCATTTTCCTGTGCATGACACCCGTTCTTCAGGCACTATATGGGAGCTAAACCCAGGAAAATCGGCAGTATCTCAATCATTTGGAAGTTATATGAGCAATGTCATTCAGTGGGCTATTTTGTTTAAAAATCCTGATCCAAAAGAATTATGGAACTTTTGAGTCTGTGTAAGCTGCTGCATTTATGTATTGTTGCAGTCATTCTTTAAATAACCATTGTGTTTGAAGCTCATGAGCCCTGATTCCCTGTGCTTCAATGAATTGCCCTTGAGACCCTGGTCTTCATTTTCAAATCCCTCCAGGACCTCACTCCACTTTATTTGAGTAATCTTCACCATTCACATGTTCCAGCTCACACCCTCCAATTCTCTAACTCCAGGTTACCAATTATCCTGCAACCCTCAGCTCCACTGAAGGCCAGTCGTTCAGTCAATATGTCCCTAACCTTTAGAATTCTCTTCAAAAATCATTTTGCTTGACTATATCTCTGTGCCTTCGAAAGCTTTCCAAAAACCTACCTCTTCAGCCATGGCTCCAGTCATCCCGCACTAAATTCCTGCTGTCTGCATCTCCCACTTGTAGTACACTGTGAAACTTTTACATCTGTGCAATATCAATGTAAGTTGTTGCTGTATTTTAGTACTTATGACTTGGACTCAACAGTCTTTTCTCTTCAGCAATCTTTGTACTAGTTGTACCGTTATACAGAATGTTCAATGCCACAATCAAAAAAATGACTCGTTTTAGCTTTATTCAAAATGGACTTCATTGAGTGACATTGAAAACAGGTAGAGGTCTCAGGATTCTGGATGATTTAGTTTCTTCAAAAGTATCTTTACAGAGGCAAAATTTGACAAAGTTTGTAAATAATTAAACTGATTGCTGCACTCTGATGGAAAATGTGGACTCTAAAGTAGTTTGATAAGTCATGTTCTTCATTTAAAGTTGCATTTTTGCATCCTTTAGTGCACTGTATGTGTTACATAACTCAATTTATTGAGAGTGCAAATCAGCAAGAATACACAATTTGCCTGGGTAAATATTTTAGGGACTGGACTATGCCATTTTTATTCCAATGAGCTGAAGTGAAGATCTTTGCAGTCACTGCAGCTTGTAGTAGCTCATGCTTGTAGTGTCACTGGGAACTGTAAATGGTAGTGTCACTGAGACAGAGTGGGGCATTATAACAAACTACACGTCTCAGAAGGATCAAGGACTTCCTGCAAATCATTCTGCTGGAGCAGATCAATCTGTTAAACTCCAGCCCATGCTGGGAATTGCAGCCAAGTCTTTCCTCCCTTTTTTGTATCAGTTTTTAGATGTATAGAAAGAAAAAAAGAGGAAGGAGAGAAGAAGGAAAGAAGGAAGGAAGGATTTATAGAACGCCTTTCATTACCTTGGGATGTCTCAAAAGTCTTTTCAGCACCAATGAAGTACTTTTGAAGTGAGTCACTATTGCATAATAGGGATTATATTTGTAAAAAGAAAGACTTGAATTTATATAGCGCCTTTCATAACCTCAGGATGTCCCAAAGTGCTTTACAGCCAATTAAGTACTTTTGAAGTTGTTGGCTAGGGGCTGCAGAAGGTAACCTGAGACGTCAGCTGCTGATACACAGGCAGGAACGACTTTTGAACTAAAGTAACTTGGGTTCAGTCACTGGCCTTAGCCGCCTGGAACCGGTTTGAATTAACCAAGTTTTGTGAAAGACAAAGGAAATGTGATAAGACACAAGTCCTTATTTAGAAAAGGAGTAATGAGGTAATGCTACCTAAGTCCTTGGGACAGAGCAAATGAGGAGAAGACCCAGGCAAAAGCAAGCAGGCCTAAACCAAAGGGGGAGAGACAGCACAGCTTGAAGAGATAAGATTCGGAATAAGAATGAAGTGGAAGACCCTACGTCAGGGACATAGAGACGACGTCGAGAGAGAGAGAGAACGGAACGCCTGGCCAGCATCAGCTCTCCTTTTCGGGTATTATCCTTTATATTCAGTGACCACTCAGGGAGTGTCAGAGAAACCTAGTGGGTGTGCGTTTAGATCTTAGTTTGGGTATAAGACTGTATAACCTGGTGTAAACTGCATGCCTATATCTAACCAGACGTATAAGCTATATGTATATGATCTAACGGCGTGAATAAAGTGAATTGAGAGTTAAGAGAGAATTGACTCTTCTCCTCTGTGTACTAAGCCAATAACCGTAACCGGTGACCTCCGGTCAACATAGTGCAGTCACTGCTATAATGTAGGAAACATGAAACACTGCAGCCAATTAGTGCACAGCAAGGTCCCACAAACAGCAATGTGATAATGACCAGATAATCTGTTTTAGTTCTGTTGGTTGAGAGATAAATATTGGCCAGGACGCCAGGGAGAAATCCCCTGCTCGTCTTCAAAATAGTGCCAGGAGATTTTTTACATCCACCTGAGAGGGCAGACAGGTGCCTCAGTTTAACGTCTCCATCCAAAAGATGGCAACTTTTACAGCACAGCAATCACTCAGTACTGCATTGAAATGTTAGTCGAGATTTTGTGCTCAAGTCCCTGGAGTGGGACTTGAACCCACCAACTTTACAACTCAGAGGCAAGAGTACTACCACTGAGCCATGGTGAACATAATAATAATGTAGCATCAGGGCTCAGATCCATTGTCAAAAATTCTTAAAAAAAGACAAAGGCACTGTAGAACTACACCAAAGATTTTCCTATTTTGCTGTGTGAATTGATAATATCACTCACTCCAGGCAATTTTCAGGCTTCCAGCCTCTAAGGATGACCTGTTCAGTATTTGTCAGGATAGTCCAGAGCAAAAGCCTCCAGCTCTTAGACAGCAGGCTGCTACATGGCAGATTCCCAAAGACAGCCAACTTAAGATTCATCGCATTACAGTTTAAAAGGGTATTCTCCATTTCAAACTAGTATGGAAGCTGGGAGCATTCAGACAGGTAAAGCGTCCTTTTCTTTTTGGGCCACTTCAACACAAGGAAAATTCAATAGACATGCCCTATACAGTTTAGCAGGGGACCAATATACTTGATATAACCTGTTAAATTGAACAAATTTCTCAAACCTGTAGACTTGGCCTTCTTCTAAATACATCACCATCCATCATTGTCAGTGCTGGTATTTAGATTTATTTCCCAAGTTATTTTCAGCCCTTTATAATAGATTGGAATTACCAGATAATAATTTATAAATGTCCAAGGCAGACTCCTTTTTTATCAGTTTGACTTTTTGTTTAAAACATTTAATTTTGAATTCCATAGCAATGGCTGCAATATGCAAGGGAACAAAAATACATAAAAGAAAGTTTGGATGCTGTAGATTCTACAAATGAGGGTGAGTGCCGATAGCTCATATTATTTCTGGTTTACAAGAGAAGCGTACTGGATAGGTTATAAAAAGGGCAAATGTGGGAACCTCAAGTTTTTAGACAAAATGAGTAGCAATTATAAAAGGTGTCATGGGAGTTCTGGTTTTAGTGAAGGTGGGTGATGATGGTGCAAGGCAAAAGGAGCTTCACATTAAAGGGACCTCGCCGGCTGCAAACAATGGACCAACGTGAACTTGTTCTCCTGCCCAGCTGAAAACTGACTAATCTCGCCACAAAAAAGGTACACTGAGTTTTTTAGGTATAAACTAACTTTTAATGGCATGGTAAGGATTAATGACAGCCAAACAACCTCTCTGGCTCTGAAAATTAGCTTTTAAAAATGTGGAGTCTTATTACTCTTGATTTTAATAGTTTTTGGCCACTTAAAAAAAAATAATTAAAAATTAAAACATTTTTTTTTAAAAGTGTCTTTCTGTCTCTTTTATCTCAGTCTTTTAAACTTACCATCTCTTTATTTCGCTTTCTCTATCTCATATTATAGTACATTTACTAACTTTATCGGGCATTTCCTGGTTTTTAATCTGCATGGTTTGTCAATGAGTCTCACTTCCTGGTTCTCGCAGCGTGGCTTGCTTCAAGCTGATTGGTTGAGGGGACATCAAGGTCCTTTCCCCGCTCACACAGCCCGGGAAAGAACGCTGATGTTTTTTGAACTCCAATTTCAAGGACGTTGCTGCCATAAAGAACGCGGTAACTTAGTGGGTGAATTTAAATCTAATGAGCGGCGAGCACTGTTGGTTGGCCACTCAAAGCAATTTATGGGCCATTGCGCGCCTCTTGGAACATTGTGAAGCACTTTGTCATGGAATTCACCAAATCCACAGTGTTCAAAGAGGCGGTACAATGGGATAATAAATAAATCAACCAGTATACCTTCTTTTGTTTCTGCTTTTACATTTAGCCGACTCAAAGGAGTTCATGATATTGTCTGCATCAGATCTCAGAGAGTAAATCAGTGCACTTATTTGGTTTGGATCTTCTTTCATTAGTAATTCTGATGCTTGTCTGAATCTTTTAAAGTGACTTATCTGTGACATAGCCACTCACCTGGGTGCAAAAAATATTTTTTTCTGGGGGATAGGTTTAATTGAGATGACACTATCATTACAGTATGTGCAGCCCAACAATAGTATACAGCAAATCAATACTATTATAGTATGGAGTGAAATTGTTCTCCATTTAGGTCAAAATTCTCATACATCATGGACCCGCAAATTACTTTATCAGTTTCAGCCTTACTGTATTATACCCCAATCCCGTTATGTTACTTTGTTCAACTTCTCACCTCTTTGTGTTTCTGCTGAAATTATATTTCTTTTATTTGGTGGGATGTTTTTGCCCTTTCCCATCAGGATGGAAGAGCAGTTCACGGTTGTATTTCCACAGACCTCACTTCTGACACCATGAGAGTGAAATTGGTCTTGGGTGCCAGTGCAAAACAGGCGGTAGCAAATCAGCAGCCCATTTTACACCACGCCCGGTCTTCTTCTCCAAAGTGCTACCTTGCAATTCCACCTGGATGCTGGATCGGGATTGCCTTGAGCATCATGAATGGGCCGGAACTTGCTCCGACCGGCGTGGCAAGGCTCTCCGCACATCCTGCGGATAAAAAGTACGAATGTACTCACTGCGTAGGCCACGACATCCATCTGCTTAATTTTGAAATCTTCTCCAGTGGTGCGCTCCGAGGTCAGCGCAGGCCATGTGTGCGTGCAAAGACTGTGGGAATGTCAGCCCCGCCCACAAGCAGGCAACACACATTCATTTAAAGTGACATTCCCTATGTTAGTCTAAGTAAAAATGTAACATAACATATCTTATTATAAAAAGGCAAGGAAATTATTTATAATGTACTGAAACATACAGAAATTAAAAGTTAAAAAAATAATTTTTTAAACATTTTTTTAATGATCAAAAAATATTAAAATGAGAATAATTAGACATTCCACATTTTTAAATTTAATTTTTTCTGTTTTGCAGTCATTATAAGTCACCGGGCTTTGAAAAAGTAGTGTAGGGCTGGTATTTTCAAACGTACCTTCTCGTGGCATAAGTACCCTTGTTCCAGCTGGGCAGACGGGTAAGTTTACAGATGTTTGCTGATTGTATTAATTGCAGAGGAGGTAGCCCTTTAATTAGTAATTGTCAAAACACCAGTGAACCAAGTTCGTGATTTCCGGTTTTTACTGCACATGTGCGCATTCTCGAACTTGCTCCGATGGATTCGACGGCGGTTCGGATGTACACCATTACGGAGCGGCGTCCAAGGTTAGTAATTTCTGGGCCATTATCCCTTGGGTCACTAAGGTTGGGACGATCTGTTCAGCTGTCTCAGCCGCTTGCCTCCCTTCCCCTAGCCCACCAAGCTAAACTCCCCCCAAGGTTTCCCCCTGCCCTAGCCCTGAACTCGCATCTTTCTCTAGTTTCCCGCCTATTTCCCCTCATGCCCTCTCCGAGCTCATCAAAACGCTGGCAAACCAATTGGAGCAAGTTTGCGACTTCTGGGTTTTAATGCACGTGTGCGCATTCGCGAACTTGCTCCAATGGATTTGACGATGGTTGGACAGGCCGCCATTCAGTAAGTTCTGCCCCCATGACTGTTGGCAATGCTATTTAAGAAGCACATTCTCTATTTCCACTTCCTGAGTTCACAGGGAGGTCATGGTTGTGTCTTAACAACAACAACATATATATAGCACCTTTAACATAGTAAAATGTCCCAAAGTACCTCACAGGAACGTTATCAAATAAAATTTGACACCAAACCACATAAGGAGATATTAGGATCGGTGGCCTAAAGCTTGGTCAAAGTGGTAGGTTTTAAGGAGCATCTTAAAGGAGGAGAGGTAGCGAGGTGAAGAGGTTTAGGGAGGGAATTCCAGAGCTTAGGGCCTAGGCACGGCCGCCAATGATGGAGCGATTAAAATCGGAGATGTGCAAGAGGCAAGAATTGAAGGAGTGTAGAGATCTTGGAGGGTTGTAGGGCTGAAGGAGGTTACAGAGATAGGGAGGGGCGAGGCCATGGAGGGATTTGACAACAAGGCTGAGAATTTTAAAATCGAGGCGTTGCCAGACCGGGAGTCAATTTGTGTCAGCGAGCACAGGGATGATTGGTGAAATGGTGCAAGTTAGGATACGGGCAGCAGAGTTTTGGATGAGCTCAAGTTTATGGAGGGTGGAAGATGGGAGGCCGCCTGGAGAGCATTGGAATTTTTGAGTCCAGATGTAATGAAGGCATGGATCAGGGTTTCAGTAACAGATGAGCTAAGGCAGGAGTGGAGATGGGCGATGTTACAAAGGTGGAACGGATATGGGGTTGGAAGGTCATCTCAGGGTCAAATATGAGGCCAAGGTTGCGAATGGTCTGGTTTAGTCTCAGACAGTGGCCAGGGAGAGGGGCAGAGTTGGTGGCTAGGGAATTCAGTTTGTGGTGGGGTCCAAAGACAATGAGCATGATTTTGACTCTGAGCCAGGAAGGGAGGCGGGGGTGGGTTTCCCGGATGTCCTTTATGATTTTGACGTCTTTTATTTTTCTTTGTTGGTTTGGTATCTGACTGACTGGCCTGATTGACAGGCTGGTGTCAGTCAGATGGGAGACCAGTCAGGGAGAGGACGCGTTCAGGTAAGACTTCAGGTGAGTCTTTGTTTGTATGGATGGGGGGGGCACGGGGGGCATAGGTTGGCACGGGGCATGGGTTGGCAGGGGGTCACATGGGGGTCAGTCACGGCGGGGGGGGTGTCGGGATTGGGGGTCATCGTTGGGGTCCGCGATCGTTGGGGGGGATTGGGGTCATCGCGGGGTTCCGCGATCGTTGGGGAGGGTCGCTGCAGGTAGACTTGTTGGGCCTGGGGAAACACTCATGTTTCTCCGGGCCCACAAGCTGTGCCAGAAATACACCTCTCTATTAGTCTCGGGCCTTCTCGCCTCCTTTCATGTGGTGTGAAAGAGGCCCAGGAATCCTGGCCCCCCAGGGTTGAAATCAAAAACTCTGGGAAAATGGTGACCCAAAGCCTCCTTGAGAGGTTTTAATGCCTGACCCGCCTCCTCGGAGCGGGTTGGTGCCCGCCCCTTTTTCTGCCCCGGTGAAAACCAGAAATGGGCGGGTTGGAGGTGGGTCTGAAATAGTTGCAATTTTGAATGCCCCCCTGCACCAACCCACCCGTTTTTCACATTTAAAATCGTGCCCAATGGCTTTGTTGGAAGAAATTTGTGCTCATCCAATACTGGATGTCATACAAGCAGCGTGACAAATCAAAGGCAGTGGAGGGGTCAAGAGAGGTGGTGGTGAGGTAGAGTTGGGTGTCGTCAGTGTATATGTGGAACCTGCATTGTGCTTTCAGATGATGTTGCCGAGGGGCAGTATGTAGATGAGAAGTAGGAGTGGGCCAAGGATAGATCCTTGGGGGGCTCCAGAGGTAATGGTGCGGGAGTGGGAAGAGAAGCTATTGTAGGTGATTGTCTGACTACGATTGGATAGATAGGAATGGAACCAGGCGAGCGCAGTATATGAAAGGATGAAGGGTCACCCCCAAATTGTCAAGATATCTTTCTGTTTCAGATGTTGATTGACTTGTGCATTTCCAGGGTTTTCTATTTTTATTTCCGATTTCGTGGTTTCCTTTTTGTCCTAGTTTTTATTTTATGAACGACACATAATGGGGAAAAGACATTTCATTGGCCAGATGCTTTATCACCTCAGTAGGTAGGAGAAAATGAATTGAAATATAATGAACATTATAGAGCATTCACTGTCCAATAAACAAAAAGCCGGGGCCGAATGTTCCCGGGTGCAGAGGCTGTATTTCTACTCAATCATTATTGTAAACCTTGTCAACACCAAGAGGGAGTGCGAGCATCTGATCGAGATTCCTCCTCTCCAGCTACACAAATAACATTGCACAACTCCCAGAGCGATCAGGGGAGAAATGAGGTGTGACAAATCCAAATTGGTTAGAATTAATAAGCACGGATTTTGAGTGTTCTGGTTTAACTGCAACTATTTTCACAGTATCTTGCAATCAGCATCGGTTGAGGAAGATCAGCCTCTGATTAACATAGTCCCCTAGTTTACTGATTCGGGATTAAGTGAGGTCAGTGCAGAGGGCATGCTGCTTGTCACAATACCATTAGCAGACATTTCTTTAAACAACTAAAGCAAATTTTGTGATACAGTAAATAATTCCAGTCATTGGGAAACCACAAAAGCTTCGGATTTTATCTTTTTTTTTATGACACTCAAATCTTAATTTCTTCTTACTAGACAGCTTGGTATAGAGGTGCTCTGATAGCCAAGGTAGAGAAGGTTCAGGTAAAACCTAATCCTCCAGGTCATCATTTGGGAATGAAGGAAGTGGTACAAATTCAGAAATAATATGAAGTAAAATTGTGTAAACTGGTCATTAATAGCCTCAGTGTCTCTGCAAGATTAAACTTTCTTATCTCAATGCTGCACAATATGGTTTTCAGATTGGTTTTGCTGAAAAAGCTCAAAAAGTAATTTGCACACGATATTCCTTTATCTCATCGCTGTACATGGGATCTTGCTGTGCGTGAATTCACTGCCTTGTTTGCCTACATAACAACATGACTGCACTTCTAAAATAATTAATTGGCTGTGAAGTGCTTTGGGACATCCTGAGGAAGTGAAAGGTACCATATGAATGCAAGCTCATTACACCAATTGTTCCGATTCCAAATAAGGCAATGTTGGTCATCGCTCTAACCAGTTAATCAAATCTATAAGGTAAAACAGTCAGTCTACAGCATATGGGCTGTTCACAGTAGACTACTGCTAACCAATTTTAATGGGCCTAAATTTGCTGGAGCTGGTTGTTTGGCAGAGCACGCAGTTATTCGGACTTTTCTGCTCCCTGTTCGTATCGATTTATATTTACATTATAATTTGCTGGATCCGTTTACGGCATAGTGAGGTCAATGGTGAATCAGGGACCTCATGGACAGTGCAGCCAATGGTTTACTCCACAGACCAATCAGATGGTTCTATAAATAACAGTGTCAGACCTCAATCTGACTTTAAAAAGTTAATTACAGTTAAAAAGCACTTTTTAAAATGCTGTAAAAAATAATCTCTAATGCCTGCACCTCCCCGTTGTGAGTACTTCCCCAATGCGCTGAGTTCACATGCAGAATCCTCAGTTGGGCATCGCAGACAATTAGCGAGTGGTAACCCTTCCTGTTAATGAAAGTGACAGGTTCCACAAGTGGAGCTTTCTGCGGCAGGTCGCCCCCTGCTCCCTGGGGAAGCCAGTAATCCTGTGGACGTTGATGGGCATGTCATATTTAATGAAGTCGGAAGCCCTTCGGAAGAGGGCATCTGTCATCTGTTGAACGCAGGTCCTCACAGCTTCTTGGCTGATGTTACAGAGATCTCCAATGTTTAACTGGAAGAAACCGGGGCCGTAGAAATTGAGAGCCATTGTAAGGAAACCTCTTAAACTCAATTAAATGATTCCTCATGGTTCAGGCTCGAGCATATTGTCCAAATGCAAGTTTATTACTCAGACACCAATCGTATAATAACTATTACGGTTATGCAATAGACTCATACAACCTGGTTTCCTGCAGACCCAAGGTGATCCAGCCTGGCTTCTGTAGGTTGGACTTCCGAACGTCCTGAACCCTTAACTAACCAAAAAGCCTGCTGCTTGTCCTTATATCTTCCCCTTCCATGTCCAAAACCTTCCTCTTTAATGTGAGTCATCTCACATGATGCCCAGAATGTATATTGAAGTGAGGTTCCTCCAGAACCCAACATAACGGCCATGTTGATAGTTTAATTGCTAATCTGTTTAACCTGATGTCTCCTGCCTGGTAATACAAAGGGACAGGAGATGCCCTGGGCATCCCAGATAGATAATGTGATGACTGGCTGGCCTCCATTGTTCCAGCTAACCTCTGATATTCACACATATCCTGATCCGAGATGTGATTAACTTTGATGGGACACAAAGCAAATTCTAACAGCTATCATTACCTTCATGGCCACTATCAAGGCCCTGTGGGAGGTGGACTTCAGGGGCTCAATTTTAAAAGCAAAGTTCAGGTGCGTGGAGGCGGGGGAGGGGCAAAGAAAATGGTGTTTTTTTGGAGCGGGCAGAAATCCTGGCTCCAACACATTGAAGAACACACACGACCCAGAGTCATCTGGGTGTGTGCGCTGTTCCCGAACCCAGAAGTCCCACCGGCAATTAAAGCTGGCATGCACTTGAAATATGCATGAACGTCATCAATTATGCTGGCAAGCGATTTCAATGCTGCCTCAGTGTGTTTCTCGTGCTGTGTGAAACACGCCATGGTGAAGGAGTCGTGTTTCAGCCGACAGCCATTTTGACATTTAAATGCCTGTTTGACAGATGGGGATAAAAGGTGAGTTATTGCAGCAGGGCACTCAGTTCTCTCAGACAAACCTTTGGCTGGGAGATCTTTGTGTTTAGACTAAGAATTCTTGGTTTCCACTAAGAATTGTTCTGTTTACACATATTTACCAACTTTCCAGACCCCCTCAAAATGACACCATCGGGATTCACCAATACATCCGAGGACGAGCAACATCACCATCCTCGCCAGGCACGGCGTGCACTTCCACCACTTGGAGCTCCACAACACAGTGCTGCGCCACAGGCACCTGCACAAGAGCACAGAGGGGAACAACAGAGGGAGCGACGCCACAGGAGGCACTACCCTCGTCAGAGGGTCTACAGACCGAGGCTCAGCTTCCTGGACCTGTCTGACGAGCAGTGCATATGGAGCCTCAGAGTGAGTCGTCAGGTGGTCGCAGACATCTGCAGTGTCCTTCACGCAGAGCTGCTCTCGGCTGGGACTGGCGGCATCTCATTACCCGTCGCTGTCAAAGTCACCATTGCCCTCAACTTCTTCGCCTCCGGATCATTCCAGGGTGCCACCAGTGACATCGGCAGGGTCTCTCAGTCATCTGCACACAAGTGCATAAGGCAGGTCACCGACGGTTTGCTTCGCAGGGCCTTGCAATATGTCAACTTCCCCATGGACGACCTCAGCCAGACAGAGAGGGCAGTGGGATTCCACTCTGTGGCTGGCTTCTCGCGTGTACAGGGTGCAATCGATTATACCCATATAGTAATTCAAGCACCTCCACATGAGCCAGGACTGTTCATCAATAGAAAAGGGTCATCACTCCATCAACGCTCAGCTCGTTTGTGACCACCGCAAAAGATTTCTTCACGTATGTGCCAGATTCCCTGGCAGCTTCAATGATTCGTTCATTCTGAGGGAATCCAACATCCTGTGCCTCTTCCACGCACCGAACACCCTTAAGGGCTGGCTCCTCGGGGACAAGGGATACCCCCCTGCACACGTGACTCATGACACCTCTGAGGAACCCCATCAGCGAGCAACACCGTCGATACAACGAAAGCCACATCGGCACCAGGTCTATAATTGAACATGCGATGGGGCTGCTCAAGATGCGATTTCGGTGCCTCGATTGTTTTGGGGGAGCACTTCAATACGCTCCAGCGAAAGTGGGTCGCATGTAGTGGTGTGTTGTGTCCTGCACAATATGGCACAACA
This sequence comes from Heptranchias perlo, assembly GCF_035084215.1. Lineage (NCBI taxonomy): Eukaryota > Metazoa > Chordata > Chondrichthyes > Hexanchiformes > Hexanchidae > Heptranchias > Heptranchias perlo. Next base: position 109,598,072 of record NC_090328.1, on the reverse strand, counting down.
GAGAGGGGTACCGGTTGAGGAGGCCCCATCCCCTCATCCACCATCCACATCTGCCATCCACATTGAGGAGGGGCAGGAGGAGGAGGAAGAGGAGGAGGAAGACGAACCCACGGGCAGAGCTACGGCTCACCAGTCTGCTTGTGAGGCCAGGGAGTCACTGATATGTGAACGGTTCTTGTAAGATCAGAAAGTGAGAGGAGTCCAGTCCTCACACCACCTGGGAAGATCAGCGCCAACGCCAGCCCCAACCCCCACCCCCTCCCACCGCACAAAGCGGTCCTGCAACTACACATACACCCCACTGTAAAGTAACCCACTGGGTAGCATCAAGTGTCGCCGTTCATGGTGAAGTTCATGAAAGGGCCCTATTGCAAAAGCCATTCAACAATGGGCACGACGTGGCAGTAGTGATGAGAATGATAACATTTAATGTGACTTTAACAAAAAACAAATATAAATGAAAAACATGACAGTCTGTCAGACCCCTTGTGCATACCTGGCGTGCTCTCAAAACCTTAGGCTTCCTCTTCCTACTACTTCTATGTGGTGCATCCCCTGTGGCTGCAGCAGAGGTAGTGGCAGGTTGCTCATGTCCATGGCCCGACTGCATAGATGCTTTTGGTCTACGGCCTCTTGCTTTTGGAGCCTGTGAGGGCCCCGCCAATGACTGCTCCACCTGCACCTGTGCAGGGGCGGACTTGGCCACCTGGAGAGGAGGCAGCATTGTGGGTACTGGGGGGCAATGGGTGAGACGTGGGAGCGCTTTGAGTGACATCCCCACTTCCATGTCCCCTTTCACCATCATCCCTTCCTTGGGCCAGGCCCACATTACTTCTACCATCCTGCTGGAGAACAGTTTGGAGGACATGTGTGATGTCTTGTAAGGACAATGCTAGTGTATCTGTCAGCCTGTTTAAGGCGCAGAACGTTGTTCACCCTGAGTCTGCATGGCCGTTGTTAGGGCCTGAATTGACTCATTTGTGAGCTGTGCTTGAAGCTCAATGGAGGCTAGCCTTCTCTCCATCGCAGACATTCCCGCATTTACCTGCAACACTATCTCAGACATTTCAGCAGTTACATGCGACAGTATCTCAGACAGTTGCTCACGTCCCTGTGACACTATCTCAGAAATTCCCTCCCGTACTTGTACCACCATTCCACTCATGCAGCAGTTGGACTCCTCCATCCTCTGCGCTATAGTGGAGAGTGTGCATGGCACCTGTTCCTGTACCTCGCAAATGTGCTGCTGTCCCTCGATCATTCTCCTTTTAAAGGATGGCCCCCGGGGTTCAGCATCTGCGTCCAGCTGAGCAGAGCCTGGAGAGGAGTGCGCCCCCTGACGCGATCTCTCCACAGCCTTCCCTGCCCACCAGTGTCTGCTCATGCTCACTTGTGTGTGGTGACTCACCAGGTGCCAACCCAACTAACTGAGTACTAGGACCCACCGAGATGTGAGTATGGCTCACTATGATGTGGCGGTGCACCCTCACAGGCCTGGAGCTCCTCTGTGGAATCGCCCCCTGCCAACACTGCAGTCGTTGATTGGCCTGTAAGAGAACAGAAGGCAATATTAAGCATCATCACAGATGTATCATGTTGCGATGAGCATACTGAGGTGTTCAACATGGCAAACATTGTTAACATCAATTTATATTGTGTGCGATGAATGTTAAAGTTGTGTCACCAGATGTTTGTGGGGTGCCAGTCTCGGAGTCCCCGACAGACAGGCACTCGAGGGTGCGGCTGATCTCCAGGGCCTCCTCCTCCGCGTCTGTGAGGACCACTATTTGTTGTGGCCCCCCTCCAGTCCTCACCCTCTCCCGTGCATTTTGCGCTCTCTTCTCCTAGAAGGGGAGAAAGTACAGACGTGCGAGTGAGTGATGGTGAAGTGGCCAACCAATGAATGCATTGGTTCAGGTGAGGCTGACCATGAAAGAGGTGCATCAGAGGGTACGAGACAAAGCCATCACATTGGATCAGGATTGGGGTGAGTGGTTGTGGTGGGGTCACAAATGGGGAGGTGAGGAAGTGCAGGTAAGTTGAGGATGAGCTTTAAGTGGGTGTGAGGAGTGATGTGATGGAGTAGTGTTGGCAGTGCAGAATGAGTTGGGGGGGTGGTGGTGGTGGGTTGGTGATGTGCACCTTGAAATGTAGGAGAATCAATAAGTGTGCTCACTTTTGATGACCTAGTTAGGTCATTGAAATTCTTCCTGATCTGGACCCAGGTGCGGGATATGTTGCTCCTGCTGGTAACCTCCTCTGCCACCTCGAGCCAGGCTTTCTTGGTGGCAGAGGCAGAGCACTTCCTCCTGTCGGCCGGGTAAAATAGTTCCCTCCTCCTCCTCACCCCGACCAGTAGCACCTGAAGTGAGGCATCGCTGAATCTTGAAGCAGCCTTGCCCCTGTGCTGTTCCATTGGGTCTTCTGGATCTTTGATCCAGCAAAATCCAATGGAGCAAAGACCCTTTAAATCCAGACACTCCAGCTGACAGCCTGACATGCGGGTGCGCACTCCACCCACTGTGCAGCTTTCAGACAACAATCCCAGAAACAAGATTAATGGCCATCAATTAAGTCGCCATCACGTGGGGAAAGGTAAGTTTTTATTATTCGGGTTTGCGGAGCACCCATTGACCCCCCCCCCCCCCCTCCCCGCTGCCATCCCTCGCCCTTTTAAAATTGAACCCCAGTTCTTCACACAGGTGGCCAATTGCTTCCTTGCTGAAGTGCAGTCTGCACACAAACAGCTCCTCCAACAGTGCCTCAAACGGCATCTGTTCCCACACACTCTATGTGGGGGGTAGGAGTGAGATTGGTTCAGAGTCCGGCCATGGTGCCTCACGTGCCACACCACCTCCCTCTACTCCTTCTCCAGGTCATCCATAATAATCAGGAAGAGGGGACTGCTCAGTGGATGAGCCATTACAATGCTTTCACCTTCCTTACACGTACAAGTAGGTGAGTGTCCTGAAATTAATTGCCTTCAGATACTAACAACGCTCTGGATGGCAAAGCTGGCAAGAATAAACTGCCAAACATGAGCGATTTAAGAAGAAAATACAATTTCCAGCCTGCTGGGGTGAGGCTCCACAGCTTCAGTGGTTCCTTTGTTGGCCTCCCAGGCTGAGATTCATGTCTAGGTCATAAATCAAGTCATTACCAGGTCATGGACGCCATTATTTTTCAGTCTAATTGCCTGCGGAGCGAATAATGGCATAAATCTAGGAAATTAGTGATTGCCACTGACTGTAATGGAGAGCTGAGCGGTGAGAACGGATTTGTATCAGCTTTGGCGAAGCTAATGACAGAGCGGCACAAATGTGCCAGGAAACTATGGTGCAACGAAACTAGTGGCATAACTCACTTACTCCATTATTTCCTGCGACTTTTATGTATTAACATTGGCACACATCATTAATGCGTCATTACTATGGCGCAAGTTTGCAGCGAATTCAGGCCCAATGTTACGATCGACAGCACTATTGCTATTTAAAAATGTTCAAGCGATGCCCATTTTTCCTTTTGTATTGTCCTTTCCACATTTTTACCATGAGCCAAATGGAAAGGGCGGGGCACTGTTAATGATCTGTTTAGATTTCTTCTGTCATGTGATGCCATTTCATCTTTAAGGTTCAAAGGTGATTTTGATCCAGAAATTTATTAATGTTCATCTGGCAGTATGACACTGTGCCTGGTGCCAAATGGAATTTACTCTTTGCACAGAAATGTGCTTTGTATTAACAAAGGCAACAAAGCCATTTGTACTTATCCTTTGATCAGGAGCCCCCAAAAGGCAGGTCCTTTTTCTAACCTCTTTATCTTTATCTTCTGGATCAGAAAAAAATAATTTGCCTTGGTAGATAAATTCAATCTAAATCCCTGTTACAAATTTCAAGCCTGCTCTAGATATTCCCACAGCTTCCATGTTATTGGTCTTTCCTGTAAGCAGACTCCATATCACCCATGATCAGGAGTTGGTCATACCAGAGGTCATAACAGTGAAACAGCTCATTGTATGAATTGGTAATCTCATACGTGCCACCAATACCATTTCTCCTTCCTCCTGGGAGGCAGACTGAGGAGCATTCTAGTCAGAGAAACATTTACACAATAACAGAAAATAAACGGGCACATCATTCTATCAAGGCAAAGAGAAGTAGAATTTGATGAAGTAATTTGACAAATGGAAGTGAAGCGTTGAGTTATGAAAACAATTAAGAGCAGGGGAAAATCATTCATTGAATAAGAAACTCAAATACATCAAGTATTATTAGTAATCCAAACTTTAAAGAGTAATAAATTCCATTAATTTGATCACCATTTCAGTAACAAAGCCCAAAATTGGAAGGCAGTACTCTCTCCTGAAAATGAGTCTCCCTTAAGGTGCAGTGCACTCCCAATGCCACACAAAACATCCTGTCAACCTTTTGTCCATCCATTTGAGGTCTACAATGTACCACCTTAATAGAACTCAGAATTCACTCTCTCCTTCCTGTGCCCCCTTACAAAGAAAGCTATTGAATCTATACAGGTGCCTGGAATTTCCTTGGAGTTTCTGCCAATCAGTTGCTGTAACTTCAGCGGAAGGTTGGCAGAAATCCCAGAAAGACGTGTGAAAGGTTTTCCTGTCGTTCTTCTGCTAAAGTTACAGAGGCCGATTGGGTGAATCCACAAGACAATTCCCAGCAAAGGTGTATAATTAGTAAGATAATGAGCACAGACTACTCGCTACACCCAAACCATGATAATGTCACTATAATAAATAATACTATGGGTTTATTACTGAGCCACACAGTCGAGGAAACTTCCAGTTTCAACCCTTGGGCTATGCTGGGTTAGTTGATCTCCATATTGGCAGCAGTCACATCCTAAAATTGGGGAAACTATCAGGCAGAGTCCCCTACTTCTAATCACCTGCTGGGGGTGCCCCGGACTAAATGACAGAGCGATGACAAGATTGGGTTCAGCTGTGAGCCCCCGCTCAAAAGTTGATTGGTGAGGTACACACATGAAGAATGGCTAGTTGAGGTGAGGTATTGGAGGGGATGGGCACATCACACTAATAAAGGTGCTTCAGCAGCACCCACCCCATACCGCTGACAGGAAGATCAGAGCAGTGCCATGCCACTCCAGTGGTGGAAAGAGGCTCCAAGTGGATCAAAGTGGGATTCTGGCAGAAGATAATCCATCCCCTTTGGGATTGATTACCTTTCCCTGGGAAATGGTTGGGGCCTTCGTAAGGCTCCCAGGGGAACTGATGCCATCTCTCATCCGACGAGAGACCCGCTGAGGCCTTATAAGGACAGTAGGGGCAGAATTCCACCTACTCCCCCAACCAGAAAGTGGCTTTCCCGAAAATAAGGGACAGAATCCCAGCAGATCCAGGTTCCGTCCCATTTTCTGTTCCCCTACCCAGAGATCTGAAAGGTTTCTGCCTTGGCTCAGGCTGGAGTTTCGGGCCCACTGATTTATTTTTGTTAAACACTGCAGAATGGATTTGTTTTCCGTAGTGAACCTTCTAAATGAAACTTGCATCATTCCATGACTACACCAACGAGTTTGTCAATAAACTTCAGCTAAATTACAGTAAATTGGATTTAATTCTACAGAAACAGTAATTCACTGTGCAGCTGCCATGTACTAAATATTGAATCAGGAGACTTATGTAAACTTAGTATCCCTGAAAGAGGGAGAGTAGCATGTAAATAAATATGGGGTTTCTGCCAAACTTCCGCTGAAGCTGTGGTTATGGAGTACGAGAAGCCCCGAGGAAATTCACCCCCATTATTATGTAGCTGGCCAACTTGTAGGGGGCAAATGTCCACTTCCCCCCTTGCCATAAAATAAATATTCTGACAACACAGAGTGGAATACCAGCAGAATCGGTTTTCAACTCTTTTCTCAAGGGTTATTGAACATACCTTTGCAGTCACTGTAGGAAATCCTAGAAGGTGCTAAGTAGAGACAAACATAGGGATAGCCACTTCCCCAAAAGTTTTTTTAACTGATATGAATTATTGTCTTTTTTGATGACTAATTTGGAGAACGTAGGAGCATAGAAATTGCTAGACGAGAAAAGACCAAGGTCCATCTAGCTCATCTTCTACCAACCAGGTAGTCGCATGATACAATGATAATGGAGGTGTTGACTAATCATAGCAGTCAATCTCTCTTTCAATTGGTCTACAACAGACCCAGACGAGAAGTCCACACTGATAAACAGTTGGAGTTGGGCAAATCAACATCATTTGTTCTTTCGTTCAAACTGGTTTCCCTGGAGCTTATTTTTAAAGGTGGAGTTTGTGCAACAACTGACATTAGTTTTGGTAAAGGTCTAGGGAAGTTACTTTCAGCTTCACTATAGTGAAGGGCTCAAATTACAAGGTGTTTATTTAGAGCAATTTAGTGTACCATCTTGGCTCAATTGGTAGGAGTCTTGCTTCTATACTAGAAGATTGTGGGTTCAAGCCCCATGTTAACCTTTTTAGCTTGTGGGTCTAAGGTGACCCTTCAGTTCAGCACTAAGGAAGTGCTACATTGCCGGTGGTGTTATTCTTCGAATGAGACATGAATCCGAAGTTCTGTCTGCATGCTAAAATAGACGTTAAAGATCCTATGGCACTTTCAAAGAAGTGCCAGGAGTTCACTTGTATTCCTGTCCAATATTCCTCCCTCAGCCAACACAGCCAAAAACAGATCACCAGTCAGTTATTGCATTGGTGTTTGTGGGATCTTGCTACGTAATTGTACGTGAAGTTCTATGCAGTGTTTCTGAGAAATAGGATAAGGAGCCACTTGAAGGCATGTCTTTTCTTTACTTCAATCTGCCTTTACTAATAGCATCAATTATCATCGCTTACTAAACATATTGGAATCTATAATTCAGGACAGAGTGACTGAGCACTTGAAAAAATTTGAACTGATTAGAGAGAGCCAACATGGATAGGTCATGTCTAATGAACCTAATTGAATTTTTTGAGGAAGTAACTAAAGTAATAGACAGGGGAATGTCTATGGATGTAGATTATATGGACTACCAGAAGACATTCGATAAGCTTCCACATAGGAGACTATTAGCTAAAATTAAAACTCATGGAATTGAAGGCAAATTATTGACCTGGTTAGGAGATTGGTTAGGCGGTAGAAGACAAAGGGTAGGGTTAATGGCTATGTACTCAAATTGGAAGGAAGTGACTAGTGGTGTCCCACAAGGATCTGTGCTGGAGTCTGAGCTATTCACTATATTTATTAATGACTTAGGTACCACAATGGAGGGCCATACATCCACGTTTGTCGATGACACAAAGATTGGTGGCATAGTAAGTAGTGTGGATGGGCGCATAAAATTACAAAGAGTCATTGATAGATTAAGTGAGTGGTCAAAACTGTGGCAGATAGATTTCAAGGCAGGTAAGTGCGAGGTCATCCATTTTGGACCAAAAAAGGATAGATTTGAGTATTTTTTAAATGGTGAAAAACTAGAACAGTGGAGGCCCAAAGAGATTTAGGTGTTCATGTACACAGATCACTAAAATGCAGTAGCCAGGAACAAAAAATAACCAAAAGGGCTAATGGAATGTTAGCCTTTATATCTAGAGGTCTAGAATATAAAGGGGAGGAAGTTTTGCTACAGCTATACAAAGCCCTGGTTGGACCTCATCTGGAATATTGTGTACAGTTCTGGGCAATGCATCTTAGAAAGGATATATTTACCTTGGAAGGAGTGCAGCGTAGATTCACCAGAATGTTACCAAGACTGTGAGGGTTAAATTATGAGGAGAGATTACATAAACTAGGCTTGTATTCCCTGGAATATAGAAGGTTAAGGGGTGATTTGATTGAGGATTTTAGAATTTTGAAAGGAATTGACAGTGTTGATAGAGAGAAACTTTTTCCGCTGGTGGGGGGAGTCTAGGACAAGGGGACATAACATTAAAATCAGAGCCAGGCCATTCAAGAGAGAAGTTATCACTTCATCATGCAAAGGGTGGTAGAAGTGTGGAACTCTCTCCCACAAAAAGCAGTAGATGCGAGCTCAATCAATAATTTTAAATCTGAGATCGATAGAATTTTGCTAGCCAAGGGTGTTAAGGGATACAGAGCCAAGGCGGGTAAATGCAGTTAGTACACAGATCAGCCTTGATCTCATGGAATGGCAGAACAGGCTCGAGGGGCTGAGCAGCCTACTCCTGTTCCTTTGTTCCTATATTGGGGTAAATGTTACAATTTACTGTTACCAGCACATAGCTTGTACAATGGGGCCCCTGTCAAAAATTCGGCTGCACAGGTTAGTGCACCTGATTCGTGGCTCACACGACTTAAAATGAAAAATTGCACCATCTGCGAATCTTGTGCTCCCGAATTCCCAATACGCGTTTCCATCACGCAAGGCCATGCAGAAGGAGCGATAAATCATAAAATTTACCCCAATAGCCCATTTCATTTCCAGAGAACAGGTGAATAGCTCATATCTCCTGGATAATCAAAGAACGTGTCTATGTAGTGAAAATGTCATTTTCCTTTTCAAACCCACATTAACAGAAGTGAGTGGGCTGCTAAACATTGACCAGTAATAATGGAGTGTTCACACTTCTTAAGCTGGTGAAGTATCATTTAAGTGATATAGATCACAAGATAATAATGGATGAGAAAGGCCATTTGGCCCATCTTAATTCATCCATCCAGAGAGAGCTTAACACCCCCCTCCCATGGGGATGGTGGACACTGCAGCAATCAACTGTTTCTTAAATGATTTCAGGGATTTTGCCTCCACTACTTTATCTGGAAGTTTGTTCCACAAGTTGATCACTGTGTGAAAAAGAATATCTGTCCTAAAATGACCTTTCCCTGGCTTCAACTCATGTCCCCTAGTTGTACTTCCGCAGTTTAATTATAAATAACATGCCATGTTAAACTTTTCTATACCGCTAACAATCTTATATAACCATATAAGATGATCTCGCAGTTGCTTCCTTTCCAGGCTGAAAAGCCCAAGTCTCTCCAGTCTTTCCTGATAACGGAGGCCCTGACACTGGGGATCAGCCTGATGGCTCTTGTCTGCAAAGATGGCAAAGTCTCCATGAACGCAGTTGTGGAATGTGGAGAATCAGATGGACGAGCAACAGCAGAGAATATGCAAAGCACATTTCACTGACCAGCAACTGTTAATGTGGATAGAGTAGTCATAGAAGAAAGTTGAAGTAATTATTAAAGATTTTTTTTAATAGCATGAATAAATAAAAGTCACGCATTCAAAGGTATGAAGTTGTAACTTCATTCATGTGAATGTTTTTATTTTCCATTTGTAATTAGTGTTTTTTAAAAATCCTAACACTTTGTGGTCTTACAGTCACCCTATCTAACAGTGACTGACGTCCTAGTTTAAAGTTCATATGTTTGAATGTATTAGCGGGGTCCAGGAGTTGGTGAAGGATGTGCAGGGCAATGGGAACTTGGATGACAGTAGGGTCAGGTTGCTTTGGGTTGACAGGGCAAGGATGGGTTAATAGAGGAGATGTGGTCACATCCCATTCATCCCTCATTCCTGCGCTGTTTTCTGTCACTGGCCAGACTTTGATAACTCATCCATCTTCTGTATTATTTACTCACAGGTCTGGTTTGATTAGCCCAAGCTGAGGAATTCTTCAGTGCAGATCAACTCTTAACAAGGCAATGATTTTCTTTCATTTCCCTTAATCGCAACAGCTTACATTTACATGGCACCTTTAACAGAGAAAAGTGATGAAAACGGATGCTGAGCCAAAGGAAAGAGTAGGAGGAATAAGCAAAAGGTTGATTGAAGAGGTGGTTTTTAAGGAGTGTCTTAAACTAGGCGAGGTGGGGGAGAGGTAGAGGGGTTTAGAGGACATTTCAGAGAGTGGGACCTAGATGGCTGAAGGCACAGCTGCCAACGGTAAGGCAAAGGGAGGGGGATAAAGAAGACACCAAAATCAGAAGAACGAAAATTCAGTGAGTTGCAACACTGGAGGAGGCTTTGAAGATATGGATTGGCGAGGCTATGGAGGGATTTAAAAACACAGGCAGCATCCTTAAATTTGAGACATTTGGGCACTGGATGGCAATCTAGGTCAGTGAACGCAAATTGGTGCACGACAGAATATGAACAGCAGAGTACTGGACAAATTGAAGTTTTTTTTTATTCGTTCACGGGATGTGGGCGTCGCTGGCAAGGCCGGCATTTATTGCCCATCCCTAATTGCCCTCGAGAAGGTGGTGGTGAGCCGCCTTCTTGAACCGCTGCAGTCCGTGTGGTCACGGTTCTCCCACAGTGCTGTTAGGAAGGGAGTTCCAGGATTTTGACCCAGCGACGATGAAGGAACGGCGATATATTTCCAAGTCGGGATGGTGTGTGACTTGGAGGGGAACGTGCAGGTGGTGTTGTTCCCATGCGCCTTCTAGGTGGTAGAGGTCGCGGGTTTGGGAGGTGCTGTCGAAGAAGCCTTGGCGAGTTGCTGCAGTGCATCCTGTGGATGGTGCACACTGCAGCCACAGTGCGCCGGTGGTGAAGGGAGTGAATGTTTAGTGTGGTGGATGGGGTGCCAATCAAGCGGGCTGCTTTATCTTGGATGGTGTCGAGCTTCTTGAGTGTTGTTGGAGCTGCACTCGTCCAGGCAAGTGGAGAGTATTCCATCACACTCCTGACTTGTGCCTTGTAGATGGTGGAAAGGCTTTGGGGAGTCAGGAGGTGAGTCACTCGCCGCAGAATACCCAGCCTCTGACCTGCTCTCGTAGCCACAGTATTTATATGGCTGGTCCAGTTAAGTTTCTGGTCAATGGTGACCCCCAGGATGTTGATGGTGGGGGATTCGGCGATGGTAATGCCGTTGAATGTCAAGGGGAGGTGGTTAGACTCTCTCTTGTTGGAGATGGTCATTGCCTGGCACTTATCTGGCGCGAATGTTACTTGCCACTTATCAGCCCAAGCCTGGATGTTGTCCAGGTCTTGCTGCATGCGGGCTCGGACTGCTTCATTATTTGAGGGGTTGCGAATGGAACTGAACACTGTGCAGTCATCAGCGAACATCCCCATTTCTGACCTTATGATGGAGGGAAGGTCATTGATGAAGCAGCTGAAGATGGTTGGGCCTAGGACACTGCTCTGAGGCAGTTTATGGAGACTGAATGATGGATGGTCAGCCAGGAGAGCATTAGAATAATCAAGTCTGGAGGTGATAAAGGCACCTATGACTGATACAGGGGCAGATGGGCTGAGGAAGGGGCAGAGGCAGGCGATGATATGGAGGTGGAAATAGGTGATCTTTGTGGTGGAGAGAATATGGGAATAGGAACCCAGATCAGAGTCAAACAGGAGACAGAGGTTGCAAACAATCTTGTTCAGCCTGAGACAATTGGCCAAGGTTTGTGTACAGAGTTTATGGCGGGGATTGAATTCCCAATGTTTAGCTGGAGGAAATTGCGCTTCATCCAAGACGGAATGTTAGACAAGCAGCCTGAAAGCACAGATGCAGTGGAGGAGTCGGGACAGGCGGTGGAGAGATAGAGGTGGCTGTCATTGGCATTAAGTTGGAAGCTGACCCCAATTATGCAGTTGATGTGCCAAGGGGCAGCATATAGATGAAGGCGAGGAGGGAGCCAAGGATGGATCCTTGGGGGACTCTGGATGTGACAGTGCACGGGTGGGAAGAAAGGACATTGCTATAGATGCTCTGGCAATGATTGGATAGGCAAGAGTGGAACTAAGTGAGGGCAGCAGGGGAAAAATATTGGAGGAGGGTGGTTTGATTGATTATGTCTAAGGCTTCTGAGGTATCGAGGAGGAATAAAGCACCATCGTCACAGTCACAGAGAATATCATTTATCAGGACCATTTGGTGCTGTGGGAGGAACAGAAGCTGGATTAGCACTTTTAAGGATTTGAAGAAAACTATAAACATTGGTAAGAACATGAGAGATTTCTCATATCTACGTCTCTGTTAAAGGATGCTCAGAAATAATGACTTGCATTTTTATAAAACCTTATCACATCTCTCAAAAGCATCTCGCAAATTGCTTCCTACACAATTAATTGTTTTGAAGTGCATTGATTATTTAGATAGACAAATGCAGCAGCTATTTTGCACATAGCAATTCCAGAACAACAATGAAATGGATAGTGAGCTAATCTGAAATTTTTGATGGAGTTGAGGGAGGAATGTTGCCCAGGACACTAGAAAAACTTTGTTCCTCTTCAAATGTAGGATCTTTAACATCTACCTGAATCAACAGAACAGAACACCAACCTTAGTTTAATATCTCATTTGAAGGACAGCACCTCATAGATTGAAGTACTGCCACAGCACTGGAATTCTTTCAATAGCATGTGTACCTCCCACTTATCCCTTTCCAAGTATTTGTTTTTAATGAACCGCAAATGCCTTTGTATACTCCAGTTCTTTAATTAGTTGATTTTACTGCCCAAGGCGCCTTATGTTTTTTTCTTTTTTGAGGGAATCTTATCTTCAACCCTCACATCTGAACAACAAGGATCATCAACATAACAGTGTAAAGAAATGAGTCAGGTATCACAACAGTCTGTAGTGAAGTCTACATGCAGAAAGAAAATGTCAATGAGAAAATTAAGTTTTCCAAACTTTCAGTAAAGTCCAACAGGTCCAATAAGCTTCATTACTTCTGGAAACATGCCCCCATTGGTTGATTCTTGAATTACCTAAAGCAAGTTCTGTCAATATCACTCTCGCATAACTCACTGTGGAGCCAAAAAAATAAAGAAAACCTGAGCAAGAAAAGATAAACAAGGGAAGGATAACTGAAGACACAGCATAGTAAGCAATACTACTCGTGCTCCCATTAAAATCGACCACAATCAAAGAATACCATGCCCATGGAAATTGGGTCTTGACATAATTGAAATAGATATGAGGAAATAATACTAGTATAATGCTGCCCTTTGCTTGTGTTCGGAAATTAGTAACCAATTAACAAGCAATTTCTTGCAGGCCTTGTAATTAAGAAACTATTAATTCTCTCGTCCATTTTTCATCCACAAGATCTGGGTAGCTGGATGTACCACGGGTATCATAGGACCAGTATATTTTATGAACTTTAGTCTTATATTTTGTGCAGAAGTAGGAGAAAGCATTGACATCAATGGAAGGCATCAACCTTGGCAACAGAAGTGTGAACATAGTGTAGTGAATGAGCATGTTGGCAAATGTATATATACACACACACATACATACACACATGTATGCATATACACATACATATACATATATATATATATATATATATAAAATTGAGAATTATATATAGTCCTAGAATGCAAATTATCACCATTTTGAGGATTTGTACATCCTTTGGCCAATCTCTCACAGTTGGCATGTTCAGAATAGTCTGGAGTAGTTATAATGCACCTAATTTAATTAAGGTGCTATGACTTGGAGATTGTTGACTTGGGTGTATTTGCCAGTCTTATTGGTGAACAACTATCACTGTTTGCAGTGAACTATTGTTAAATAGACAATTTGGTACAAAAAAGATATCAATTATTACAAAAGCATACATCAATATACTTACTCCTACATAGATAAGAAGGGAGGGAAAGGGGACAATGAGGAGCAAATAGGGGAGATGAAAAGAAAGGAAGAGGGAGAGAGATGAGAAAGGGGGAAAATTTCAGGACAGCTTCACATTTCAAACTGCCATCTAGTGATTCCAGCTAGAAGATACGAGTGTTGTACGTCAACTGAGGACAGGATTGTGTTGAACTGTGATGTGCCCATCATTGATCAGTTCGACATTGCCTACTGTCTAGGCTCACACATGAAGATTGGCTTCTTGGGCCAAGTACTGGAGGGCCAGTATACCCCACTGGAGTCAATGCTTTCAGGAGAGAAGGGGAAAATTAGCATACAATTTATTTTTAAAAGCAGCTTGTGTTGAACCAGTAAGTTGGCAGCTCCAATTAACTTCCTTGGTTGCTGCAATGATTTCATAGTAACATTTCTGAGCTGTGATGGAGGGTGATGCTCACCCTAAAGGGTGAATTTTGCAAGACTTGTATTGCCAACGGGGCCTTGCATACAACCAGTGCATGTTGGAAAATCATCGGTGCACTACCCTCAATTTTCTGTCCAGTGACACTGCGGAATTTAAAATTTGAAATACATGCTGCCGTTGGTCAAGGCTGCTTCCCAACCGCACCGTATTGAAAATTGCCCCTTAAGCTTTAGATTAACTATGGAGAGGACAAGGAGCACTCTAGAGTAAAAATACTCAATTGGAGGAGGGCCAGTGAGATGAGAATGGATCTGGCCCGGGTAATTTGGAATTAAAGATTGGCAGGCAAAACTGTAATTGAACAATGGGCGGCCTTTAAAGAGGTTTGGGTACAGTCTAGGTATATTCCCACGAGGGGGAACTTTAGGGCAACCAAAGTCAGAGCTCCCTGGATGATGAAAGAGATAGAGAGTAAGATGAAGCAGAAAAAGGGGGCGTATGACAGATGTCAGGTTAATAATACAAGTGAGAACCAGGCTGAAAATAGAAAGTTCAGAGGGGAAGTGAAAAAGGAAATAAGAGGGGCAAAGAGAGAGTATGAGAATAGACTGGTGGCAAACATAAAAGGGAATCCAGAAGTCTTCTTCAGGCATATAAGTTGTAAATGGATAGTAAGAGGAGGAGTGGGACCGATTAGGGACCAAAAAGGAGATCTGCGCATGGAGGCAGAGGGCATGGCCGAGGTACTGAATGAGTACTTTGCATCTGTCTTTACCAAGGAAGAAGATGCTGCCAAAGTCACAGTAAAGAAAGATATGGTTGAGATACTGGATGCGCTAAAAATTGATAAAGAGCAGATACTAGAAAGGCTGGCTGTACTTAAAGTAGATAAGTCACCTGGTCCGGATGGGATGCATCCCAGGTTGCTGAGGGAAGAAAGGGTGGAAATTGCGGAGCTACTGGCCATAATCTTCCAATCATCCTTAGATATGTGGGTGGTGCCAGAGGACTGGAGAATTGCAAATGTTACGCCCTTGTTCAAAAAAGGGTGTAAGGATAAACCCAGCAACTAGAGGCCAGTCAGTTTAACCTCGGTGGTAGGGAAACTTTTAGAAATGATAATCTGGCAAAAAATTAACAAACACTTGGACAAGTGTGGATTAATTAAGGAAAGCCAGCACAGATTTGTTAAAGGCAAATTGTGTTTAATTAACTTGATTGAGTTTTTTATGAGGTAACAGAGAGGGTTGACGCGGGTAATGTGCTTGATTTAGTGTATATGAACTTCCAAAAGGTGTTTGATAAAGTGCCACATAATAGGCTTGTCATCAAAGTTGAAGCCCATGGAATAAAAGGGGCAGTGGCAGCATGGTTACGAAATTGGCTAAGTGACAGAAAACAGAGAGTAGCGGTGAATGGTTGTTTTTCGGACTGGAGGAAGATATACAATGGTGTTCTCCAGGGCTCGGTACTAGAACCATTGCTTTTCTTGATATATATTAATGACTTGGACTTGGGTGTACAGGGCACAATTTCCAAATTTGCAGATGACACAAAACTTGGAAGTGTAGTGAACAGTGAGGATGATAGTGATAGACTTCAAGGGGATATAGACAGGCTGGTGGCATGGGTGGACACGTGGCTGATGAAATTTAACGCAGAGAAGTGCAAAATAATACATTTTGGTAGGAAGAATGAGGAGAGGCAATATAAACTAGAGGGCACAAATATAAAAGGGGTGCAGGAACAGAGAGATCTGGGGGTATATGTGCACAAATCGTTGAAGATGGCAGGGCAGGTAAAGAAAGAGGTCAAAAAAGCATACGGGATCCTAGGTTTTATATAGAGTATAAGGGCATAGAGTACAAAAGCAAGGAAGTTATGATGAACCTTTATAAAACATTGGTTCGGCCACAACTGGAATATTGTGTCCAATTCTGGGCACCGCACTTTAGGGAGGATGTGAAGGCCTTCGAGAGGGTGCAGAAGAGATTTACTAGAATGGTTCCAGGGATGAAGGACTTCAGTTATGTGGATAGACTGGAGAAGCTGGAGTTGTTCTCCTTAGAGCAGAGAAGGTTGAGAGGAGATTTGATTGAGGTATACGAAATCATGAAGAATCTAGACAGTGTAGATAGAGAAAAACTGTTCCCATTGGTGGAAGAGTCAAGAACCAGAGGACATAGATTTAAGGTGATTGGCAAAAGAACCAAAGGTGACATGAGCAAAAACTTTTTTACACAGCAAGTGGTCAAGATCTGTCTGAGGAGGTGGTGGAGCCAGATTCAATCCTGGCCTTCAAAAGGCAATTGGATGAGTACTTGAAGGGAAAAAATTTGCAGGGCTACAGGGAAAGGGCGGGAGAGTGGGACTAGCTGGATTGCTCTTGCGGAGAGCCAGCATGGACTCCATGGGCTGAATGGCCTCCTTCTGTGCTGTAACCATTCTATGATTCTTTGATCTCACGGTGTGATCTGTTAGTTAGACTTTTTCCCTCACCCTTCAGCTTGAAAATGTTTTGAACTGTAAGTTGCTGGAAGTGCGAGCTGATGACATGTATCCCAGCCTGTTAAAAGAAGCAAGGGAGGAAAGAGCAGAGGTTCTGACCATCATTTTCCAATCCTCCCTGGTTACAGGCATGGTGCCGGAGGATTGAAAGACTGCTAATGTTGTACCGTTGTTTAAAAAGGGAGAAAAGGATAGACCTAGTAATTACAGGCCAGTCAGTCTAACCTCGATGGTGGGCAGATTATTGGAATCAATTCTGAGGGACAGCATAAACCGTCATTTAGAAAGGCGTGGATTAATCCAGGACAATCAAAATGGATTTGTTAAGGGAACGTCGTGTCTGACTAACTTGATTGAATTTTTTGAGGAGGTAACAAGGAGGGTCGATGAGGGTAGTGCATTTGATGTAGTCTATATGGATTTTAGCAAGGCTTTTGACAAGGTCCCACATGGCAGACTGGTCAAAAAAGTAAAAGCCCATGGGATCCAAGGGAAAGTGGCAAATTGGATCCAAAATTGGCTCTTTGGCTGGAAACAAAGTGTAATGGTCAACGGGTATCTTTGTGACTAGAAGGCTGTTTCCAGTGGCATTCCGCAGGTCTCAGTACTAGGCCCCTTGCTTTTTGTGGTATATGTTAATGATTTAGACTTAAATGTAGGGGGCATGTTCAAGAAATTTGCAGATGATACAAAAATTGGCCGTGTGGTTGATCGTGAGGATGAAAGCTGTAGACTGCAGGAAGATATCAATGGTCAGGTGGGCAGAAAAGTGGCAAATGGAATTCAATCCAGAGAAGTGTGACGTAATGAATTTGGGGAGATCAAACAAGGCAAGGGAATACACAATAAATGGAAGGATACTGAAAAGCGTAGAGGAAGAGAGGGCTCTTGGAGTGCATGTCCAGAGATCTCTGAAGGTAGCTGGACAGGTAGATAAGGTGGTTAAGATGGCATATGGAATGCTTTCCTTTATTAGCCGAGGCATAGAATATAAAAGCAGGGATGTTATGCTGGAACTGTATAAAACACTAGTTAGGCCACAGCTTGAGTACTGTGTACAGCTCTGGTCACCACATTACAGGAAGGATGTAATTGCACTAGAGAGAGTGCAGAGGAGATTTACGAGGATGTTGCCAGGACTGGAGAATTTTAACTATGATGAGATTGGATCGGCTGGGGTTGTTTTCCTTGGAACAGAGGAGGCTGAGGGGTGATTTGTTTGAGGTGTACAAAATTATGAGGGGCCTAGATAGAATGGATAGGAAGGACCTATTTCCCTTAGCGGAGGGGTCAATAACCAGGGGGCATAGATTTAAAGTGATTGGTAGAAGGGTTAGAGTGGAAATGAGGAAATATTTTTTCACCCAGAGGGTGGTGGGAGTCTGGAATTCACTGCCTGAGAGGGTGGTAGAGGCAGAAACCCTCAACTCATTTTAAAAAAATACCTGGATGTGCACCTGAAGAGCCATGACCTGCAGGGCTACGGACCAAACGCGGGAAAGTCGGATTCGGCTGGGTGGCTCGTTTCTCAGCTGGCGCAGATACGATGGGCTGAATGGCCTCCTTCTGTGCCGTAAATTTTCTATGATTCTATGAATAAAACTAGGCCATTTATCCATGGTTTATCTTGAGTATAAAAGCTGCTGCCTCCTCCTGTACCACCTCCACTGTTGATTTTAATGTATTGAGGGAGTGCTGCACTGTTGGATGTGCATCAGATTAGACATTAAACCAAGGCCCAATCTCTACAATATATGAGTGGACACACTGCTTCACAGAAAGCCAAGTTCTTTTGCTACTATTGTGATAGTCAACGAATGAATATATAATTTAGAAAACAATCCTGATGTTTCACAGGGGCCAAGTCTTAATGAGAAATTGCACACCCTCCAGAATGGGTAACTTGGGTACAAGTGTGATTATTTCTGTTCAATCACACCATTATTACAGGCAGGAAACTTGTGACAATATTTAGTTGTGCTGTGTTGTACAAGTTACTTTGTAACTCTCCAACCCTCATCAGCACAGAGCAAATCAACAAACACAGTGAGGGGTTTTTAAGCCCGATATTTATGGCAATCTCTTCAGTTCACTGATGAATTTTTGGAGTTGTGTTGCTATATCTGGACAGTAGGAACATAGGAATATAGGAACAGGAGTAGGCCATTCAGCCCCTCAAGCCTGCTCCGCCATTTGATAAGATCATGGCTGATCTGTGATCTAACTCCATATACCTGCCTTTGGCCCATATCCCTTAATAAGTACAAAGTGTCGTGAGCACAAAAAAAAGTTAGGGTGAAGATTTAAGTAGTTTTTCTTTCCAAACATATCATCGGAACATAGGAATTATTAGATGAAAAAAGGGAGGGTTCAGGTAAGGGTAAATTTATCAGTCTAAAGAGAAAAGTCAAGGCTGTAGAGCAGAGTACGATTTGGGTAAAAACATGCCGAGTGTGTCAGGACAGAGAGTTTAACAAAGGTAACAGAGCATCAGTGACTAAGGTCACATCAGGGAAATTTAGTAAAAGGTTAAAATTAAAGGTGCTTTTTTGAATGCACGAAGCATTCGTAACAAGGTGGCTGAATTGGCCATTACTGAGTCATGATTGCAGGGTAACCAAGGCTGGGAACAAAATATTCCAGAGTACTTGACTTTTAGAAAAGATGGGCAAAATGGAAAAAGAGGGAGGATAGCCCTGATAATAAAAGATGAGATAAAAACAGTAATGAGAAAGGATCATAGCTCAGAAAATCAGGATGTAGAATCAGTATGGGTGGAGCTAAGAAATAACAAGGGGCAGAAAACATTGGTGGGGGTAGTTTATAGGCCGCCTATCAGTAGTTATAGTGTTGGCAGAATATAAATTAGGAAATTAGGGCATGTAACAAGGTAATGCAATAATCGTGGGGGACTTTAATCTTCATATAGACTGGGCCAACCAAATTGGCGAAAGTAGTTTGGAGGATGAGTTCATAGAATGCATTTGCGACAGTTTTCTAGAACAATATGTCAAGGAACCAACTAGGGAACAGGCTATTTTAGATCTTGTATTCTGTAAAGAGATAGGGTTAAACAGTAATCTTATAGTAAACGATCCCCTGGGGCAGAGTGATCATAATATGATAGAATTTCATATTGAGTTTGAGAGTGACGTAGTTAAGTCTGAAACTAGGGTCTTAAATTTAAACAAAGCCAATTACATAGGTATGAGGGGTAAGTTGGCTAAGATAGATTGGGAAATCAGATTAAAAGATATGATAGTAGAGAAGCAATGGCGAACATTTAAAGAAATAATTCATAATTCTCAACGAATATACATACCCTTGAGCAATAAAAACTCCACGGGAAAAATGATCCAACCATGGCTAACTAGAGAAGTTAAGGATAGTATTCGATTAAAAGAGTCTTACAATGTTGCCAAAAAGAGCAGTAAGCCTGAGGATTGGGAGGGTTTTAGAAATCAGCAAAGGATGACCAAGAAATAGATAAAGAGGGAGAAAATGGAATATGAGAGCAAATTAGCAAGAAATATAAAAACAGATTGTAAGAGCTTCTACAAGTATATAAAAAGGAAGAGATTAACGAAAGTAAACGTGGGTCCCTTAGAGGCAGAGACAGGAGAAATTATAATGGGGAATAAGGAAATGACAGAGATGTTAAACAAATATTTTGTATCTGTCTTCACAGTAGAAGACACAAAAAACATACCAGAAATAGTGGGGAACCAAGGGTCTAATGAGAGTGAGGAACTTAAAGTAATTAATATTGGTAAAGAAAAAGTACTGGAGAAATTAATGGGAAGAAAAGCCAACAAATCCCTTGGACCTGATGGCCTACATCCTAGGAGGATCCTAAAAGAGGTGGCTGCAGAGATAGTGGATGCATTGGTTTTGATTGTCCAGAATTCCCTAGATTCCAGTACGGTCCCCATGGATTAGAAGGTAACAAATGTAACCCCACTATTCAAGAAAGGAGGGAGAAAGAAAACAGCAAACTATAGGCCAGTTAGCCTGACATCGGTAGGGAAAATGCTAGAATCTATTATTTAGGACATAGTAACAGGGCACTTAGAAAATTATAATATGATTAGGTAGAGTCAACGGGCCAGAAATTGCTCCATAAATAATGGAGGAGCTGAACAGCGCTCTCTGTTTTTAGTGGTGAATTGAAAGAGCAAGTTCCCATGTTTACACATGCGCACTAAAATGTGGAAATTGTGAACTTGCTCCTATTGGTTCGCCAGCGATTTTACAGCTTTGAATTAAAGGGCCATCGCACATTGCCATTAGAGAAATCATTGAAAAATCGCAAACTTGCTGATCTGCCCAGTTGGAAAGTAACAAATTATGCCACCAAAAGGTACACGTAAAAATACCAGGTCTAAACTAAGTTTTAAAAGTTACGCTTAATGACTGCCAAACAACTAAAAATTAAATTTTAAAAATGTGAAGTCTCATATTACTCCTTATTTTAATAGTTTTTGGTCATTAAAAAAAAATGTAAAAATATATTTTTTTTATTTTTCCCTTCTGTCTCTTTAATTTAATTCAATTATTTATTTGGCTTTTTATAAAAACAATGTAATTTTTTAAATTTACAATGACATCCAGAATACTAACTTTAAATGAATGAAGTCTGCTGCCTGTTTGAGCAATGCAGCCTGAATCTGTGGGTGTGGCCTCTCTTCCTGACAGATTTTGTGGGCGTGTCTTCTATTCTCACAGACTGTTCCATGTGCATCAACTCATGCTGCTCAGAGGCTGGGTTGATATCGGACAATTTACAAACAGTTCAAAATCAAGCAATTCGACGCCACAGTGCCGGCAGTAAGTATTTTCGTTAATTTAATTTGCAGGAGCAGCAATGAGCTTTTATGAAATGAAAATCGTGTTTGACAAATCTATTAGAGTTTTTTGAGGATGTAACGAGCAAGGTAGATAAAGGTATATTTGGATTTTCAAAAGGCATTCGATAAGGTGCCACACAAGAGGTTGTTACACAAGAATAGGGCTCATACGATTGGGGGTAATATATTAACGTGGATTGAGAATTGGTTAACGGACTGAAAACAGAGAGCAGGAATAAATGGGTCATTTTCGGGTTGGCAGGTTGTAACTAGTGGGGTGCTGCAAGAATCAGTGCTTGGGCCTCAGCTGTTTACAATCTTTGTCAATGACTTAGATGAGGGGACCGAGTGTAATGTATCCAGGTTTGCTGACGATACAAAGCTAGGTGGGAAAGTAAGCTGTGAGGAGGACGCAAAGGGTACTTGAAAGGAAAAAATTTGCAGGGCTACAGGAAAAGGGCGGGGGAGCGGAACTAACTGGATTGCTCTTGCATAGAGCCGGCCCGGATTTGATGGGCCGAATGGCCTCCTTTTGGGCTGCAACCTTTCTATAATTCTCTCATTCTAAGAGACTGCAAAGGGCTATAGACAGGTTAAGTCAGTGGACGAGAAAGTGGCAGATGTAGTATAATGTGGGGAAATGTGAAATTATCCACTTTGGTAGGAATAGAAAAGCAGAATATTTTTTAAAAGGTGAGATACTAAGAAATGTTGGTCATCAGAGGGATTTGGGTGTCCTTGCACATGAATCACAGAAAGTTAACATGCAGGTACAACAAGCAATTAAGAAGGCAAATAGTGTGTTAGCCTTTACTGCAAGAGGATTGGAGTAGAAGAATAACGAGGCCTTGCTGCAATTACACAGGGCTCTGGTGAGACCACACCTGGAGTATTGGGTATAGTTTGGTCTCCTCACCGAAGGAAGGATAGACTTGCCTTAGAAACGGTGCATCAAAGCTTCACTAGATTGATTCCTGGGATGAGAGGGTTAGAATCATAGAATCATAGAAGTTTACAACATGGAAACAGGCCCTTCGGCCCAACATGTCCATGTTGCCCAGTTTATACCACTAATCTAGTCCCAATTGCCTGCACTTGGCCCATATCCCTCTATACCCATCTTACCCATGTAACTGTCCAAATGCTTTTTAAAAGACAAAATTGTACCCGCCTCTACTACTGCCTCTGGCAGCTCGTTCCAGACACTCACCACCCTTTGAGTGAAAAAATTGCCCCTCTGGACCCTTTTGTATCTCTCCCCTCTCACCTTAAATCTATGCCCCCTCGTTATAGACTTCCCTACCTTTGGGAAAAGATTTTGACTATCTACCTTATCTACGCCCCTCATTATTTTATAGACTTGCATAAGATCACCCCTCAACCTCCTACTCTCCAGGGAAAAAAGTCCCAGTCTATCTAACCTCTCCCTATAAGTCAAACCATCAAGTCGCGGCAGCATCCTAGTAAATCTTTTCTGCACTCTTTCTAGTTTAATAATATCCTTTCTATAATAGGGTGACCAGAACTGTACACAGTATTCCAAGTGTGGCCTTACTAATGTCTTGTACAACTTCAACAAGACATCCCAACTCCTGTATTCAATGTTCTGACCAATGAAACCAAGCAAGCTGAATGCCTTCTTCACCACCCTATCCACCTGTGACTCCACTTTCAAGGAGCTATGAACCTGTACTCCTAGATCTCTTTGTTCTATAACTCTCCCCAACGCCCTACCATTAACGGAGTAGGTCCTGGCCCGATTTGATCTCCCAAAATGCATCACCTCACATTTATCTAAATTAAACTCCATCTGCCATTCCTCGGCCCACTGGCCCAATTTATCAAGATCCCGTTGCAATCCGAGATAACCTTCTTCACTGTCCACGATGCCACCAATCTTGGTGTCATCTGCAAACTTACTAACCATGCCTCCTAAATTCTCATCCAAATCATTAATATAAATAACAAATAACAGCGGACCCAGCACCGATCCCTGAGGCACACCGCTGGTCACAGGCCTCCAATTTGAAAAACAACCCTCTACACCCACCCTCTGTCTTCTGTCGTCAAGCCAATGTTGTATCCAATTGGCTACCTCACCTTGGATCCCGTGAGATTTAACCTTATGTAACAACGTACCATGCGGTACCTTGTCAAAGGCTTTGCTAAAGTCCATGTAGACCACGTCTACTGCACAGCCCTCATCTATCTTCTTGGTTACCCCTTCAAAAAACTCAATCAAATTCGTGAGACATGATTTTCCTCTCACAAAACCATGCTGACTGTTCCTAATTAGTCCCTGCCTCTCCAAATGCCCGTAGATCCTGTCTCTCAGAATACCCTCTAACAACTTACCCACTACAGATGTCAGGCTCACCGGTCTGTAGTTCCCAGGCTTTTCCCTGCCGCCCTTCTTAAACAAAGGTACAACATTTGCTACCCTCCAATCTTCAGGCACCTCACCTGTAGCAGTGGATGATTCAAATATCTCTGCTAGGGGACCCGCAATTTCCTCCCTAACCTCCCATAACGTCCTGGGATACATTTCATCAGGTCCCGGAGATTTATCCACCTTGATGCGCGTTAAGACTTCCAGCACCTCCCTCTCTGTAATATGTACACTCCTCAAGACATCACTATTTATTTCCCCAAGTTCCCTAACATCCATGCCTTTCTCAACCGTAAATACCGATGCGAAATATTCATTTAGGATCTCACCCATCTCTTGTGGTTCCGCACATAGATGACCTTGTTGATCCTTCAGAGGCCCTACTTTCTCCCTAGTTACTCTTTTGCCCTTTATGTATTTGTAGAAGCTCTTTGGATTCACATTTGCCTTATCTGCCAAAGCAATCTCATGTCCCCTTTTTGCCCTCCTGATTTCTCTCTTAACTCTACTCCAGCAATCTCTATACTCTTCAAGGGATCCACTTGATCCCAGCTGCCTATGCATGTCATAAGCCTCCTTCTTCTTTCTGACTTGGGCCTCAATCTCCCGAGTCATCCAAGGTTCCCTACTTCTACCAGCCTTGCCCTTTACTTTATAAGGAATGTGCTTACCCTGAACCCTGGTTAACACATTTTTGAAGGGCTCCCACTTACCAGACGTCCTTTTGCCTGCCAACAGACTCTCCCAATCAACTTCTGAAAGTTCCTGTCTAATACCATCAAAATTGGCCTTTCCCCAATTTAGAATTTTAACTTTTGGGCCAGACCTATCCTTCTCCATAGCTATCTTAAAACTAATGGAATTATGATCACTGGTCCCAAAGTGATCCCTCACTAACACTTCTGTCACCTGCCCTTCCTTATTTCCCAAGAGGAGGTCAAGTTTTGCCCCCTCTCTAGTCGGGCCATCCACATACTGAATGAGAAATTCCTCCTGAATACACTCAACAAATTTCTCTCCATCCAAGCCCCTAATGCTATGGCTGTCCCAGTCAATGTTGGGAAAGTTAAAGTCCCCTACTATTACCACCCTATTTTTCTTGCAGCTGTCTGTAATCTCCTTACATATTTGCTCCTCAATTTCCCGTTGACTATTTGGGGGTCTGTAGTACAATCCTATCAACGTGATCTCTCCCTTCTTATTTTTCAGTTCTACCCATATCGACTCCGTGGGCGAACCCTCGGATATATCCTCTCTCACTACTGCCATGATGTTCTCCCTAATCAAGAACGCAACTCCCCCTCCTCTCTTACCTCCTGCTCTATCTTTCCTATAGCATCTGTACCCTGGAATATTTAGCTGCCAGTCCTGCCCCTCCCTTAGCCATGTTTCAGTAATAGCTATAACATCCCAGTCCCATGTACCCATCCATGCCCTGAGTTCATCTGCCTTGCCCATCAGACTTCTTGCATTGAAATAAATGCAGTTTAATCTAGACTTCCCTTGGTCTTTGCCGTGCTTTCTCAGATCATTTGTCCGGTCATGTTTTGTACACTCTCCCTTACTGCCTTTTGTTTCTGTCACCACTTTACTTCCCACTGACTTCCTGCATCGATTCCCATCCCCCTGCCACTTTAGTTTAAACCCTCCCCAACAGCACTAGCAAACACTCCCCCAAGGACATTGGTTCCAGTCCTGCCCAGATGCAGACCGTCCAATTTGTACTGGTCCCACCTCCCCCAGAACCGGTTCCAATGTCCCAGGAAATTGAATCCCTCCCTCTTGCACCATCTCTCAAGCCACGTATTCATCCTAGCTATCCTGTCATTCCTACTCTGACTAGCCCGTGGCACTGATAGCAATCCTGAGATTACTACCTTTGAGGTCCTACTCTTTAGTTTAACTCCTAACTCCCTAAATTCAGCTTGTCGGACCGCATCCCGTTTTTTGCCTATATCGTTGGTACCTACATGCACCACGACAACTGGCTGTTCACCCTCCCCCTCCAGAATGTTCTGCAGCCGCTCCGAGACATCCCTGACCCTTGCACCAGGGAGGCAACATACCATCCTGGAGTCTCGGTTGCGTCCGCAGAAACGCCTGTCTATTCCCCTTACAATCGAGTCCCCTATCACTATAGCTCTGCCATTCTTTTTCCTGCCCTCCTGTGCAGCAGAGCCAGCCACGGTGCCATGAACCTGGCCGCTGCCACCTTCCCCTGGTGAGCCATCTCCCACAACAGTATCCAAAACGGTATACCTGTTTGAGAGGGGGATGGCCACAGGGGACCCCTGCACTACCTGCCTGCACCTCTTACTCTTCCTGGTGGTCACCCATTCACTTCCTGCCTGTACTGCCTTTACCTGCGGTGTGACCAACTCGCTGAACGTGCTATCCACGAGTTTCTCTGCATCGCGGATGCTCCACAGTGAGTCCACCCGCAGCTCCAGCTCCGAGATACGATCGGTCAGTAGCTGCAGGTGGACACACTTCCTGCACACATGGTCGGCAGGGACACTGGTAGTGTCCATGACTTCCCACATCTTGCAGGAGGGGCATATCACGGGTGCGAGGTCTGCTGCCATGATTTGCCTGAGCTTAGTTACCCCTTTTAAATTACGTTGAAATTTGAAAATGTTAACTATACCAGGGACCTAGGTTCACTAAAAAAAAACTACCTGCTATAAAAGCTGCTTAGTTTCCCAGCTCTTAGTTTAAACCAATGCCCTAATTTAGAGAAGAAAAAAAACAGCAATACTCACCAACCAATCACTTACCTGCTGTCCTGTGACGTCACTCCTTGGTTTTCTGTTGTTGTTTTTGATCCGATCAGGTCCGCCGCCGCTCTGGTCTCGGGCCTCGGTCCGCCGCTCTTTTATCCCCGCTCTCGGTCTCTCTCCTCTGCTCCCGATCAGGTCCGCCGCCGCTCTGGTCTCGGGGCTGGGGCCGCCGCTCTTTTATCCCCGCTCTCGGTCTCTCTCCTCTGCTCCCGATCAGGTCCGCCGCCGCTCTGGTCTCGGGCCTCGGTCCGCCGCTCTTTTATCCCCGCTCTCGGTCTCTCTCCTCTGCTCCCGATCAGGTCCGCCGCCGCTCTGGTCTCGGGGCTGGGGCCACCGCTCTTTTATCCCCGCTCTCGGTCTCTCTCCTCTGCTCCCGATCAGGTCCGCCGCCGCTCGGGTTGTCCTTTGAGGAGAGATTGAGTAGAATGGGCCTATATTCTCTGGAGTTCAGAAGAATGAGAAGTGATCTCATTGAAATATATAAAATTCTTAGAGGGTTGTTCCCCCTAGCTGGAGAGTCTAGAACTAGGGGTCACAGTCTCAAGATAAGGGGTCGGCCATTTAGGACTGGGATGAGAAAAATTTCTTCACTCAGAGGATTGTGATTCTTTCGAATTCTCTACCCCAGAGGGCTGTGGATGCTCAGTCATTGACTATATTCAAGACTACATTTACCTGAGGAAGGAGGAAGCCTCCGAAAGCTTGTGAATTTAAAATAAAATTGCTGGACTATAACTTGGTGTTGTAAAATTGTTTACAATATTCAAGACTGAGATCGATGGATATTTGGACACTAAGGGAATCAAGGGATATGGGAATCGGATGGCAAAGTGGAGTTGAGGTAGAAGATCAGCCATGATCTTATTGAATGGCGGAGCAGGATCGAGGGGCCGTATGGCCTACTCCTGCTCTTACTTCTTATGTTCTTATGTTCCTAAAAAAGAGGGTAATTTATTTTTCAGGTTCCCTTGTGGGTCAGGAGTGCTCCTCAAGATCTCACAGGGAAGTCTTGAGCCACCCTTGCACCCCACCCCTCCCCCCGATGGTGGCCAGATCCTTCCCTCCATTATGATCATGTCTAAATCCTTCCCCCTCCGCACGATCATGGCCAGACCGATCCCAATCATGGCCAGACCCCCCACGAACAGCCGTGAGCTATTCCCAAGGGTCCCTGGCTGTGGTCTCCTGCTGCCACATCCCGCCTACCAGCCAGGCTGTCAGTCTATGGTGCGGGACTTAGCATTCTTTTATTTAAATGAGACCCTGCCATTAAGGTCGGCAGGGCCTCCACATGCTTGACCTGGCTGGGTTCATTGCCTGCTATCGCGCTTCCCCGCACCCTCCCTGCCTTCCCGGAAATATCGGGGGCATTGTTTCCACATATTAGTTTTGAATTTACCCCCCTTCAAGCACAGGCCGTGCCTTCTGGCTCTAATTTCTGGACAAGGTGAAATAGCTTGTGATGGTCTACATTATCTATCATAGAATCATAGAAATTTATGGCACAGAAGGAGGCTATTCTGCCCATCGTTTCTGTGCCCGCCGAAAAAAAGCTATCCGGTCTAATCCCACTTTCCTGCTCTTGGTCCGTAGCCTTGTAGGTCACAACACTTCAAGTGCATATTACTTTTCAATGCAATGAGGGTTTCTGCCTCTACCATCCTTTCAGGCAATGAGATCCAGACCCCCACCAACCTCTGGGTGAAAAAATTTCTCCTCAGCTCCCCTCTAATCCTTCTACCAATTACTTTAAATTTATGCCCTCTGGTTATTGACCTTTCTGCTAAGGGAAATAGATCGTTCCAATCCACTCTATCAAGGCCCCTCATAATTTTATACACCTCAACTGAATCTCCCCTCAGCCTCCTCTGTTCCAAAGAAAACAACCCCAGCCTAAGTTATGAGGAGAGATTACACAAATTAGTCAAGCAACAGCCTGACATAGCCATACTCACAGAATCATATCTTTCAGCCAACGTCCCAGACTCTTCCATCACCATCCCTGGGTATGTCCTGTCCCACCGGCAGGACAGACCCACCAAAGGTGGCGGTACAGTGATATACAGTCAGGAGGGAGTAGCCCTGGGAGCCCTCAACATTGACACTGGACCCCATGAAATCTCATGGCATCAGGTCAAACATGGGCAAGGAAACCTCCTGCTGATTACCACCTACCGTCCTCCCTCAGCTGATGAATCAGTCCTCCTCCATGTTGAGCACCACTTGGAGGAAGCACTGAGGGTAGCAAGGGCACAAAATGTACTCTGGGTGGGGGACTTCAATGTCCATCACCAAGAGTGGTTCGGTAGCACCACTACTGACCGAGCTGGCCGAGTCCTGAAGGACATAACTGCTAGACTGGGCCTGCGGCAGGTGGTGAGCGAACCAACACGAGGGAAAAACTTACTTGACCTCGTCCTCACCAATCTACCTGTCGCAAATGCATCTGTCCATGACAGTATTGGTAGGAGTGACCACCGCACAGTCCTCGTGGAGATGAAGTCCCGTCTTCGCACTGAGGACACCATCCAACGTGTTGTGTGGCACTACCACCGTGCTAAATGGGATAGATTCAGAACAGATCTAGCAGCTCAAAACTGGGCATCCATGAGGCGCTGTGGGCCATCAGCAGCAGCAGAATTGTATTCCACCACAATCTGTAACCTCATGGCCCGGCATATTCCTCACTCTACCATTACCAACAAGCCAGGGGATCAACCCTGGTTTAATGAGGAGTGTAGAAGAGCATACCAGAAGCAGCACCAGGCGTACCTAAAAATGAGGTGCCAACCTGGTGAAGCTACAACTCAGGACTACATGCATGCTAAACAGCGGAAGCAACATGCTATAGACAGAGCTAAGCAATTCCACAACCAATGGATCAGATCAAAGCTCTGCAGTCCTGCCACATCCAGTCGTGAATGGTGGTGGACAATTAAGCAACTAACGGGAGGAGGAGGCTCTGCAAACATCCCCATCCTCAATGATGGCGGAGTCCAGCACGTGAGTGCAAAAGACAAGACTGAAGCATTTGCAAGCATCTTCAGCCAGAAGTGCCGAGTGGATGATCCATCTCGGCCTCCTCCCGATATCCCCACCATCACAGAAGCCAGTCTTCGGCCAATTCGATTCACTCCACGTGATATCAAGAAACGGCTGAGTGCACTGGATACAGCAAAAGCTATGGGCCCCGACAACATCCCGGATGTAGTGCTGAAGACTTGTGCTCCAGAACTAGCTGCGCCTCTGGACAAGCTGTTCCAGTACAGCTACAACACTGGCATCTACCCGACAATGTGGAAAATTGCCCAGGTATGTCCTGTCCACAAAAAGCTGGACAAATCCAATCCGGCCAATTACCGCCCCATCAGTCTACTCTCAATCATCAGCAAAGTGATGGTAGGTGTCATCGACAGTGCTATCAAGCGACACTTACTCACCAATAACCTGCTCACCGATGCTCAGTTTAGGTTCCGCCAGGACCACTTGGCTCCAGACCTCATTACAGCGTTGGTCCAAACATGGACAAAAGAGCTGAATTCCAGAGGTGAGGTGAGAGTGACTGCCCTTGACATCAAGGCAGCATTTGACCGAGTGTAGCACCAAGGAGCCCTAGTAAAATTGAAGTCAATGGGAATCAGGGGGAAAACTCTCCAGTGGCTGGAGTCATACCGAGCACAAAGGAAGATGGTAGTGGTTGTTGAAGGCCAATCATCTCAGCCCCAGGACATTGCTGCAGGAGTTCCTCAGGGCAGTGTCCTAGACCCAACCATCTTCAGCTGCTTCATCAATGACCTTCCCTCCATCATAAGGTCAGAAATGGGGATGTTCGCTGATGACTGCACAGTGTTCAGTTCCATTCGCAACCCCTCAAATAATGAAGCAGTCCGAGCCCGCATGCAGCAAGACCTGGACAACATCCAGGCTTGGGCTCATAAGTGGCAAGTAACATTCGCACCAGATAAGTGCCAGGCAATGACCATCTCCAACAAGAGAGAGTCTAACCACCTCCCCCTGACATTCAACGGCATTACCATCACCGAATCCCCAACCATCAACATCCTGGGGGTCACCATTGACCAGAAACTTAACTGGACCAGCCATATAAAAACTGTGGCTACGAGAGCAGGTCAGAGGCTGGGTATTCTGCAGTGAGTGACTCACCTCCTGACTCCCCAAAGCCTTTCCACCATCTACAAGGCACAAGTCAGGAGTGTGATGGAATACTCTCCACTTGCTTGGATGAGTGCAGCTCCAACAACACTCAAGAAGCTCGACACCATCCAAGATAAAGCAGCCCGCTTGATTGGCACCCCATCCACCACACTAAACATTCACTCCCTTCACCAACGGCGCACTGTGGCTGCAGTGTGTACCATCCACAGGATGCACTGCAGCAACTCGCCAAGGCTTCTTCGACAGCACCTCCCAAAACCGCGACCTCTACCACCTAGAAGGACAAGAGCAGCAGGCACATGGGAACAACACTACCTGCACGTTCCCCTCCAAGTCACACACCATCCCGACTTGGAAATATATCGCCGTTCCTTCATTGTCGCTGGGTCAAAATCCTGGAACTCCCTTCCTAACAGCACTGTGGGAGAACCGTCACCACACGGACTGCAGCGGTTCAAGAAGGCGGCTCACCACCACCTTCTCGAGGGCAATTAGGGATGGGCAATAAATGCTGGCCTCGCCAGCGACGCCCACATCCCGTGAACGAATAAAAAAAAAATTGGGGTTGTATTCTCTGGAGTTTAGAAGATTCAGGGGTGATCTGATCGAAGTTTATAAGATATCAAGGGGAACAGATAGGGTGGATAGAGAGAAACTATTTCCTCTGGTTGGGGATTTTAGGAGTAGGGGGCACAGTCTAAAAATTAGAGCCAGACCTTTCAGGAGCGAGATTAGAAATCATTTCTACACACAAAGGGTTGTCGAAGTTTGGAACTCTCTTCCGCAAACGGCAATTGATAATAGCTCAATTGCTAAATTTAAATCTGAGATAGATAGCTTTTTGGCAACCAAAGGTATTAAGGGATATGGGCCAAAGGCAGGTATATGGAGTTAGATCACAGATCAGCCATGATCTTATCAAATGGCGGAGCAGGCATGAGGGGCTGAATGGCCTACTCCTGTTCCCATGTTCCTATGTTCCTATCCAATCTTTCCTCATAGCTAAAATTCTTCAGTCCTGGCAACATCCTCATAAATCTCCTCTGTACCCTCTCTAGTGCAATCACATCTTTCCTGTAATGTGGTGATCAGAACTGTACGCAGTACTCTAGCTGTGGCATAAGAACATGAGGAAAAGTAACAAGAGTAGACCACATGGCCCCTTGAGCCTGCTCCACCATTCAATCAGATCATGGCTGATCTTCAACCTCAACTCCACTTTCTTGCCCAACCCCCATATCCCTTGATTCTCCGAGAGTCCAGAAATCTGAATCTCAGCCTTGAATATATTCAATGACTCAGCAGCCACAGCCCACTGGAGTAGAGAATTCTCAAGATTCACAACCCTCTGAGTGAAGAAATTCCTCCTCTCAATCTTAAATGGCTGACCCCTTATCCGGCAACGATGCCCCCTAGTTCTAACTCGTGTTTTATACAGTTCGAGCACAACCTCCCTGCTCTTATATTCTATGCCTTGGCTAATAAAGGAAAGTATCCCGTATGCCTTCTTAATCACCTTCCCTACCTGTCCTGCTACCTTCAGGGATCTGTGGACATGCACTCCAAGGTCGCTTTGTTCCTCTACACTTTTCAGTATCCTACCATTTATTGTGTATTCCCTTGCCTTGTTTGCCCTCCCCAAATGCATTACCTCACACTTTTCCAGATCGAATTCCATTTGCCACTTTTCTGCCCACCTGACCAGTCTATTGATATCTTCCTGCAGTCTACAGTTTTCCTCCTCACTATCAACCACAGGGCCAATTTTTGTATCATCTTCAAACTTCTCAATCATGCCCCCTACATTTAAGTCTAAATCATTGATATGGACCACAAAAAGCAAGGGACATATTACTGAGTCCTGTGGAACCCCACTGGAAACACCCTTTAGTCCTTTAGAACCCGAAACACAGCAACGGTATCACCTCTTAACCGTCTCTTTTCCAGTGAGAACATGCCCAATTTACATAATAGCTCTTCATAATCTAATCCCTCCATCCTCTCAATCATACTGTATCCTTGGGCTCGATTTTACCGTCTGGTTTCCTGTGCGTTTCCAGCGGGGGTGCCCCGAAAATCCCGATATCCAGGCACGTGACCGGATCGCGCCACGATCCCGCCCACCTCCGGGTTCCCCGATGACGTGCGGGGGTGCGTGCGTAGCCCCCGCTAGTGGGAATCCCGCAGGCAATTAAAGCCAGCGGGATGCCACTTGACAGTATTTATTTCGCTTGTTCAGGTCATTAACTGACCTGATTAAGGGACTGTGTGTGATTTTGGAGAAACATGGGACTGTTTCACACACTGGGGGAAACAGTCCTAGTTCAACTGGACGTGTTGCAGCGGTCAGCCTGTGGCAGCTGCAAAGGTCCATTTGACAGGTCGGGGGTGGGGGTGGGGGGAGACCCTCATCCATTGCAGGAGGCCGCTCTGTCACTTGGGACAAAGTGTGGCCTCCACCACCCCCCTCCTGACGGTCAAAGTCACCAACCTGCACACTCACCCCGGGGTCTGGAGACATGTGCCTACCTTGCGGACCCCCTCAGATGTACATATTGCGGATGGGGGCCGTCGTAGCTGCAGTCATGACCCCCTCGGAGGGCGAACAGAATCACCAGCCTCGCCATCCACGCCGTCCACCTCTGACACATGGAGCTCCTCAACACAGTGCTGTGACACATCCACCTGTACAGCAGGAGGGAGGGCTACCGCAGAGAGAGACGCGTCGCAGAGGGCACTACCCTCGCCACAGGGTCCACAGACCGAGGCTCAGCTCCCCGGACCTCTCCGAGCAGCAGTGCACACGGAGGCGCAGATTCACTTGACATGTAGTCGTGGACATCTGCAGCCTCTTTCATGCCGAGCTGCTCCTGGCTGGCCCCAGCACCATCTGCTTACCTGTCGCTGCCAAAGTCACCACTGCCCTCCACAACTTCTCCTCCGCATCCTTCCAGGGTGCAGCCGGGTACACCGCCGATGTCTCTCAGTCGTCTGCGCGGAAGAGCCCTGCAAATACACCTGCACCTACTCTGCAGTGACACAATGGGTGGCATCAGTGGTGGGTCCTCATAGTGATCCTCAGGAGAGGGCATTATTGGACACAACAGACAGGATTCGCGGAGACATGGCAGTGGTGGTGCCAATATAATGTGTGATGTGAGTTGTTCTGAAATTCAATATAGGTAACACCCATGACAAACCCTCAAACACCCTTGTGCATCCCCTTCATGCTCACGACACGTTTGCCTTACGCTGCCTACTGCACATATGTGATGCATGCCCTGTGGCTGCAGCACAGGTGGTGGCAGGTTGAGTGAGGCTGGCCGTGAGGGAGATGCACGAGAGGGTGCGTATGGGATAGAGCCATGAGATTATATGAGGATTGGGTTGAATGGTAGTGGCGGGATGAGTACTGGCGAGGTGAGTAGGTGCAGGTAAGATGAGGATGGGGTTTGAGTGGGTATGAGGGGTGATGTGACAGAGTGGTGTTGGCGGTGCCGAAGGAGATGTGGGGTGGGGGCAGTGTTGTGGCAGACGGAGTGTAGGGGAAAGACTACGTGTTCTCACTGTGGCTGACCTACTGCGGTCATTGGAGCGCCTCCTGCACTGTATGCAGGTGGGCGATATGTTGGTGGTGCAGGTGACCTCCTCTGCCACCTCGAGCCAGGCCTTCTTGGTGGCAGAGGCAGGCCGCTTCCTCCCGCCCGCCGGGTGGAAGATCTCTGTCCTCCCCCTCCTCCTCACCCCATCTGGTGATGCCTGATCTGTCAGTGGAGGACTGCCCCTTTAACTAGAGAGCCTCCAGCTGACAGATCGTACTGCGCATGCGCAGCCCGCCCGACGTGCAGACCAGCAGCGCGGAGCCCGGAGGAGCAGGTAAGTGGCTCCAATTAGTGGTTTGCCTGCTACGATCGCGCGGGCAACCCACTAATTTCACCGAGCGTGTTGACCACGCTCCCGAAACCCAACCCGCTGGAAACCCGCAGGCCTGGTAAAATCAGGCCCCTTGACTCAGTGGTAGCACTCTTGCCTCTTAGTGTTTAAATCCCACTACAGAGACTTGAACACATAATCCAGGCTGACACTTCAGTGCAGTACTGAAAGAGTTGCCATCTTTCGTATGAGACATTAAGAGGTCAATTTTCGGATGGCCGAGCGGGTGTGTTCGTGGCAGGGGGGGCTCCTAAAATTGGGGATTCCCTGAGCAGGTCCGGAGCCCGGCTCCAACCTGCCCACTTCCGAGTTCCCCAATGACGCGAATCGGTGCGCGCGCAGCCCCCGCATGCGGGACTCCCACCGGCAATGAAAGCCGGCGGGCTCCCACTTAAGATCATTATCTGGGTACTTGAGGTCATTGACAGACCTCATTCGTTGGAGATTTTAGGAGGATTCGGATTTTGGACGACCCAGAGCGTGTTTCCCATGCTGGGGGAAACACTCCCTGTTTAAACAGATGTGTTGCAGCCAGCAGCCAGTGGCAGCTGCAAAGTTCCATTTAACAGGTGCGGGGTAAACCCTCATTCATTGCAGTAGGGCATTCTGTCACCTCAGACAAAGTTTTGCCTGCCACACTGTTGTCTCCATACTCCAAATTATTAAATCATACCCTAAACTCTGCTGTCCAAACACATTTACCTACTTTGTGGACCCCCTCACTCTCACACCGTCAGGATGTTGGGGGGGTCCATTGGTGCATTCATCAATCCATTGGAGGACGAGCAACGTCACCAGCCTCACCAGGCATGCCTTCCACCTCCGCCACGTGGAGCTACACAACACAGTGTTGTGCAACAGGCACCTGCACAAAGTAGTCGTGCAACTACACATACACCCACTGTAGGGTCACCCAATGGGTGGCATCAAGGGTGTTCATGAAGAACCTCATGAAAGGGCATTATTGCACAAGCCAGTCAAGAATGGCCAAGATGTGGCTGTAGTGGTGACAATATAATATGTAATATGAGTTGATCAGAAATTAAATATAAGTAAAAACCATGACAAACCCTCAAACACCCTTGTGCATCCCCTTCATGCTCACGACACGTTTGCCTTACGCTTCCTGCTACACATACATGATGCATGCCCTGTGGCTGCAGCACAGGTAGTGGCAGGTTGGGTGAGGCTGACCATGAAAGAGATGCATGAGAGGGTGAGTATGAGACAGAGCCATGAGATTGTATGAGGATTCGGTTGAGTGGTAGTGGCGGGATGAGTACTGGCGAGGTGAGTAAGTGCAGGTAAGATGAAGATGAGCTTTGAGTGGGTGTGAGGGGTGATGTAATAGAGTGGTGTTGGCAGTGCTGAAGGAGATGTGGGGTGGGGGCAGTGATATGGCAGACGGAGTGGAGGGGAATGAGTAAGTGTACTCACTTCGGCTGACCTACTTAGGTCATTGAAGCACCTCCTGCACTCTATGCATGTGCGTGATATGTTGGTGGTGCTGATGATCTCCTCTGCCACCTCGAGCCAGGCCTTCGTGGTGGCAGAGGTAGGCCACTTCCTCCCGTCCGTCAGGGAGAAGATCTCTGTCCTCCCCCTCCTCACCCCATCCAGTAGGACCTGGAGTGAGGCATCATTAAACCTGGGAGCAGCCTTCCCCCTGGGCTGCTCCATACTGTAATTTTGGCTCCTTTCTGCAGCATTAGTCAGTGGGGGACTGCCCCTTTAAATAGGGCTCCTCCAGCCGACAGCCTATAATGCAGGTGTGCAGTCCGCCCGCTGCACAGCTTTCCAGCGCAAAACCCGGCAGCAAATGTAAGTACCTTCAATCAAGCTGCAATTGCCTGCGGAGCACCCTGATTTTACTGGGCGGGTTACCCACCCGCCCAGTGAACCCCCCGCTGGCAACCCGCCTGCCTCCCAATATCGGGCCCTAAACCTGCCCCTCAGGTGAATGTAAAAGATCCCATGGTACTATTTTGAAGAAAGGCAGGGGGGTTCTCCTCAGTATCCTGGCCAATATTTATCCCTCAACCAACATCACTGAAACAGATTATCTGGTCATGATCACATTACTATTTGTGGAACCTTGTGCGCAAATTGACTGCCGCGTTTCATACATTACAACACTGCCTACACTTCAAAAATTGGCTGTAAAGAGCTTTGAGACATCCTGTGGTCATGAAAGGCGCTATATAAATGCAAGTCTTTCTTTCTTTATTTCTTTTGTACTGTGGCAACCAGAACTGTACACAGTATTCTAAGTGCAGTAGCACCAACGATTTATAAAGTGGCAGGATTACCTCACTATTTCGGCTCAATATTGGCCTTTCAATACACCCCACCGAGTAATGTTGTGATAGCTTCAATTTGTCAATCAGGATCCCCAGATCTTCTTCATTTTCCATGCACATTACTTTCTCTCCATTGAAGTGATAGTCCCTTCCTGGATGTTTTGCCCCATGTGAAGCACTTTGCATTTCTCTGCATTGAATTTGATCTGCCCAATTCCCAGGACCCAACCCCACCATTCTGCAGCTTATCCTATTCAGCTTTGAAGTCTACCACCTTCATTAGCTTTGTATCCTTGCTGACCTATTGCTGAAACAAGACTATATACGCACAGAGTAATTTTTAACATTTTCTTATTTCTATTATTATGAAAATGAAAGCTTCATTTCCCTTTTTGAAAGGAGAGTAAAAATCTTATTTGAATTTCGAGTTATAACGAGAATTTAGCATAATGACTGAAGTGTAAATTGTGAAGTATAGAACAGCAGGGGGAAACATTTAAAACAGTGATCAATAGAGTCCAGGAGAAATATATCCCACTAAAAAGCAAGAACAAACTAGCCAGTATGACTCACCATGGTTGAATAAAGAAATAAGGACAAAATTGAAACTAAAGAAAATGGCATACACTAAGTACATAGAAAACAAAGGGGAGGATGATCAAAGGGAAAACAAGGAGTTTAGGAAAGAAGTCAAAAAAACAATTAGGAAGACAAAGAGAAACTACAAAATTAAATTATCAAGGAATATAAAAAGAAATAGTAAAGTATTCTACAAACACATAAATAACAAAAGAAAAATCAGGATAGAGATAGGGTCACTTAGGGCCACATGATAAACTTACAGATAACAACAGCGAAATGGCAGAAATATTATATGATTACTTTGCCTCAGTATTTACCAGAGAGACTAACGTGGTGGGCATGACATTAGAAAAAGAGATCAAAAAATATATAAAGACATTTAAGATAGAAGGGGGGAGATAATTGATAAACTGGTCAAATTTAGAGAGGATAAAACCCCTGGTCGGGATGGATTTCATCCACTCATATTAAAAGAAGTTAGGGAAGAGATAGCAGATGCACTATTACGTATTTATAAAAATTCATTAGAAAAGGGAATAGTGCCAGAGGACTGGCAGGCAGCTAATGTGATTGCTATATTTAAAAAGGGAGATAGAACAAGTCCAGGGAACTAGTGACCAATTAGCTCAACGTCAGCGGCAGGAAAGACAATGGAATCCTTACTCAAAGATATAATATGTAATAGAAAAACATCTAGAAACCGAAAATATAATAAAGAATAGTGAGCACAGGACTGTGACAAAATACAGAAAGACACCAATAAACTTGCAAAATGGGCATGTAATGGGCAAATTAATTTAAATAAGTGTGAGGTGGTACATTTTGGTAGGAAGAATAAAGAGGCCACATACTCCTTGGAAAATAAGAGTCTAAATGGGTAGAGGAGCAGAGGGATCTGGGGGTACAGATACATAAATCACTAAAAATAGTGACACAGGTTAATAATAAAAAGCAAACAAAGCACTGGGGTTCATTTCTAGAGGGATAGACTTGAAAAGCAGGAAAGTTATGTTAAACTTATATAGAACCTTGGTTAGACCACACTTGGAGTACTGTGAACAGTTCTGGTCTCCATATTATAAAAAGGATAAAGAGGCACTGGAGAAAGTACAAAAAAAGATTTACTTGGATAATACCAGAACTGAGAGGTTATACTTATCAGGAAAGATTGAACAGGCTGGTGCTCTTTTCTCTAGAACCAGAACTAAGGGCCATAATTATAAGATAGTCACCAATAAATCCAATAGGCAATTCAGGAGAAACTTCTTTACCCAGAGTGTGGTTCGAATGTGGAACTCACTACCACAAGGAGTAGTTGAGGCCACTAGCATAGGTGCATTTAAGGGGAAAATGGATAAACACATGAGGGAGAAAGGAATAGAAGGATATGTTGATGGGGTTAGATGAAAAAGGGTGGGAGGAGTCTCATGTGGAGCATAAACACTGGCATAGACCAGTTGGGCCAAATGGGCTGTTTCTGTGCTTTACATTCTGTGTAATTCTATGTATTGCTAAAGCGCCATCAATTTGGAACTTAGGATATAAAGGTTTCAAAATGAACAGCACAATAATATTGGAATCTCAAAACATGTTGTTTCATTCCAGTGGCTTTTTTGTAGGAGACGGTGAGAAAGGTCAAGTGAACTCCCTGTGAACAGTGAGCCCTGCTGTGAACCCTGATTGAAATTTCACTGTTGGAGGGTAGTGAATCAGGATCCATATGCTGAATTCATACCTGGAATATTCATACAAGTCTGGATTTTAAAAACATTTATTTCTCTCCTGTTATTGAGCCATAATCTCATGCTTGCTATTTGACTCACCGCTTTTAACATATGTTTTGCCAAAGCCAAGACTGTTAATGTCTTGGTCCCAACTAAAGGAACTTTTAAAGATGAATGTCAGTCACAACTGGAGAGAGGTAAGAGGCAGCTTGCACAGCCTAAGGAGGACTAGTAAAGCACTCCCTATGCTTGTAATTATTCTCATGAAAGATGAAACAAAATTAATATAAATTTAAATGCTTTTTAAAAATTCTGCATGAGAGAGATAAGCAGAATGTTCAGTAAGGGAATTATGGAAAATAGAATTATATTTGTGGTCCAAGATTTGGATTCAGACTAATGAGTTCTCGGGTCTTCATTATTCATCAAATAAACTTTGTATTCAACAGTTCCCCACTCAATATCCTCTATTTGACTGATTGTTGCTTAGCTGAATGCAAATCATTCCTCCTCCTCCTCTGTGCCGTTGTTAAGCACAACCTAAGGCTCAATAAGGCATACATGTAAGGGAATAATGAAAGGAATAAAAGCATCGAGTGATGAAATAAAGTCGTTTATTTTTCCCACATTTAAGTGTACTGCTTCGGGGATCATTTCCCACTGAAGCAGACCTCAGTCAGTACCACTGCAACCAGTCACTAGTTACTCTTCTTACTATGAGGGCAACCTCAGTAACTAGCTGAATAACCTGACTGGTGACTGGTTCACGTTTGATCCTACCATTCCTTGGCTCAGAATATTTGCAGCTCCCGTACATTCAATCACCCACTTATCGCTATTTTTAAGCTGTATAAATGAATTCCACTTTTGTCTGGTAAATATCTTTGCATATCCATATAACTGTCATAGATAGTACAGCAGTTATTTAAGAGAATCAAAGAATGTTGCATCACAGAAATAGGCCATTCAGCCCGTCAAGTCTGTATCTGTGCTTTCTCCACTAGACGCCTAATCTAATCCCACTCTCTCGTGCTCATTCCCCATACCCTTCACTATTTTTCAAGAAACTCTGATTCCCTTTGAAAATGATTTATGGACTCTGCTTTAACAATGGTTTGTGGCAGATAATTCCAAATTCTAACCACTCTCTGTGAAAAGAATTATTTTCTAACCTCCATTTTAATTTCTTTTTTATGATTATCTTAAATTTGTGTCCTCTTGTCACCAACTCATCGACCAGTGGAAACAATCTACCACTATTCATCCTATAATAACCCTTCACCATTTATCAGGTCACCCCTTCAAACTTCTCAGCTCTACTAAAAACAGCACTAATTTTGCAAATTGTTTTTCATAACTATAATTTCACACATCTATCTTCATAACTATAATTCCTCATCCCTAGCAACGTAAATTGTACGGTTGTGATACCATTTATTTCTGAAATGTCAATATCTTTTAGACATGAAGATAATTTATCTAAACGCTGGGTTTTGAAAACAATGTATTTTATAATGTGCTCAAAAATTGACCTTTTCCTTTTTCGCTCTTTTTTTTAATACATTTTCTGAACCACTTAAAAACTAAAGAGCAGCTAATCTGAGACCAGATTCTACGAGGTTTTGTCACCTTCTGATGCCTTTCATGTTGTCAGGGCCAGATCGTTAAAGGAGATGTGAGAACAATCATTAACTCCCTGAAGAGCAGCTGATGACTTTATTTTTCAGAAAATTACACAAGGATGACATTTGTGTCTGTTTAGCTAGTAGACTATCTCAGTGTGCTCACCCATGATTTAGACTCGTTCCAAACTACTGAATCCCAGCAAGTAGCCGAGTGGATTGTAGGTTGTAATACAATCTATAATATTATAACTCTGGTCCTGGTGCATGTGTGTAGCGCAGTATCTTTCAAATGCATCGCAACTCAATCTGTGGCAACTGAAAGATATACACCGGAACTTTCCTCGGGATTTCTCGTAACTATAGCGGAAACCTTGTTTACACAGTTTATCCAGTTTCCTCCAATCCTCCGCTGAAGCTACGGCGGCCAATCAGGAGACGCCCTGAGGAAATTCCCAGCAAGAAGTCCCTCAAAAGTAGCATGGGTGAAATATTGTGATTGGCTCAAACAACCTCTGTTAAGTTACCAATCAAATATTGAATTAAATAAATGTGAATGAATGAAAAGCAGTTCCAGGTACCAGGTAAGGTTACCATCATAAAACTGAACAATCAAATCACTCAGTCAAAAGCAAAATACTGCGGACGCTGGAAATCTGAAATAAAAACAGAAAATGCTGGAGAAGCTCAGCAAGTGAGACAACATCTGTGGAGAAAGAAACAGAGTTAACGTTTCAGGTCGAAGACTTGCTGAGCTTCTCCAGCATTTTCTGTTTTTAAATCAAATCACTCAATTGTTTTCAAAACTATCATTCATGAACCAGCAAATACCACAAATCCAACCAAATTGTTGAAAAAAATTTGCTTTTCAGGCAATATGCATCAAAAAATCTAATTTATAACATAATAAATAAATCACTAAACGTAGCTGTAAAACTATCCATTTTAAGCTTAGAAATCCCTGTAAAAATCTTCCTCGTGCCATTAGGCCGGAACTTGCTCCGACCGGCGTGGCAAGACTCTCCGCACATCCTGCGGATAAAAAGTCCGAATGTACTCACTGCGTAGGCCATGACGTCCATCTGCTTAATTTTGAAATCTTCTCCAGTGGTGCGCTCCAAGGTCAGCGCAGGCCATGTGTGCGTGCAAAGACTGTGGGAATGTCAGCCCCGCCCACAAGCAGGCAACACACATTCATTTAAAGTGACATTCCCTATGTTAGTCTAAGTAAAAATGTAACATAATAACATACCTTATTATAAAAAGGCAAGGAAATTATTTATAATGTACTGAAACATACAGAAATTAAAAGAGAAAAATATTTTTAAAACATTTTTTAATGATCAAAAAATATTAAAATGAGAATAATTAGACATTCCACATTTTTTAAATTTAATTTTTTGATGTTTTGCAGTCATAATAAGTTACCGCGCTTTGAAAAAGTAGTGTAGGGCTGGTATTTTCAAACGTACCTTCTCGTGGAGTAACTATCTTTGATCCAGTGCAGGAAGCGCTTCAATGACCTAACTATGTCAGCAAAAGTGAGTACACTTACTCATTCTCCTACATCACCGCCCCCACCCCCCAACTCATTCTTATTGATCTTATTGAAAGGCGGAGCAGGCTCGAGGGGCCGTATGGCCTACTCCCTCTCCTATTTCTTATGTTCTTACGTTCTTCTCAGGTACTGTCCCCCTCCCTTTTAAAACTGCCATCATCGCCCCCCCTCTTAAAAATCCCACTCTTGACACCTCTGTCCTTGCAATCTACCAATCCATCTCCAATCTCCCTTTCCTCTCCAAAGTCCTTGAACATGATGTCACCTTCCAAGTCCGTGTTCATCTTTCCCACAATTCCATGTTTGACCCTT
This sequence comes from Heptranchias perlo, assembly GCF_035084215.1. Lineage (NCBI taxonomy): Eukaryota > Metazoa > Chordata > Chondrichthyes > Hexanchiformes > Hexanchidae > Heptranchias > Heptranchias perlo. The sequence goes on along the minus strand of NC_090328.1, from coordinate 109,555,361 downwards.
TCCAATCAGGTTTCAGCCCCTGCCACAGGACTGAAACGGCCCTTCTCAAAGTCACAAATGACATCCTATATGACTGTGACCATGGCGAACTTTCCCTCCTCGTCCTTCTCGATCTGTCTGCAGCCTTTGATACGGTTGACCACACTACCCTCCTCCAACGGCTCTGCTCCGTTGTCCAGCTGGGTGGGATTACCCTCACCTAGTCCCATTCCTATCTATCCAGTCGTAACCAGAGAATCTCCTGCAATGGCTTCTCTTCCCACTCCTGCACTGTTACCTCTGGATCTATCCTTGGCCCCCTCCCCTTTCTATTTCTCATCTACATGCTGCCCCACGGCGACATCATCTGAAAACACAACATCAGATTCCACATGTACACCCATGACACCCAGCTCTACCTCACCATCACTACTCTCTCGACCCCTCCAATACCTCTGATTTGTCACACTGCTTGACCGACATCCAGTATTGGATGAGCAGAAATTTCCTCCAATTAAATATTGGGAAGACCGAAGTTATTGTTTTCAGTCTCTGCCTCAAGCTCCGTTCACTAACCACCAACTCCATCCCCCTCCCTGGCCACTATCTGAAGCTGAACCAGGCTGTTTGCAACCTCGGCATCCTATTTGACCCTGAGCTGAGCTTCCGGTCCCATAACCTCTCCATCACCAAAACCGCCTACTTCCACCTCTGTAATATTGCCCGTTTCTCCCCCTGCCTCAGCTTATCTGCTGCTGAAACCCTCATCCATGCTTTTGTTATCTCCAGACTTGACTCTTCCAATGATCTCCTGGCCGGCCTCCCACCCTGCACCCTCTGTAAACTTGAGCTCATCCAAAACATCAGCTGTCCGTATCCCAACTCGCACCAAATCCCGTTGCCCCATCACCCCTGTGCTCACTGACCTACATTGGGTCCTGGAAGAATACAAAAGGAGTTGGGGGTAATGGGGTCACAGGAGAGAGCGCCTGAGTCCGAGCCTGAGGGGATGGTTTATGACAATGTGCCCTGTGAGAAGTGCTCCAAACATTGAGCCCTTTGTTCAATCTCTTGGCTTAGTTCAGTTCTCTGCTGGCCGGTTTTGATGTGTGAAGTCCAAGCACTGATTGGCTCTGACTGAAGCTCCCAGTTCAGACACAACCTAAGTCCAAACCAGAGTCCATGGAGATAGGGAGAGAGATAGGGCTTGTTAAAAGTGGCATCAACTGGGGTGCCTGACCATACCTGGTGAGTGCAGGGGGATTCTGGCTGTAGTTACAGGGTGACTATCAGCAGGGTATAAGATTAATACTAGGAAGGATATTGGGGTGTTACACCTGTTTACTACCAGTTATATATAGACTATGAGTGAGTTATTGTATTACTGTTGGTTATGAAGGGAATCTGAATGTTACCAATATGACTATTAGTTATCGGTGCAATTTTAGTGAGTGACGATTAATTACTGGTGGAATCAAAATCTGGGCCCCGATATTAACGGGGAGGCGGGATGGTAGCGGGGTGTGGTGGGGGGGGGCGATCGGGGTGTGGGTAACCCACCCAATAAAATCTGTCCGTTTCCCACGCGATCGCGAGTCAATTGGAGCCACTAAACGTGACTTCCGGGTTTGCCGTCCGAAAGCTGCGCAGTGGGCGGACTGCGCACCCACATCACAGGCTGTCAGCTGGAGGAGCTCGATTTAAAGGGGCAGTCCTCCAATGGCTGCTCCTGGAGCAAACACCCACATAGCACAATGGAGCAGCACAGGGGCAAGGCTGCTCCTAGATTTAATGATGCCTCACTCCAGGTGCTACTGGATGCGGTGAGGAGGAGGAGGGATGTCTTCCACCCAGCAGACGGGAGAAAGTGGCCTGCCTCTGCCACAAAGAAAGCCTGGCTCGAGGTGGCAGAAGAGGTCACCAGCAGCAGCAACATCTCCCGCACCTGGATCCAGTGCAGGAAAGGCTTCAATGATCTAATTAGGTCAGCAAAAGTGAGCACACTTACTCATTCTCCGACACTCTGTCTCCCACATCACCACCCCCACCCCACAACTCATTCTGCACTGCCAACACTACTCTATCACATCACTCCTCACAGACGCGGAGCAGGAGGCGCTGGAACTGAGCTGTACCCTCGAGTGCCTGACCGTTGGGGACGCCGTGACTGGTGATAGAACTTTAACATTCAGCACACACAATATGAATTGATGTTAATATGCCTTGACATCCTCAACACCTCAGGATGCTCATCGCAACATGACACATCTGTGATCATGCTTAATATTGCCTTCTGTTCTCATACAGGGTCTCAGCGACCACTGTGACAGCAGAGGGCGATTCCTCTGAGGACCTGCCGGCCTCTAAGGGTGCAACGTCACATCTGAGCGAGCCATCCACCAGTTACCACACACGTGAGCATGAGCAGACACTGGTGGCAGGGGCAGCTGTGGAGAGTCTGCATCGATGGGAGCACTCTTCTCCAGGCTCTGCTCAGCTGGACACAGATGCTGAACCCTGGGGGCCATCCTTTAAAAGGAGAATGATCGAGGGGCAGCAGCACATTTGCGAGGTGCTGGAACAGGTGCCACGCACACTCTCCACAATAGCGCAGAGGATGGAGGAGTCCAAATCCTGCATGAGTGGAATGGTGGCACAGGTACAGGAGGGAATCTCTGAGATAGTGTCACAGGGACTTGAGGGCATCTCTGAGATACTGTCACAGGGACGTGAGGGCATCTCTGACATACTGTCGCGGGTAAGTGCGGGAATGTCTGCGATGAAGGAAAGGCTAGCCTCCATTGAGCTTCAAGCATGGCTCACGAATGAGTTCTGACAACGACCGTTCAGACTCAGGGTGAACAACATTCTGCCGCCTTAAACAGGCAGGCAGATACACTAACACTGGCCTTACAAGGCTCCACACATGTCCTCCAAACTGTCGTCCAGCAGGGTGGTAGGAGTGGTGTGGGCCTGGCCCAGGGGAGGGATGATGACGAAAGGGGACATGGAAGTGGGGACGCCACTCAAAGCGCTCCCACGTCTCACCCGTTGACCGCCTCTCAACCAGTACCCGCAATGCTGCCTCATCTCCAGGTGGCCGAGTCTGCCCCTGCACAGGTGCTGGTGGAGCAGTCTTTGGAGGGGCCCTCACGGGTACCGAAACCCAGAGGGTGTAGGCCCAAAGCATATAATCGGTCAGGGCATGAACAAGTGCAACCTGCCACTGCCTCTGCTGCAGCCACAGGGGAAGCACCACATAGAAGTAGTCGGAAGTGAAAGCAAAGGTTTGAAGGAACAAAGGGAATGCATAAGGGTATTTGACGGTTGATCATGCTTTTTATTTATATTTGCCTTTTGTTAAATTCACATTAAATATTATTATTGTCACCACTACTGCCACGTCTTGGCCATTCTTGACTGGCTTGTGTAACAAGGCTCTTTCATGAGGTTCACCATGAATGCCGACACTTGATGCCACCCATTGGGTCACTCTACAGTGGGTGAATGTGTAGTTGCAGGACTGTTTTGTGCAGGGGGTGGGGTGGGTAGTGGAGGGCTGGTTTAGGCGTTGTTCTATCCGGGTGGTGTGAGGACTGGACTCTTCACACTGCCTGATATTAGGAGAATCGTTCATATATCAGTGACTCCCTGGCCTCACGAGTAGCCAAGTGAGCCGCTGCTCTGCCCATGGGTTGCTCATCCTCCTCCTCCTCCGCCTTCTCCTCCTCAATGTGGGTTGCAGATGTGGATGGGGCCTCCTCATGCGGCACCCCTCTCTGTTGTGCTATGTGCACAACACACAACTATAGACCACTCTGTCTGGTGCATATTGAAGCGCTCCCCCAGAATGATCAAGGCACCTGATGCACATCTTGAGCAGCCCTATAGCATGCTCAAATTTAGAGCTGGTAGAGATGTGGCTGTCGTTATATCAATCCTGTTGCTCGGTGATTGTTTTTTTATTCGTTCATGGGATGTGGGCGTCGCTGGCAAGGCCAACATTTATTGCCCATCTCTAATTGCCCTTGAGAAGGTGGTGGTGAGCCGCATTCTTAAACTGCTGCAGTCCGTGTGATGAAGGTTCTCCCACAGTGCTGTTAGGTAAGGAGTTCCAGGATTTTGATCCAGGGACGATGAAGGAACGACGATATATTTCCAAGTCAGGATGGTGTGTGACTTGGAGGGGAACGTGCAGGTGGTATTGTTCCCATGTGCCCTTGTCCTTCTAGGTGGGAGAGGTCATGGGTTTGGGAGGTGCTGTCGAAGAAGCCTTGACGAGTTTCTGCAGCGCATCCTGTGGATGGTACACACTGCAGCCACTGTGCGTCGGTGGTGGAGGGAGTGAATGTTTAGGGTGGTGGATGGGGTACCAATCAAGCGGGCTGCTTTGTCTTGGATGGTGTCGAGCTTCTTGAGTGTTGTTGGAGCTGCACTCATCCAAGCAAGTGGAGAGTATTCCATCATACTCCTGACTTGTGCCTTGTAGATGGTGGAAAGGCTTTTGGGAGTCAGGAGGTGAGTCACTCGCCGCAGAATACCCAGCCTCTGACCTGCTCTTGTAGCCACAGTATTTATGTGGCTGGTCCAGTTAAGTTTCTGGTCAATGGTGACCTCCAGGATGTTGATGTGGGGGATTCGGTGATGGTAATGCCGTTGAATGTCAAGGGGAGGTGGGTAGACTCTCTCTTGTGGGAGATGGTCATTGCCTGGCACTTGTCTGGCATGAGTGTTACTTGCCACTTATAAGCCCAAGCCTGGATGTTGTCCAGGTCTTGCTGCATGTGGGCACGGACTGGTTCATTATCTGAGGAGTTGTGAATGGAACTGAACACTGTGCAGTCGTCAGCGAACATCCCCGTTTCTGACCTGAGGCGGGATTTTGGATTCCCGGAGGATGAAGGAATCGTGGCAGCTGCCAGGGTACCTGGCGCACACGTGAAGGAATCTCTTGTAGTGGTCACAGATGAGCTGAGAGTTCATGGAGTGATACCCCTTCCTATTGATGTACAGTCCTGGCTCGTGTGGAGGTGCTCGTATTGCTATATGGGTGCAATCAATAACACCCTGCACCCGTGGGAAGCCAGCCACAGCATGGAATCCCATTGCCCTCTCCGTCTGGCTGGGGTCGTCCATGGGGAAGTTGACATAGTGCGAGGCCCTGCGAAACAAGCCGTTGGTGACCTGCCTTATGCACTTGTGTTCAGACAACTTAGAGACCCCAGCGATGTCCCTGGTGGCACCCTGGAATGTTCCGGAGGCGAAGAAGTTGAAGGCAGTGGTGACTTTGACAGTGACAGGTAAGGAGACGCTGCTTGGCCCAACTGTGAGCAGCTCGGCATGGAGGAGGCTGCAGATGTCTGCGACCACCTGGCGACTGACTCTGAGCCTCCGTATGCACTGCTTCTCAGAGAGGTCCAGGAAGCTGAGCCTCAGTCTGCAGTGAGGGTAGTGCTTCCTGCAACGTTGCTCTCTCTGTTCTTGCCCTCCGTGCTCTTGTGTAGGTGCCTGTGGTGCAGCACTGTGTTGTGGAGCTCCATGTGGCGGAGGTGGACGCTGTGCCTGGCGAGGCTGGCGATGTTGCTCATCCTCAGATGTAGTGATGAATGCAGCCCTGGCGCCCCATCCTGATGGTGTGGGATTGTGGGGGTCTGCAAAGTAGTTAAATATGTTTGAACAGCGGAGTTTTGGGTGGAAAGTAAGACTTTTGAGTGAAAACACAAAGGTCTTGCAGCCAAAACTTTGTCTGAAGTGACAGAGTGCTCTGCTGTAATAAAGGAGGTTTTCTCCCCACCTGTCAAATTAGCATTTGCATCTCCCATTGGCTGCTGGCTGAAACACGTTTGTTGCAACAGGGAGTGTTTCCCACAGCACGGGAAACACACCCGCTCCTTCACCCAAAAATCAAGCCCCTGGTTTCCCCCCCCTCCCCGCAAATCACTTTCCCACCTTCGGTTTCCCCTCTACCCCGCCCTCAGTTTCCCCTCGTCCTCACCCTTAGTTTCCCTTCTTCGCCTGCTCATGTTTGGTCTCCTGATTCTTGGAATTTCTCGCGCAACATCTGCTGGCATGAAACCATGAGCAAATATACTCAACTACAGGGGTCCCAACCTTTATACGGTCACATGATCAGAACGTCAAGTGATCAAACCTCCAGGAATGCCTCCAACCAGAGTTGGTAAGCCTAAAACAGATAGAGCATAGCAACAATAATATATGATAAATAGAGCTAAGATTGCATCTAATAATAATATAAAAAGACAGCATACTGCAAAAAATGTTCCTTTCCCAGCCTCGACTTCATGCTCCTTCCACCTGAGACCCTGATCTCCAGCTATCTTGAGCGAGTGCAACAAGATTACACATGCTTGAACCCCTCACTTACTGAGAGAAACATGCTCATTTCTGTGACTGTCAGAGGTTTGGATCCGAGAGTCGAGCTCTGTCTCTCCTTTGTGAGATGAAAGCAAGAGAAGAGCATTTGAAATGTGCGGAATAAAAAGAAACAGACAACGAATAAGAAAGAAGTGTACACAATACCAGATATGCAGGAAGAGAGAATGGAAAACATACAGAAAAAAAAGAGAGTTACAGAATAAAAGAGATATACAGAAGCAAAAACACAAAGATTAGAGGCCTACAAAAAGGGAGATATTAAAAAGAGTCAGAAGCAATCTCAACATTTTGGAGATGACAGCAAAGGGTAAGTTTGTGAGCTTGTGCTGGTGGTGGGAAGCTCGCCATACTGGTAGAGCATAGAAATATAGAAACATAGAAAATAGGAGCAGGAGTAGGCCATTCGGCCCTTCGAGCCTGCTCCACCATTCAAAATGATCACGGCTGATCCTCTATCTCAGCACCATATTCCTGCTGTCTCCCCATACCCCCTGATGCCTTCTAGAAATCTATCTAGCTCCTTCTTAAATATATTGAGTGACTTGGCCTACCCCATATCCTGAGACTGTGACCCCTCGTTCTGGACCCCCCAGCCAGGGGAAACATCCTTCCTGCATCCAGTCTGTCTAGCCCTGTCAGAATTTTATACGTTTCAATGAGATCCCCTCTCATTCTACTAAACTCGAGCGAATACAGGCCGAGTCGACCCAATCTCTACTCATACAACAGTCCTGCATATCCTTTCTTAGGTAAGGAGACCAAAACTGCACACAATACTCCAGGTGTGGTCTCACCAAGGCCCTGTATAACTGCAGTAAGACATCCTTGCTCCTGTACTCAAATCCTCTTGCAATGAAGGCCAACATACCATTTGCCTTCCTAACTGCTTGCTGCACTTGCATGTTTGCTTTCAGTGACTGATGTACAAGGACACCCAGGTCCCTTTGTACATCAACATTTCCCAATCTATCACCATTTAAATAATACTCTGCCTTTCTGTTTTTCCTTCCAAAGTGGATAACTTCACATTTATCCACATTATACTGCATCTGCCATGTATTTGCCCACTCACTCAACTTGTCTAAATCGCCTTGAAGCCTCTTTGCATCCTCCCCACAACTCATGATCCCACTTAGTTTTGTGTCATCAGCAAATTTGGAAATATTACATTTGGTTCCCTCATCCAAATTATTGATATATATTGTGAATAGCTGGGGCCCAAGCACTGATCCCTGCGGTACCCCACGAGTCTCTGCCTGCCACCCTGAAAAAGATCCATTTATTCCTACTCTCTGTTTCCTGTCTGTTAACCAATGTTCAATCCATGCCAGTAAATTACCCCCAATCCCATGTGCTTTAATTTTGTACACAAACCCGTCATGTGGGACTTTATCAAAGGTCTTCTGAAAATCCAAATAAACCACATCCACTAGTTCCCCCTTATCTATTCTACCATTTACATCCTCAAAAAACTCCAGTAGGTTTGTCAAACATGATTTCCCTTTCATAAATCCATGTTGACTTTGTCTAATCCTGTTGATATTTTCTAAGTGTCCTGTTATCACATCCTTTATAATAGACTCCAGCATTTCCCCTACTACTGATGTTAGGCTAACCAGTCTGTAGTTCCCTGTTTTCTCTCTCCCTCCTTTTTTAAATAGTGGGGTTACATTTGCCACCCTCCAATCTGCAGGAACTGTTCCATAATTTATAGAATTTTGGAAGATGACAACTAATGCATCCACTATTTCCATGGATACCTCTTTTAGTACTCTGGGATGCAGATTATCAGACCCTGGGGATTGATTGGCTTTCAGTCCCATTAATTTCTCCAGCACTATTTTTTTACTAATACTAATTTCCTTTAATTCCTCCTTCTCACTAGACCCTTGGTTCCCTAACATTTCTGGGAAGTTATTTGTGTCCTCTTTCGTGAAGACAGACCTATGCATTTTTTAAATTGCTCTGCCATTTCCTTGTTTTCCATTATAAATTCTCCGGTTTCTGACTGTAAGGGACCTACATTTGTTTTCACTGATCTTTTTACATACTTGTAGAATCTTTTACAATCCACTTTTATGATCCTTGCAAGTTTACTCTCATACTCTATTTTTCCCCTCTTAATCAATCTCTTGAACCTTTTTTGCTGAATTCTAAACTGCAACCAATCCTCAGGCTTGCTACTTTTTCTGGCAACTTTATATGACTCCTCTTTGGATCTAATACTATCCTTCATTTCTTTTGTTAACCATGGTTGGGCCACTTTTCCTTTTGTGTTTTTGCACCTGAAAGGAATGTATAATTGTTGCAATTCATGCATTTGTTCTTTAAATGTTAGCCACTGCCTATCCACTGTTATGCCTTTTAATGAATCTCCCCAATCTATCATAGCCAACTCACTCCTCATACCTTCGTAGTTTCCTTTGTTTAGATTTAGGACATTTGTTTTGGATTGGGGCATAATCAGAAAATTCCGGGTGGCCTGTTCATGAACTGTCCAGGAACTTGGGAATAAAAATCCTTTAAGAGGCATCGATAGAGAGACAGGAAGAGATAGGCTGATTGAAAAAGTGCAAGACAAGCAAGAACAGAAAGAGGGAGAAGGAAAGAATTAAGATAGTGGGAGATAAGTGGAGAGACAACCCATCCTCCAGATTAAATGAGCAACACCACAGGCGATTCACTATTAGTTTTCTTTTGAATGTATTTTAAGTATCATCTATCCTTGAAATGTATTTTTGTTCCCAAATTTGTTGGGTGAAAATGCTGTATCATAGATTTTATTTTTGAGCACACCCGGGCTGATTCTATGATCTCCTGCAATGTGTCAATTCTCATGGGGCCTGGGAGTATGTGGGTGGTGGGGGGCGATTATTGTCGAATCAACCTGACTGTCTGCTGTCTGTTCATCTCAGAATATATTACAAAAAAAACATGACTCTAACCTTTCTCTTTTGTGTGTGTACTATTTGAATTACTTTTGGTTACAAATATCATTTATGAGTAATTCTTAATTATTCTGCTGTTTTATAAAATAATGGAGATAAATATCATTCCATGCTGCAGAGGTCTCACAGTTTGAGAATAATAGATCCTCAAGAGTGCTGACAAATCTGTAATCGAGTAGAAATCTTTGGATGGTTCATTTGCAGAATAATGGTCACCTGAGAGTGATTACATAATTGTAATCTAATCAAGAGGTTCTCATGGTTTATATACATAATAATGGATGCCCAGGGGAGATAACAAGGCTGTAATTAGTTCATGGGGTGGAAAGGACATGTTTTTTAGATTACTACCTTGAATTCACTGGCTGGTTTAAAGTGCTGATGTTCTGCTCTCTCAATCTGCCTAAGAGCGAAGGAAGTTTCCAGCTGGTTACCATAACAGCTGCTCATTCAGTTGGCATGTTCTCTGCTTGCCGGCAATTTACTCCAAACTCTAATATTAAACGGTGCTAGTGAGCTTAGCTCTTGACAACTGTATAACTAGCTGTTACGTTAACTTTCTGGAAACTTCACTTCCCTATCTCCCTCATATACCCTCGCACCCTTGTACACTGTGGAGTAAAAATTTCATGGGGATTCTCTCAATCTCACATTGTAACTTGAGCTGAAACCTCAGAGAAACAACAGAAATGGCCATTTATGACATTTCTCCAGGGTTTCCACCAAAGTTACAGTAGGAGATTGGGAGAATCCTCATGGAAATTTACCTCTGTATTTTTCCCTCACTCAGGTACAGCATCACTTATGCTCACACATTACATTCTCTGTTCAGTTGTGATTTGCTATTGTTTCATGAATATGAAGTATAACAGAAATTTGTACACATGCAAGTGTGATGCCTGAAGTGTAATGCGCAAAGTGTAGCCTAGTTATACTGTTTTATGTACACTAGTGGACTTGCTGTTGCATTGGTCACAATAAACCAGAGATTATGCAGCTTTGTAACAACAGGGGTTTTATACCATGTCAGGTACAGTGTATAAGAACATAAGAACATAAGAAATTGGAGCAGGAGTAGGCCAATCGGCCCCTCGAGCCTGCTCCGCCATTCAATAAGATCATGGCTGATCTGATCCCAACCACAAATCTAAAGAACACAAGAAGTCGGAGCAGGACCCGGCCACATAGCCCCTGGGCCCTCTCCGCCACCCACAGGGCATTGACCGATCCGAACTCAGCTTCATGTCCAATTTCCTGCCCGCTCCCCATAACCCCTAATTCCCTTTACTTCTAGGAAACTGTCTATTTCTGTTTTAAATTTATCTAATGATGTAGCTTCCACAGCTTCCTGGGTGAGTGAATAACTTAAAATCTCTTTTTATTAAATAGATTTTCACCAGTGTTTTGGGTAGCAAATTCCGTGACCCTATCCATTATTCCGTGAAAACCATAAACGGTGAAGCCCAGAATAGATTGCAAGTTTGTACACAAGATTGCATCATGTTGGAGGTAGGTACCTGCTATTTAATAGCATTGGTCAAAGATGGTCATGGCGTTTGATAGAACTGGGTTGGAGGTATAATAAATTAATTGCTATTGTCACCGTATGTGGGTAGATAGAGGTAGAACTAGCTTTGTGTATACAAATAAATGAATACATTGAGCTGCATATAAATGTAACACTAAGACTGGGGCTTGATGGCCAGCGCGGACACGATGGGCCGAAGGGCTTCTATCCGTGCCGTATAACTCTATGACTCTATGACTCTAAGATGGTTGCCCAGCTCCAGCATATCAGCGGAAGGAGAAAGGCATTGGCCCCCGGGGGCCAGAGCAAAGAGAGGCTGCAGCAGGGAGGAGAGAAAGGTCAGAGACAACATTGGGCAGGTGACCTGATGTCCCCACTGAGGCTGGGAAGACTCAATGACAGATAAATGTAACCAATAGGTAAGTTTTTTTAGGATGACAGACAGGCATTAGAGGCAATCATGACAGAGATAGTTTAACAGAAAGATTACAGCAGCAAAGTGTGACAGGAAATGTGTGCTCAGTGCATGATTTTTAATATACTGCAATTAGATATGCTTGAGTATCTCTCGTGGCATTTCTCACAATAAGTAGGAACATGCACTGTTTTATAACTGGTGTTAAGGCATGCAAGTCCTCATCTATTAGTAGGGCCACTGATTTACAGAGATTGAATAAGTCAAATTCAGTTTTTATTGTTTGATATTTTGGATTGTTACCTACATTTTTGGGAATGAATTCTGCGATGCTGTCCATTTTCCTGTGAAAACTAACTATAAATCAGAAGTCTTGATTATTCTTGTATTTTCCTTTGCCTATGTACTTACCAACCTAGAAAACTAGCAGAAGCTGACCAGCAGTTTCAAAAAAAGCTGACACAGCCCTCAAAAAAATTGACAGCCCAAGAACTGCCATGATGTTAAGCATTTTAACAATTACTATCTTGTAAGTTAAGTTGTAGGTTATATGCATTCCTTAGCTCATATGGAGGGGAGAGGCAACAATAATAGATGAAAGGACAAAGGGAGAATATAAATGTTCAAGCAGAAGACTTGATTTTTGGCAGTTTATTTGCTACACTTCCCAGTATTTGGGGGAAAAAATGATTTAAAAGGGATATATGCTAAAATTTATTGATAACTGCTTTCTATGAGCCATCTGGGAATTAATCATTTTTAAAAATATTTTATACCAATTTGGCTCAGTAGCAGCAACTCATCTATTACCAGGTGTAAAGATTTTATTTTCTTCTTTAAAAAATGGCCTAATGCTTTATTAGCCATGGAGTCATTCTAGTAAGGGCTGTAGGCAGCAAATTTAGAATTGTCACACTCCTTAATGTGCTTTCTCCTGTTCTCCCCAATGTCCCCAGCTATGTTGCATTTCTAGAGAGTCCAGAGCATGTTTGCCTATGAAATTTTCAATTTTACATCAGAACTTTTACATTTAGTGGTTAGTGTCTTTAGTGGTGGATAGTGTTTTTAGTGGTTAGTCTGTTGGTGTTGGTTGAAAAACTTTAAAGCTAAACAAACTGTTAAAAAGAGCAGGTAACCAGAGCAATTAAACAAACCCAGGGAAAAATCTCAAAAGGTGACGTTGTAGTCAGCTTAGAGAGGGGAGCGGCGGAACACAAGGAAATTAAACTAAGTCTTTAATTTACTATACACACTATATCTTTAACTATAAACTGTAAATAAATAGTTAAATAAATAGATATTCAGAATAATTAATTATTAATTAATTTAAAATCGAGCTAAAATCCATCTACTAAATATAATCTAGACCTTAAGTGTTTCTATTAGCTCTAGAATTAAATTAATACTGACAAATAAATAAATCAAAACTAGAAATGGCCATGCAGATTGTGTGTCAGGATTGTGATATGTGGGAGTTTGTGGACGGTGAAACTGTCCCGGATTGCCACACCTGCAGGAAATGTTTCTGCCGAGAGTCACTCCAGCTCAGAGTCCTTGAGCTGAGTGCGAGTTTGAGACACTCCGACGCACAGCTCAGCAGGGTAAAGGGAACCAAGAGGAGGTAGAGAAGGTGGTCCTGCAGACACTGGTCCTATCCAACAGGTACAATGTATTGCTACCTGTGAGGATAGGGATGCAGGCTGCAGGGTGGACAGCCAGAATGTTAACCATGGCACCATGGAGCAGGAGGCAGTCCAAGGGGGGGAAGGAGCAGAATAGAAAGGTTGTAGCCACAGCGGAATTCGATAATTAGGGGGATAAATACCGTCTTCTGCAGTCGCGACCGAGAGTCCAGGAGGGTGCATTGCCTACAAGGGTAAAGGATATCTCAGAGCAACTGGAGAGGAACTTGGAAAGTGAGGGGGAGGATCCAGTTGTCGTGGTCCATGTTGGGACCAATGGCAAAGGGAAGAAACGGGAGGAGGTCCTGCTAAGGGAATATCAGAAGTTAGGAACTAAATTAAAAAGCAGAACCTCACTGGTGGTAATCGCAGGATTACGACCCGAGCCCACGTGATTTTTGTCATAGGGATAAATAAATCAGGAAGGTGAATGTGTGGCTGAAAGAGTGGTGTGAGAAGGAGGGGTGCCATTTTATGGGACACTGGCACCAGTACTGGGACAGCATGGAGCTGTACCATTGGGACGAACTCCACCTGAAACGGAATGGGACCAGTGTCCTAGCGGAAAGCAAAAATAGGGTTGTCGATAGGACTTTAAACTATAAGATGGGGGGGGGGATCTCGGGAAGATAGCATAAGTCTGAAGATAAAATAGGAAATGAGAGTAAATAGCAGACCAAGTTAAGGAATAAGGGTAACATAAATGGTCAGGAAACAAACACGGTTATAGAATATAAGTACAATATGACTGTTAAAAACAAAGGGAGAGGAACAATTACTAAAAACAAATTAAATTGTTTGCACAGCAATGTGCGCAGCATCCAAAACAAAATGGGGGAACTGGTGTCAATAATTCATAGCGAGGAGCCAGACATAGTCGAGATAACTGAAACATGGTTAAATAAGGAACAGGACTGGCTTTAAATATTGGAGGATACAATACATTTAGAAAGGATAGGGAAGGAAGAGGTGGGGGTGGGGTCGCAATACTAATTAAAGACACCATAATGGCAATAAAAAAAACATAAGTAACATTAAGATTGAAACAGAATCCATATGAATTGAGACAAAGGATAAAAAGGTATTGATCACGTAAATAGGTATATAGTGGAAGGGAAGTGGAGGATGAAATATGTAGACAAATCTATGAAATAAGTAAAAAAACATTAAATAATAATTTGCCCATGGGATCCAAGGGCGGGGCAAGTTGGACCCAAAGAAGAGAGAAAACAGGGAACTAAAGACCAGTTAGCCTGACATCAGTAGTAGGGAAAATCTAGAATCTATTATAAAGGATGTGATAACAGGACACTTAGAAAATAATAATAGGATTTGGCAGTGACAACATGGATTTATGAAAGGGAAATCATGTTTGACAAACCTATTTGGAGTTCTTTGAGGATGTAACTAGTAGAATAGATAAGGGGGAGCCAGTGGATGTGGTGTATTTAGATTTTCAGAAGGCTTTCAATAAGGTCCCTCACAGGAGGTTGGTGAACAAAGTTAGAGCACATGGAATTGGGGGTAATATACAGGCATGGATTGAGAATTGGTTCACAGACAGAAAACAGAGAGTAGGAATAAACAAGTCTTTTTCAGGTTGGCATCCTGTGATTAGTGGGGTACTGCAGGGATCAGAACTTGGACCCCAGATATTCATACTCTATATCAATGATTTGGATGAGGGGACCAAATGTAATATTTCTAAGTTTGCTGATGACACAAAACTAGGTGGGAATGTGAGTTGTGAGGAGGATGCAAAGAGGCTTCAAGGGGATATATATAGGCTAAGTGAGTGGGCAAAAACGTGGCAGGTGGAATATAATGTGGAAAAATGTGAAGTTATGGTAGGAAAAACAGAAATGCAGGGTATTTTTTAAATGATGCAAGATTGGGAAATGTTGATGTTCAAAGGGACCTGGGTGTCCTTGTACATGAGTCACTGAAAGCTAACATGCAGGTGCAGCAAGCAATTAGGAAGGCCTTTATTACAAGAGGATTTGAGTACGGGAGTAAAGATGTCATACTGCAATTATACAGGGCCTTGGTGAGACCGCACCTGGAGTATTGTGTAAAATTTTGGTCTTCTTATCTAAGAAAGAATATACTTGCCATAGAAGGAGTGCATTGAAGGTTCACCAGACTGATTCCTGGGATGGCGGGATTGTCGTATGAGGAGAGATTGAGTAGACTAGGCCTGTATTCTCTAGAGTTTAGAAGAATGAGAGGTGATCTCATTGAAACATACAAAATTCTTAAAGGGCTCGACAGGGTAGATGCAAGGAGGATGTTTCCCCTGGCTGGGGAGTCTAGAACCAGGGGTCACAGTCTCAGAATAAGGGATAAGCCATATAGGACTGAGATGAGGAGAAATTTCTTCATTCAGAGGGTGGTGAATTTTTGGAATTCTCAACCCCAGAGGGCTGTGGAGGCTCAGTCATTGAGTACATTCGAAACAGAGATCGATAGATTTCTAGATATTAAAGGCATCAAGGGATATGGGGATAGTGCAGGAAAATGGCGTTGAGGTGGAAGATCAGCCCTGATCTTGTTGAATGGTGGAACAGGCTCGAGGGGCCGGATGGCCTACTCCTGTTCCTATTTCTTATGTTCTTAAAATTGGCTCAGTGGCAGGGAGCAAAGGGTAATGGTCGACAGGTGTTTTTGTGGCTGGAAGGTTGTTTCCAGTGGGGTACCACAGGGCTCAGTACAAGGTCTCTTGCTTTTTGTGATATATATTAATGATTTGGACTTAAATGTAGGGGGCATGATTAAGAAGTTAGCAGATGATACAAAAATTGGCTGTATGGTTCATAGTGAGGAGGAAAGCTGTAGACTGCAAGAAGATATCAATGGACTGGTCAGGCGGGCAGAAAAGTGGCAAATGGAATTAAATCCAGAGAAGTGAGAGGTAATGCATTTGGGGAGGGCAAACAAGGCAAGGGAATACACAATAAATGGGAGGATACTGAAAGGTATAGAGGAAGTGAGGGACATTGGAGTGCATGTCCACAGATCCCTGAAGGTAGCAGGACAGGTAGATAAGGTCAGAGCATGTGGAGGCAGGAGACAGGTAGCAGAATGGATAACAAGTTGGCTACAAAACAGAAGACAGAGATTAGACGTTAAGGGTAGCTACTCGGACTGGCAAAAGGTGGGAAGTGGTGTTTCACAAGCATTGGTGCTGGCACCACTGTTGTTCACAATTTACATTAATGATTTAGATTCAGGAATTAGAAGTACAATTTCAAAATTTGCAGACAACACCAAATTGGGAGATGTCGTTAATACAAATGAGAAATGCGTCAAAATGCAAGAGGACATTAATAAACTTGCAGAATATGCATGTAATTGGCAAATAAATTTCAATATAGATAAGTGTGAGGTGGTGCATTTTGGTAGGAAGAATAAGGAGGCCACATACTGCTTGGATAATAAAAGTCTAAATGGGATAGAGGAGCAAAGGGATCTCGGGGTACAGATACACAAACCACTAAAAGTAGCGATGCAGGTTAATAAGGCCATAAAAAAGGCAAATCAAGCACTAGGGTTCATTTTTAGAGGGATAGAATTGAAAAGCAAAGCAGTTATGTTAAACCTGTATGGAACTTTGGTTCGACCACACTTGAAGTATTGTGCACAGTTCTGGTCTCCATATTGTAGAAAGGATATAGAGGCATTGGAGAGGGTGCAAAAAATATTCAAAGAATGATAGCTCTGGGAAAAAATATCAACTGCAAGCCCAGTGTTTTGAGAGAAATTGAGACCTCCAAGTAAAAGCATTTTCTTTGAATACACTAATCAATCTTATAGGTACATTTAATCATGTAATATGTTATTTATAATACTTTATATTGGAAACATAGGCCCCGATATTTACAGGGAGGTGGGGAGGGAGCAGGGGCATGTGCCAGCGACCGGAAAACTCGGAAATACCGGGAAGGCGGAGGACCTGCTGAATTTAACGGCAGGACCTCATTAGAATTTTTAAATTCCGTTTTCTGTCTGACAGCCAGCCAGATTGACAGACTGGCCAGCTGCTGGGTGGGAAAGCCTGCGGTACAAAGCAGCAGCTGAGGACCGTTAGGGACGATCCCCGGCAATGGAGAAGATTGGGGGTCAGTGGGGTGGGGGGGGGGGAAGTTTGGAGCACAGCAAGGAGGAGGGAGGGAGAGATCGCAGTGGGGGAGCGATTTGAAGTAGGGGAGAGATCGGGGGGAGAGAAGAGATCCAGAGGGAGAGATCGCGGGGAGGGAGTGATCGCGGGGTGGGGGGGGGGGGGGCGGGGAGAGATCGCGGGTACTTTTGGAGCTTAGACTCTTGTCTTCTGGAACTATTCAACAAAGCATCACTTCAAACTTTTAAAATCTCTAATGGAGGAGGAATCTTTCATCTGGTTCATTGGCTTTAAATTCAGACTTGGGTCTTCCGAGTTTAAACTACAATGATTTGACATAGTACTATTGAGTCAATGAGCCAAATTAAATTATTCGCTTCTGATGCCCATAGTTACATAAAACAAGAGAGAAAAAGAAAAAAATATGTGCTTGGACTGCAGGTCTGTCAGTATCTAACAGGTTAAACAAAGGTTAATGTTTTATCATTCTTGTATTTGTTTCATTCAAAACAATTTCACATTCATCCAAATTGTTGGCTTCCTAAAATCCAATCAGGCCAATTTGTAATACAGTCTTTGGTGTGTCCTTTGCAATATGACATGATTGCCAAATGAGTAATCTGAAGCTGTAGCACTAGTTGCAAGTGTCGGTAGTTAGATCTCATTTACTTTCATTCCTTTGTAGATGAATGGGTGGTGATTTTTGTCTGGCACATTTTGGGTATTGTATTTGGGTGTCACACTTCTATATGCAAATTTGGTGTTGCATTTTACAGAAAAAGAATGTCAATCATTTGCAGCCTACATAGAAATTTCTACAGCAACAGATAATGTTTCATTGACCCAAGAAACTAACCTTAGGAATCACAATTTAAAAAGATGAAGAAATCCAGTCTGATCTCTAATTGACTTCAACATCTTCTAAGCATTCAGCAAGTAAATAATTCCAAGAATGCAGAACAGTTGAACCTTATAACCTTAAAGGAACACACACCTGTGCTTTAGCAGCAGCATAATACATTGTGCTTTACACAATATAATACTCCTGTCTTTCTAAAACAGTATATCCCCGACATTGTAAGCAACACCATGGGAGATCCACTAAAATATTGTAGAAGGGGCTCTTCTGTTTTCTGAAAATTACACAGGATAATTTTTTGTTAATTCTTCTGCTGCGATTTTGTGCTCAACAACAACAACTTGCATTTATATAGTGCCTTTAAGGAAAGCTCCTGCTGGGTGGGGAAGTCTTTTCCATTTTGGGTGCCCATTGTCAGTACATGTGAAATATAGTAAAGCCAAATGCAAAGTAAAACTCCCTTTACTCTGTTTCAACAGTGCCTCTCAACACCAACGTCAGGACATTGCTCAGTACTGCGCCAGCGTGACATTCCCATTTCCCACACTAATCATCAGTGTGGCTTTCTGAGTGCCAATTAGTGCTAATTATGGGCAATTTTCTGCTGTGGACTTGAGCCCACTGGGAACTGTGTTGTGAATGCCCAAACTAATTTCACACAGGACCCTTATAGTTTATTCAAGAGGAAGTTTTTCATACTGTCAATTTAATCTGGATTGAAACCCAGGTCCCGGAGGTGAAAAAAAGAGTTGTGTGTGCCTTTTTATGTTTTATGTAATGTGGCAGTAATGGTTCAGATGACATCATAAATCCTGAGAACAAATTTTGACTGGTTTAAGGCAGTCATCAGAACCTGAGATTAGAGCAGTGCCTCAAATTCACTTAGAGGTAACTGCTGACATTTATATTTTATATCTATGGTGTTGAATTTTCTTTTTAATTTAGTTATCTTTCTGTCAGCTTACAGACCTGTGATCTATTTGTTTCATGAGGAAATGTTCTGATGTTGTTTGAAGATAAAATTAGTGCCATGTGATGTAGGACAAAAAGTATTTCAATTTTTTTCTCTAACTTTCCCTCGAATCTTTTGCCTTCATGCTCCTTCACTAGAGAGTGGATCCACTTGTGCCAAAAGCCTTCATTTGTGCACCAGGGTTTCAGAGTTTTCAATCAACATCCGTATATTACATTCACCCAGCAGGGGCAACTGGATACTGATCAGGTTTGTTTCCCATCCTTTCCAATAATCCAAGGGCATTAAGGCAAATTTTAACATTATGACTAGCATTGATCAGTTAACGCAGCATAAACCACGGATCAAAGCTGATGTTTCCCTGCTGTGTGTGGTCCAATACAGCCAAGTGCTCAATTGGGGGAGCCAGTTATTTCAATGTCATGGTAAAAGACACTATGACATGTTGAATAATGTGACCTGGAGTTGACCTGATATTGAAGCATGTGACAGGGCCTGCAGTAATACCAGGTTATTTGTCCAGGGAAATGTGTTTTCTTCATTAATCCAACAAACTGCGATTCAAGTTGTGCAGATTTGTCTGTAATTTTCCACCTGTGGTATCAGTGTTTTTTGTCTGCCCTGATATACTCCTATTGTTCTTCACTATCAGCGGGCTCTCTTTATCCATGTAGGCAAGGCCTCTACTATATTGGCCCCTAGCATGATGGAGTCAAGGGAACAAAACTATTTATGCATTAGGTAAAGTTCCTTCCGCGACCGGTAGGGACTGCAGGGAATAGAGTGTCTAATAGACACATGCCAACAATATTGTGATTTAGTTTTATAAATTTCCTTTCGGACTTTATGGGGGGAATTTTAACCCCCCCCCCCCCCCCAAGCTCTATGACGGAGGGGAGAGGGTTGGTGGGGGGGGTTAATCATCAAATTCACAAAACCCGACCCCAATCCATCCTGCACTTGCCTATTTCTATTTTAACAGCAGCAGATATCGAGTCATCCGAGTAACCTGCTCTGCAGAGATGGGTCCATCATTATAATATTTAAATGAGGCTCCTTTCCTGAGATTTTAGCAGTGATTTGAAATTAACATCCCCTGCATGGGTTTCCCAGGCTTCGGGAAACTCATCAGTTAAATAGAAGCGAGGTTGAGCAGCACTTCATGGAGATGGTTAAAGGTCAGGAGTCCCGATATGAATAAAGGCTCAGTGCTCACAGCTGCTTTCTCAGTTCCCTCTGGGAAACTGTTCGTTCAGAGAACTTGTTGTGAAAGAGTTATTTGTACAGTTTGGAGGTATTCACACAGAGAACATCAGAACATATCATGGCTGCTTTTGATTGGACTTCAGACAAGGAAGACAATCAGCATCCACAGCAGCAAGGGCGTTCTGTGCTTGTTGCTGCAGGTGGACAACAGAGAAGCGGACAACAGAGGGATTGAGTTCACAGGAGGCCATACTCATTTAGACAGAGGCTCAGCTTCCCTGACCTCTTGGAAGAACAGTGCTTCCGACTGCTCAGATTGTCACGTCAGACATCTGCAGCCTCCTAAAAGAAGACCTCCTGTCTGCTGGACCCGCATTACCAATGGCTGTGAAAGTCACCACTCCCCTCAATTTATTTGCCTGTGGTTCCTTCCAGGCCGCTACCGGAGACATATCGAGGATCTCGCAGTCAGCTGCGCATAAATGCATAAGGCAGGTGACTGATGGATTGTTTGCAGGGGCTGGGCGGTATGTAAACTTCCCCTGTGATGACAATAATAAGAATGAGCGGGCATTCGGATTTACATCTCTGGTTGGCTTCCCACAGGTCCAGGGTGCCATCGATTGCACACGTGGCAATCCGAGCATCCCCAGATCAACCAGGAGCATTCGTCAACCACAAGGGATTTCATCCCATCAATGTTCAGCTGGTCTGCAACCACAAGAAAAGGTTCATGGAGGTCTGCACCAGATTCCCTGGGAGCTGCCATGATACTTTCATACTGTGGCAGTCCAACAGCCCCGACCTGTTCGTGCCTGGAACCAGCTAGGCGACAAAGGATACCCCCTTTAAATCTGGCTGATGACACCTCTGAGGAACGCCACGGATGAACACCAGGAGCGCTACAACATGAGCCATATGACAACTAGATGTGTCACTGAGCAAGCCATCATCATGTTCAAGACACGCTCAGGTGCCTGGACAGGTCTGGAGGCGCTTTTCAGTATTCACCAGCGAGGGTCTCTAGGATAATCATGGTGTGCTGCGTTCTGCACAACACAGCGCAGCAGCGAGGACTAGAGATGGAGGAGGAACAAGCCGCTCATCACTCATCATCTGATGAGGATTCCAATGGAGAGGAGGAGAAGGAGGAAGAGTAGGGAGATGAAGATGGGGCCCCCAATGCCAGACCAGCTGCTTATTTTGCTGCACGAGATGCCAGGGATACCCTGATAGCCCGAAGGTTCAGTTAGTCACTCACACTGGACCAAAGTAATTATCACACCCCTTGCCCCCTCCCGCCCCACCGCCCCCCCTCCCGCCACTGACACAAAGAGGTCCTGTAACCGACCATCCACCCACTGCACATGTACCAATTGGTCTCACTCAATTCATGCCTTCGCATTCCTTACCAAGCAACTGAAAAGTTGGCACTCGCCAGGCAAGAATGGTGAACACGGGAAAGTGGTGCAAATTAATAAATTTTATGTGAATAAATAAATAAATGAAACTTAGTAATACAACATTTTCATAAACACCAATGTGTGTACTCTCTGTGAACTACAAAGTTTTCCTTTTCCTATCCTATGTGGTGCAACCCCTGTGGCTTCAGCAGAGGTAGAAGCAGGCTGCTCTGATCCTTGCTCTGATTTCTGAGATGCTCATGGCCAAAAACCTCTGGGTATTGGAGCCCCTGAGGGCCCCGCCAAAAACTGCTCCACCTGCACCTGTGCAATGGGTGAGACATGGGAGCACTTTGAGTGGGAGTTCCCACTTCCATGTCAGCTTTTGCCATCATCCTTGTCCTGGGCCAGCAGCATATCACTCCAATTCTCTGTGGGCGAGCAAATTGGAGCAGATCAGTGTCACGTTGTAAGGCCACGGCTAATGTATCTGCCATCCGTGGTCAGGGCCTGCAGGGGCTGATTAGATTGCCATGATTCAAGTTCCACAGGGGAGGCCACTCTATCCATGGAAGACATCCTCACCCTGCGACATCAATCCACAAATATTTGAGCTCGACTCCTCCATCCTCTGTGCTATTGTGGAAAGTGTGCGTGGCACGACTGCCAGTATCTCGTAAATTTGCTGCCGACTCTCTATCGTTCTCCTTTTCATTGATGGTCCCCAGGTTCAGCATCTCTGTCCAGTTGAGCAGAGCTTGGAGAGGACTGCGCCCTCCGACGCGAGCTCTCCACAGCTGTCCTACCACCACTCTCTGCTCGTGCTCACTTATGAACTGTGATTCGCCAGGTGAGATCCCACCTAACTCTCTAACAGGACCCACCGAAGTGCTCGTATCAGCGCTGGTAACTGGTTCGCTTGTGTCCTGTGACAGTGCACCCCCAGAAGGAATCAGCTCCTCTGAGGAATCCTCGTCCATAAGAGGCAGCGGCTGCTATTCTTCGCGTGGTGGCTCAGGAGGAGAGAAGAGACAGATGTGATTTAGTCATCGGAATGTAAAAATATTTCAATGCACAAGTTTAAGGTGATCTTATTTCATTAAGCGCTGAAGTCAAGTCCACATGATTGAGTCTTATATGAGTTGTGGGTCGGAGATATTTAATGCAGTCACCATGCAGCAGTGAAGTCCAAGTCTCGCCATCTCTGATGCTCAGGGACGCTGATATGCCACAGATCGCCATTGCCCCCACCTCTGCAGATGTCAACTGGACAATCTGTGGTGTCCCACCTCCTGTCCTCTCCCTCTCCCTTGTATTTTGTGCTCTCTTCTCCTGTAAGAGGGCACGACAGACCTATGAGTGGCTGTAAGGCATGTGCGCATCCGATGGATGCAGTGCATTCGGTGAGAGTGAGTATCAGGCAGATGCGTCATGAGTGCCCATGGCATGCATTTAAGGACGTGTGCTGAGAATCGGGTGAGTTGACTGAGGTGGTGTCACATTATATGAGGATTGGGATGAGTGGCAGTGGTGAATGGAGAAAGGGGAAGGTGAGGAAGTGCATTGGAATGGAACGATGGGTGCTGCTTAAACTTAAGTGTCTGTGAGGAGTTGTGTGATGGAGTACGCTTGACAAGACAGAGTGAGAAGGAAGGGGTGCACTACAGGATGTAGGTGAACCTGCAACTGTGCTCACCTTTCTTGACCTGGTTTGGTCATTAAACCACTTCCTGCACTGGATCTAGGTTCAGGGCACTATAATCCTGCTGCTGACCTCCTCAGCCACCTCTAACCATGCCTTCTTGGTCACAGCAGCAGGTTTCATCTTGCCATTGCTGGGGAACAGTGCTTCCTTCCTCACCCTTAATGCAGTACATCAAGTGACACCTCATTGAAACAGGGCGCAGCCTTTGCCCTTCCTGACTCCATCTGTTAATTTTTCCCTGTCTCCTAAAATGCTCCCAATTCTTCCAAATTCCATCTTTGAATTGTCCCTTTAAATAGTCGAGGTGAATTTGCATCATGCAGGTGCACCTCATGCCCACTCACATGCATTGGAGACGCGAAACTCGGGAGCAAAATGATAATGAGGCATCCATGTTGAAATTGGACATTCCCACGCACCCCACAATCTTCCGAGTTTCACACTCGCTATCACCCCCTCATACTCAGATCCCGTCGCCAGGTTATTATCGACTGCAATGTTTCAATTCTTTTATTAGTAGTTTTATTTTAAGCATCTTTCAATTGAATTGGACCACATATTAGATTATTGTATTAGTGGTGCCCTTCAGAAGGGGCACTTGTGGTACTGCCTTCTGTCAGGTGTCACTGAGGCAACTCAGTGCCACTCCTATTGGTCACTTCAGAAAAAGACCCAAGACATTTGGGGATGCATTACAGATAGATAGGAGTCCCTTGCTGGTGTGGGCACATGTCAGTTCAATACTGTATCTATGTCTGTAATTCATGACTAATCATCTGTTGTTTGATATGTAAAATACAGCCCCATTACCAGCTATTGAGTACCTGGTTTGAAGTAATTAGATCCTATCACTTAGATAATTACAAGACAGAGTTATATGCTAATGTTTCCTCAGTCAAATAGTACGATGAAGCCATTTGAGTGTACAATAATCCTGGGGCAGAGTGGATAATACTGCAAAGCAATTCGAGAACACTTCAACAGTATTCTATTTGATGTTAATCTATATACTTTTATAGAAGGGGGAAGCTGTGATGCGCTGTACCATAACATTGTCTTTCTTTTAACCTGTGGGCCTGAATTCATTCAGTTCAGACAGACAATATAATAATCTTTTCAAGGCTATTAGGAGTCCTAAAGGACAGCAGTCTAGCCAGTGCAGGAGTTTCGAATAACCCAGGGTTCAAGGTTCAGTGATTCCTCATTTCAAACTCAGTTTGCTGTTAGTTTAGCAAGGAAGAGTGGAGCATTCTGAGATCTGAATCCCTCAAGGGGAAGGAAAGGCTTCAGGGAAGTTTTTGTTCGAAGCATTCCATCAATCAAAAATATATACTTTTCTCTAACTATGTGTCTTCCTTTTAAAAATATTCATTACCACTATAAATTGATGCGTAGAGTACAAAGGCAAGGTAGTTATGCCAAACATTTATAAATCACTGGTTAGGCCTCAGGTGATAGGCCTATTGTGTCCAATTCTGGGCACCACACTTTAGGAAAGATGTCAAGATGAGGGTGTAGAAGAGATTTACTAGAATGGTGCCAGGGATGAGGGACTTCAGTTATACGGAGAGACTAGAGACTAGAAACATTTGTTCTCCTTGGAACAGAGATGGTTAAGGGGAGATTTAATAGAGGTGTTCAAAACTCAATGGGGTTTTGATGGAATAAATGGGGAGAAACTATTTCCATTGGCAGGAGGGTCAATAACCAGGGGATACAGATTTAAGATAATTGGCGATGAGGAGAGATTTGTTTACGCAGCGAGTTGTTATGATCTGGAATGCACTGCCTGAAAGAGTAGTGGAAGCAAATTCAAAAGTAACTTTCAAAAAGGAAATTGGATATATATTTGAAAAGGAAACATTTGCAGGGCTATGGACTAATTGGATAGCTCTTGCAAAGAGCCGGCACAATCATGATGGGCTGACTGGCCTCCTTCTGTACTGTAAGAATCTATGATTAAAAAAAAACTTTGAATTTGCTGTCCCAGTTGAAACTCACTACTTCAGGCCCCCTCTTCTCCAAGTTGTTCCAGTGGAATCGCTGAGAGAGCAATTCCAATTTTTTCAATGAGAGCTGATACACGGTTGCCTCATTGACTAGGTTGGGTATACTGCATACTTTGCTGGTAGAGTGTCTCCCCAGGGTTGGGCGGCTCCAGATTGACTCCAAATCTTAGATATTGGGAGAGTACTTCAAACAAAACACTTTAAACATTTAACTGCACAGATTTATTTCTAAGTAACTTGTTTTCTGTTTGTTAACGCTGGAGACTGCAGGACATTTCAAATGGAACTTCTGAGTGTTTTGGGTCAAGATTTACAGACTCTTGGCCAAGTGTGGCTTCCAGAAACTTTGGGAGTGTTTAGTGAACTTTCTTTGGATAAAGGGCCAATAGCACAAACCTGTCATGACACTGTATTCAGCTCTAATTATCACCAACATAGCAATTTATTAAGAAATCTCAAGGGATAATGTGTGTGGGAGGGAGAAAGGTCAGACCAGTGCAGCTGGTGGTTCTCTGAGGCTGGGGTTGGAGCTCATGGCCAGGCCAATCTGAGGCGGCTCTGATTTGCACTTGAACCCAGCCATTCTTAATTATAGGAGTGCTTCATTTTAATAGCAGGTGCAAAATCCTCACAATTACCATCTCTCACTTTTATAAACAGAAAGATATTATGGATAAGTCAGATAGAAAATATTCTGTAGTATTGTTTACTGTTAAACCTACCTGTAAAGCAGAATGATTTTTAAGTTCATCAATAAGTGCATTTTGCAAAAGGTAAATCTGAAGCTTTCTGAGATGTGGGTTTATATTTCTGACTAACCCAGTGCTGATAATGAAGAAATCAGTTATTTTGGAGCTATGTCCAATCAGTACACTTTGATAACTAATTATCATTGTCCATGTGTGATAAGATCTAGTACATTGCTCACACAAGAATGAAAGGTACCCGACAAAATTACAGTTGTACCATTGTATCCCATTCACAGATCATAAAATTACGTGGCAACTTTTAACCCCAAATTTATTTGATTTGAGGAGCTTGCAAGGAACGCTGGGAAATATAGTTCTCTCTCTCTCTCTCTCTCCCCCCATCTCCAATATAAAAAGTGCAAGTAGAAAACACCAGTAAGTTTGCATTGAATGTACATTCCACTATTGTGGAAAAACAATTTTAAAATAACTACAGAAAGGATTTACAGTTATTCAGAGACTTTTTCAGATTTTCTTTGATTTATTGTTAAAAAAAACCTGATATAGAAAGAAGGAAGAGAAAGAAATTGCATTTATGTAGCACCTCATCGAGTCCTCAGGACTTTCCAAGCTCTTCACATCCACTGAATTATTTTTGAAGAATTTTGTAAGCAAAAGCAGCAGCCAATTTGTACACTGCATGGTTCCACAAACGGTAAATTAAGTGAACAACCACTTATTCTATTTCAGGTGGTGGTTGTTTGAGGGTAAAACATTGGCCAGGGCATAAGGAGAACGTCCAATGGGGCATGCACCTCAACAGGTCTTGGAATAATTCCTCGTCCAAAAGGTAGCACCTCTGACAATGTAGCATTCCCTCAGTAATGCACTGAAGTAGAATATGCGCATAGGTCCCAGAGTGAGGTTTGAATTCAGTTCCTTCTGACTCCAAGATAAGAATGTTTCAAGTGAGCCAAACTGACCAAGTATTGATTTCAGGACCTCCATGGTACCTATTGCTGTGTACCGTACCAGGTGGTGCATTAACCATCCTTTTGTGGCCTTAATGTTACTATCTAGAGTTTGAACAACATGATTCTCTGAGACAAATTTTTTTTTAAAGTTTTGTAAGGAACATAGCACTAGAATAGAGAGGGTTGATGAGTGTAGTGCTCTTGATGTTGTGTATATGGACTTTCAAAAGGAAATTGATAAAATACCACATAATAGACTTGTTAGCAAAATTGAAGCTCATGGGATTAAAGGGGCAATGCCTGCTGGATACAAAATTGGGGGCTAAGGGACAGAAAGCAGAGAGTAATGCCGAGTGGTTGTTTTTCAGACTGGAGGGAAGTATGCAGTGGTGTTCTCCAGGGGTCAGTATTAGGACCACTGCTCTTTTTGAAATATAGTCCTGGACTTGGGTATACAGGGCACAATTTCCAATGTTTGCAGATGAAACAAAACTCAGAAATGTTGTAAACAGTGAGGAGGATAGTAACAGACTTCAGGAGGACATAGACTGGTGAAATGGGCAACTACATGGCAGATGAAATTTAACGCAGAGAAGTGTGAAGTGACTCATTTTGGTAGGAAGAATGAGGAGAGGCAATATAAACTAAATGGTACAACTTTAAAGGGAGTGCAGGAACAGGGAGACCTGGGGGTGTATGTACACAAGTCTTTGAAGGTAGTAGGACAAGTTGAGAAGGCTGTTAAAAAAAAATATAAGAACTGTGGCTTTATAAATAGAGGCATAGAGTACAAAAGCAAGGAAGTTATGCTAAACCTTTATAAAACACTGGTTAGGCCCCAGCTGGAGTATTGTGATCAATTCTGGGAAGGATGTTAAGGCCTTAGAAAGGGTGCAGAGGAGGTTTACTAGAATGGTACCAGGGATGAAAGCCTTTAGTTACTTGAGAAACTGGGGTTGTTCTCCCGAGAGCAGTGAAGGTCAAGGGAAAATTTTAATAGAGGTGTTCAAAATTATGAAGTGTTTGATAGAGTAAATAAGGAAAAACTGTTTCCATTGGCAGAAGGGTCATTAACCAGAGGACACAGATTTAAGGTAATTGGCAAAAGAACCAGAGGTGACATGAGGAAAAAAAAAATTATGCAGTGAGTTTTATGACCTGGAATTCACTGCCTGAAAGAGTGGCGGAAGCAGATTCAATAATAACTTTCAAAAGGCAATTGGATAAATACTTGAACGGGAAAAATTTGCAGGCTATGGGGAAAAAGCAGGGGAGTGGCACTAATTGGATAACTTATTCAAAGATCCGGCACAGGCAAGATGGGCCGAATGGCCTCTTTCTGTGCTGTATTATTCTATGACTCTATGATACAGGTAGCACCATAGCGCTAACACAGTTTTGGTTCATAGAGGAATATTTGACTGCTGCCTGCTCTCATTGATTTTCCATTCACAATGTTAAGAGCTTCTTCAAAAACTGAGATCCAACATTGAATTTCTTTTTGAAGCTTTCAGACTCACAGACATCACCTCTCTGAATTAATTAATACATTTCAATTTATTAAGAGTAAATCATCAGGCAAAATGCATGGTTGTCAGTGATGTCTTCAGCTAAAGAAAGAGTCTATTATGAATGACTTCTATTTCTGTTTTATTGCAGCCATCTGCTCATTGATTTAGCACCCCACTCTTTCATGTCAAATATGCCCAAAACACAGTGGATGACGGTATTAAAATTTCCAAAACGCACCTATATGTGCAACCTATGATAGGGAATGCCTTATTGAGCCAAATTAATAGATATAAGTCACACAATCTCAATGTCACTGGGGTGATACAAAGCCATTAAGCTGGCCTGAAATTGACATGGTAATTATTGAAATTGGGAATTACCTCTTTCCAGAATTTCTTTTGTTGCTCTGTGTAAAACCCAAATGCCA
The DNA here is from genome assembly GCF_035084215.1 of Heptranchias perlo. NCBI lineage: Eukaryota > Metazoa > Chordata > Chondrichthyes > Hexanchiformes > Hexanchidae > Heptranchias > Heptranchias perlo. Next base: position 109,526,539 of record NC_090328.1, on the reverse strand, counting down.
CATATGAACACATTTTAGGAAGAATCAACAACTGTCACTGCATGCATATTGCATGAAATTGGAGTCACTTAATCTAGGTTCGCAACCTAAGCTACCAGAGCCAGCCGTAGGCTATAGAAAAATGTGGACTTTATTTCATTTCAGAGTAGAAGTGCCAGGAAAAGGAATGATGAATGCCAATTTAAAACTACAATGCTATTAAACCTAGACAGCAAGACCTGAAGACGGAGGCTGCTCCTCTCTGACCAGTTTGATAATTAAACTTTGTCATTGGTAGACAGAATAATAATTTCCATTGTTAGTTGACCAAAAGCTTCACTGGGTCAGTGATGGAGGTGGGTAAAGCCATCCAAGCAGCTTAGCCCAAGATAGACTGGAATGAAGATAAGCAGAAGTCAGTCAGCATTTCACTGTTGGTGGTAGTCTTGATACCAGCTATAATCATGCTATTATCCACAATTAAGAGGTTATTATGTAAAACATCGTATTTACTCCTGATTCTCTGAGGTCCTATTTCCCAGTGAGTATTTTGTACACTAATAGATTTCACTATCTATCCAAGCCTTTACAATATAAGAAGGGTTTTAGACACTCAGGAGAAGCTGCTTGTCTCACTTTTTCTTGGACAATTGTCAAGTGAACACATGAAATCCATGCAGATAAATGGAATATCATTAGAAAAGGCAATCACAGATGGACACTTCTGGGACCTACAGATATGCTTCACTCTTAAGCAATTTTGTATGTAAATTCCTATTGTGAGTGAGTTTTCCCCATGTCCCAGTTCCATAAAAGTACTGTAAAGTCCTTTTACTATGGGCCAGATTATATACTGCGTTTTAGTTCTCCCTAATCTATTGTATATAGCAGGGATCCTACGTAATTAGAATGCACCCTGTAAAAACTTGTTTTAGCAGCACATGCTAAAGGTTCAGATGTGGGTACACGAATCAACACAGAGAGGAAGTTCTAGGAATATAGTGTAATCATAAAATGTGTTGTGATCTTATAATAATACAGGGTAATCTCATCAGAAGTTTCTTTTTAGTGAGAAATTCTTGCTTCTAAATAATCTTGTAGGTACAATAGACTTGTGAGATGTGCATGTCTATTGCACTTGTTGTGAACAGTGCACTTTTGGGCAGTTTCACATGTGCCGGAATTGAACCCACTCCATTTTAACTCCTGCTCCGCCCAGTTTCCACCAGGCTGGAAGAGTTAAAATTCCCACTTTTCTGTCAACCGTGGCAATCCAAGAATCTCAGAATATAAACATTCTCATTTGTCAAATGTGTGAAATAATTTTAGTCCTTTTTATGGTGGACATTTGTTTAATGAGTTACCTGTCACCTAAAAATTACCTCTGATTATGTTAAATTCAAGGGACCCTTGGCAATATTCCTTAAGAACAAATTTGAATGCAATCACTAAGAACATAGGAACATAGCAGCAGGAGTAGGCCACTCAGCCCCTCGAGCCTGCTCCGCCATTCAATTAGATCATGGCAGATCTGTATCTTAACTACATTTACCTGCCTTGGTCTTGTAACCCTTAATACCCTTGCCTAACAAAAATCTATCAATCTCAGTTTTGAAATTTTCAATTGACTCTCAGCCTCAACAACTTTTTGGGGGAGAGAGTTCCAGGTTTCCACAACCCTTTGTGTGAAGAAGTGTTTTCTTACATCACCTCTGAACAGCCTAGCTCTAATTTTAAGGTTATACCCCTTTGTTCTGGTCTCCTCCACGAGAGGAAATAGTTTCTCTCTATCTACCCTATGAACTTCTTTGTTCATCTTAAACAACTATTTTTTAAGCACAGAGCTTGGTGAGAGTTGGGTGAATCTACTAAATGGAGTGACTTGCTAAACAGAATAATGACGGGAATTTGGTGAGAGTGGGAATTAGGTGCACAGGGGGAAGGATGTGCTAAGTAACTTAAACTAAGAGGCAACAGTAAATAAATAAATAACCAGAGTAATTAATTAGATCTAAGGGGATAGAATTAAAATTAACTAAATAGAGGATACCAACATTAAAGGGATCCAAATGGCATTAAATTAAAATCTGGTAAACGTAATTAATAAATAGGATTTAAGGGGAAACTAAAATAAAGAAGTTAATAAACAAAAAACAAGACTAATTAGTTACAAATTAATCTGAAATCAGGCTAAATCCATCTGCTGAATATAATCTAGAACGTAAGTAATTGTATTATACCTAAAATTACATTACTAACAAATAAATAAATTAAAACTAGAAATGGCAATGCAGGCTATGTGTCAGGACTGTGATATGTGAGAGTTTGTGGTCAGTGAGAGTGTCTCAGATTGCCACATTTGCAGGAAATGTCTCTGCCTTGAGACACTCCAGCTCAGAGTCCTTGAGCTAGTTAGAGACATTCCAATACATAAGGGAAGGGGAGGAATTTTTGGATAGTTTTCTCCCGAGTACAGTCACACCTCAGAGGAAAACACAGATACAGGAAGGGGAGAGTGTGTCTGTTAGTCAGCAGGGTAAGGGGAACCAAGGGGAGGAGATCCCGCAAACACTGGTCCTACCTAACATGTGCAGTGTACTTGCTATATGTGAAGATAAGGGTGCATACTTCAGGGTGGACAGTCAGAATGCTAACCATGGCACCGTGGAACAGGAGGCAGTCCAAGGGGGACGGAGCAGAATAGAAAGGTAGTAGTCATAGGGGATTCGATAATTAGGGTGATAGATGGCGTCCTCTGCAGTCACGACTGAGATTCCAGGAGTATGTGTTACCTACCTGGTGCAAAGGTAAAGGATATATTGAAGCAACTGGAGATGAACTTGGAAAGGGAGGGGGAAGATCCAGTATTTGTGGTCTATCTTGGGACCAATGACATAGGGAAGAAAAGGGAAGAGGTCCTGCTAAAAGAATATCAGACGTTAGGAACTAAATTAAAGAAACAGGTCCTCACAGGTGGTAATTTCGGGATTACTACCCAAGCCATGTGCTAATTGGCATAGGGATAGTCAGACCAGGGAGGTGAACGCAGGGCTGAAAGAATGGTTTGGGAAGGAGGGGTTCCATTTTATGGGACACTGGCACCAGTACTAGGACAACAAGGAGCTGTACCGCTGGGTCAGGCGCCACCTGAATTGGAATGGGATCAGTGTCCTAGTGGAAAGGATAAATAGGCTGTCAATAAGACTTTGAACTGGTAAGATGGGGGGAGGGATCTGGTGAAAATAACACAAATTTGAAGATAAAAGAAATAGGAGATGAAAGTAAAGGTCAGACCCAGGTAAGGAATAAGGGTAACATAAACGGTCAGGGAACAAATACAGTTATAGAACAGAAGTACAAAATGACTGTTAAAAATAAAGTGAGGGGAACAATTATTAAAAATAAATTAAACTGCCTATACAGCAATGTGCACAGCATCCGAAACAAAATGGGAGAACTGGAGGCAATAATTCATTGCGAGGAGCTTGATGTCGTAAGGATAACTGAAACATGGTTACATAAAGAACAGGACTGGCAGTTAAATATTGCAGGATATAATGTATTTAGAAAAGATAGTGAAGGGAGAAGGGGAGTGGAGTAGTTGTACTAATTAGAGACAAATGGCAATAGAAAAAAGGACTTAAGTAACATTAAGATAGAAACAGAATCCATATGGATTAAGACAAAGAATAAGAAGGGATCGATCATGTTAATAGGTATATTCTACGGACCACCTAATTGTGGAAGGGAAGTATCATAGTATCATAGTAGGTATAACACAGGAGGAGGCCATTTGGCCCACCGTGCCTCTGCCGGCTCTTTGGAAGAGCTATACAAATAGTCCCATTCCCCTGCTCTTTCCCCGTAGCCCTGTAAAATTTTTCCATTCAAGTATTCCCCTTTGAAAGTTACCATTGAACCTGCTTCCACCATCCTTTCAGGCAGTGCATTCCAGATCATTACAACTCGCTGCATAAAAAAATGTTTCCTCATGTCGCCTATGGCTCCTTTGCCAATCACTTTCAATCAGTGTCCTCTGGTTACTGACCCTTCTGCCACTGGAAACAGTTTCTCCTTATTTGAAAATCTCTATCAAATCTCCCCTTAACCGTCTCTGCTCTAAGGAGAACAACCCCAGCTTCTCCCGTCTCTCCACATAATTGAAGTTCTTATCCCCAGTACCATTCTAGTGGATCTCTCCTGCACTCTCTTTAAGGCCTTGACATCTTTCCTAAAGTGTGGTGCCCAGAACTGAATACAATATTCCAACTGCGGCCCAAACAGTGTTTTCTAAAGATTTAGCATAACTTCCTTGCTTTTGTACTCTATGCCTCTATGAGAAAAGCATATGGGATCCCGGGCTTTATTAACAGCCTTCTCAACTTGACGTGCCACCTTCAAAGGTTTGTGTACATGCACCCCCAAGTCTCACTGTTCCTGCGCTCCCTTTAAAATTCTACCATTTAGTTTATATTGGCTCTCCTCATTCTTCTTACCAAAATGTATCACTTCACATTTCTCTGTGTTAAATTTCATCTGCCATGTGTCTGCCCATTTCACCAGTCAGTCTATGTCCTCCTGAAGTCTGTTACTATCCTTTACATTGTTTAGTACATTTCCGAGTTTCGTGTCAACTGAAAACTTTTAAATTATACCTTCTATACCCAAGTCCAGGTCATTAATATATATCAAATGGAGGAAGAAATATGTTAGCAAATCTATGAAATGAGTTAAAAAAACATTGAATTAAAATTAAGGGAGATTTCAACTACCCTCTATTAAACTGGAAAGAAGAATTAGGGAAAGAGGAAAGGGGAATGGAGTTTTTACAGTGTGAACAGGATTCCTTTCTTACCCAGTATGTGAAAGCCTAACAAGAAAGAAATGACTGCTGTATCTAGTAATCTAGGGAAATGAACCAGAGCAGATAAGAGAAGAAAGCATAAGGGAACATGTAGACAATAGCAATCATAACATAATAAGATTAAAAATAATGATTGAGAAAGTCATAAGTAAGACAAAGACCAAAGGAATAGATTGGAAGAAAGTTAATTTTGAGTGGATGAGAACGAAGTTAGGGTAGGTAAATTGGAAAAAAACGTTGACAGACGAAAAGATAGAACAGCAGTGGGAAATATTTAAACGGTGATCAATAGAGTTCAGGAGAAATATATTCCTCTAAAAAACAAGAACAAACTAGCCAATAATGAAACACCATGGCTGAATAAAGAGATAAGGGTAAAATTGAAACTAAAGCAAAGGCATATTCTAAGTACACAGACAGTAAAGGAGAGGACGAGAAAAGGGAATACAAGGAGTTTAGGAAATAAGTCAAAAAACAATTAGGAAAGCAAAGAGGAGGAAGGAAATTAAATTATCAAGGGATATAAAAAGAAATAATAAAGTATTCTACAGAAACATAAATAACAGAAGAAAAATTAGTATGAGGATAGGGCCATGAAGGGATTCACAAGATAAACTCACAGGTGGCAGCAAAATGGCAGAAATATTGAATGGTTATTTGTCTCAGTATTTACCAGGGAAACTAACAAGTTGGGCAGGACGTTAGAAGAAGAGATCAAAAAAGATACAAAGACATTTAATATAGAATGGGGGGAGATAATTGATAACTAATCAAACTTAGAGAGGATGAAACCCATGGTCTGAGTGGATTGCATCCGCGCATATTAAAAGAAGTTAGGGAAGAGATAGCAAAGACAATGTTATATATATAAAAAAATTCATTAGAAAGGGGAATAGTGCTGGAGGACTGGCAGACAGCTGATGTTACTCCTACATTTAAAAAAGGGAGATAGAATAAGTCCAGGGAACAATCGATCAGTTAGCTTAATACAATTGAATCTTTACTCAAAGATTTAATAGAAAAACATCAAGAAAACAAAAATATAATAAAGAATAGTAAGCACGGATTTCGAAAGGGAAAGTCACCTTTAACTAACCTTATTGGATTCTTTGAAGAAGTAACCGAAAGACTAGACAAGGGTAATGTAGTAGATGTAAAATATTTAGATTTTCAAAAGGCCTTCGATAAAGTACTGCATTGTAGACTCATGACTAATGTGAGAGCATGTGGAGTCAGGGGGCATGTAGCAGAATGGATAGCAAACTGGCTACAAAGGAGAAAAAAGAGAATAGAGGTTAAGGGTAGCTACTTGGACTGGTAAAAGGTGGGAAGTGATGTTCCATAGGGACCGGTGCTGGGACCGCTGTTATTCACAAATTACATTGACAATTTGGACTTGGGAATCGGAAGTACAATTTCAAAATTTGCTGATGACACCAAAATGGGGGATTTAGTTAATATAAAGGAAGAACACGTCAAAATGGAAGAAGATATGGCAGAATGGGCGTGTAATTAACAAATGAATTTCGACATAGACATGTATGAGGTGGTGCATTTTGGTAGGAAGAATAATGAGGCCACATACTGCTTGGATAATAAGGGCACTAAATTGGGCTGTGAAGTGCCCGTTGTTTTGACGCTACACGGCCTCTCCAACATCCAAGATGGCGTCTTGGATGCGCACGCACGTTTCCAGGGTGACGTGCGCCAGACGCCATCCTGGTATAGGAGTTAGCACATGCGCTAATACTGGATGCGGGAAGCATGTAAAGTAGGGAGAAAATGGCTGCAATCAGTGTGCAACGCTGATTTAAAGTGATACACACCATTTTGGACCTTAACGCTCAACTCAACGTACAGTCTTATCTCCGACCATCTAAATGTTTCTTACAGTGCTTGAAGGACCCCTACCAGCGCTATTTAAAGGGGCCATGCAGGTGTTGCAGGTTAGTTGCTGGATTATTGCTTCTGGCTGCTGGAGGAGTAGGAAGTGTTTTTTGAAGCTCCCTATTCTTATTGAGAGTTCCTACACTACTTTTGAGAGTGCTTCGGCAGGTACTGCCTCACGGGTCAGAAAGTTACAACCCTGGTGGAACAACATTCTTGCCAACCATGGGCGGTCTGCTAGGGCTTCCACTGGGCATTGAGTATGACTGGGAGGATGCAGAGAGGCCAGGCGCAATAGGTCAAGCTGCGAGGAGATGGAGGACAAGGAGACGCAGGGCACTGAGCAGGAGGCACTATCCAATAAGGGCCTTCCAGGATCAATTCTCTGACTTCAACATGACTGAGGAGGATTGCATCCGACGCCTGAGGTTCATCAAGGAAGCCGTCATCGAGATCTGCCAAATGGCGTGGCCACAACTGCAGCCTCAGAGCAGGGTGAGGACAGCATTGCCCGTGGCTGTGAAGGTCACCATGGCGCTGAATTTCTACGGTTCAGGATCATTTCAGGCCTCTGCTGGCGACATGTGCAACATCTCGCAGCATGCAATGCACTGCTGCATAAGGGAGGTCACAGACACACTGTACCACATGAGGAACAGGTTCATCACCTTTCCTCTCAACATAGACATTCAGAACGAGCGAGCACGGAGGTTCGCCCACATTGCTGGCTTCCCCATGGTGCAGGGGGCCATTGACTGCACACACATTGTCCTGCATGCCCTGCACATCAACTCGGCTGTCTTCGAAAACCGAAAGGGCTTCCACTCCCTCAACGTGCAGCTGGTGTGCGACCACACGCATCGAATCATGGAGGTCGATGCCCGCTACCCTGGGAGCAGTCACGACGCCTTTGTCATGCAGCAGTCCAATGTGCCAGCTATCTTTCACCTGACTCGGCAAGTCAAAGGCTGGCTGCTGGGCGACAAGGGCTATCCCCTCACGACGTGTCTCATGACACCAGTCAGGAACCCATGCACACGTGCACAGCAGGCCTATAATGAGAGCCATGCTGCCACACGCAACATTGTGGAGCACACCATAGGCCTCCTCAAACAACACTTACGCTGCCTAGACTGGTCTAGAGGAGCCCTGCAGTACTCCCCTGAGTGGGTGGGCAGATTTGTGGTGGTCTGCTGCATGCTGCACAACCTCGCCATCATGAGGGACCAGCCTTTGCTACCAAAGATTGGAGAAGACCCTGAGCCAGAGGTGGAGGAGGAGGAGGCTGAGGAGGAGGAGGAGGAGGAGGAGGAGGATTGTGTGGAGCCGGAAGAGGAAGCGGAGGAAGACACAAGGGTGCAGCAGGAACCACAGGCCTTGTCTGCAAGGGCTGTGCATGCTTGCCTGACCCGTGCCCGCTATCAATAATTGGAACTACATCCCCCAACTCACCAACAGTCCTACATTCCCCACCTTTCCACTCCCACAAGACAATCAAATCACCCTCCGTCTGATTACACATTGGTGTCCCTCTCAGCTCATTGCATAAATAAATCCATCACCAAATGCAAAATCAAACTCTCATTTATTGATTAATAAATGAAATTATGCAAACATAACAGAACTGTTCACCCTTGTGCATTCCCTTTATGCCTGTTGTTCATGTGCCTTTACCTATCTTAGTGCTCCTACGAGGTGCTTCCCCAGTGGCTGGAGCATGGGTGATGGGAAGCTGCTGGCCTTCAATGGAGGAATGCGCAGATGGCCTTGGAGAATGACCTCGAGCAGCTCTGTGCCTGGAGGCCCCAGCTTCAGACTGCACCATCTCAGCATAGGCTGCAGTAGTCTGGCCTGGCTGACCGAGAGGCAACAACAGGGGCACCGGCGGAGTGGCAGGGGTGGTCACCTCCATCAGCGCACTTGTGGAACCCACCATGATGCAGCGTCTGATGACTGATGTCACAGCATCCATTGCAGCACAAACATCTGCCATCCAAGGTCTGACTGCTGCAGAGCGTCACAGCATTCCAGCAATCCGTTCTCCAGACGATCACCAAGATTGCAGAGGCGCCGCCCTATCCCCATATCCCTTGATTTCCTTAGAGTCCAAAAATCTATCGACCTCAGTCTTGAATTTCCTCAACGACTCAGCATCCACAGCCCTCTGGGGTAAAGAAATCCAAATACTCACAACCCTCTGAGTGAAGAAATTCCTCCTCATCTTAGTCCTAAATGTCCGTCCCCTTATCCTGAGACTATGTCCCCCAGTTCTAGACTCTCCAGCCAAGGGAAACATCCTCTCAACATCTACCCTGTCAAGACCTCTTAAATCTTATGTGTTTCAATGAGATTACCTCTCATTCGTCTAAACTCCAGAAAGTACAGGCCCATTCTACTCAATCTTTCCTCATAGGACAACTATCTTATCCCAGGAATCAATATAGATCACCCCTTAATCTTCTAGAGTCAAGGGAATACAAGCCTAGTTTATGCAACTTGTCCTCATAATTTAACCCTTTTAGCCCCAGTATCATTCTGGTGAATCTGCACTGCACCCCCTCCAAGGCCAGTATATTCTTCCCAGATCTGAATGCTGTAGTCGAGACAGGGTCTAACCAGAGTTCTGGACATCTGTAACATAGCTTCCACCTTTTTGTATTCCAGCCATCTTGAGATAAAGGCAAATATTCCATTAGCCTATTAAATGATTTTTTGTACCTGTTCGTTGAACATCTGCTTTTAGTCCCTTCTCTTGGTGAATATTTTCTAATAATTCTTATTACTCCAATAATTCTTATTACTCCAATGAAGAACTATTTCAATACACAACTTTTTCCTGTAGATTGGCCATTCTAAATCTAATTGATTTTGTAGAAGAAGTGTCAGCAGGGGAACTGGTGAATTATGGAAGTCTGATGGGTTGTGAGGCAGTGCCCATGAAACTGTGCCACAGCAAGATTGGTGCCTTCAGAAGAGGAGAGAAAATTAGTAGAGGAAAACAAAGAAAGTGGGAAGGATTCAGAGAAGGCAACTGAGATGATTGCAGGTTTAGATCATGAAGCTATGAAGTGATTGTAAAATGCTGTTTCCATTTGGATGATGAGTCATAGGCCCCGATATTTTTGTGGAGGTGGGAGGGAGCGCGGGTGTGTGTCAGCGGCTGGGAAACCCAAAAATACCAGGAAGGCAGAGGTCCTGCCAAATTTAACGGCAGGACCTCATTAGAATTTTATTACTCCGTTGCCTGCCCGTCATTCGGCCAGATTGAGAGGCTGGCCCTTGCCGGGAAGGAAAGCCTGCGGTACAAGGGGGGAGGAGAAAGGTCAAGAGAGCAATTGTGATAGGAAATTCTAATGTTAGGGGAGCAGACAGGCCTTTCTGCAGCCACAAACGTGATTCCAGGATGGAATGTTGCCTCCCTGGTGCCAGGGTCATGGATGTCACTGAGCGGCTGCAGGACGTTCTGAAGGGGGAGGGTGAACAGCCAGAGATCGTGGTCTATATTGGTGCCAACGACATAGGTAAAAAGAGGGATCAGGTCCTGCAAGCAGAATATAAGGAGTTAGGAAATAAGTTAAAAAGCAGGGACCTCAAGGGTAGTAATCTCAGGATTACTCCCAGTGCCACGTGCTATTGAGTATAGGAATAGGAGAATAGACCAGATGAATGCGTGGCTGGAGGGTTGGTGCAGGAGGGAGGGATTTAGACTCCTGAGGAATTGGGACCGATTCTGGGGAAGGTGAGACCTGTACAAGCCGGAGGGGTTGCACCTCAACAGATCCGGGACTAATATCCTTGCAGCGGGGGGTTTGCTACTGCTGTTGGGGAGGGTTTAAACCAGAGTGGCAGGGGGATGGGAACCTGAGCGGGGAGTCAGAAGAGAGTAAATTTGAAAGCAGCAAGAGAGGGAAGGACCCAGGGGAAATTTACAACACAAATAGTACAAATAGTTGTTCAAGTACGAGTGAAAGGGAGCAGTAGTGCGTAGAGCAGCAGAAAGAGAGTGTACTTTAGACACTACAGATAAAGTGAAAACTAGAAGGTGTAAAGCGATTAACCCAGCATCAAAGCTGAAGGTCAGGCTAGGGTGTGTGGCCCAACTAAGAGTTATATATACAAACACACGGAATATAAGGAATAAATTAAATGAACTACAGGCACAAATTCAAATTGGAGGGTATGACATGATAGCTATTACTGAGACATGGCTGCAGGATGGTCAGGATTGGGAACTAAATATACCAGATTATAAGGTCTACAGGAGAGATAGGGAAAATGGAAGAGGGAGAGGAGTAGCCTTAGTGATTAGAGATGAAATCACTTCAATGATAAAGGAGGATATAACGAGAAGTAAGCATCCAACAGAGACCTTATGGGTTGAATTGAGAAATAGGAAAGGATTCAAGACTATAGTGGGAGTTGTGTATAGGACCCCTGGCAGCAGCTCTGAAGTGCTAGATTGTATAAATGCAGAGATTAGACAAGTGTATAGCAAAGGCACAGTGGTCTTAAGGGGGGACTTTAACCTTCACATAGATTGGGAAAAGCAGACCAGCAACTGTCAGAAACGTAGTCAATTTCTTGAGTGTGTCCGGGATAGTTTTCTACAGCAGTATGTCCGAGAGGCAACAAGGGGCAAGCCATACTAGATTTAGTAATGAGTAATGAACCAGATTTAGTTAACGGCTTAACTGTGCGTGAACATGTCATTCCGCTTTTTAAGAAAGGAGAGAGAGAACTAGGGAATTAAAGATCAGTTAGCCTAACATCTGTTGTGGGGAAAATGCTGGAGTCCATAATTAAGGATAGGGTGACTGAACACCTCGAAAATTTTCAGTTAATCATGGATTTGTGAAAGGTAGGTCGTGCCTGACAAACCTGATTGAATCTTTTGAAGAGATGACCAAAGTAGTGGACTGGGAAATGTCAATGGATGCTATTTATATGGACTTCCAGAAGGCATTTGATGAAGTCCCACATAAGTGACTGTTAGCTAAGATAGAAGCCCATGGAATCGAGGGAAAAGTATGGACTTGGTTAGGAAGTTGGCTGAGCGAAAGGCAACAGAGAGTAGGGATAATGGGTAGGTACTCACATTGGCAGGATGTGACTAGTGGAGTCCCGCAGGGATCTGTCTTGGGTCCTCAATTATTCACAATATTTATTAACGACTTAGATGAAGGCATAGAAAGTCTCATATCTAAGTTTGCCGATGACACAAAGATTGGTGGCATTGTAAGCAGTGCAGATGAAAACATAAAATTACAAAGGGATATTGATAGATTAGGTGAATGGGCAAAACTGTGGCAAATGGAATTCAATGTAGGCAAATGTGAGGTCATCCACTTTGGACCAAAAAAGGAAAGAACAGGGTACTTTCTAAATGGTAAAAAGTTAAAAACATGGATGTCCAAAGGGACTGAGGGGTTCAGGTACATCGATCATTGAAGTGTCATGAACAGGTGCAGAAAATAATCAAGAAGGCTAATGGAATGCTGGCCTTTATGTCTGGAGGACTAATGTACAGGGGGGCAGAAGTTATGCTGCAGCTATACAAAACCCTGGTTAGACCGCACCTGGAGTACTGTGAGCAACTCTGGGCACCGCACCTTCGGAAGGACATATTGGCCTTGGAGGGAATGCAGCATAGGTTTACTAGAATGATACCTGGAATTCAAGGGTTAAGTTACGAGGAGAGATTACACAAATTGGGGTTGTATTCTCTAGAGTTTAGAAGGTTAAGGGGTGATCTGATCAACATTTATAAGATATCAAGGGGAACAGATAGGGTGGATAGAGAGAAACTAATTCTGTTGGCTGGGGATTCTAGGAGTAGGGGACACAGTCTAAAAATTAGAGCCAGATCTTTCAGGAGTGAGATTAGAAAACATTTCTACACACAAATGGTGGTAGAAGTTTGGAACTCTCTTCCGTAAATGGCAATTGATGCTAGCTCAATTGCTAATTTTAAATCTGAGATAGATAGCTTTTTGCCAACCAAAGGTATTAAGGGATATGGGCCAAAGGCAGGTATATGAAGTTTGATCACAGATCAGCCATGATCTTATCAAATAGCGGAGCAGGCTTGAGGGGCTGAATGGCCTACTCCTGTTCCTATCTTCCTATGTTCCGATGGTACAAGTCAGCAGCCGGGGATCACTAGAGACAGTCCCCAACAAGGAGAAGATCAGAGGTCATTGGGGGGGTGTTCGGAGCGCAGCAGTGAGGAGGGTGGGAGGGATGGAGAGATTGCGGGAGGGAGGGAGAGATTGCTGGGCCTGGGAAATAAAGGGGGAATTCATAAAAAAGTTTCCATCAAGAAGGATATTGGAAGATGGAATGCTTTGCTACAAGTGGCTATTGAGTCAGAGACTATGGCCAGGATTTTGACCCGGAACCGGGAGGGGGCGGGGAGGGGTCAAATTGTGGATGGGAAACCCAGAAGTGCGGATTTCTCGGACGTCCTTATGGGGGTCATGTTGGGGCGATCGGTTGTCAGTCATCGTGGGGGTCAGTCACCGAGGGGGGGAGGGTGTCGGGAACGGGGGTCATCACGGTGGTCCGCGATCGTTAGGGGGAGTCCATGATCGTTGTGGGGGGGGGGAGTTCCGCAATCGTTGGGAGAGTCTCTGCATGTGGCCTTGTTGAACTTGGGGGAAGCACTCCTGCTCCTCCGGGCCCACAAGCTGTACTATAAAGGCGCTTACCTGCAGTTACGGGCCTTTTCGCCTCCTCTCACATGGCATGAAGGAGAAGGCCCAGGTATCCCGGCCCCCAGGGGTTGAAATTGCAAAACCCTTCAAAATGAAGGCCCGCAGCCTCCTTGAAAAGTTTTAATGACCAACCCGTTTCCTGGGAGCGGGTTGGTCGCCCGCCCCTAGTCCTGCCCCGGTGAAAACCGGAAATTGGCGGGTTGGAGACGGGTTGGTGACGAGTTCGGGGCGGGTCTGAAGTTGTTGCAATTTTGAATGCCCCCTCCCGCCCTCAACCCACCTGTTTTTCACAGTTAAAATTCTGCCCTGTAACATCATTAGAAACAGAATTGGATAAGTATTCGAAAAGGAAGAATATAAAAGGATACAGGTAAAGAGCAAAGAAAGATTACAGTAAGCAGTTCTTTTTAAGTAAATGTGGGTCCCTCAGAGGCAGAGACAGGAGAAATTATAATGGGGAATAAGGAAATGGCAGAGACGTTAAACAAATGTTTTATATCTGTCGTCACAGTGGAAGACACAAAAAACATATCAGAAATAGTGGGGAACCAAAGGTCTAATGAGAGTGGGGAACTTAAAATAATTAAGATTAGTAAAGAAAAAGTACTGGAAAAATTAAAGCCGACAAATCCGCTGGACCTGATGGCCCACATCCCAGGATTTAAAAAGAGTGGCTGCAGAGATAGTGAATGCATTAGTTTTGATCTTCTGGAGTTCCCTAGATTCTAGAATGGTCCCCATGGATTGGAAGGTAGCAAATGTAACACCGCTATTCAAGAAAGGAGGGAGAAAGAAAAAAGGGAACTATAGGCCAGTTAGTAGTAGGAAAAATGCTAGAATCTATTATTAAGGATGTAGTAACAGGACACTTAGAAAATCATAACATGATTAGGCAGAGTCAACACGGTTTTATGAAAGGGAAATCGTGATTGACAAGCCTATTAGAGTTTTTTGAGGGTGTAACTAATAGGGTAGATAAGGGGAACCAGTGGATGTCGTAAATTTGGATTTTCAAAAGGAATTCAATAAGGTGCCATACAAGAGGTTGTTACATAAGATTAGGGCTCATGGGATTGGTGGTAATATATTAGCATGGTTTGAGGATTGGTTAACGGACAGAAAACAGAGTAGAAATAAATGGGCCATTTTCGGATTGGCAGATTGTAACTAGTGGGGTGCCACAAGGATCAGTGTTTGGGCCTCAGCTGTTTACAATCTATATCAATGTCTTAGATGAGGAGACCGAGTGTAATGTATCCAAGTTTGCTGATGACACAAAGCTAGGTGGGAAAGTAAGCTGTGAGGAGGACGCAAAGAGGCTGCAAAGGGATATAGACGCTTTAAGTGAGTGGACGAGAAGGTGGCAGATGGAGTATAATGTGGGGAAATGTGAAATTATCCACCTTGGTAGGAAGAATAGAAAAGCAGAATATTTTTTAAAAGGTGAGGGACTAAGAAATGTTGGTAGTCAGAGGGATTTGGGATGTGGGTGTCTTTGTACATGAATCACAAAGTGTTAACATGCAGGTACAACAAGCAATTAGGAAGGCAAATGGTATGTTAGCATCAATTGCAACGGGGTCGGGGGACTTGCAAAAGTAAGGAGGCCTTGCTGCAATTATATAGGACTCTGGTGAGACCACACCTGGACTATTGTGTACATTTTTGATCTCCTTACCTAAGGAAGGATATACTTGCCTTAGATGGGGTGCAACAAAGATTCACTAGATTGATTCCTGGGATGAGAGGGTTGTTCTATGAGGAGAGATTGAGTCGAATGAGCCTATACTCTCTGGAGTTTAGAAGAATGAGAGGTGATTTCATTGAAACATATAATATTCTTAGAGAGCTTGACAGGGTAGATGCTGAGGGGCTGTTTCCCCTGGCTGGAGAGTCAAGAACTAGGGGTCATAATCTCAGGATAAGAGGTCAGCCATTTAGGTCCGAGACGAAGAAACATTTCTTCATTCAGAGGGTTGTGAATCTTTGGAATTCTCTACCCCAGAGGGCTGTGGATAGTTAGTCATTGAGTATATGCAAGACTGAGATTAATATATTTTTGGGCACTAAGGAAATCAAGGGATATGGGAATAGGGCAAGAAAGTGGAGGTGAGGTCGAAGATCAGCCATGATCTTATTGAATGCGGAGCAGGCTCGAGGGGCCGTATGGCCTATTTCTGCTCCTATTTCTTAGGTTCGTATGTTCTTTTGTTTTCAAGAGCTAATACTGGCACAGGTACAAACAAGATAGGCCTAACTGCCTCCATCTGTGCTTTAAATTATATGATTCTCTGAAAGGCTGAGGAAGCTGGTTCTCTTTTAAATTCCACATACAGCCGAGTGAGGGGAGAGGATATTGTGTAGGAAACTGACTTTTTTTAATAGGCTGATCAGATGGCTTGAATCATGGAGCGAGGGCTGAATGGCCTATCCTTGATCTCAACATTCTTAGTGCAGTTACCAATGAAAATAAAGTACGATTGGGATTGATAAAAGGTTGGAACACACTCCCTGGATTCAAACAACAAAAGAAGTTGCTTGAGCTGTATTCTGGTGGTTTGCAGCATCTTCTATCCCTAGATTGTTTCTCCACTCCCAGGATTGTCTACATTCCATGTAATTCTCTTTCAAATACATAGAATTATAGATTCATAGAATCATAGAAAGGTTTACAGCACGTAAGGAGGCCATTTGGCCCATCGAGTCCGTGCAGGCTCTATGCAAGAGCAATACAGCTAGTCCCACTCCCCCGCCCTATTCCCGTAGCCCTGCAAATGTTTTCCTTTCAAGTACTTATCCACTTCCCTTTTGAAGGCCATGATTGAATCTGCCTCCACCACCCCCTCGGGCAGTGCATTTTGGATCATAACCACTCACTGTATAAAAAAGTTTTTCCTCATGTCACCTTTGATTCTTTTGCCAGTCACCTTAAACCTATGCCCTGTGGCTCTTGACCCTTCCGCCAATGGGAACAGTTTCTCTGTATCTACTCTGTCTAGACCCTTCGTGATTTTGAATACCTCTATCAAATATCCTCTCAACCTTCTCTATTCCAAGGAGATCAACCCCAGCTTCTCCAGTCTACTCACGTAACTAAAGTCCCTCATCCTTGGAATCATTCAAGTAAATCTCTGCTGTACCCTCTCTAAGGCCTTCACATCTTTCCTAAAGTGCGATGCCCAGAACTGGACACAATACTCCAGTTGTGGCTGAACCAGTGTTTTATAAAGGTTCATCATGACTTCCATACTTTTGTACCCTGTGCCTCTATTTATAAAGCCCAGGATCCCGTACGCTTTTTTAACCGCTTTCTCAACCTGCCCTGCGACCTTCAACGATTTGTGCACATATACCCCCAGATCTCTCTGTTCCTGTACCCCTTTTTGAATTGTGCCCTCTAGTTTATATTGTGTCTCCTCATTCATCCTAACAAAATGTATCACTTCACATTTTTCTGGGTTAAATTTCGTCTGCCACGTGTCCGCCCATGCCACCAGCTTGTCTATAGCCTCTTGAAGTCTATCACTATCCTCCTCACTGTTTACTGTCCTTCCAAGTTTTGTGTCATCTGCAAATTTGGAAATTGTGCCCAGTGCACCCAAGTCCAAGTCATTAATATATATCAAGAAAAGCAGTGATCCCAGCACCAACCCCTGGGGAACACCACTGTACACCTCCCTCCAGTCCGAAAAACAACCGTTCAACACTACTCTCTATTTCTCTTAGCCAATTCTATATCCATGTTGCTACTGCCCCCTTTATTCCATGGGTCGCAATCTTAATGATAAGCCTATTATGCGGCACTTTATCAAACACCTTTTGAAAGTCCATATCCATCACATTGACCTCACCGACCCTCTCTATTACCTCATCAAAAAACTCTATCAGGTTAGCTAAACACGATTTGCCTTCAACAAATCCGTGCTGGCTTTCCCTAATCAATCCATACTCGTCCAAGTGACTGTTAATTCTGTCCCAGATTATCGTTTCTAAAAGTTTCCCCACCACTGAGGTTAAACTGACTGGCCTATAGTTGATGGGTTTATCCTAACTCCCTTTTTTGAACAAGGGTGTAACATTTGCAATTCTCCAGTCCTCTGGCACCACCCCCGTTTCCATAGCTGTTTGGAAGAGTAAGGCCAATATCTCGGCAATTTCCACCCTTACTTCCCTCTGCAACCTAGGATGCATTATAGGAACATAGGAAGATAGGAACAGGAGTCGGCCATTCAGCCCCTCAAGCCCGCTCCGCCATTTGATAAGATCATAAGACCTTTGTCCCATATCCCTTAATACCTTTGGTTGGCAAAAAGCTATCTATCTCAGATTTAAAATTAGCAATTGAGCTAGCATCAATTGCCGTTTGCGGAAGAGAGTTCCACCCTTTGTGTGTAGAAGTGTTTTCTAATCTCACTCCTGAAAGGTCTGGCTCTAAGTTTTAGACTCCCCAGTCCTAGAATTCCCAACCAGCGGAAATAGTTTCTTTCTATCCACCCTATCTGTTTCCCTTAATATCTTATAAACTTTGATCAGATCAACCCTTAACCTTCGAAACTCCAGAGAATACAACCCCAATTTGTGTAATCTCTCCTCGTAACTTAACCCTTGAATTCCGGGTATCATTCGAGAAAACCTATGCTGCAATCCCTCCAAGGCCAATATGTCCTTCCGAAGGTGCAGTGCAATTATAGACTCCAGCATTTTTCCCACAACAGATGTTAGGCTAACTGGCCTATAATTCCTTGGTTTCACTCTCTCTCCTTTCTTAAAAAGCAAAGCGACATGTGCAATTTTCCAATCTAGAGGAACGGTTCCTGAATCTGGAGAACTTTGAAAGATTATAGTTAGGGCATCTGCAATGTGCTCACCTACTTCCTTTAAAACCCTGGGATAGAAACCATCTGGTCCTGGGGATTTGTCACTCTTTAGTGCTATTATTTTCTTCATTACTGTTGTTTTACTTATGTTAATTTTAGTGAGTCCCTGTCCCCGATTCAATAATAGTTTTCTTGGGATTTCCGGCATGCTATCCTCTTTTTCTACTGTAAATACTGATGCAAAGTAATTATTCAACATGTCCACCATTTCCCCATTGTCAATGACAATATCCCTACTTTCAGTTTTTAAGGGGCCAACACTGCTCCTGACCACCCTTTTTTTCCTAATATAACTATAAAAGTTCTTCGTATTGGTTTTGATATCCCTTGCAAGTTTCTTTTCATACTTTCTTTTTGTAGCTCTTACTATCTGTTTTGTGACCCTTTGTTGATCTTTGTATCTTTCCCATTCGCCAGGATCTGTGCCATTTTTTGCCTTTTTGTATGCCCTTTCCTTATGTCTAATACTGTCCCTTACCTCTTTAGTTGTCCATGGCTGTTTTTTTGGCAAGTAGAGTTCTTGCCCCTCAGGGGTATAAACCGGTTCTGATGCACATTAAATGTTTCTTTGAACATTTCCCACTGATCATCAGTCGTTTTACCCATTAACAGATTTGCCCTTGTTTACTGTGGACAGTCTCTGTCTCATCCCATTGAAATCGGCCTTGCCCAAGTCTAGAATCTTAGCAGCTGATTCACTTTTTTCCCTTTCAAACATTACATTGAACTCGATCATGTTATGATCACTATTGGATAGATGTTCACACACAGTTAAGCTGTTAACTAAATCTGGTTCATTACTCATTACTAAATCTAGTATGGCTTGCCCCCTTGTGGCCTCTAGGACATACTGCTGTAGAAAACTATCCCGGACACACTCAAGAAATTCACTACCTTTCTGACAATTGCTAGTCTGCTTTTCCCAATCTATGTGAAGGTTAAAGTCCCCATTAAGACCACTATGCCTTTGTTACACGCTTGTCTAATCTCTGCATTTATACAATCTAGCACTTCAGAGCTGCTACCAGGGGTCCTATACACAATTCCCACTATAGTCTTAGATCCTTTCCTATTTCTCAATTCAACCCATAAAGTCTCTGTTGGCTGCTTACTTCTTGTTATAACCTCCTTTATCATTGAAGTGATTTCCTCTCTAAACGCTAAGGCTACTCTTCCCCCTCTTCCATTTTCCCTATCTCTCCTGTAGACCTTATAACCTGGTATATTTAGTTCCCAATCCTGACCATCCTGCAGCCATGTCTCAGTTATAGCTATCATGTCATACCCTCCAATTTGAATTTGTGCCTGTAGTTCATTTAATTTATTCCTTATACTCCATGCGTTTGTATATAGAACTCTTAGTTGGGCCACACACCCTAGCCTGACCTTCAGCTTTGATGCTGGGTTAATGACTTTACACCTTCTAGTTTTCACTTTATCTGTAGTGCTTAAATTACACTCCCTTTCTGCTGCTCTACGCTTTTCCCTTTCACTTGTTCTTGAACAACTATTTGTATTATTTGTATTGTAAATTTCCCCTGGGTCCTGCTCTCTCTTGCTGCTTTCAACTTTACTCCCTTCTGACTTCCCGCTCAGGTTCTTACCCTCCTGCCACTCTAGTTTAAACCCTCCCCAACAGCAATAGCAAACCCCCCCTGCGAGGATATTAGTTCCGGATCTGTTGAGGTGCATCCCGTCCAGTTTATACAGGTCCCACCTTCCCCAGAATCGGTCCCCAATTCTTCAGGAATCTAAATCCCTCCCTCCTGCACCAACCCTCCAGCCACGCATTCATCTGGTCTATTCTCCTATTCCTATACTCACTAGCACGTGGCACTGGGAGTAATCCTGAATTTACTACCCTTGAGGTTCCTGCTTTTTAACTTATTTCCTAACTCCTTATATTCTGCTGGCAGGACCTCATCCCTCTTTTTACCTATGTCGGACCGGGTGACTTATCTACTTTAAGTACAGCTAGCCTCTCAAATACCTCTTCTTTATCAATTTTTAGCCCATCCAGTATCTCAACTTTATCTTCCTTTACTGAGACTCTGGCAGCATCTACTTCCTTGGTAAAGATAGATGCAAAGTACTCATTTAGTACCTCGGCCATCCCCTCTTCCTTTATTGTTGGCCGCCAGTCTATTCTCATGCTCTCTCTTTGCTTCCCTTATTTCCTTTATCACTTCCCCTCTGAACTTTCTATATTCTGCCTGGTTCTCACTTGTGTTAATCAACCTGACATCTGTCCTACACCCCTTTTTTCCGTTTCATTTTACTCACTATCTCTTTTACCATCCAGGGAGCTCTGACTTTAGCTGCCCAACCATTCTGCCACTTGGGAATGTGCTGAGACTGTACCCGAACCATCTCCTCTTTAAAGGCCGCCCACTGTTCGATTACAGTTTTGCCTGCCAATCTTTGGTTCTAATTTACCCGGGCCAGATCTGTTCTCAACCCATGGAAATTGGCCCTCCTCCAATTGAGTATTTTTACTTTAGAGTGATCCGTGTCCTTTTCCATAGCTATTCTAAACCTTATGTTATTATTGCCCCTTATGTTATTATTGTTATCTCGGTCAAAATTAGGATTGTTGAAGTCCCCATTATCACTACTGTATTGCTTTTGCACCTCTCTGTAATTTCCCTGTCAATTTGCTCCTCTATATCCTTCCCACTAGTTGGTGGCCCATACAATACACCCAGTAGTGTAATGACATCTCTTTTATTTCTTAACTCTAACCAAATAGATTCTGTCCTTGACCCCTCCAGGACATCCTCTTTCTCCAGCACTGCAATATTCTCCTTAATCAATACTGCCACCCACCCTCCTATCTTTCCTTCCCTATCTTTCCTGAACACCTTGTATCCAGGAATATTTAGTATCCAATCCTAGCCTTTTTTGAGCCAGGTCTCCGTTATTGCCACAACATCGTATTCCCATGTGGCTATTTGCGCCTGCAGCTCACCAACCTTATTTACCACGCTTCATGCATTTACACACATGCACTACAAACCAGTGCCAGACTTTCTTGTATTCTCTCTTAGTCTGATCCCACCGAATACTGTACTATTACTTGTTCTCGTGCTATCTTTCTCCCCCATCCTTTGTGTCCCTTGTTTCTCATTTCCAATGCTACATCCTGGTGCCTATCCCCCTGCCAAATTAGTTTCAACCCCCCTCCCCCCCCACAGCACTAGCGAACCTCCCCACGAGGGCATTGGTCCCAACTCCGTTGAGGTGCAACCCGTCCGGCCTGTACAGGTCCCACCTCCCCCAGAACTGGTCCCAATGCCCCAGGAATCTAAAGCCCTCCCTCCTGCACCATCTCTCCAGCCACTCATTCATCTGCTCTATTCTCCTATTTCTATACTTGCTAGCATATGGCACCGGGAGTAATCCAGAGATTACTATCTCTGAGGTCCTGCTTCTTAATATCTTTCCTAACTCCTTAAAATCTGTCAGGACCTCATCCCTCTTTCTACCTATATCATTGGTACCGATATGGACCACGACCTCTGGCTGTTCACCCTCCCCCCACAGAATGTTCTGCAGCCGCTCAGTGACATCCTTGAGATGGCACCAAGGAGGCAACATACCATCCTGGAATCACGTCTGTGGCCGCTGAAATGCCTGTCTGCTCTCCTAATTATAGAATCCCCTATCACTATTGCTCTCCTGATCTTTTCCTCCCCCCACCCCCCCGCCCTGTACAGCTGAGCCACCCATGGTGCTATGGTCTTGGCTCTGGCTGCATTCCGCAGAGGAACCCTCTCCCTCACCAGTAAACAGAAGTTAGAGAGCGAGATGCACTCAGGGGACTCCTGCACTACCTACCTGGTCCTCCTTGTCTGTCCAGAATGAACAGCACAGAAACAGGCCATTTGGCCCAACAGGTCCGTGCCAGTGTTTATGCTCCACACAATCCTCCTCCCACCCTTCTTCATCTAACCCCACCAACATGTCTTCCTACTCCTTTCTCCCTCATCTAGCTTCCCCTTAATTGCATCTATGCTAGTCACCTCAACTACTCCTAATGGTAGCAGGTTTCACATTCTAACCACTCTCTGAGTAAAGAGGCTTCTTCTGAATTCCCTACTGGATTTATTAGTAACTATGTTATTTTTATGGCTCCTAGTTCTGGTCTCCCCCGTGAGTGGAATTATCTTCTCTACGTCTACCCTATCAAACCCTTTCATTATCTTAAATACTTCTGTCAGGTCACCCCACAGTCTTCCCTTTTCTGGAGAAAAGAGCCCCAGCCTGTTCAATCTTTCCTCATAGGTATAACCTAGCAGGTCTGGTATCAACCTAGGAAATATTTTTGCACCTTCAGTGCCTCTATGTCCTTGATATAATAAGGAAACCAGACACAGTACTCTAAGTGTGGTCTAACCAAGATTCTATACAAGTTCAACACATCTTCCATGGTTTTCAATTCTATTCCTCTAGAAATGAACCCCAGTGCTTTGTTTGCATTTTCATGGCCTTATTAACCTGCGTCACTACTTTTAGTGACTTGTGTATCTGTACCCCCTGTGCTCCTCTACCCCATTTAGACTCTTATGAGGAACAGCACCTCATCTTTCGTTTAGGCACTTAACAACCTTCCAGACTCAACATTGATTTCAATAACTTCAGATCACAACCACTGCTCCCATTTTTTTGGACAGCAAGTGCTGGTAATGGTTCTGCTGTTGTCATTTACAGCTACTCCTGATCAATCTTTTGTTTTTTAACCTATCCCATTACCACCTTCCTTACCTTGTACCATCTATCCTTTTGTCATTTAATCACTCCTGCCCTCCATGCTCTCAGAGACCTTTCCTTTTGTTCTTTCCTCCCCTCCCCTCCCCTTCATCCCCTCCCCCCCTTCCCCTGGCTCTGTACTTGCTTAAAAACTTTAACTCTTTAACATCTTCCAGTTCTGATGAAAGGTCTTCGACCTGAAATGTTAACTCTGTTCCTTTTTCCACAGATGCTGCCTTACTTGCTGAGCTTCTCCAACATTTTCTGTTTTTATTTCTTACTTTCCAAGCAGTATGTGGCTTCCTTATTCTTCCTACTAAAATGTATCACTTCACACTTATCTATATTGAAATTCATCTGCCAATTACTCACCCATTCTGCAAGTTTATTAATGTCTTCCTGTATTTTGTCACAGTCTTCCTGAGCATTATCTATTCCCCCCCCCAATTTGGTGTCATCCACAAATTTTGAAATTGTATTTCCTATTCCCGAGTCCAAATTGTTTATGTAAATGGTGAATAACAGTGGTCCCTGCACCGTTCCTTGTGGAACACCACTTCCCACCTTTTGCCAGTCTTAGTAACCCTACTCTCTGTTTTCTGTTTTGTAGCCAGCTTGCTATCCATTCTGCTACTTGTCCCCTGACTGTACAATCTCTGTCCTTCATCATGAACCTACTATGTGGTACCTTATCGAGGGTCTTTTGAAAATCCAAATATATTACTACTATTGCATTAATTACCCTTGTCTACTCTTTCTGTTACTTCTTCAAAGAATTCAATAAGGTTAGTCAAGCATGACCTTCCCTTTTGAAATCCATGCTGACTATTCTTTATTATATTTTCAGTTTCTAGTTGCTTTTCTAATACATCTTTGAGTAAGGATTCCATTAAGATCTCACATAATGTTGAACAAAGCAATTGATTATCTTCTCTTTCAATTAAACAAAAAGGTAATATAGAGAAATCACCTAATATTAAAGGAGCAAGTTGATTTCTCTTCCTTAACATTGAAAAAGCGTTCAATGGGGAAAGCGGAGATTCCTAAAAGCCACTAGACCTAAGTGTAGTTTTACTCATAATTTATCAAGTGGAGCTAAATTGTGCATGTGTGGAATAATCTCATTTTGGTTTTTTTTTGTGACAGGAGGCAGGGTGCAAGAGGTTCAGACAATCATACCTCTTCATACATGAATGATGTGCCTCCATATGTCACCGGACCAAAAATCTTCAAACCAATTATTTTTTGATATATAGCTTTGGCTGGATCTTGACATACAAATTCAACCACACAACCAAACAGACAGATGCTGCAGAGACCAGAAGGAGTGACCGGAGCTTCTCCTTTAAATACAAATCAAATTTCAAGAGTAAACTCAGCATTCTAAATTCCCAATGGGGATTGTTGCTTAATGGAAGTGCAGACATGGAAATAGAATACAACACTGTAATGATGATTCACCAACCTGTGCTCCTGTCAAGTGAGGCATCCCGCTGGGAATGCAGGACCACAAATTATACCCTTTTAAGATTTTTCTTCTTAGAAAGGTAAGCTTTCCTAAAACCCAAAATAATAAGTTGCAATTCCTAAGATGTCCAGGAGAACAGTGGTCAGTTGGAAGTCCTAAAATCATTTCTGATCTGTGAAGAACAGTTAAAAGGAACTGCCTCTTGGCGTTAATAAATGATTAGGGCCTAGATTAGGCCGGCGTTAATGGGAAAGCCAGAAGCACACACAATATTGGGCCTCATGCCTCATGCAAGCAGTGGACACCTAATGGGAATCCCCAGGCAGCTCGCCGGCAAAGAGGCTTTGAATTCAGGGCCGCTGCGTCGCCAGCAGCGGCCTGAGCTAAGTCGTTAAAGGGGAAGCGATCGGTAGGAGGGGCGACTGGAAGGGGGCGATGGGTACATCGGCGGGGGTGGGGTGGTGGGGGGGTTGTTGAGGCAGCAGTGAGGAAGGGGTCGAGCAGTGGCCGGCTGCAGCCCTGGACGGCTAATTTTTCTGACTATACCAATATGGTGGGCAGCGCACTTCCGGGACGTAATGAGCGCTCTAGACCTGCTCGCCATATTGGAAGCCCAAAAAACAGGCGCGGCGCCATCGAATTTCTAGGCCTAGATGTGCACTTCATCAGCATACTTGAAGCAACGTATATTTCAGCATGTATTTGGGTCTCCCTGACCATCGTAAAAATGGGTGTCAGGAGAGTGTCTAATAACTGCTGCATTTGAAATGACCTACCGATTATAGATTCACATTAGCCACATTTCAGTCACCTTTTTGGGTCTTTTTTACACAACTAAAGTTTGATTTCTTTTCTCATTACCCTGAGTAGAAAGGATATGTGTGGGAAGGTACTTGCAGTTATTCTACTGAACCATTCTCGATTCTTTAATCCAAAATAACAATGAACAGGAATCGGGAGGGGGTAGGGGATGATGGGGGATGTAAAATGAGAGCATGAGTTAAATTAAATTAGATGATATATAAGTACTGATGCCTGGCATTAGACACTAGTTTCAGCTATTATAAGTTCTAGATTAAATAACCTAGACTCCTACATTTTTTTTCTCTTTTTCATTATTATTTGACTTCTCTGTGCTATTTGTGGAAGAAATTATCAATAATAATGGTATCTTATCTTATAGCAATGAAACAAAGGTTTATTAATTTCAATAGATTTTCAGTCTGCCTCAATGCTTTGCTTTAAGCTTGTGAATGATTTTTTCTTCATAACTCCAGCTAACACTTAAAACTTTCGTTATATGATGGTTGACTGGCAATACTTAGTAAAGATCTTAAACTGAGTAAGAAAGAACAAACTAAGTTGCTTTACATAGCACCTTATCATATCCTGAGGTCATCCCAAAGCACATTAAAGCCACTGAATTACTTATGAAACATAGAAACATAGAAAATAGGAGCAGGAGTAGGCCATTCGGCCCTTCGAGCCTGCTCTGCCATTCAATATGTTCATGGCTGATTCTCTATCTCAATACCATATTCCCGCTCTCTCCCCATACCCCTTGATGCCTTTTGTGTCTAGAAATCTATCTAGCTCCTTCTTAAATATATTCAGTGACTTGGCCTCCACAGCCTTCTGTGGTAGAGAATTCCACAGGTTCATCACCCTCTGAGTGAAGAAATTTCTCCTCATCTCAGTCCTAAATGTCCTACCCCGTATCCTGAGACTGTGACCCCTCGTTCTGGACCCCAGCCAGGGGAAACATCCTCCCTGCATCCAGTCTGTCTAGCCCTGTCAGAATTTTATATGTTTGAATGAGATCCCCTCTCGTTCTTCTAAACTTGAGTGAATACAGGCCGAGTCGACCCAATCTCTCTTCATAGGACAGTCCTGCCATCCCAGGGATCAGTCTGGTGAACCTTCTATAACTGTGAAGTGCATTCACAGTTATATAAGTAAATGTGGCAACCAATTTGCAACCAATTTACACACAGCAAGGTCCCATCAATCGCAAATGAATGAATGGCAAGTTGACCTGTTTTTGGTGTACTGTATATTGTATTAATGCTAGCACTGGGGAACTGGTTGGTTAACATGAGAGAATATAGAATGTAAATGAACTCTAACTAATACTGCTTTCAGCACCTTTAAAAAAAATTAGTCTCAACGTATTTCAATTATAATCTTGCAGCAACAGAGACTGTTATGCACAGTGTAGATAAGCAGCCTGCCAGGGATCAGTTTGAGGGAAAACCAATACAATGTCAAATGAAAAGGAAAAAAATGTTTTTGAATCGGACTGCAATAAGATCTTTCTAGAAAGAGGCACAAAGGTGGGAATAGTTGCAGGTTTTCCAACTTGCAATGGAATTTGAACATCTTGTAGATCTGTTGGAATTACATTTACACACACTCATTTTCACCACAAGCTTTTGCAACAAACCAGGTTCTTTTCTCAGTTCCAAAAGCCTTGCACCTAATTATTTGCACGATTTGTTACATCTACTAAAGGCGTCGCTCTGGAATAAATATTCATGAAGCTTCTGCCTTTATGGTGTTTCGACATTTTTCTCCCACAGGCAAATTCAAATGACAAATAAACCTGTACTGTATGATAAAAATGTAGAACGCGGTGATTTAAAACCCTCTGTGAGAATACATTTGTTTTCGTGCCTACATGCCCAAGAAAAAAATATTTAGTAAATGAAAAACCTCTTGATGTCAGTGTCTGGACAGACTTCACTGACTGAAGCTGTGACTAATGCTCCGGTTTAGTTAAGACACTCCCTCAAAGACTATGTAATTAGTTGTATATATTTAACACCTCTACTTCTGTGACTTTCTTACATTTCACTGCAAGGATTTCCATATATTAAAAAAAAATGTGGTTAATAGAGGATGAAATAATGATCTAAATATTACTAAATAATAGTCAGCCACATCAGTGGTTAATTATTAGTTTTGCGGCTTGGCAAGTTATGCTTTGCCTTCTTTCCCTTTCGCACACCACTTTAATTAAATTGTATTCCCTTTCTCCCTTTTCCACACTTTTGGGAGTTTCACAAAAACTGACATGAAAATGATTTTAAGTCAAAATAAAGACTTTCATTTTCCTTTTAACATGAAAGCTGAGGAAAATCTTCAAAGGCATTATGACAGACGGGATAAGTTATACTAAAGGGGGGGGGAGGAACTGTCATCCAATAAAACAAGACTCCAAATGCAGGATTTATACTTTGTGCCTTTTTAAAATTAATGGAGAGGAGGGAAGAGAGAAAAAAAAACTTAACATTAAAATTCCATTCATGTACATCCTTATGGAGTTTGGCGTTGATTTTTAGACTCCCAGCTAAATGCTGTCCATTAACATCTTTCAAGTACAAAAGGATGAATTTCCAGTAAGGAATAGGATTTGAGATGATGTTTGGAATATGGTGATTCCTGAGCCACTGATGTATGGAAATGTTAAGGACAGCGACTGATTTAGGTTGCATAACGTTGTGTGAAAGGTGAGATGAATATTCTGCAGTTTCACTTAAGGCAGAGTGCCTTTTGGCACCACTGTGTCAGCCAATGAGTTGGAGGTGGGGCGGGACTTAGCGCAGGACTCACAGCAAACAGTCTATTTTACAGCAAACAAAGTCTAGTTACTCAGCAAATAGAGTCTATTTATGATGTGGAGATGCCGGTGATGGACTGGGGTTGACAATTGTATACAATTTTACAACACCAAGTTATAGTCCAGCAATTTTATTTTAAATTCACAAGCTTTCGGAGGCTTCCTCTTTCACATCGTTCACCTGACGAAGGAGGAAGCCTCCGAAAGCTTGTGAATTTAAAATAAAATTGCTGGACTATAACTTGGTGTTGTAAAATTGTTTACAAGAGTCTATTTAAACAGCGCACTACAGCAAACAGTTTACAAAGTCTATTTAAAAAGAGTCTCTACAAACTACAGCAAATAGAACTCATGACCGAAGTAGGGTGACTAAAGAAGGTGATTTCTCCAGCAAAATGAAATGAGTGGAATATAGTCACATTCAAATTATGTGCGTAAAATCAATCCCAGTCACTTACAGCAGTGTAGTCTCCAGGCGTGATTGACGGGGGAATTACCCAATCATGTACATTGTGGTCGGAAATAGTGGTGTCACTATATGCAGCCTGATCTTTGGAAGAAATAGCTTTCTTGGTGCATTGAAGCTAAACTGGCAGCGTAAATCCAGAGTCGGGAACCAACCTGATTCTGGGGTAAACAGATTGAGATGGTTGTCTCACACCCTTTCAGTTTGATACACATGGAGTGCAAATCCAGTTTAGTGTCAAACCTGGTTTACAGAGTGCTCAAGAAGTCCCCACAGACACTTTTTAAAACCACTTTCCCTTAATTTAAAGGTGTGAAGAGAATGGATTCTCTCCTCCCCACTCATTAAACATTTATATTTCTAACTGTTGGCAGATAGCTCTGCCTCTGCAGGTATCCAGGGATGTGCTCACTCGTAAACTGGACAGTTAAAGTTCCAGCCCAGCAGGAGCCAAGCATTGAAAACAGGGCTGTGCCAGGCTGGAACCCAAACTGGGAAGCTGCATTTGAAAGGAGCATGGGCCAGGATGAGAGCGATAAGTCCCTCTGAGGGAGGCACACACTGGGAATGTGGGATGGTGAGTTTACCCCATTTTTAACCATGTTAGATTTGGTTAGATGAGATTTCAGGGCTGCTTTTAGCCAAGTTGAACACACGCACAAACACAAAGTAGGACCAAGTCTTTCCAGAAGTGTTGAATTCTGGGTAGAAAAGCAATGTTTGGTTTAGTCCAGATAATTTGGATTTTGATGCTATGGGGACTGGGTCTGTCTGTGGCATTCATTCCTTTTTGTGGGAGAGGATGGGGTTTTTCATTTGAATTTGGCCTTTCATATTTTACTTGATTTGAAACCAAACTCCTAATTAGTCAATGTTCACCTCCACAGGCCTCAATAATTGTCAGACATGACAAAGATGAAATTATTAATGTAATAGAGAAAATACTATGGATAATATATTGAAAGGCTTTGAATATTCCTGTTGTTCTATGGCACAGACTAGACTTATCGTATAATTCTCAGCTAAGCTGTTGTCTTAAACCTAGTGTTGCTCTGGTCCCTGTCATGTGATTCGATATAGAAACATAGAAACATAGAAAATAGGAGCAAGAGTAGGCCATTCGGCCCTTCGGGTCTGCTCCGCCATTCAAAATGATCGTGGCTGATCATCTAACTCAGTACCCTGTTCCCGCTTTTTCCCCATATCCATTGATCCCTTTAGTATTAAGAAATATATCTATCTCCTTCTTGAATACATCGAATGACTTGACCTCCACTGCCTTCTGTGGTAGAGAATTCCACAGGTTCACCACCCTCTGAGTGAAGAAATTTCTCCTCATCTCGGTTCTAAATGGCATACCCCATATCCTGAGACTGTGACCCCTGGTTCTGGACTCCTCAGCCATCGGGAACATCCTCCCTGCATCTAGTCTGTCTAGTCCTGTTAGACTTTTATATGTTTCGATGAGATCACCTCTCATTCTTCTAAACTTGAGTGAACATAGGCCTAGTCGACCCAATCTCTCCTCATACGTCAGTCCTGCCATCCCAGGAATCAGTCTGGTAAACCTTTGTTGCACTCCCTCCATGGCAAGGACATCCTTCCTCAGATAAGGAGACCAAAACTGCACACAATACTCCAGATGTGGTCTCACCAAGGCCCTGTACAACTGCAGTAAGACATCCCTGTTCCTGTACTCAAATCCTCTTGCAATGAACGCCAAAATACCATTCGCCTTCCTAACTGCTTGCTGCACCTGAATGCTCGCTTTCAGCGACTGGTGTACAAGGACACCCAGGTCTCGTTGCACCTCCCCTTTTCCCAATCTATCACCATTCAGATAATAATCTGCCTTTCTGTTTTTACAACCAAAGTGGATATCCTCACATTTATCCACATTATACTGCATCTGCCATGTTCTTGCCCACTCACCCAACTTGTGTAAATCACATTGGAGCCTTTTTGCGTCCTCCCCACAGCTCACATTCCACCCCAGCTTTGTGTCGTCTGACACATAGCTTCAGGTCCCACGTTCCTTTCACCCTTTGATCTCAATCACACAGCCGCCATCATACTTAGAGCTGTGCTTCCATTGCAGGACTTTTGGTCAAACTCAACTATCTTTGCATTATCAGACAAGCCTGAATAAAAATTGTAATAACTTAAAGCAAGACGAGTGTTCAAATATTTTTATTTCTCCTGTGATGCTTTTGTCAGGACGGTTTATAGCTATATAAATGACTAAGTAATAACCAAAATACATATACCTATAAAGGCCAACACTAGAGTTTTTACATCATAAGACATGCATATTGTACATCTACAAATACATAAACTATATTAGCCAATCTCCCATGGCATTGCGCATGGCAAGTCAAGACCAAATGTAATGTTCAGGCATAGCATGGTTAGACCAGGGACCACAGACAATGCAGTTTGCACTTGAAAATTATACGTGCTGTCCTTCATTTTGACGTCGTTTGATTTAATATTATTTATAGTTAAATAGCAAAACTTATGGCACTTATTGAAGCAGAGAAGTAGAGTTGGTTGGAGCATAGGAGTGACTCTTCAGTAGAGGTTGAGGAGCTGGGAGGCACAAAACTGAGGTGCTACCGTGCCATTACTGATGGGAGAGTGTAATTGCAGCATGACAAGTTACATAGACAGTTTCTATTATATTTGTGAACTTAGGAATTTATAATGGCAAAAGTTAACACAAAAAGTTGACAAAAAGACATGACAATAGGAAGTAAGGGTTTTTAGACAGAAAGGGTACTCAGGTTTGTGTCAGTTTAAGATAGTATCCATGCAGTTCCTTGAACATTGTAATGAACACCTGGAGATCCTGGCCTCGATCTTTACCGTGACAACCCCACCCCCCCCCCCCCCCCCCAGGACAGTGTCACGTGAGGGGTTAAAATCCCAGAAATGGCGATTCTGCCCCCAATCCGGTGCATTCCCGGCCAGCACAATATTAACAGGCTGAGTATTGGAATGAGTCTCTCGCTGTAGAGAGCTCAAAGGCTCATGAATACCAGGGTCCTGTGATGCAATTGGGACCCCGATGTGATTTTAATGAGTGCAGCACAAGTTTCATGCAGGTCAGCAAGGTCAACAGGTCACCAACCCTGTCGGATTGAGTGCTGACTGATCAGTGTGCTGAAACTAAAAGGGCCACGATGTGAATAAAGCTGAAACACTCACAGGTGATCATTCACTTTGTGGGCTGTGATTCTATGATCACAGTTTGCTTTGGGTTATATTTTTGATAGTCTTTTGAAAAAAAAACGTTAAGCTGATTATGGGTGCTGCTCTAGCTGCACTCGTTTGGATTGAAGGGGAGGAGGCATATTGAAGAAGGAGCTGAAGGTGGATCACAGGGAAGGCAGCAACAGAGGAGGTATGCACGTAGAAGGACTTACCCATCTCACAGGGTCTACATATACAGGCTCAGCTTCCTTGACCTGTCTGAGGAACAGTGCTTAGGAGTCTCAGATTGTCAAGGCAGGTGGTCGTGGACCTCTGCAACCTCCTCGAAGAAGACCTCCTGCCTGCTGGAACCGGTGGCCATTTTATGCCAGTACAGTGAAAGTGACCACTGCCCTCAACTTTTATGCCTCTGGATCATTTCATGCTGCCATGGGGCAAGTAGAGGGTGTCTCAGTCAACCACCCACAAGTGCATCAGGCAGGCAACTGATGCCTTATTTGCCAGGGCCAGTCAATATATCTCCTTCCCAACTGATGATAGCGGTCAGCTGGAGAGAGCATTGGGATTTGCAGCTCTGGCTGGCTTTCATAGCAGGTTGCCATAGACAGCACACACAAAGCCATCAGGGCATCCCAATCAGCCAGGAACCTTTGTTAACCACAAGTGCATCCACTCCATTAATGTTCAACTCGTGTGCAACCACAATAAGAGGTTCATGCAGGTATGTGCCCGATATCCAGGGAGCTGCCACGATGCCTTTATCTTACGCTAGAGTAATATCCCCCCCAATGTTTTGCCCTGGCACCAGTCTTAGAGATGGCTGCTTGGGGATAGGGTTTACCACTTCTATCATGATTGATGACACCTTTTTGAAACCCCACCACTCCACAACAGAATAGGTACAACAGCAGCCACGTTATCACAAGATGCATCATAGAGCAAGCCATTGGGATGCTGAAGTTGAGGTTCAGGTGATTTGACAGGTTTGGAGGCTCCCTGCAATAGTCGCCAGCCAGAGTCTCCAGAATAATTGTGGTATGCTGTGCCCTGCATAACATCACTCAACAGAGAGGACTGGAGGTGCAGGAGGAAGAAGGCTTGCAGGACTCAAAATCTGATGAGGAAGAGGAGGGTGAGGAGGAAGATGGAGGACATGGCTCACAGAGTCTGGATCATCTTGTGGCCCAAGATGCAAGGGATGCTCTCATAGCACAGCGCTTCACCTAGCCAGCTGTCACTTCTACCACTCTTATGGCCAGCTCCTTACACTAACAGTCCTGCAACCATCATTCCATTGCTGTACAATCCTCCAAATTGTCACCTTGTAAACATTGAACTGACTTCCACATCTATGACATAAAAAGCAGGCACAGAAATTGCCTTGAAAACAGAGTGCACACGAAAGTGACAGAAGTGAAAAAGGTTTTAACGTGCACAAGAAGACAAATATTAACAAATCAATTAGTGTACCACCCAAGTGTGAACCCTGAGTGCTCTTTTTAGCCGATGACTTCCTAATTCTACCACTTCTACGAAGTGCTACCCCTGTGGCTTGAGCAGCGATGGTGGCAGGCTGCTGTGTATCTTCCTCAGACTCCTGAGATGCTTGTGGCTGATGACCTCTGGGTACTCGAGCCCAAGGATCCTGCTATGGACTACTGCTCCTGGACTTCTGTCAGGGCAGTCTGGACCAGCTGGAGTTCAGACACCATCTCGCACATTGGTTGAGGGAGTGGTAATGGATGACTCCTGCTGATGTCTTGAGAGAGGTCTATATGTACGGTGTCCATTCTTCCAACCTCCCTCCCTTGGGGCAGCAGCACATCAGTCCTGCTGGTCTGCGGGGGAGCAGGCTGGAGGAGATGAGTGACGCCTTGGAAGTCTCAATCTACTCTGTCCACCAGCTTCTCTAGGGTGGAGCAGACGTTGGAGCCCAGAATCTGCATTGCAGCAGTATGAGTCTCTAGGAAGGTTACAAAGGCTGGTAAGAATGACTTCTGTTGTGAGGGCCTGGCACCAGTGACCACATGCTCCAGGATAGATTGCAGAGTTGATAACTCCTGCAAAAGCATCTCACAGATACTAGAAGTGAACTCCACCATCCTCCTGCCATGGTGGACAGACTGCCTGGCAGGACTTCCAACACCTCACACATTTGTTCCTATGCCTCAAGTATTCTCCTTTTCATGGCTGGCCCCTGGAGTTTCTTTCTCTGTTCTGCTGGGCAGAGCTTGGAGAGGACAGCGCCTTCTGGCACATATTCTCCTCAGATGTCCCTATCACCACTATCTGCTCCTGCTCACTTGTGCTATGAGACTCACCTCGTGCCGGCCCATCTATCTGATTAACACGTCCACTCAATGTGCCAGTATTTGCGCTGGTGCCTGCAACGCATGTAGCATATGACTGCATCTTCAGGATGGAAGATTTCCTCTAAGGAGTCTTCTTCCTCAGTGGGCAGGGGCTCCTGTCCTACCTGTGAAGGCCCTGGAGGAAAGAAGAAAGGGTGAGGATTTAGTAACGGTACTTATAAGATGTTAATGTGCATATGAAGTGCTTGACCATATTGGTTGATGTGTCGGAGTTGGCTGAAGGTGCAGGTGGTTGTGGGAGATGAGGGGCTGTGAGTTGAAATCAATCACCCTGCTCTGCTGAACGGCCAAACTCACTATCAGCAATGTTCAGGATGCTAGAGGTGCCGTATATTTCCAGTGCCTCCTCCTCCGCCGGGGTCATTTCCACGAACTCTGGTGGTCCTCCACCGGTCCTGGCCCTCCCCCTGGTATTCTGCGCTCTCTTCTCTGGCAAAAGGGGTAGGACAGCGTTATGAGTGGCTGGCAAGGATGTGTCCTTCTTCTTCATGTAGTGCATACGGTGAAAGTGAGAATCGAGCAGATGTAATAGGAGTGGGGATGTCATGCATTAGCGGAGATTGGCTACAGTGCGAATTGAGCTTTGCTGAGAGGAGGTGCAGGTCGAACAGCTCGCAGGAGATATGATTAGGATGAGCGTATTGGCAGCAGTGAAAGGAGGAAGCAGGAGGTGAGGATTTGTAAGAAGTGAGGATGAGAGGTGGTGCAGTATACCATTGTGGTGTGGAATGGTATGGATGGTGTAGGAGGGACAAGAGGGAGTGGAAGGAGGTGCATTGCAGGAGATGGGTAAAGAAGAACCTATACTGACCTTTCCTAACCTATTCAGGCCATTGAAACATTTCCTACACTGGACTCAGGTCCTCGGTGTCAC
This sequence comes from Heptranchias perlo, assembly GCF_035084215.1. Lineage (NCBI taxonomy): Eukaryota > Metazoa > Chordata > Chondrichthyes > Hexanchiformes > Hexanchidae > Heptranchias > Heptranchias perlo. Next base: position 109,491,458 of record NC_090328.1, on the reverse strand, counting down.
ATTCGTGCTGCTCACTTCCTCAACCACCTCAATTATGTGAAATATTACAAATCAACTCTGTTTCACAACAGCAACTAAACAAAGCTACCATACCGAACCAGTGCCTATCTAATAGCCTGTGCATCACACTGTCTTAATCCGCATTTACTAGAACCGTAGCATAGAAGGGAAGTGGTTTCACTTTACACTCATGCCAAAATAGAGTCAGGGGCTAACCTGATGCCAGAGCGCATTGGAGTGAGTCTCCGTCATCCAAGCAGTCTCACTCCACTAAGTTCCAGAGTCCGGTTGGGTCCTGACTTCACATTTACACTGCAACTTTTCTTTCCCGCATTACAACAGTGACAATTCTTCAGAAGTATTTCATTGGCTGTGAAGTGCTTTGGGGCATCCAGAAAGGCACTATATAAATGCAAGATCTTTCTTTCTTCTAACCTTTTGCACCAGCACTTCACTTGTTGTGTAAATGCAGCATTATAGCCTTTCAAAGTATTGTGTTGTACCAATTCATCGTTACTTATTTCCTCATGGCTATCCCTCTTGGGAATGTACAGAACACTCCCTTGATTCCTGCAAATTATTCCGAATGAAAATTAAACACGATCCAACAACAAGAACTTGCAGTTGTGGAGCACCTTTATCGTAGCAAAATGTCCGAAGGCGCTTCACAGGAGTGTTATCAAACAAAATTTGAGACAGAGTCACGTAAAGAGATTTTAGGACAGCTGACCAAAAGCTTGGTCAAAGAGGTAAGTTTTAAGGAACTTCTTGAAGGAGGAGAGAGAGGTGGAGAGGCAGAGAGATTTAGGGAGGGAATTCCAGAGCTTAGGGCCTAGTCAGCTGAAGGCATGGCCACCAATTGAGGAATTTGAACACAAGGATGCAAATTTTAAATCTGAGGCGTTGCTGGACCAGGAGCCAAAGAAGGTCGACGAGCACAGGGGTGATGGGTGAATGGGTCTTGGTGCGAGTTAGTATAAGGGCAGCAGAGTTTTGGATGAACTGAAATTTACGGAGGGTGGAAGATAGGAGGCCGGCCAGGATAGCATTGGAATAGTCGAGTCGGGAGGTAACAAAAGCACGGATGAGGATTTCAGCAGCAGTGAGCTGAGGCAGAGGTGCAGACGAGCGATATTACCGAGGTGGAAATAGGCGGTCTTGGAGATGGAGAGGATATGAGGTCATTAGCTCAGTTCAGGGTCAAATAGGACTCTGAGATTGCGAACAGTCTGGTTCATCCTCAGACAGTGGCCAGGAAGGGGGATGGAATCAGTAGCTCGGGAATGGAGTTTGTGGCGGGGACCAAAGACAGTGGCTTCGGTCTTCCCAATATTTAATTGGAGAAAATTTCTGTTTATCCAATAGTGATTGTTGGATAAGCAGTGTGACAAATCAGAGGCAGTGGAGGGGTTGAGAGAGGTGGTGATGAGGTAAAGCTGGGTGTATGAGCGTACATGTGGATTCCCGCAGGGATCTGTCTTGGGGCCTCAATTATTCGCAATATTTATTAACGACTTAGATGAAGGCATAGAAAGTCTCATATCTAAGTTTGCCGATGACACAAAAATTGGTGGCATTGTAAGCAGTGTAGATGAAAACATAAAATTACAAAGGGATATTGATAGATTAGGTGAATGGGCAAAACTGTGGCAAATGGAATTCAATGTAGACAAATGTGAGGTCATCCACTTTGGACCAAAAAAGGATAGAACAGGGTACTTTCTAAATGGTGAAAAGTTAAAAACAGTAGATGTCCAAAGGGACTTAGGGGTTCAGGTACATAGATCATTGAAGTGTCATTAACAGGTGCAGAAAATAATCAGCAAGGCTAATGGAATGCTGGCCTTTATATCTAGAGGACTAGAGTACAAGGGGGCAGAAGTTATGCTGCAGCTATACAAAACCCTGGTTAGACCGCACCTGGAGTACTGTGAGCAGTTCTGGGCACCGCACCTTCGGAAGGACATATTGGCCTTGGAGGGAGTGCAGCGTAGGTTTACAAGAATGATACCCGGACTTCAAGTGTTAAGTTACGAGGAGAGATCACACAAATTGGGGTTGTATTCTCTAGAGTTTCGAAGGTTAAGGGGTGATCTGATCGAAGTTTATAAGATATTAAGGGGAACAGATAGGGTGGATAGAGAGAAACTATTTCCGCTGGTTGGGGATTCTATGAGTAGGGGACACAGTCTAAAAATTAGAGCCAGACCTTTCAGGAGTGAGATTAGAAAACATTTCTACACACAAAGGGTGGTAGAAGTTTGGAACTCTCTTCCGCAAACGGCAATTGATACTAGCTCAATTGCTAAATTTAAATGTGAGATAGATAGCTTTTTGGCAACCAAATGTATTAAGGGATATGGGCCAAAGGCAGGTATATGGAGTTATATCACAGGTCAGCCATGATCTTATCGGAGCAGGCTCGAGGGGCTGAATGGCCTACTCCTGTTCCTATATTCCTATGTTCTTACCTTTCGTGTTTTTGGATGACGTCGTCTAGGGGCAGCATGTAGATGAGAAATAGGAGGTGGGTCAATCAAAGGTCCTTGGGGTAGTCCAGAGGACATCCATCCAAAATGTAAAATAACATCAACAAAACAGAAATGCAATGAGCCTGACATCAGATATCCAAACAATCCTCTTCCTTCCTATTTCCCCGCTGATGAGCAGTCTGTCTGCCTGCCTGTCTAACATTTCTCCTTCTTTTGAATATGTGGAAAAGGAAAACCCAAAGTGAGTCCATTGTGGCAATATTACGTGAGACTATGTATGTAGGCATGTGTGTCTGAACAGATGGATGCATATGCGTGCACATATTGGACGTAGGCAAGCTTTCAACCAATGATTTTAGCTGGGAGTTTCTGCTAGTTGGACTGATTTTTTTTTACATATGCTTTTCACGAGGCCCTGGCTTATTGTGCGGAATCCATGAAACCTGTGAATAAAAAGAGACCAGCCCTAAGCGCACTGTGTGTACCTGTTAGATAATAGTATGGAAACATACAGCTAAAGGAGCTTTTCTATGTAAAAAACAGAATATATAATATAATGAACAACAATTGTGTTGTGGGTGAGTTGAAGGTTGTAATTCCACTGAGTCCTTTTGATAATTTTGATGTGGGACTTAAATTTGTTCTTGTGGTTTATAACATAAAACAAGCCACTTTATTTAACAATTACTGACTTATATCTTGCTGTCATTCATCTCATTCAAATCTAATGTTCAAGGTAAGAAATCTAGAGCAATTTTACTTGCAGAGTGTGTACAAGATGAGTGGGTGTTCTGAAAGCTGTTCAGGAAACGTATTGCCTGAAGCAGGTCCAACTTCACAACAATGGTCAAACTATTATTTTAACTGCAGTGGTGATGGACAAATAAAAATTGCACTCAACTTCTCCACTGTAGATAAGGTGGTTAAAAAGGCATACGGGATGCTTGCTTTTATTAGCCGAGGCATAGACTATAAAAGCAGGGTTGTTATGCGAGAACTGTATAAAACATTGGTTAGGCCACAGCTTGAGTACTGCATACAGTTCTGGTCACCACATTACAGGAAAGATGTGATTGCACTACAGAGGGTGCAGAGGAGATTTACGAGGATGTTGCCAGGACTGGAGAATTTTAGCTTTGAGAAAAGATTGGATAGGCTGGGGTTGTTTTCTTTGGAACAAAGGAGGCTGAGGGGAGATTTAATTAACGTATATAAAATTATGATGGGACTAAATAGAGTGGGCAGGGAGGACCCATTTCCCATACCAGAGGGGTCAGTGACCAGGGGGCATAGATTTAAAGTAATTGGAAGAAGGATTGGACAGGAGCTGAGGAGAATGTTTTCACCCAGAGGGTGGTGGGGGTCTGGAACTCACTGCCTGAAAGGGTGGTAGAGGCAGAAACCCTTAACTCATTTAAAAAGTACCTGGATGTACACTTGAAGTGCTGTAACCTACAGGGCCATGGACCAAGTGCTGGAAAGTGGGATTAAGCTGGATAGCTCTTTTTCGACCGGCCGATTGGCCTCCTTCTGTAAATTTCTATGATTCTATGGAGCATCGTGTCAGGTCCCTGGCATATGTAAAATGTAATTGGTGATAGTTTAGCACTTTATAGAAATAAATACGTGTGCTGTGGCAGATGGAAGAGCCTTTCCGCTTGTAGCAGGCCAACATTTGTTTACTTCTTGTAATGTGACACATGGGGTTTGATATGACACAAAGTGAACAAAACGTACCCACAGCGTGTTACTGGATCAGAACATCAGATGTTCTGGCCTTAGATTTCATAACAGTACTACATTGATGTCAGTGCAGAATAAAAGTCCACTGGTATCATTTAAAGGTTACTGTGGCTCCAAGCATAAACACAAAAAAAAATATGCTGATGTCTTTTTGGTCAAGGATCCACTGAGCGAGAGAGAGAGAGAAAGAAAGAAAGAAAGAATGGCAACATCCTCGTAAATCTCCTCTGTAACCTCTCTTGTGCAATCACATCTTCCCTGTAATGTGATGACCAGAACTATACGCAATACTCAAGCTGTGGCCTAACTAGTGTTTTATACAGTTCTAGCATAACCGCCCTACTCTTATATTCTGTGCCTCAGCTGAAAAAGGAAAGTATCCCTTATGCCTTCTTAACCACCTTATCTACCTGTCCTGCTACCTTCAGGGATCTGTGACATGCATTCCAAGGTCCCCCTGTTCCCCTACACCTCTCAGTATCCTCTCATTTATTGTGTACTCCCTTGCCTTGTTTGCTCTCTCCAAATGCATCACCTCACATTTCTCCGGATTGAATTCCATTTGCCACTCTTCTGCCTCCCTGGCCAGTCCATTGATATCTTCCTGCAGTCTACAGCTATCCTCCTCACCATTAACCACACAGCCAATTTTTATATCATCTGCAAACTTCTTGATCATCCCCCCACAAAAAGCAAGGGACCTCGTACTGAGACCTGCGGAACCCCACTGGAAACAGCCTTCCAGTCACAAAAACACCCGTCGACCATTACCTTTTGCTTCCTGCCATTGAGCCAATTTTGGATCCAACTTGCCACTTTCCCTTGGATCCAATGGGCTTTTACTTTTTTGACCAGTCTGCCATGTGGGACCTTGTCAAAAGCCTTGCTAAAATCCATGTAAGACTAAATCAAACGCATTACCCTCATCTACCCTCCTTGTTCCCTCCTCAAAAAATTCAATCAAATTAGTCAGATACAACCTTCCCTTAACAAATCCATGCTGACTGTCCTTGATTACTCAGTGCCTTTCTAAATGACGATTTATGCTGTCCCTCAGAATTGATTCCAATAATTTGCCCACCACCGAGGTTAGACTGACTGGCCCATAATTAATCGGTCTAACCCTTTCTCCCTTTTTAAACAACGGTACAACGTTAGCAGTCCTCCAATTCTCTGGCACCACGCTTGTAGCCAGGGAGGATTGGAAAATGATGGTCAGAGCTTGTGCTATTTCCTCCCTTGATTCCCTTAACAGCGTAGGATAAATTTCATCCGAGCCTGGCGATTTATCTACTTTCAAAGATGCTAAACCCTTAAATACTTCCCCTCTCACTATCTTTATCCCATCCAATATTTCACACTCCTCCTCCTTAACTATAATCTCTGCATCGTCCTACTCTTTTGTGAAGACAAACGCAAAGTATTCATTAAGAACCGTACCCACCTCTTCTGCCTCCACACATAGGTTACCTTCTTAATTTCTAATAGGCCCTACTCTTTCCATAGTTGCCCTGTGTGTATTTTTTTTTATTTGTTCATGGGATGTGGACGTCGCTGGCGAGGCCGGCATTTATTGCCCATCCCTAATTGACTTTGAGACGGTGGTGGTGAGCCGCCTTCTTGAACCGCTGCAGTCCGTGTGGTGAAGGTTCTCCCACAGTGCTGTTAGGAAGGGAGTTCCAGGATTTTGACCCAGCGACGATGAAGGAACTGCGTTATATTTCCAAGTCGGGATGGTGTGTGACTTGGAGGGGAACCTGCAGGTGGTGTTGTTCCCATGTGCCTGCTGCCTTTGTCCTTCTAGGTGGTAGAGGTCGCGGGTTTGGGAGGTGCTGTCGAAGAAGCCTTGGCGAGTTGCTGCTCTGCATCCTGTGGATGGTACACACTGCAGCCACGGTGCGCCGGTAGTGAAGGGAGTGAATGTTTAGGGTGGTGGATGAGGTGCCAATCAAGCGGGCTGCTTTGTCCTGGATGGTGTCGAGCTTCTTGAGTGTTGTTGAACCTGCACTCATCCAAGCAAGTGGAGAGTATTCCATCACACGCCTGACCTGTGCCTTGTAGATGGTGGAAAGGTTTTGGGGAGTCAGGAGTTGAGCCACTCACCGCAGAATACCCAGCCTCTGACCTGCTCTCGTAGCCACAGTATTTATATGGCTGGTCCAGTTAAGTTTCTGGTCAATGGTGACCCCCAGGATGTTGATGGTGGGGGATTCGGTGATGGTAATGCCGTTGAATGTCAAGGGGAGGTGGTTAGACTCTCTCTTGTTGGAGATGGTCATTGCCTCGCACTTGTTTGGCACGAATCTTACTTGCCACTTATGAGCCCAAGCCTGGATGTTGTCCAGGCCTTGCTGCATGCGGGCTCGGACTGCTTCATTATTTAAGGGGTTGTGAATGGAACTGAACACTGTGCAATCATCAGCGAACATCCCCATTTCTGACCTTATGATGGAGGGAAGGTCATTGATGAAGCAGCTGAAGATGGTTGGGCCTAGGACACTGCCCTGAGGAACTCCTGCAGCAATGCCCTGGGGCTGAGATGATTGGCCACCAACAACCACTACCATCTTCCTTTGTGCTAGGTATGACTCCAGCCACTGGTGAGTTTTCCCCCTGATTCCCATTGACTTCAATTTTACTAGGACTCCTTGGTGCCACACTCGGTCAAATACTGCCTTGATGTCAAGGGCAGTCACTCTCACCTCACCTCACCTCTGGAATTCAGCTCTTTTGTCCATGTTTTGACCAAGGCTGTAATGAGGTCTGGAGCCGAGTGGTCCTGGCGGAACCCAAACTGAGTATCGGTGAGCATGTTATTGGTGAGTAAGTGCCGCTTGATAGCATTGTCGACGACACCTTCCATCACTTTGCTGATGATTGAGAGTGGACTGATGGGGCAGTAATTGGCCGCATTGGATTTGTCCTGCTTTTTGTGGACAGGACATACCTGGGCAATTTTCCACATTGTCAGGTAGATGCCAGTGTTGTAGCTGTACTGGAACAGCTTGGCTAGAGGCGCAGCTAGTTCTGGAGCACAAGTCTTCAGCACTACAGCTGGGATGTTGTCGGGGCCCATGGCCTTTGCTGTATCCAGTGCATTCATCCGTTTCTTGATATCACGTGGAGTGAATCGAATTGGCTGAAGACTGGCTTCTGTGATGGTGGGGATATCGGGAGGAGGCTGAGATGGATCATCCACTCAGCACTTCTGGCTGAAGATGGTTGCAATCGCTTCAGATTTGTCTTTTGCACTCACGTGCTGGACTCCGCCATCATTGAGGATGGGGATGTTTACAGAGCCTTCTCCTCCCATTAGTTGTTTAATTGTCCATCACCATTCACGACTGGATGTGGCAGGACTGCAGAGCTTTGATCTGATCCGTTGGTTGTGGAATCGCTTAGCTCTGTCTGTAGCATGTTGCTTCCGCTGTTTAGCATGCATGTAATTCTGAGTTGTTTATAAAACATCTTTGGGTTTTCCTTGATTTTACTTGCCAGTATTTTTTCATGCCCTTTCTTTGTTTTCCTAATTTCCTTTTTAATTTCACCCCTGCACTTTCTATACTCCTCTTGGCTGTCTGCAGTATTGAACTCTCGGTATCTGACATAAGCTTCCATTTTTTGCCGTATCTTACCTTGTATGCTCCTTGTCATCCAGGGGGCTCTTGATTTGGCAGTCCCACCCTTTTTTTCTTTGTTGGAACATGTTTGCTCTGAACCCTCACTGTCTCTCCCTTGAATGCCTCCCACTGCTCTGACACTAATTTACCTTCGAGTAGCTGTTTCTAGTCCACTTTTGCTAAATCACTTCTCAGTGATGTCGGTTGAGAGCTAAATATTGGCCAGGACACTGAGAGAACTTCCCTGCTCTTCTTTGAATCATGCAATGGGATCTTTTTCATCCACCTATCAGGGCAGACGGGGCCTCGGTTTAATGTCTTGTCCAAAAGATAGCACCTACGACAGTGTAGCGTTCCTTCGTTACTGCACTGAAGTGCCAGCCTGGATTATGTGCTCAAGTCTATTCTTAATGTATAATGGGGTAGACTAGTTACCTATTATACATTCAAGGCTGAGTTAGACAAATTTTTGATCAGCAAGGGAGTCAAAGGATATGGGGAAAAGGTGGGAAAGTGGAGTTGAGGTAAAAATCAGATCAGCCAGGAATTCATTGAATGGCGGAGCAGGCTTGAGGGGCCGAATGGCCTACTCCTGCTCCTATCTCTTATGGTCTTATGGGAGCGCTCATCAGAATATCGGACATGGAGGTTAGCGCACCCAAGCGATGCCTTCTGATAGTCTGCATCCCTTAAAGTTGATTGGATGGAAAATCAGGCAGCTAACAAATTGCACCTCCACGCTGAATATTGCAATTAACACTCCTGTTGGGTGAAATTGCACATCAGGAAGTGTTGAATCATAACTTCAGTATGTGCCACATAATGTTTAGTAACTTGACAGGAGAATTATCTCAAAAGGACACCATCTTTATAAACGTTATCAGATAAATGGTTTTCCTTTTGTTTGCGTACAATCACGCAATGATGTAAATCGAGACTCTTGCTTGCAATGTCATCCTGATGGAGATGATGTAAAACACGACTAGATCCTTCTTCACCACCAGTAAATAAGAAAGGTTTGACAAGACACTTTTTCTTGAGAACAGAACCCCTTTAAGCTTTCGTGTCTAATAAGCATGCTGGATGACACCTGGGCATCTACTGCACACAAAACCAATTCAGAACATGATATGAGACACAGCAAGCTAGGACGTCCTTTGCAAATAAATCATCATAACAATGAATTTTTAACCTGCAGAAGCAGGATGGTTCATCTTTCGGGGAACTATTTCCTTTCAAATTCAAATTTCATTCGTTGCTCGAGTACACTGCTGACCCAGCTGGCCCCACCTCTCTCCAGGTGAGCTGAAGTGTCATTTGCAATAATGAGCCGATCACATCTGCCATACTCGCATGGGTAGCCTGTGAGATGGAGTCAAAATATAAGTGGGCAGGAGTGTACATCTGCAGTCTATTCAGCCCACATGCTTAAGATGATGGGCTCTCGCAAGGGTACTGCACCAGCAGAAATTAAAAGATACTAATTATCAGATCGTCAGTGGCAAAATCAACACACTCAGATATGTTGAGGATAATACCAAATAAAGAAGGAGGTCCTTTAAATGTTGATATATACATGAACCATTGAAAGCCAACCACTGAAACTGTATGCTGCCCAGGGAAGTTCATAGTAAGGGGATGGATTATATGAGTTTGTAGCTTTTCAGAATGACTTGTATTGAGGGGGAGACCTACCTTCATGACACCAGTGCTGCTGGCACCATCGATATAATCTAGTCCTGCCTGGTTGATGCACATATTAACAACTAAAAGTCATCCTAGGTATCTGGCCTTCAGAACTGAGAAATGCTCTCGAGCCAGTATTTAAGAGATGTGCCCATTGCCAGTGAGTTCTATGGTTTAAAGGTGTGATATTACATAATTCTGTAGCACAATAAGGTATTACCTTTACACAATAGAGTACTTTTAATACCACAGAATTTTTTTTAAAAATTTCAAAATATACTTTATTTCATAAAATTTAAGCAAAAGTTCAATGTAAATATCACAATTACAATTCAAAACAATACAATACAGATTGTATACACTACAATCCCATTATTACAATTCAAACACAGTACATATCTTACAATAAATGGTGAATAATACAAGGTAGGATGGCCTTACATGGTGGCCTTCCCCATAGAGCCTTTGCGTAGGCCGCACCTCGCTTCAGACAGCCTTGCAGCATGTAATCCTGGACCTTGACAACACTCGGTCGGGGACAGCTCCTTCAGCTTGAAGATAAGCAGGTTTCGGGCGGACCAAAGGTCCTCCTTCACTGAGTTGATGGTCTTCCAGCAACAGTTGATATCTGTCTCGGTGTGCGTCCCGGGGAACAGCCCGTGGAGCACAGCGTCCTGTGTCACCGAGCTGTTGGGGATGAACTGGGACAAATGCCAATGCACCTCTTTCCACACCTCCAGCTGGACGGAACATCCTGCGTCTGCTCGGCCAGCATGGCTAGACCCAACCTTGTCAGTGTGGTGGACAGGTAGAAACTCAGCACGTAGTGACACTTGGTGTTTGCGCACCGGCAGCCACACACAAAGGTGGCCATCAGGATCAGGATGGCATTGGTGACGCCCTTCCCCCTTTGTCTGGGGGCTTGTACATGGTGTCCCTGCAGAAGTGGTGCATCTTGGACCTCCAGACAAAGTGGAAGATGGCTCGGTGGACTGGCGGGGAATGGACCAGACCTGGGCCACGTAGAGCAACACCGTGAGCACCTCACACCACATCACCAGGCTCCTGCCGGCCATGGAGAGGGAGCGCCGCCCCCCACATACCAAGCTTCTGTTTGGCCTTGGCGAGCTGCTCCTCCCAGTTCTTAGTGCAGGCCTGGGGCTCCCCAAACCAGATCCCTAGCACCTTCAGTGTAGTCAGAAATAATCATCCAACTCATTCAGTGATTTCAGGAGTACACAGCCATAACAAGGCCCTCCATGACCTCCAGCCCCCAGTGAACTATGGTTTAGTCACTGTTGCAGTTCTGGTGTATGCTCTCTGTGAGAGTAAGTGTTTGTGTAACATTATAAAGAGTCAACAAATGAATGGAGTACCAGAGTGAGCAATCTATTACTCCCAACAGTGCTGGGTCTGAGAAAGGGACTCAGTGAAGGATCAGAGACAGAGACCTCGATATTAATCCTCCCCCCACCTCCCCCCCACCCCACCCCCACCGTGACAGGCGGGAGAGGCTCGGGGGTGTTAAAAAGTGGAATCTGAGTAACCCGACCACGCGTGCACGGCCGCCGCCATTTTTACAGCAGCGGATATCAGGGCGTCCAAATGTCCTGACGTGGAGAGGCAGGACGCTTATTAACATATTTAAATCAGACTCCTACAGTGCAATTGGGAGACCGATTTGAAATTTACTCATGCTGCACGGGTTTCCCAGGCGGGAAACTTGGCAGTGAAATGGAGGCGGGAGCTGCCGGCCCCACAAGGTAAGTGGCTCTTTCAGGACTCCTTGTGGGCCAGGAGGTGCAGGAGTGCTCCCCCCAGGCCCCTCAACGAAGCCTTCGGCCTCTCCAAGCCTCGGTCTTCAACCATCCCCCTCCCCAGCCCTCCCAATTGCCAACCTCCCCCCCTCCACCGATTGTCAAATGGAGCTTCCTCCCCCAACTCCTGATTGCCGATCCTGCCCCCCCACCCCCATTGCCGATCTTCCCCCTCCCTCCCGAACGCCGGAGACCATCCACAAGGGTCCACGTGGCCTGCTGCCGGGCAGAAGGCGGCCCTACAATATGTTAATGAGGCCTTGCTGTTAAGATCGGCAGGGCCTCCACCTCCTCGGCCTTGCCGGGTTCTTCCGCCATTTTCAGCCTCCCCCACACCCTCCACCCGTGCCCATTAATATCGGGGCCAGAGAGAGAGGGACTCAGGGAATGATCAGAGACTGAGTGAGGGACTCAGTGAAGGATCGGGGACAGAGGAGCGACTCATTGAACGGTCATTAGAATGGCGGTCGGGGGTGGGGGGTGTTTGCATTATGTTCCTGTCTGCCGCCTTTTTTACCCACCTCAAAACAATCATGGGAGAGCCTCCCGTCCCAGGCTATCTTGAGTTTATTTTACATTCAACGGTCACAGCCCGATTATGTTATTGGCACCTCAAAAAATTGGGAGGCCGGCATGGGTCCAATCCCAACAGCCAGACATGGTGGGAGTCAGAAGAGTGGCCAGAAGAGACCAGGGTGGGTATTTTAATTTAACTTTACTGAGAATTCTTTGTGGACCAGGAGAAGCAGGAGTGCTCCCCTGGGCCCTGCAAGGAATCTTTGGACCACCCCAGTTCTGGTCTTGCCTCTCCCTCCCAGCGCTGGTATCTCCTTTCAAACACTCCCCTCGGCAATAACTTTATGCCGGGGACTGTTCCCTTGGGTCCCTGGTGGCGTCGGGCTTCCACCCAAATTCACGTACCCACTCAACCGCCCTGATGCTACCCTCACTGGTTTTGGATGGAAATAGCTCTGCCAAATACTAATGAGAACTGGGAGTTAAAATGGCCTGGGTCTCATGTTCATGTGTCCGGGAGAATTCCCAAACATCCCATGCCTCGTCCATCCTGAATGCACCCTGATTTAAAATCCGGGCTATTACTTCAGATATCTTCACAGATGAGGGGTTTCCTTACAGCACAATCCTTGCGGTCGCCAAGATCACTGTTGTCTGTTGCAGCTCCACAACTTTGCAATACAGAGGCCTAACCATGGGGGAGGACATCCCAAGTCTGCAGGAGGCAGACGCCAACCAAGAGGATGCAGCTGGGAAACACCAGGGAAGACTGATGCACTATCTGCTAGTCACTTACCCACAAATCATTCATGCAAGTACATGACATAAGCAAGCAATACTTTTTCCATTGCTATCATAGTTTCATAGTCGGTACAGCACAAGAGGAGGCTATTCAGCCCATCGTGCCTGTGCCGGTTCTTTGGAAGAGCTATCCAATTAGTCCCATTCCCCTGCTCATTCCCCATAGCCCTGTACACTTTTTCCCTTCAAGTATTTATCCAAGTTCCTTTTTGAAAGTTACTATTGAATCTGCTTCCACCATCCTTTCAGGCAGTGCATTCCAGATCATCACAACTCGCTGCATAAAAAAATGTTTCCTCATGTCACTTCTGGCTCTTTTACCAATCACCTTAAATCTGTGTCCTCTGGTTACTGACCCTCTGCCACTGGAAACAGTTTCTCCTTGTAGATATTTACTCTATCAAAACTGTTCATGATTTTGAACACCTCTATCAAATCTCCCCTTAACCTTCTCTGTTTTAAGGAGAATAACCCTAGCTTCTCCAGTCTCTTCACATAACTAAAGTCCCTCATTCCTGGTATCATTCAAGTAAATCTCTTGCACCCTCACTAAGGCACTGTCATTCTTCCTAAAGTGTGGTGCCCAGAATTGAACACAATACTCCAGCTGCAGCCTAACCAGCATTTTTTAAACTATCATAAGTTCCTTGCTTTTGTATTCTATGCCTCTATTAATAAAGCCCAGGATCCCATATGCTTTTTTAACGGCCTTCTCAACTTATTCTGCCACCTTCAAAGATTGGCATACAGACACCCCCAGGTCTCTCTATTCCTGCACTCCCTTTAAAATTGTACTATTTAGTTTATATTGCCTCTCCTCATTCTTCCTACCAAAATGTATCACTTCACACTTCACAGCGTTCAATTTCATCTGCAATGTGTCTGTCCACTTCACCAGTCTGACTATGTCCTCCTGATGTCTGTTATTATCCTACACATTGTTTACTACATTTCCGAGTTTCTCGCCATTGGTAGCTATTCTGCTGCCTCTTAATCAGTCTCTGCACTGAATGATGCCTTATCCTCTGTGATTTCAAGCGGCATCGCAACTCACCTTGTCCTCTCTCTTCTGACTTCACCAGCCTCCTGTCCTCCCTAAATCTCTCACTCCAAATAAACTCTCCTACTCATTGTAGGGAAATTTGGGTCTTTCGTGGACCTGAACGATAGTTCAGACAAAGAAAGGCACCCTTACGCAGTAGTTTCATTGCTCAAAGTGATTATTTAATCATTTAAAAAGGAATACATAAGCATGAAGCAACTCAATCAATACATAGATTACTCTACCCGATTCCTACAAGCAGGCATAAAGCAAAAGCAAGTAGCGCACACAACCTCTATAAAATATCAAGGCAGCCATCTCGAAGTGGGGTGTCGATCACTGCAGTAACAGGTGCATCGTTGAGGGATGTGTCGAGTGATGTGTCAAATGATATGTCGAGGTTCTTTGTCTTCCCATCAAGGTTTGACTCTTTGTCAAAGTTCAGAAGCAAAGTATTGAAGTGCTTATTGTTGGAGGAGCTCTAACCGCTGTAATTGTTCAACTGTTGCTCCTGCAACTGTTGACCATTGAAGCTTCTACAATGTCCTATCTTTATATGGTTTTTAGTTGATAGGTTGTACTCCAAGTCACAAGAAGGCCCTGTTTGGCCACTCACCCATTATTACATTAATGATGAATGGTTGGTTGGACCACTCAAGAACCATGTGAATCCACTGCATCTTCTTCTCCATGTGAATCCAGGTGCATTTACGAGCTTTTGTTTTGAGAACCAGGACGTTGTTGAGCATCAACGTTGTCCTGAGGACAGATGTCGGTAGAACCTTCTCGAAGCTTCTCTACAACTGTTGTCTTATCAGTTGTTTAGCCTTTGCATTTACGGTGAGACCGAAGCCTCTCGAACCTTCTGGAAAGTGATGAAAGCTTCTGTCTTTCATGCTTATCGGTTGTTATTGAAAACCACAGCTTGTTGATGTTTCTGAACTCTGCTACTTTTGCAGTTTTAAACTGATGTCCAAATGTCCAGTTTAAACTGACTGGACACTTTGCTGACTTTGCAGTTGTGAATTTATACTGTCCAAATGTCCAACGGTAATGTCAAGGGGCGAGTTAACCCTTGCTTTCACATGTACTATCCTTAAAGGGACCAGTTGACCCTTTATGTTGAGTCGTCCAGCAGTTCAAAAGAGTAAAATGGGGTCTGATCCAAAGTCCAAAATCCTTACACCGTATCCATTGCCAATTCCTTGATCTTGCCATCTCACATGATCTCTGTACTCCCATGGTCTCGATCACAGACAAGGCCATCTCCAATCACTTCCTTGTATCCCTCACCACCCACATCCCGTACCCCCTTCCAACACCATACCTCTGCCCCTGGAAAAAAAAAACTCTCCCCAAGTCACTTGCAATGTTTAAACTAACAACTGCCGAGCCTTTGACCTTCCATTCACCACAGTACTTCTGCAGTTGTTGATCTGCTCAACCATTCCTTCACCTCCACCTTTGATGCCTTTGTCCCCAATCAATTCTTTAATCTCTCCCATCCTGGTTGTTTCCTCTGGTATGCTCCCTAGCTTTGCTCCCTCAAGTTCAAGGGGTGCAGACTTGAGTGTATGTGGTGGGCAACTGGTTAAGCCATCCATCACCAGATCTATCTGGATCACATGAAGCGCTACTGGGCTTCACTCTCCTCTGCCAAAATTGCCTGGTATTCCGGGATCACCTTGGAGAGTAAACATAAACCCCATCTTCTTTTCTCCACTACCAACTGTCTCCTTAATTCCCTCTCCCCTGCTCCCTCCACCCTCACCTCCAACAACAAGTGCGAGGAGCTCATGGACTTTGCCACTAAAATTGAGACGATACCTTCAGCTGCCTCTGCTGCTTCCCTCTTCCCCTTACCTACCAAACCAAACCTTCCACAGGCCCCCCCTACCCTACCGCTGATCCCACATATTTCACTAGTTTCTCCCCTGTCTCCCCTTGTGCCCTCTTCAAGCTCATCTTGACCATGATACCCCATTCCCACTAAACTGCGGACTGCCCAACTTCCCTTTCTGGCTCACATGCGTACAGTTTTGGTCTCCTTATTGAAGGAAGGATATACTTGCCTTAGAGGCAGTACCACGAAGGTTCACTAGATTAATTCCAGCGATGAGAGGGTTATCCTATGAGTAGAGTGGGCCTATACTCTCTGGAGTTTAGAAGAATGAGAGGTGATCTCATTGAAACAAAAAAGATTCTGAGGGGGCTTTACAGGGTAAATGCTGAGAGGTTGTTTCCCCCAGCTGTAGAGTCTAGAACTAGAGGGCATAGTCGCAGGATAAGGAGTTAGCCATTTATGACTGAGATGAGGAGGCATTTCTTCACTCAGAGGGTTGTGAATCTTTGGAATTCTCTACCTCAGAGAGCTGTAAATGCTGAATCATTGAGTATATTCAAGGGTGAGATAGATAAATTTTTGGACTCTAGGGGAATCAAGGGATATGGGATCAGGTGGGAAAGTGGAGTTGAGGTTGAAGATCAGCCATGATCTGATTGAATGGTGGAACAGGCTCGAGGGGGCCTATGGCCTATTCCTGCTCCTATTTTTTATGTTTATGTTCTTATGACATTGTAAATATGGACTGCCCTCCTCCCTTTCAAAATAACCGTAATCACCCCCTTTTGAATAAACCCACCCTCGACCCATTTGTCGTTGCAAACTACCACCCCATCTTCAACTCCTTTTCCTCCCCAATGTCATTGAACATTTGTTGCCTCCCAATTCGATGCACACCTTTCTCCCAACTCCATGAAACAGCCCTAATCAAAGTTACAAATTACATCCTCTGTGATTGTGACCTTGGTGCATTTTCCCTCCTTTTCCCCCTTGATCTTTTTGCACCCAGAGCATATACATCAATGGCTTCTCTTCCTGTCCCCACACTGTTACCTCTGGAATCATCCAAGGATCTATCCTTGGCCCCCTCCTATTCTTCATCTCCATGCTGCCCTTAGCAACATCATCCAAAGACATGGGGTCAGCTTTCACATGTATGCGGATGCTGCTGTTCCACTGCCACTCTGCTGACAGACTGCTTGTTCAACAGCCAGCCTTGGATGAGCCGCAATTTCTCCAGTTAAACATTGGGAAGTCTGAAGGCATCATCTTCAGCCCCCACTACAAACTCCGTACCCTTGCCACCGATTCCATTACTCTCCCCAGCCACTGTCTCAGGTTGAACCAGACTGTTTCCAACCACAGTCTCCTAGTTGACCCCAAGTTGAGCTTCCGATCCCATATCCTCTACATCACCAACCTCTGTCCCTTCTTCAGTCCATCTGCTGCTGAAACTCTCATCCTTTTTGAGCATTCCAATGCCCTCCTGGCTGGCCTCCCATCCTCTATTCTCTGTAAGCTTCAGCTCATCCAAAACACTTCTGTCTTATCCTATCCCACAACAAGTCCTATTCACCCATCACTGACCTACATTGATTCCTGAGTCACCCATGCCTCCAATTTAAACTTTTCATCCTTCTATTTAAATCCCTTTATAGCCTGGCCCCTTCCTAGTGCTGTAATCTCCTCCAGCCTTACAAACTCCCCCAGAGATCTCTGTTTCTCTGACTGTACATCCTACCTTCCCTTCACCCCACCATTGTCGGCCGTGCCTTCAGCCATCTAGGCTGCACACTCTGGAATTCCCTTCCTAAACCAATCCACCTCTCCATCTCCCTCTATTCCTTTAAGACCCTGCTTAAAACCACATTTTCGACTAGGCTTTTGGTCAGCCCTCATAATATCTATTTCTGTGGCTCAGCGCCATTTTTGTCTGATTGTATCTCTGTGAAGGGCCTTGGGATGTTTTATATAAATTCAAATTGTTATTGTAGACAAGGAAGTAATTTCTCTGACTGGGTTGGACAGCATGAGAATTAGATTCAGTGAACTTGGCTGAAGAGGACCAGGAGGAACAGCAGAAAGCAGTCAGTGAGGTTAGGTGGCAGAGAAGGTACATGATCAGTCCCACAGATATCTCATAGAGTTGCCTAGGAATGACTAACGAGCAGTGCCTTAAGAGTTAGCCTGCAGGCTGCACTCAACTAAAGTCCTCCCATTACCTGGTGCATGAAGCCCTGGTCCGAGCCAGTTTAAATTTCCTGGGTTTGGAGGAATGGGAAGGTTGCTTCCAAGTGGTAGATTTAGACCAATCAGGTTGCAGCCTTTGCCTGTCCTCCAGGCCCAGAGATTCAAAAAGCTTTTCTGTTAGTGTTTAGGGAACTTGGAGCTCAGAGGGCATGACTGGTAGGCAGGCAGGCGGCAGAGGCAGTGATCAGCAGCAGTGGAGTAAATCACACTGAGTAGCATGGTGGAGGATGGCAATGGTCCAGAGCAGATTTGGAGCACAAAAAGGTGAGATACAGGCAGGCAGCCAGTTTATTGTGCAAATGTAACCATCCTTAACTCCCTCCGTTATCCCAAATCTTAGAAGGAAAAGGAAGAAAAACTGGCATCACATAACAAGCAAAAAATGGAGTGAGAAAAATCTGAGGACAGTTGTCAGCACTTGAAGTGCCTAAAAATTAGTACTTTAATTCCTTTGAATGGTGGCGCATCAAAATATTAATTGCACGAGCTAGATCTCCCCCTGGTAGGCCTGCTGAGGGAATTGATGTCACGCATGTACAGAGACCCAAATAATACTAGGAGAGAAGGACCAGCAGAAGAAAGCATCAAACACAAGCCCCAGTCCTCCAAGAAACAGTATGCATTTGGGAGCAAACCATATTGGACAGATTTCCATCAGGTCTTGGGCAATTCAATGGGCAAGTTTAAGTTTAATCCTTTAAAGTTATCCTCGAAAATGCATTTTTCAATGTAAACATTCAGCTACTTGGAGAGACAGCATGGTTATTGAAAGAAATAGGAGAAAAAAATTATTTGAGTGATTTATCATTTACCTATTACCCACAAATAAAATAAGCTAGCAGAATATAGATTTTAATGTGTCTATTTTGCTGCAGCTACTGGTTCCTGTTTTTTTTATATTCATACATTCTCGGGATGTGGGCTTCGCCGGCGAGGCCAGCATTTATTGCCCATCACTAATTACCCGTGAGAAGGTGGCGGTGGGCCTTCTTCTTGAACCGCTGCAGTCCGTGTGGTGAAGGTACTCCAACAATTCTGTTAGATAGGAAGTTCCAGGATTTTGACCCAGCGACGATGAAAGAACAGTGATATATGCCCAAGTTGGGATAGTGTGTGACTTGGAGGGGAATCTGAAGGCGATGGTGGCAATACTTATGGAGTTGTGCGAATCAGGCTCTTACCTCTGTCCTGCTATTATGGCGGGTGTTAATCACTCCCAGAGAGAACATAATACCAGGCCAATGTCACAGCAATTGTGTGGCTTTTTCAAACCAGAGAATAAGCCCTGGAGTTTGGAAAAGAGGTGCAGTGGGAAGTGGAGGTTTCTGGGAATGGGATGTGCCTGTGCCCTAAACTAGATGGCATTCCTGCTTCTGTTGCAGTGGATGTGGAGCTACTGTCCCACTAGTACTGGGCAATTGGGAGCTGTTGCAGCATGTACAGTTGAAAGAGAAATTGGAGTCAAGGGCTGATGTTGGAAAATGGGGTTGGAATGGAGCTACCAGGGCTTGGAGCTGAGACAGAATGATGGGTTGAATGGCAGAAAGTAGGCACTGAGGGCTGGGAGGGAGAGAGCAGAACTCCCTTGTTGGTCTTGAGAGAGGGAGTGAGACATGAGGAGAGAATGGACACTAGGGCAATGGAAGAGAGGAGAGGTTGGATCTTGAGAGTTAAGTGAATTTGAAAACTTAAATCTGAAAGAGACCATTATTCAATTATATTGACCAAAGTGGACTATGAGGTCAATGGATGTGTTTAAATAGCAGTTTTTCTTTTATATAAAGTTATTGCAGCATGTGACGAGGAGTGTTTGAAAATTTGAAATAAATGCTCACAAATCCCCTCCCACCAGCTGAGCTAAAATAAGAAAGTGGGTTGAGTTCAGTAGCTGTTGGCGAAGTCAGTGGGTGAAAGCAGTGCCTGAGCAGGATAGGGCTGTGAAGCTGACTCAGTGATCTCCCATTCTCTTACTCTCTCACTCTCCCTTAAACTGGGACTGGAACACCATACGGTTGTGGAGGCCTTTCAATTCTTTCTCTTTATTTTTCTCTTTCCCTCTCTCCCCAATCTCTCTTTTCAGTCACTCTTTCTTTCCCAAACTCTCTTCCCATTCTCTCCTCAATCTCTCTCTCCAGTTTCCCGCGCTCTTTTTCTCTCCCCAATCTCCTCCTTTTCCCAATCAATCGCTTCAAAGTGTCGCTGCCCCCATTTTCCCTCTCTCCATCCAAGTTCTGTCCTCAGTTTTTCTGCACCAATTTTCACGCCTTACCAGTCACATTCTACCACATTCTCTCTTAATGATGTGGAGATGCCGGTGATGGACTGGGGTGTATAAATGTAAGGAATCTTACAACACCAGGTTATAGTCCAACAGTTTTATTTGAAAATCACAAGCTTTCGGAGGCTTCCTCCTTCGTCGGTTGGGGGTCGAGATTCATTGAAAATTAACGCATATATAGTCATAGAACAATGCCTGGTGATTACAGATAATCTTTCCAACTGCCCGTTATCAAGGCCATCAAATGAATTGAATAGTGTTCAGACAGAGAAACCTTAGATACCCCAGACAACTGAATAGACAAACGGCCAGAACCAAAGAAAGAGAGGGAGAGAGAGAGAGAGAGAGAGGGAAACATCCGAAAGGAAGAGAAAGAGAGAGAATGACCCGTTGTATTAAAAACAGATAACTTTTTTTTCCCCTGGTGGGGTTACGTGTAGCGCGACATGAACCCAAGATCCCGGTTGAGGCCGTCCTCATGGGTGCGGAACTTGGCTATCAATTTCTGCTCGACGATTTTGCGTTGTCTTGTGTCTCGAAGGCCGCCTTGGAGAACGCTTACCCGAAGATCGGTGGCTGAATGTCCTTGACTGCTGAAGTGTTCCCCGACTGGGAGGGAACCCTCCTGTCTGGCGATTGTTGCACGGTGTCCGTTCATCCGTTGTCGCAGTGTCTGCATGGTCTCGCCAATGTACCATGCTCTGGGGCATCCTTTCCTGCAACGTATGAGGTGGTCAACGTTGGCCGAGTCACAGGAGTATGAACCATGTACCTGGTGGGGGGTGTCCTCTCGTGTGATGGTGATATCCATGTCGATGATCTGGCATGTCTTGCAGAGGTTGCCGTGGCAGGGTTGTGTGGTGTCGTGGACGCTGTTCTCCTGAAAGCTGGGTAATTTTCTGCGAACGATGGTCTGTTTGAGGTTGGGTGGCTGTTTGAAGGCGAGTAGTGGAGGCGTGGGGATGGCCTTAGCGAGGTGTTCGTCATCATCGATGACATGTTGAAGGCTGCGGAGAACATGGCGCAGTTTCTCCACTCCGGGGAAGTACTGGACGACGAAGGGTACTCTGTTGGTTGCGTCCTGTGTTTGTGTTCTGAGGAGGTCTATGCGATTTTTCGCTGTGGCCCGTCGGAACTGTCGATCGACGAGTCGAGGGTCATATCCCATTCTTACGAGGGCGTCTTTCAGCGTCTGTAGGTGTCCATCACGTTCCTCCTCGTCTGAGCAGTTGGGGAACACTTCAGCAGTCAATGACATTCAGCCACCGATCTTCGGGTAAGCGTTCTCCAAGGCGGCCTTCGAGACACAAGACAACGCAAAATCGTCGAGCAGAAATTGATAGCCAAGTTCTGCACCCATGAGGACGGCCTCAACTGGGATCTTGGGTTCATGTCGCGCCACACGTAACCCCACCAGGGGAAAAAAAAGTTATCTCTTTTTAATACAACTGGTCATTCTCTCTCTTTCTCTTCCTTTCGGATGTTTCTCTCTCTCTCTCTTTCTTTGGTTCTGGCCGTTTGTCTATTCGGTTGTCTGGGGTATCTAAGGTTTCTCTGTCTGAACACTATTCAATTAATTTGATGGCCTTGATAACGGGCAGTTGGAAAGATTATCTGTAATCACCAGGCATTGTTCTATGACTATATATGCGTTAATTTTCAATGAATCTCGACACTCACCTGACGAAGGAGAAAGCCTCCGAAAGCTTGTGATTTTCAAATAATTCATTGACAACTTTTACAAGCATGGAGTCTCATTCCTTCAGCTTTTAATTATTGTTGGAGATTTAAAAAATAAATGTGTTAAGGTCATGAAAGGCGCTATATAAATCCAAGTTCCTTTTTGCTTGGTAGTCACTGACAAAGCCGTATTGTTGTGGAAACTACGATTCCCTAAAGAGGTTGTTCTCGACCTGTGCACATTCCTGTAGCCACAATTAGAAACCATTTCCACAACAATACGGCTTTGTCAGTGACTACCAAGCAAAAAGGAACTTGGATTTATATAGCGCCTTTCATGACCTTAACACATCGCATAGTGCTTCATTGTCAATGAATTACTTTTTGAAGTGTATTCATTGTTGTAATGTAGATAAAAGCAGAGCTTAGAGGGAAAAATGTGCTTTCTGGTGATGAGAGCAGAACCCCGAATTCAGAATGGCAGTGAGAAGGTGGGAGCTATGCTTATGGGTGAGTCGCTGGAAGGATTTGGGTTGAGGGAGAAATGGGCGGGTAATGCTGCCAGATTTGTTTAGTCTGTTATAAATTGTAGTTATTCAACCATACAATGGAGCGTGTGAGGAAACAACATCCCATTGAAAATGTACACAGAGACAGCACAGTCATTGTTAAGTATTTTTGACAGAAAATATACAACAGATCTATCGCCATATAAAAAGAGAAAACAGATTACTGTTATTTGGTGTAGACCCTTCATCTGAAATAGACAGATCTTTGTTTTTGATATTTTATATATTTTTCTAAGCAATTAGTATGATACCATGGATATATAGAATATTAACAAACTTTTTACACCTGAGGAAAGAATAAAACACTTTTATCGATTCTGAATTCGTAAAGCATTCCGCAGTATTAAAGGAAAAAGTAGGGTAAGTGTACGTATAGGATTAAAACATGAGTGAGCATTGTGGTTATATGCCCTAACCCTCAATCAGTGGGTTTTTATGTAAGATGTCTTTTGTCAACACTTCAGAGAAGTGATCAATTTTCACTGCATAGTTTTTGTTACTTCGAAAGAATGCATAGTCCTCTCCAATCTCAGTATATGCTGGGAACTCTGGCTGTCACCACAGCATGTGGGGAACAGGGGGAATCCAAGACCTGTTCTTGGGCAGGTATAAGGAAAGGTGAACCGACAGGCTAATTAGATACTGTTCCAGAGGACACTCATGATTCTTTTTATCAACTGATGGAATGTGTCCTCTTGTGTGCATGCCTGAGGACATATCCAAAAGATGAGAAGTACAATGGCAACCTCTGCACAATGATCTTGAACCCAAGCCCCCATACCTCCCCCAGCACCATAAGTGAAGCTTCACGGGCATGAAGTAAACCCCCTGCAGTATCTTCAGTTGCCTCTCTCATCGCCAATTGCTGGTAGTAACCCTATAAGGAGTAATCAAGCTTTATTGTGCAACGTGAACTTATCTACCTTCTCCAGCTGTTGCAGAGCCCAGGCCTGCCCTGAAGCTATCCAGGCACTGACGCCTTTCGTTCAGGCGATCCAAAGCCCATTTGATGATGGGAGTTTGCAACTTCTTACTTACATCTGGCTGCACCAAAATGGAAATGTTTGCTGCTGATATCTTTAACTGTGGTTTCAATGGGTAACCATGCTCTTAAAAGCCAGCTTAATAGTCCATTATTCTTCAAAAAATATTCAGTGACCTTCAACTGGTCCAGGATAAATGAATGAATGAACAAATTTGTTGATCTTGGGAATTTGACATTCACAAAGATAACTTATTTTACTGGATCTTGCAGACTGCCTCCACAACATTATCCCCAGCTTCTCCCCTGATCCTGAGGTTGGGCAATGGATTCCACTGCCAAAGATTTGAGGTCTCCTGGATCTCACTACATCCATTAAGGGGGTCCTCCACATATTCTGCAAAATGTAACTTGCAGGTACTTTTTGGACCCAGTGCCATATTCTGATTAGTTGTCCCATCATTGTCACCATTTGGTGGCTTATAAGGATCAGGTTGTTCAGGAGCTTTACTGTGATTACCAAATATTAGTTTACCTACATTACAACAGTGACAATACCTCAACTGTATTGGCTGTGAAGCGCTTTAGAACTTCCCAAGGAGGGCAAAAGCACCATATAAATGCAAGTTCTTTTTTTCTTTCGAGCTTCCACCAACAGATTAGCAAAGTCCAGGGGAACTGAAAATCTGAGCATCAGCTCAGCAGTAAATGAATGGAGTTCAGTGAAAAACTGTCTCAAGTGCTTTAGCATCAGAGAGGAAGAAAATCCCATGTCCTCATGTCTGGTTAGTATATCATAGCTTAGAGTTATGTAAAGTTACACAATCTCTAACTTATTTTATGGAGTGCATTTTATAATAAAAATTGGCATGTACAAAGCAGCAGTTGTAAGTTAATGTTGCTGGAGAACTTCAGTGAATTGTGTTGTTTGTAGAGTCGGCTTCATTGTAGACTGAGCTCAACTTTCATCCCTCGCAGACTTTATTTGGTTATTACTTGTCACAACAAAGATGTCCTTTTACAAAGCCTTTTTAATCAAGGAGGACCAAGAATTTATTTGCATAAATTAACTCCACATAAATAAATCACATGTATTTTCAGTAACATTTTAATCTTTCTGACGCGAGGATTTGAATAATGTATAGTAAGAATTACTTACTTATAAGAAGACTAATTCAAATAACTTTATTTAACAAAGCAACATCTATTTTAAGAGATGTTTACCATCAAACCATCTCGTATTTCTTTACTGTTCCATAAACAAGCGTAAAACAATATCTAATATTAATTTTATTTGTTTGATTTGGTGGCATAATCTCAGTGCCTGTTTCATTAAGATCGCAGTGATTGCCTACTTTATTTTTTCCTCTTCATAGGTTGAGGTAATCAGGCAGTGTATTTAAATGGGAATTCATTGTTTTGGTGCTTTCACGAGTCAAAGGCATTTCTTTCAGAACCGCACTGTCAGGAAATGGCTAATCAACTTGGATAAATTAAAGAGGCTTTTCCCCTTCCACTTTATTTTATGCCATAAATGTGGTGTCAATAATTTAAAATAATTAATTTGTAACTGAGATGTACTTGAGGTGCACTTGATTTTCATATCAGCATTTGTATTTGAAATGGTCATTGTAAGCACCTCCTCGATTGGATTGCAACACAGACTAGAGAAAATAGAACAAAATAAGCCACCATTATTGCTAACCTAAATACTTATTACTCAATTCTACCCTGCCACTCTGAAGGACAAAATAATTCTCTTTATAAATAGATTATGCTTTTTAGAGAATGTTCCTCATCTATTGCAAAAATGGGCTGCATTTCCTTTAGTAGGAAGATATAAAGGGGGTGAAATTGGTCTTGGGCGGTACGAATCGCCACCCGATTTACACGCCGTCCAATTTTCTTTTCCAAAGAATGGCAAGTAAAACAGTAAATGAGCAATGGGAGGCTATCAAAGAGGAGATGGTTCGGGTACAGTCTGGACACATTTCTACAAGGGGGAAAGGAAGGGCATCCAAAGCTAGAGCTCCCTGAATGACTAAAGATGTAGAAACAGAAAGGGGAAGCTAATGATAAACATTGGGTTCATGATTCAGTAGAGAACGAAGCTGAATACAGAACGTATAGGGGAGAACTGAAAAAGGAAATAAGAGGGGCAATGAGAGTGTATGAGAATAGATTAGCAGGTAACATAAAAGGGAAACCAAATGTCTTTTATAAACTTATAAATAGTAAAAAGGTAGTCAAAGGAAGGGTGGGGTCAATTAGGGGCCAAAAAGGAGATCTTCTTGTGGAGGCAGAGAGCATGGCTGAGGTACTAATTGAGTACTTTGCATCTGTCTTCACTAAAGAAGACGATGCTGCCAATATCACAGTAAAGGAGGAGGTGGTAGAGAAATTGGATAGGATAAAAATAGATAAAGAGGAGGTACGAGAAGGTTGGTAGCGCTCAAAGTAGAAAAGTCACCCAGTCCGGATGGGATGCATCCTGGGTTACTGAGAGAAGTAAGGGTGGAAATTGCGCAGTCCCTGACCACAATCTTCCAATCCTCCATAGATATAGGAGTGGTGCCAAAGGATTGCAAATGTTACACCCCTGTTCAAAAAAGGGGAGATGGATAAACTGACAACAACAGGCCAGTCAGCCTAATGATGGGGAAACTTGTAAAGACAATAATCCAGGACAAAATTAATTGGCACTTGGAAAAAATATGGGTTAATAAATGAAAGCCAGCACGGATTTATTAAAGGCAAATTGTGTTTGACTAACTTGATTGAGTTCTTTGATGAAGTAACGGAGAGGGTTGATGAGGATAGTGCAGTTGATGTTGTGTATGTGGACTTTCAAAAGGCGTTTGGTAAATTACCACATAATAGACTTGTTAGCAAAATTGAAGCCCATGGGAGTAAGAGGCAGTGGCTGCATAGATACAAAATTGGCTAAGGGACAGAAAACAGTGCAGTGGTGAACGGTTGTTTTTCAGACTGGAGGAGAGTATACAGTGGTGTCCCCTAAGGGTCGGTTTTGGGTCACTGCTCTTTTTGATATACATTAATGACCTGGACTTGGGTGTACAGGGCATAATTTCAAAGTTTGCAGATGATACGAAACTCGAAAATGTAGCAAACAGTAAGGAGGATAGTAACAGACTTCAGGAGGACATAGACAGCCTGGGGATGTATGTACACAAGCCTTTGAAGGTGGCAGGACAAGTCGAGAAGACTGTTAAAAGGGCATATGGACCTTGGCTTTATATATAGAGGCATAGAGTACAAAATTAAAGACGTTATGCTAAACCTTTTATAAAATACTGGTTAGGCCCCGCCTTGAGTATTGTGTCCAATTCTGGGCACCACACTTTAGGAAGGCTGTCAAGACCTTAGAGAGGGCACAGAGGAAATTTACTAGAAAGGTACCAGGGATGAGGGACTTCAGTTACGTAGAGAAACTAGGGAATCTGGGGTTGTTCTTCTTAGAGTAGAGAAGGTTAAGGGGAGATTTGATAGAGGTGTTCAAAATCACGAATGGCTTTGATAGAGTAAATAAGGAGAAACTGTTTCCAATGGCAGAAGGGTCAGTAACCAGAGGACACAGATTTAAAGTAATTGGCAAAAGAACCAGAGGTGACATGAGCAAAAAAATGTTTTACATAGCGAGTCATTATGATCTGGAATGCACTGTCTGAAAGGATGGTGGAAGCACATTCAATAATAACTTTCAAAAGGCAATTGGATAAATACTTGAAGTGGAAAAATTTGCAGGGCTGTGGGGAAAAAGCAAATGTAAGGAATCTTACAACACCAGGTTATAGGCCAACAGTTTTATTTGAAAATCACAAGCTTTTGGAGGCTTGCTCCTTCATCAGGTGAGTGTGTGATTCCTTGAAGGTTACCGCATTTATAGTCAGAGAACAATGCCTGGTAATTACAGATAATCTTTCCAACTGCCCGTTGTCAAGGCAATCAGACAGAGAGACAGTACATACAGGACTACTGAATATACAAACGGTCCGAACCCAAAGACAGAGAGAGAGAGAGAGAGAAACATCCGAAAGGAAGAGAAAGAGAGAGAATGACCAGTTGTATTAAAAACAGATAACCTTTATTCGCTGGTGGGGGTTACGTGTAGCATGACATGAACCCAAGATCCCGGTTGAGGCCGTCCTCATGGGTGCGGAACTTGGCTATCAATTTCTGCTCGACGATTTTGCGTTGTCGTGTGCCTCAAAGGCCGCCTTGGAGAACGCTTACCCAGAGATCGGTGGCTGAATGTCCTTGACTGCTGAAGTGTTCCCCGACTGGGAGAGAACCCTCCTGTCTGGCGATTGTTGCGTGGTGTCCGTTCATCCGTTGTCGCAGTGTCTGCATGGTCTCGCCAATGTACCATGCTCCGGGTCATCCTTTCCTGCAACGTATGTGGTAGACAACGTTGGCCGAGTCACAGGAGTATGAACCATGTACCTGGTGGGTGGTGTCCTCTCGTGTGATGGTATTTTCTGTGTCGATGATCTGGCATGTCTTGCAGAGGTTGCCGTGGCAGGGTTGTGTGGTGTCGTGGACGCTGTTCTCCTGAAAGCTGGGTAATTTTCTGCGAACGATGGTCTGTTTGAGGTTGGGTGGCTGTTTGAAGGCGAGTAGTGGAGGCGTGGGGATGGCCTTAGCGAGGTGCTCGTCATCATCGATGACACATTGAAGGCTGCGGAGAAAATGGCGTAGTTTCTCCGCTCCGGGGAAGTACTGGACGACGAAGGGTACTCTGTTGGTTGCGTCCCGTGTTTGTCTTCTGAGGAGGTCTATGCGATTTTTCGCTGTGGCCCGTCAGAACTGTCGATCGACGAGTTGAGCGTCATATCCCGTTCTTACGAGGGCGTCTTTCAGCGTCTGTAGGTGTCCATCGCGTTCCTCCTCGTCTGAGCAGATCCTGTGTATTCGCAGGGCCTATCCATAGGGGATGGCCTCTTTGACGTGGTTAGGGTGGAAGCTGGAAAAGTGGAGCATCGTGAGGTTGTCCGTGGGCTTGCGGTAGAGTGAGGTGCTGAGGTGCCCGTCTTTGATGGAGACCCGTGTGTCCAAGAAAGAAACCGATTCTGAGGAGTAGCCCATGGTGAGTTTGATGATGGGATGGAACTTGTTGATGTTACCGTGTAGTCTCTTCAGGGATTCTTCGCCGTGGGTCCATAGGAAGAAAATGTCGTCGATGTATCTGGTATATAGTGTTGGTTGGAGGTCCTGTGCAGTGAAGAAGTCGTGCTCGAACTTGTGCATGAAAATGTTGGCGTATTGGGTTCATGTCACGCTACACGTAACCCCACCAGCGAAAAAAGAGTTATCTGTTTTTAATATAACTGGTCATTCTCTCTCTTTCTCTTCCTTTCGGATGTTTCTTTCTCTCTCTTTCTCTGTCTTTGGGTTCGTACCGTTTGTATATTCAGTAGTCCTGTATGTA
The DNA here is from genome assembly GCF_035084215.1 of Heptranchias perlo. Lineage (NCBI taxonomy): Eukaryota > Metazoa > Chordata > Chondrichthyes > Hexanchiformes > Hexanchidae > Heptranchias > Heptranchias perlo. The sequence goes on along the minus strand of NC_090328.1, from coordinate 109,462,690 downwards.
CTGTCTCTCTGTCTGAGTGCCTTGACAACGGGCAGTTGGAAAGATTATCTGTAATCACCAGGCATTGTTCTCTGACTATATATGCAGTAACCTTCAAGGAATCACACACTCACCTGACGAAGGAGAAAGCCTCCGAAAGCTTGTGATTTTCAAATAAAACTGTTGGACTATAGCCCGGTGTTGTAAGATTCCTTACATTTGTCCACCCCAGTCCATCACCAGCATCTCCACATCATGGGAAAAAGCAAGGAAGTGGGACTAATTGGATATCTCTTTTAAAGAGCTAGCACCGGCACAGTGGGCTGAATGGTCTCCTTCTGTGCTGATTCATTCTATGATTCTATGATTGACCTTAGTGGAAAAGAAAGTCAGGCAATGTGTAAGACGGGCTGCTGATTCGCTATCGCTTGTTTTGCACTATTGCCAGAGACCAATTTCACCCCAAAAGACTCTCAATTTATTTAATATTCTCTTTTGACCTGTTGGCAGTTAATTTTTTTTAAATTCATTCATGGAATGTGAGCGTCGCTAGCAAGTCCAGCATTTATTGCTCATCCCTAATTGCCCTTGAGAAGGAGGTGGTGAGCCGCCTTCTTGAACCGCTGTTAGGTAGAGAGTTCCAGGATTTTGACCCAGCGACAATGAAGGAACAGCGGTATATTTCCAAGTCGGGATGGTGTGTGACTTGGAGGGGAACGTGCAGGTGGTGTTGTTCCCATGTGCCTGCTGCCCTTGTCTTTCTAGGTGGCAGGCTTGGAAGGTGCCGTGGAAGAAACCTTGGCAAGTTGCTGAAGTGCATCCTGTGGATGGTGCACACTGCAGCCACAGTGCGCCGGTGGTGAAGGGAGTGAATGTTTAGGGTGGTGGATGGGGTGCCAATCAAGCGGGCTGCTTTGTCCTGGATGGTGTCGAGCTTCTTGATTGTTGTTGGAGCTGCACTCATCCAGGCAAGTGGAGAGTATTCCAACACACTCCTGACTTGTGCCTTGTAGATGGTGGAAAGGCTTTGGGGAGTCAGGAGGTGAGTCACTCGCCACAGAATACCCAGCCTCTGACCTGCTCTTGTAGCCACAGTATTTATGTGGCTAATCCAGTTAAGTTTCTGGTCAGTGGTGACTCCTAGGATGTTGATGATGGGGGATTCACTGATGGTAATGCCGTTGAATGTCAAGGGGAGATGGGTAGACTCTCTCTTGTTGGAGATGGTCATTGCCTGGCACTTGTCTGGCGCGAATGTTAGTTGCCACTTATCAGCCGAAGCCTGGATGTTGTCCAGGTCTTGCTGCATGTGGGCACGGACTGCTTCATTATCTGAGGGGTTGCGAATGGAACTGAACATTGTGCAATCATCAGCGAACATCCCCATTTCTGACCTTATGATGAAGGGAAGGTCATTGATGAAGCAGCTGAAGATAGTTGGGCCGAGGACACTGCCCTGAGGAACTCCTGCAACAATGTCCTGGGGCTGAGATGATTGGCCTCCAACAACCACTACCATCTTCCTTTGTGCTAGGTATGACTCCAGCCACTGGAGAGATTTCCCCCTGATTCCCATTGACTTCAATTTTACTTGGGCTCCTTAGTGCCACACTCGGTCAAATGCTGCCTTGATGTCAAGGGCAGTCACTCTCACCTCACCTTTGGAATTCAGCTCTTTTGTCCATGTTTGGACCAAGGCTGTAATGAGGCCTGGAGCCGAGTGGTCCTGGCAGAGCCCAAACTGAGCATCGGTGAGCAGTTAATTGTTGAGTAAGTGCCACTTGATAGCACTGTCGACGACACCTTCCATCACTTTGCTGATTATTGAGAGTAGACTGATGGGGCGGTAATTGGCCGGATTGGATTTGTCCTGCTTTTTGCGGACAGGACATATCTGGGCAATCTTCCATATTGTCGGGCCGCCGCCGGGGACCCTTGAGGATGGCAATCGGGAGGGCCGAATGTCGGCGTTCGGGGCTTGGGGGTGGCAGAGGTCGGCCGCGATTAAGGCGTCGAGAGCGAGGTATCGGGGCTTGCGGGGAAGGCATCGATCGTGGCAGGGGTGAAAGGGAGGCCACGATCGGCAGAAGGCTTCCTTGAGGGGACGGGGGAACACTCCTGCTCCTCCTGGCCCACAAGGCGTGCTGTAAAAAGCGCTTACCATGTGGAGCCGGCAACTTCTACCTCCCATTCACTGTTGGGTTTCCCGACCCCTGGGAATTAAAATTTAAATCGGGCTCCCAATTACATTGTATGGTGAATTTTAAATATGTTAATGAAGTGTCCCTCCTCTCCACGGTGGGATACTCCGACGTCACGAAACCCGCCGCCATAGAAACGGCAACGGGCGCGTATGGTTGGGGACGTGTACCCCATTTTTTCATTTTTCACCCCCACTACCCCGCCGACCCTCTCCCACCCATTGTGGGAGGATTAATATTGAGGCCAACGTTTCAGGTCGATGACCTTTCATCAAGTTCAAGTCATCGACCTGAAACTTCAACACTGTTTCTCTCTCCATAGCTGCAGTGTTTCCAGCGTTTTCTGTTTTTATTTCAGATTTCCAGCATCCGCAGTATTTTGCTTTGTAAATTTGAATAAAGTTTGAATTCATAATTAGGCTGTCCCATGCCGTCAATGAGAGCCTCCTGGAATACCAGCAAGAAAAACACGACTGTGTGATTTCGGCACAATGTCAATCCAATGCCCACTCCTGCGATTTTCTGATTTCACTCCCACATATGTACAATTGGCACATTCAATGGCAGAATAAACCTTCATATTTCTTCTTGAAGAACATTGTGTTACTGATTATTAATAAAAAAAGACTTAGATATAGCACATTTCATGACTTCAGGACATTCCAAAGCACTTTACAACGAATGAAGTATTTTTGAAGTGTAGTCATCGTTGTAATGTGGGAAATGCAACTAATTTGTGCACAGCAAGGTCCCACAAACAGCAATAAATGACCAGATAATTTGTTTTAAGCATTGGTTGAGGGATAAATGTTGGCCAGGACAATAAGCAAATAAAACAGTCAACAGTATGAGTTGAAGAAGCCAACATAGGCAGCATTGGTAATATGATACAATATGATTGAAACTCTGGATCCATTTTACTATCTCACCTGGTAAATTCGCCTTTACAAAATGAAACACTGACCTGCTGTCATAATCCCAATTGCTGCATGTGTACCCTCTAGTTATGTTTTTCCATTCACATTAATTGAATTAGTGGTGATTTGTGACTAAATAAGAATGCCTCAAACATTGATACATGAAACACAATGTTTGATGATGTTTTAGCCATTCTTATTACACAACTTGATATGAGACTCATAGGTTTTACCAGTAATTGTGCCATATTATGAATTAAACAGGGCCTCGCAATTGAGTACTCCTATTTTTTTTATTTTGTTGCAGTAATTTGTACAATTATTTTTGTCCAATTAGCTTACTTACTAAGTGTTTAAATTTGAGTTGGATGCATTGGGCAAAATGAACAGCAAAGCATTATGATTAAGTGTGTTGATTTTGTCGTGAGTTTCATCACACCCCTAACGTGATATTCTTCGTGGCAATCATTACCTGACTTTATAATGTCACAATTTACAAATGCGTAATTCTGGGAACTGGGGAAAATCTGGGACAAATGACAGCTAAATAGCTGGAGAACACATATAAAAAGTATATTATCAATGTATCAACTCTACTGAATATGCACGTGTGTGTTTGTGTGTGTGTGCGTGTGTCCGTGCCCGTGTCCTTGGGTTCCAATACATAAGATGCATTTATCATACCGAGCTGTAGGTTAGGGAATGGGTCAGTGCTACAGTACAGAAAGGGCTCAAGGTTACCCTGGAGTGCAGGCTGCCGAAGTAGTTTACTGTCAGTGAGCTAGTTCCTTCATAGATAAAGATATACTGCAGCTGACTCTTCCAAAGGCTCAACGAGTTAAAGCAGTAGCTGGTTCTTGCATTTGATCACTACTGAACTATCACTGCTTATCTGTGTGCATGTTTGTATGTGTGCGCATGCATGCCTATGCATGTGTGTGTGTGATGGTGAGAGAGAGATCTGAGGACAGGATTGTGATGCCTCAGCTGTTGTATAGGTTGCCAACATTCACTTTCAAGGCTGATTGGTCAGTTATCTTAATAAATCCTTAACACTATTCAAAGAAGAGCAAGGGGATTCTCCCGATGTCCCTCAACCTTTATCCCTCAACCAACAGCACCAAAAAAAAGATTATCTGGTAATTTATTTCGTTGCTGTGTGTGGGAGCTTGCTAAGTACAAATTGGCTATTGTACTTGCCTGCATTACAACATTGACTGCACTTCAGAATAACTCTTTGGCTGTGAAGCATTTTGGGACATCCTGAGGATGTGAAAGTTCTTTATTATCTATCAGGCTGACTATGACTCATTGGTAGTGAAGCTTTTTAGGACATCATGTGAAAATGCAACTTCTTCCCCTCTTCAAAGCATGAAAAATATGCACTCAGGCTCTGTGATGAAGGATGACTCGCACCCATGGAACTGAGCAGACATGAGAGAAAATGAACAGCTCAATACCTTCCCATGGAGAAGGAGGGAAATAACTGAGGGCCATCATCCCAAACCATATTAATAGATCTGCCAGCAAATTATAGAGGAGAACTGGCAGAAACATTCAAGCAGATTGTTTGCCCACTCTGTTGGCTAGGAATGGTGTATAGATAAGCTTTCTGATTTTGGGCATTACTTTTTCTTGCATTTGGGTCCAAAAGTTGCATGAGGTCAATTGCAATCTCATTCCTCAATGGGAAAAAAAGACAATCTCAAGACAGCTTGTGTACTGAGACTTTATTGTTTCTTTTATGAGAATGTAGAAAATAAATTGTTGTAAATATATTTCAAGGATGGGACACACTTGACGAGTTAGGGTAGCATCTCAAATAATGACAGTGCACTCATCTGGGAGGACCCCAGATCATCTATGCCAACTCACAACTAAAATGTTTCAAGGAAATCTCTCAACTGCCCTGCTCCAAACAGTTTAACTGCAATATCAGGAGTTGGGAACCAGCACAGGTTGTCCATCATCCTTGTAGACAGATTGGAAGGCTTGTAAGGTATGTAACAGTCATCTGTGACCCCACAGCATGTTATTCAACTCCACAACATCTTTTATAATAGATTCTTTTCTCCCTTCCTGCCCTTGACCTTCTCTGTTCACTATTTACCTTCAAAGTTTCTATCTGCCTTGAGTTGCCATTGTAGCTTTGCATCACATCACAGGAAGAATACATCCATGGATTTTTTTCCAATTTTACTAAAAGCATTTCACAGAGAACATTGTACTGAAAAATATTGTGTTTGGTTGGGTTCCAAGACTTCTGTTTATAACACAAGTTTATCATGTAGCAAATAAAGCTTCTGTTGTATAAACTGCAATACCGCATGTTTTGGATGCATTATAAATATGCTGCAACTGTATGAACAACAGCATAAAATTTTGTTGTGCGTTTTTTTGTTTTCATAAAGTGCAAATGACCAAACATTGGCCATGGAGGCCAGCTGAACCCTCAGTGCTATACAAGACAACGACAACTTGAATTTATATAGCACCTTTAACACAGGAAAATATCACAGTATAATCAAACAAAAATTGACACTTTGCCAAAGAAGGAGACATTGGGATGGGTGACTAAAATCTTGGGTGAAGAGGTAGATTTTAAGGAGAGTCTAAAAGGAGGAGAGATAGGTGGAGAGGCGGAAAGGTTTAGGGAGGGAATTCCAGAGCTTCCAGTCTATAGGACTGAATGCATGGTTGCTAATGGTGGGGTAAAAGGGTTGCACAAAAGGCCAAAGTTGGAGGAATGCAGAGTTCTTAGAGGGTTGTAGGCCTGGAGGAGGTTATAGAGTTAGGGAGGGGCAAGGCCATGCAGGGATTTGAAAACATGGATGAGAATACTACACAAGTTTGGAAACGAGGCGTTGATGGACTGGGTGCCAATGTAGCTCACCGAGCACAGGGTGATGGGTGAGAAGGACTTAATGCAGGTTAGGATACGGCAGCAGAGTTTTGGATGAGCTCACATTTCTGGAGAGTGGAAGATGGGAGGCCGGTCAGGAGAGCATTGGAATAGTCGAGTCTTGAGATAACAAAAACATGGATGAGGGTTTCAGCAGCAGCTGGGCTGAGGGAGGAGTGGAGACAGGTGATGTTCTGGAGGTTGAAGTAGGCGGTCTTTGTGATGGAGAGGATATGAGGTCAAATAGGTTGTCAAGGTTGTAAACAGTCTGGTTCAGACTGAGACAGTGGCCAGGGAAGGGAATGGAATAGGAGGGGGAAGATGGCTTGTAATATCCTGTGTCAGCAATGTGCTTCGCAAGCAGCACCTGGATACTCATATCACTGCGGTACTTCAGTTAATAACTTTTCTTTTAACATAACTTACCTGTGAAGTAATGGATTGGAACCTGAAATGTGATCCTTCACTTATCACTTTGATTTTTGTTGCATTAATGTATGGCATTCCTGCAAATAGCTCTTAAAACAATACTGCCTAACTTAAGTCACAGATTGTCTATATCAGATGCATTCCATTCACATTTGTGTCCATAATAGGAAAATAGCATAGACGCATCGGGACAGTACATAATATTGCAACAGGATGATATCACATGTATAAGCATGTGGTTCTGAATTCTTAGCTGCTAGGATAAAATTCTAGTCAGTGTATTTACCAGGTTTAAATTCAGAGCCAAATGAGCCACCTGCAATCATTTGAAGTATAGAAACCTTGTTAGGAACATAGGAACATAGGAACAGGAGTAGGCCATTCAGCCCCTCGTGCCTGCTCCGCCATTTGATAAGATCATGGCTGATCTGTGATATAACTCCATATACCTGCCTTTGGCCCATATCCCTTAATACCTTTGATTGCCAAAAAGCTATCTATCTCAGATTTAAATTTAGCAATTGAGCTAGTAACAATTGCAGTTTGCGGAAGAGAGTTCCAAACTTCTACCACCCTTTGTGTGTGGAAATGTTTTCCAATCTCACTCCTGAAAGGTCTGGCTCTAATTTTTAGACTGTAACCCTTACTGCTAAAATCCCCAACCAGCTGAAATAGTTTCTCTCTATCCACCCTATCTGTTCCCCTTAATATCTTATAAACTTCGATCAGATCACCCCTTAACCTTCTAAACTCTAGAGAATACAACCCCAATTTGTATAATCTCTCCTCGTAACTTAACCCTTGAAGTCCGGGTATCATTCTAGTAAACCTATGCTGCACTCCCTCCAAGGCCAATATGTCCTTCCAAAGGTGCGGTGCCCAGAACTGCTCACAGTACTCCAGATGCGGTCTAACCAAGGTTTTGTATAGCTGCAGCATAACTTCTGCCCCCTTGTACTCTGGTCCTCCAGATATAAAGGCCAGCATTCCATTTGCCTTCTTGATTATTTTCTGCACCTGTTCATGACACTTCAATGATTTATGTACCTGAATCCCTAAGTCCCTTTGGACAGCCACTGTTTTTAACTTTTTACCATTTAGAAAGTACCCTGTTCTATCCTTTTTTGATCCAAAGTGGATGACCTCACATTTGTCTACATTGAATTCCATTTGCCACAGTTTTGCCCATTCACCTAATCTATCAATATCCCTTTGTAATTTTATGTTTTCATCTACACTGCTTACAATGTCACCAATCTTTGTGTCATCGGCAAACTTAGATATGAGACTTTCTATGCCTTCATCTAAGTCGTTAATAATTATTGTGAATAATTGAGGCCCCAAGACAGATTCCTGCGGGACTCCACTAGTCACATCCTGCCAATGTGAGTACCTTCCCATTATCCCTACTCTCTGTCGCCTTTCGCTCAGCCAACTTCCTAACCAAGTCCGTACTTTTCCCTCGATTCCATGGGCTTCTATCTTAGCTAACAGTCTCTTATGTGGGACCTTATCAAATGCCTTCTGGAAGTCCATATAAATAACATCCATTGACATTCCCCTGTCCTCTACTTTAGTCACCTCTTCAAAAAATTCAATCAGGTTTGTCAGGCACGACCTACCTTTCACAAATCCATGCTGGCTCTCTCTAATTAACTGAAAATTCTCGAGGTGTTCAGTCACCCTATCCTTAATTATAGACTCCAGGATTTTCCCCACAACAGATGTTAGGCTAACTGGTCTATAATTCCTTGGTTTCCCTCTTTCCTTTCTTAAAAAGCGGAGTGACATGTGCAATTTTCCAATCTAGAGGGACAGTTCCTGAATCTAGAGAACTTTGAAACATTATAGTTAGGGTATCTGCAATGTGCTCACCTACTTCCTTTAAAACCCTGGGATGGAAACCATCTGGTCCTGCGGATTTGTCACTCTTAGTGCCATTATTTTCTTCATTACTGTTCCTTTACTTATATTAATTTTATCGAGTCCCTGTCCCCAATTCAATATTAGTTTTCTTGGGATTTCCGGCATGCTATCCTCTTTTTCTACTGCAAATACTGGAATGAGATATTGATTGTCCCGTTCTGCTGGTAAAAGTTATGTTTTAGGATCGAGGAAGCAATAAGTACACTAAGGGGAAAGTTGAAATTCATAAGTGCTGTTATGTATATAAAAGACTCATGCTATTTATTTCTGCCTTAGTGAAAGATTCAATGATCATTTCATCTTGGATTATGCAGTGACACTTGGTAGGTGATTTTTAAAAAATTCATTCATGGGATGTGGGTGTCGCTGGCAAGGCTGGCATTTATTGCCCATCCCTAATAGCCCTTGAGAAGGTGGTGGTGAGCCGCCTACTTGAACCGCTGAAGTCCGTGTGATGACGGTTCTCCCACAGTGCTATTAGGTAGGGAATTCCAGGATTTTGACCCAGTGACAATGAAGGAATGGCAATATATTTCCAAGTTGGGATGGTGTGTGACTTGGAGGGGAACGTGCAGGTGGTGGTGTTCCCATGTGCCAGCTGCCCTTGTCCTTCTACGTGGTAGAGGTCGCGGGTTTGGGAGGTGCTGTCAAAGAAGCCTGGGCGAGTTGCTGCAGTGCATCCTGTGGATGGTACACACTGCAGCCATGGTGCATCGGTGGTGAAGGGAGTGAATGTTTAGGGTGGTGGATGGGGTGCCAATCAAGCGGGCTGCTTTGTCCTGGATGGTGTCGAGCTTCTTGAATGTTGTTGGAGCTGCACTCATCCAGGCAAGTGGAGAGTATTCCATCACACTCCTGACTTGTGCCTTGTAGATGGTGGAAAGGCTTTGGGGAGTCAGGAGGTGAGTCACTCGTCGCAGAATACCCAGCCTCTGACCTGCTCTTGTAGCCACAGTATTTATGTCCATTCCTATGTTATGGCTATTTAGCACTAAAACAATGGTTCTATGTGAATATTTTTAATCTACAGTGACACTTGAGCTGACCATTCTTCTTGGTTTTTGATATTCAGTAATAGTAGAATTACTCTTCCTGTAAGTATTGTTGTACTGACTCAACTGCAGTGCTCAAGAGGTCCTGGCTGTTTTGTTCCTTCTGATCTGAGCACTGGCATCTGTGGGTAATTAAAGTGCCACTATATTACAACAGCGTTAGCAATTTGCTTGTGAAGAGTAGTTATTGGTTCCTTGTTATATAGATGTCCAAAGAGCTGTGGTTTATGGCAAAATAAACAACTTTATGGCATGCTCAGATAATTCAGAGATGTGTGCGTGTTTATTCCCCATAAACCGCTAGTCTCCGACAAGCATCCTATCTATACAACATAGATGCTTACCAGGGAGAAAGAATTGAGGTTTAAATCAATTTCATTGTTTTCTGGCCAGATCTGCTGAGAAGCTGTTGACTGACAGAAGCATAAGACATTTACAGATGAGGAAGGCCATTTGGTGCACCTTAATTGATCCAGAGAGATCCAAGAGACCCATGTTGCAGTATCTAATTGTTTCTTAAACGATTCCAATTTTTTTGACTCCGCTGCTCTATCTGGAAGTCTGTACCATTTGTTAATCAATGTTTGTGTGAAGAATGTCCTGTTATTAATCCTAAATTTAGCTTGAATCTTTCATAGTCTCGCAATTTAATTTAAAGTAATGTTCTGGATTTACCTTTTCCAATTTCATATACCTTTATTGGATAACCTCTCAGATGCCTCCTTTCCAGAGAACAAAAGAATTTGCATTTATATAGCACCATTCATAACCTCAGGGCGTCCCAAATTGGTTCACAGCCAATGAAGTGCTTTTGAAGTGACGTCACTGTTGTAATGTAGGGAAACACATCAGCCAATTTGTACTCAGCAAGGTCCCACAAACGGCAATGAGATAAATGACCAGATAATCTATGTTTAGTGATGTTGGTTGAGCGAAAAATGTTGGTCAAGTACACTGGGAGAGCTCCTCTGCTCTTCTTTAGAAAATGCAATTGGATCTTTTATGTCCACCTGAGAAGGAAGACGGGACCTCTGTTTAACATCTCAGCTGAAAGACAGGACCACCAGTTCTTCACTACAACACTGAAGTGTCAGCCTAGGTTATATGCTCAATTCTCTTGAGTGAAGATTGGATACATGACCTTCTGACTTAAAGGTGAGATTACTACCATTGAGCCGAAGCTGGCACTATTGGCTGTAAAGCCCAAGTCCCTCAATCATTCCTCATAATTCAGCTATTTGACACAAGAGATTGTCTTCATAGCATTTCTCTACACTGCCTCTAGTGCTTGAATCTCTCCATGTTTTTCATTGACCAGAACTGGATGCAGTACTTAAGGTATGTTCTGACCAGAACACGATGTAATTTGCCCATGACTTCCTCTGACCTGTGTTCTGCTGTTCTGGCTATGTAGTTCAACATTCTAATACGTTGTTGATTGCTGCTCTGCATTGGTTCGATCTATTGAGCATGAAGTCTACCAAGAGTCCTGGTTCTCATTTTGCTTTTGTCTTTGCCTATTCAAAGCTATTCACAGCTTATTTTTTTCTTCCGATATGCAGAACTTTATATTGAATCAATAAAATTTCATCTGGCATCGTTTTGCATATTTTACACAACTTGGTCTGTAATTTCTGAGCTGCCTTCCCCAAATCCACTGCCCCTCCTAATTTGGCATCATCTACAAACTTGACCAATCACGTTGATGATATCCTGCCAGTGGCTCAAAATAAAAAACAAATAAAGTAAAATTGATTTAATTTCTCTATAAAAACATCTTTACACATGGAAGCAACATGTTGGGACTGAGTGCTTTATAAAAAAATCAACCCAATAGTCTATCTGCTAAAATCATGTTTTCCCTCTGCTGTGCAAGACATTTTGGGGCATCTTTTTGTGTGTGACCAATGCTACAAAAATGGAAGCTGCTGGTGTGATGATAGCTCCCCTTCAACCTCCTTTAACTTCTTTTTTCGTTTTCTCTTTTTATTATCTTTTTTCCTTTCATTTTATTGCAATCATTTTTTCTTTAACTATTTATTTTGTGTCCCTATCTTTCTTAGAATCTGTTGTGATTGTATTTTTAATAATTAGCGTTTAACCAATCCCCTGTTAGAATTAGATTGTCTTATCTTAGTTGCTCGAACTGCTCAATGCGTTGTTGTTCTCACAGTGGGAAAAAATAAACCAGATTGATTTTCTGTCTAATATTTAGATTTCACAAGAACTGTGACAGCCAGAAGCTTCTGAAATCTGTTGTTATGGACCAGGACAGTGAAATCAGAAATTGGGAAGTGGCTATTTGGATTTTTGAGGCCAATTATTCATGACTGTAAAATACTGAGTAGTCTCTCAAGTACCACTCACTGTTTGCATTGCCCATTTCCAGTTATTCTTTTAGAATGTTTTCCTATTAAGTCTGATTTGCAGAAAAATGAACTCCTTGATTGGTGTTAATTACAGAAGTGATTGGGAGAGATCAGGACAATCAAGGAATTACAGAGAAGGAAACATATTGGGCAAAATATTAAAGAGAAACAGACCAAAGCCCATAGGAAAAGCAGAGAAAATACGACACGTCTGATATCTAAATATAAAGTATAAACTCTGTATTCACTATCATAAGAACATAAGAAAAAGGAGCAGGAGTAGGCCAATCGGCCCTTTGAGCCTGCTCCGCCATTCAATAAGATCATGGCTGATCTGATCCTAACCTCAAATCGAAATTCATGTCCAATTTCCTGCCCGCTCCCCCTAACCCCCAATTCCCTTTACTTCTAGGAAACTGTCTATTTCTGTTTTAAATTTATTTAATGATGTAGCTTCCACAGCTTCCACAGGCAGCAAATTCCACAGACCTACTACCCTCTGAGTGAAGAAGTTTCTCCTCATCTCAGTTTTGAAAGAGCAGCCCCTTATTCTAAGATTATGCCCCCTAGTTCTAGTTTCACCCATCCTTGGGAACATCCTTACCGCATCCACCCGATCAAGCCCCTTCACAATCTTATATGATTCAATAAGATCGCCTCTCATTCTTCTGAACTCCAATGAGTAGAGTCCCAAACTACTCAACCTCTCCTCATATGTCCGCCCCCTCATCCCCGGGATTAACCGAGTGAACCTTCTTTGTACTGCCTCGAGAGCAAGTATGTCTTTTCTTAAGTATGGACACCAAAACTGTATGCAGTATTCCAGGTGCGGTCTCACCAATACCTTATATAACTGCAGCAATACCTCCCTGTTTTTATATTCTATCCCCCTAGCAATAAAAACCAACATTCCGTTGGCCGCCTTGATCACCTGCTGCACCTGCATACTAACTTTTTGATTTTCTTGCACTAGGACCCCCAGATCCCTTCGTACTGCAGTACTTTCCAGTTTCTCGCCATTAAGATAATAACTTGCTCTCTGATTTTTCCTGCCAAAGTGCATAACCTCACATTTTCCAATATTGTATTGCATCTGCCAAATCTCCGCCCACTCACCCAGCCTGTCTATATCCCCCTGTAGGTTTTTTATGTCCTCCTCACTCTCCACTTTCCCTCCCATCTTTGTATCATCTGCAAACTTTGATATGTTACACTCGGTCCCCTCCTCCAAATCGTTAATATAGATTGTAAAGAGTTGGGGACCCAGCACCGACCCCTGTGGAACACCACTGGCTACTGGTTGCCAGTCCGAGAATGAACCATTTATCCCAAATTTCTGCTTCCTGTTAGATAACCAATCCTCCACCCATGCCAGAATATTACCCCCAATCCAGTGATTCTTTATCTTGAGCAATAATCTTTTATGTGGCACCTTGTCGAATGCCTTCTGGAAGTCTAAATACACTACGCCCACTGGTTCCCCTTCATCCACCCTGTACGTTATGTCCTCAAAGAACTCAAGTAAATTTGTCAGACATGACTTCCCCTTCGTAAAGCCATGCTGACTTCGTCCTATTAAGTTATGTTTATCCAAATGTTCCGCTACTGTCTCCTTAATAATAGACTCCAAAATTTTACCCACCACAGATGTTAGGCTAACTGGTCTATAATTTCCAGCCTTCTGCCTACTACCCTTTTTAAATAAGGGTGTTACATTAGCAGTTTTCCAATCTGCCGGGACCTTTGCCGAGTCCAGAGAATTTTGGAAAATTATTACCAAAGCATCCACAATCCCTACTGCCACTTCCCTCAAGACCCTAGGATGTAAGCCACCAGGTCCAGGGGATTTATCCGCCTTGAGTCCCATTAATTTACTGAGTACCAATTCTTTAGTGATTTTAATCGTATTTAGCTCCTCCCCCCCTAGAGCCCCCTGTTTGTCCAGTGTTGGGATATTCTTAGTGTCCTCTACCGTAAAGACTGAAACAAAATATTTGTTCAGCATTTTTGCCATCTCCATGTTTCCCACCATTAATTTCCTGGTCTCATCCTCTAAGGGACCTATGTTTGCCTTAGCCACCCTTTTTCTTTTTATATAACTATAGAATCTCTTGCTATCTGTTTTTATATTTTTTGCTAATTTATTTTCATAATCTATCTTCCCTTTCTTAATCAATCCTTTCGTTACTTTTTGCTGTCTTTTGAAGACTTCCCAATCTTCTATCCTCCCATTAAGTTTGGCTGCCTTTTTTGTCCTTGTTTTTAGTCGGACACTATCCTTAATTTCTTTACTTAGCCACGGATGGCTGTCATTTCTTTTAGACCCTTTTTTCCTCAGTGGAATATATATTTTTTGAAAGTTGTAAAATAACTCCTTAAATGACCACCACTGCTCATGTACCGTCTTACCCTTTAATCTATTTTCCCAGTCCACTTTGATCAATTCCGTTCTCATACCATCATAGTCTCCTTTATTCAAGCTCAGTACGCTTGTTTGAGAACCAACCTTCTCACCCTCTAATTGGATATGGAATTCAACCATGTTATGGTCACTCATTCCAAGGGGATCCTTAACTAGGACATTATTAATTAATCCTATCGGGTGTAAAGGATTATCAACAATAACAAAATTCTATTCTATTGCCCTAAAAAATGAAATACAAAGACCTCCACTGGATATTAAAACTCTAAAAAATATAATCTTTTTGACGGTTAAATTTGCATCATGTATTCTGAGCTGGGGATAGGATCCTCTGAAGATAAGGCATACTTTTCATAACAAATGTCATACTTTCCATAACAATCTGTTAATTGTGCTTAATGGCACAATTGGTAGGTGGTGGAAAGTTTTTTGTACTCATTCTTATGATGTGGGTGTCACAAGGCCAGCATTTATTGCCCATCAATACTTGCTCTGAGAAGGTGGTGGTGGGTCTTCTTCTTGAACAACTGCAGTCCATGTGAGCAGTTTAATACAACCGAGTGGCTTGCTAGAACACTTCAGAAGGCAGCTAAAAGTCAATCACATTGGTGTCGGCCTGACCGGGTAAGGACAGAAAGATTTTTCTCCCAAAACGACATTAGTGAACCAGTTGGGTTTTTAACAACAATCTGACTGCTTCATGGCCACTAGTATTGAAACCAGTATTTTATTGCCAGATTTTTTAAACTGAATTTAAATTCACAACCTGCCGTGGTGGGATTTGAACTCACATTTTCTGGATTATTAGACCAGGCCTACTCAATTACTCATCCAGTAACATAACCACTTGCTACTATACCCACATCAATTTCAGGCCCAAGTTGCATTGTTAGTATAAGAAATTAACTCCCCATTCCCCGCTACCATTACCATGATTATTATCTTTGGAAAGCCAGCAGTGGGGAAAATGTATATAATTAGAGGCCTGCTTGCTCTCCAGACACGACCTTCTGGGAGACAAGCCTGCAAGGGTATAATTCAGCTTGCATTGTACTGTCCTACATTTTAATTCAGCTACAGAAAAGTAGTCTGCTATCAAGCATGTGATGCAAATTCACCAGAATGATACCAAGGCTGAGAAATTTCTGTTCTAGAGAGAGTCTTGATATACCAGGACTATTTCCATTGGAGCAGAGATGGCTGAGAGGAGATTTAATAGGGATTTTTTTTAATTATAAAGGGTTTTGAAAGGTCAATTAGGGAAAGACTCTACTTAGGGAGTCAGTGATATGGGGTCATCAATTTAAAATTGTTACTAAGAGTGAGGAGAGAGGTTAGAAGAAATGTATTTATGTAGAGAGCATAGAATGTCAGAAACTGCTGCACACTTTTAACGGAAAAGTTGTTAAATACTTGAAGCAAAGGAAAATACAGGGCAAAGGGGAGAAAGCAAAGGATTTGTTTTAGACTGCTATAGCAAGGAGCCAGCACAGAATCAATGGGCCAAATGGCCTCCTTCCATCTATGATTTAATGTATCAATATTGGTGTTACTTTGTATCCATAGTCAAGTACAGGATGTTCTCTCTGACCTGTTTGTGTAATGGACAGCCACAGGAAGATCAATTGAAATTGGTGATTAATACACGGTACAAGTCTTGAAATTCTGAAGTCTTTTCTAGTTTGTTACTAACTGAAACTAATAATAAATGTTGCATGCCAAAGCTTTCTGAAGACTGAGACGTGATCTGGTGGCTTTGGTTGTAAGCTTATTTGAGACAGAAGTAGCGACATGGTAACGTTGGAACCAAATTTGCATTCATTAATACCCCATGTGTGTCAGTTTATGGGGCGTAACAGAGTGGGAAAGCTGTCGGTAATCCATTTCACCGGATCCCTACCGAGTTTGTACTCGACATTCCACGTTTAAGAAGGTTATGGGTGGAGTGGGGGTGGGGTGGTGTAAGGTACAGGATTTTTAGTAAAGGTTAGTATGGCCACTTAGTAAAATGTGATCAACTTTGGACTTTTTGGCTAATGGAAAAATCCCAGCCTGTAAGTTGTTAAACAGGCATTTTGTCAGTTAACCACAAACCACAGACCTTTGTCTGCTGCTAAAATAAATAGGAAACATTCATATGACAGAAAAAGGTCACGACTTTGGATACTGCATCAAAAAAATGGCAGAGAAGAGAAAAAAAACCTTTTATAGTAGTCGGAAGCCATAAAATTAAGGCAAAGGATATTGCCATAAAAGGTATCGACAAGGCTCACCTCAAAACTGTATAAAAGGAGAACGAACTGTGCTATCATCAGGAGAGGCAAAAAGACGAAGAGGAGGAAGAATCACTTCGATAGACACTTCTGGCTCTCCCCAGAACAACGGTCTGGTCAATATACATTCTGAACCATATTCCACAGTTGTGAGTATTGCTTAGAGCTGTTGCTTATTGTTTTTTGGCAATCAAATAATGTGATAAGTAATCTTGATACCAGTTTCTGTGGTTAGAACTAGTAATAAGATTATTTCCCTAAACATAGGGACAAACATACAAGATTCCGAGGGGGCTTGACAGGGTAGATGCTGAGAAGTTGTTTCCCCTGGCTGGAGAATCTAGAACTATGGGGCTCAGGATAAGGGGTCGGCCATTTAAGACTGAGATGAGGAGCAATTTCTTCACTCACAGGGTTGTGAATCTTTGGAATTCTCTACCCCAGAGGGCTGTGGATGATGAGTCATTGAATATGTTAAAGGCTGAGATGGATAGATTTTTGGACTCTAGGGGAAGCAAGGGATATGGGGATTGGGCGGGAAAGTGGAGTTGAGGTCAAAGATCAGCCATGATCTTATTGAATGGTGGAGCAGGCTCGAGGAGGCGTATGGCCCACTCCTGCTCCTATTTCTTATGTTCTTATGTTCTTAACAAAATTAATAATAATCCTACAGGGGGGATTGGTGTGAAACTGACAAGAGTTTTGCAGTACTATTTAAATGAATCATTTCAATGTGCTCCAATTTTTAGATGTTCCAGTGTATATTATGCACAGTGGTCTTCATGCAACCACATTGTGGGCATCCAAGTTTGTGGGCACCAAGCTGCACACAGAAGTTAGTTTAAAGGACTGAGTAAGAGGATGGTTTTAAAGCCATTTCTGCATTTATTTTTTTCTAGTGCTACAGGCTTTGGGACAATTGTTCCAATGCTTTTTTTTCTGTTAAAAGCATTAGTGCTACCAATGGTTTTCCCAGCAGGAATCCCCATATATATGAGCTTTTTTTGGAAGAAGAGGAGGGAAATTAATTGTGGGATGCCAGCCCAGTCAGGATGTACTAGAGGTGCACGGTACCTACAATCCTCACTTTGGTGGAGGATTAGTGCATCCAGAGGCTCCAATTACCAAAGAATGCAGCAGAACAATGACATGACCAACGATGTTGCTGGATGGTTCTTCAAAGGCACCCTCATCACAGGACATCATGGTTTCAGTGATACTGCATGAAAGACAGCTTGGCCAGGTGATTGACAACCAGGTTATCCTGATTGGCCACACCCACCAAGATGCCACCAAACCATATCTGCAGGCCTGCCACACCTACTTAGCAAAGACAACAAAGAACTGTCTTCACAGACTCCAGTCAACAGGATGCCAGATGCAGAGCTGTACCATATGCTGCGAGGACACCTGCAGCTATCATGAAGTATTGGGCAGGCATACTCGGTGACAGTAATGATTAGGTGCTACCTCCAACCTACTCCACTTCTTTCCAAGCATGCTACAATGATGTTCCATTGGGGATCTGGAGTGGTAAACAGGGCCATCTATCCCTGGACCATTTAAGCATGATAAATTAGGATTCCAGCCTAGACCCACAGATGGGCCCTACATCCCACATACATCAGGTCCGAACAGGCATGAGGGGCTGAATGGCCTACTCCTGTTCCAATGTTCCTAACTGAGGGCTAGGGTATGGGAACTCCATACCCTCGGGAATGGGAACTCCCGAGTTAGGGAGTCCCCAGCTCCCTTTCGTTAATGACTTTGTAGGGGAAGACAGAAGCTCTATCCCTACAAGGCGATAAAGTAAATGTCAGCACAAGGACAAGACCTGACGTAAATGTCTTCCAACCAAGTTTGGGACCATTCTGGCATTCTCCCCCCTGGACGTGTGGTCGCACTCAACAAATAAAACCCCATCCTTACTAAAAGGGAACACAAGGTGAATCGCTGATCACCAGCGAGGGAGCAGATTGCGTGGTTAGCTGCCTGTCAAGATGAGCATGGCCACAGTTTCTGCTGAGTCCCTTTGCGATTCTGACCTCATGGGGTCACCGATAAAATGGAACACATTTCATGAGAATGAACTGGTGAGCATGTCAGTTGCTTCATTGCAGAATACAGTGGAAGTTGGTTTGGAAGAGTTGCAGACTTGATCACACAGTTGGGCAACATCATGAAGCAAGGGTTGTACTGCAGGCTGTTGTTGAGCAGTGTCTGGCATCAATTGCACCTGCAGTGGACACCTCAGGCCAATAGACAGTGAGCACCATTGAAGCATCAGTCAAAAATATTCCCACTGATGCTGAGAAGTTGAGTTCACAATCCAAGAAACAATAAAGGCTGGTTTTGATGTGCTGGGAAACATGCTCGGAGATTTGCAGACTGTCGAGAGATCACTGGCTACCCCCAGGCATCGCCCTCCAGCAGTAGTGTGTGAGCAGAAGCACAGAAACAGACCTTCTTGGCATGTGGCTGTGGGCAAGTGACAGAAGAAGCACCCAAAAGCATTTTAGCCCTACAGTTGGAATAGACCAAGCTACTGCTGGCCCACAAGTAGAAACGTCTAGGTGTGGGACACATCGAGATACTCAGACCAGTAGAATCACAAGCAGCTTCATAGTCTACCTCACAGGATACCTATACATCTGTATCTTCCAATTGGGCATCATTTAAGAGAGTAAGAAGAAACAGTATCACAGGGGGACAATACAGTGGTGCATCAGGCTGAACATATTGCACAGATGCACTCTTGAGATAGTAAAAGCAAATGCTCAACAATTAAAAGTTTGTTTTTAAAATGAAAAGGAAGCAATTTATTTGCACTTAATGCAAAACAAAGCAATTAGTCCAGTGTACAAAAGAAACATTAGTCTTGTGTTAAAGAAAGCAACCAGACAACTTTAATTAAAATATGTGTACAAAGGTCAGCATTCTGTCACTGATAAGTACCCATCACATCAATGTCTCTTTGAGTACTGGCTGGTGTACTGCAGGGAGTTCTTGGTCTCCCTCATTTTTCCTGGGGCCTGCCATGTTGCAGTTACTCTTCCACAAGCATAAGTATGCCTCTTCTACTGGCAATTTAATGCAGCATTCAATATACCAAGGTTATCTGCCAATTCCCTAGGTGCATTGTGCAAGGCATCACCAGAGTGGTCCAAACATCATAAACATTTTTTTTTAACCAAGCCAAATTCCTGAACTTTTATTTTTCTGTGTTCAACAAAAGACTCCATTTTGACGAGTTTTATAAGCTCTGTCCTATTGTGCTCACCTCTAAAACTCAGTCTGCTGACTGTGCTGTTTTTATGCCAACTTCAATTATAAGATATTAACATGATCTATGGCTGAAGTAACTCCTGAGTAAATTTTAATGCCTGCCTTTAATTGCTCCTTAACAAGCAAGAACACCATTAATGCTGGGGCAGGACATTTCACATGTTTACTCTCAGAAGCAATGTTAGGAGTGTGGGCAAAAGTTAACACTCAGTCTAGTAACGACGTCTCACAAAAATTATGATACCAGCGATGGCAGTCAGCACCTGTACTATCTCACCCAAATTGGGGTTTTTGTGTAACCAGAATGTTCGTCTTTGTGTGTCATTTTAATCCATTTCCTATGTACTTCCAAAAGTTAAGCACAGCCAAAGAGAGCATGGAAACATCAGAACTGCGTACGTTGACATTTTACTAAATATTGCTATTTACTGAGGATCTCATAACTAGTTATTATTCACAGTCCATCCATTTAATCAGATGTATTTCGAGTCACACACAAGAGGTCTGTTCGCAGAGTTAAAGATGTTGAAAATGCACAGCATGACTCTCATTGCTTCTGAAATGCGTATTGTGATATGATTTTCAAGTGTAAATTGAATAATAATTAGCAAATATTATTTATTACTTAACCACAATTTTGGTGTCTGGGGTTTGGAACAAAACAGAATTTTGGAAAATAGCACCTAGGAAATTAGATGGGGCAGAGATGTGGAGAATTGGACCAAGACTTGTTGAAAAAGAGTTGCTGCCTCAATTTTCTGCATGATCCACAGGAAACTTGTGCAACTGCCATCACCTTTCCTCCATCAAACAAAAAGTAAAATACTGTGGATACTTCAAATCTGAAATGAAAACAGAAAATACCAGAAACACTCAGCGGGTCAGGCAGCATCTGTGGAGAGAGGGAGGTAGGGTTAATGACCTTTCGTCAGAACTTATGTAATTCACTCAGGTAGCACACATAGGAACCCTGATGCTGTGAAATCAACCAATGATGGCCTTATAAGGAAAAGTAGGTTTGCTACTCTTGCATCATAACACAGGTGGAGATACAGCTATTCTCAGTGATAATAGCCACTTGTGCTAAAGCATTTATGTTCCATTAACTCTGAAACAATTTCTTCTAACTTCCCTCTTAATTCCTCTGATTATCCTAAATCTATGCCCCTTTGCTACTAATTAGCCACTGGAAACAATCTTTCACTATTACCTTCAGAAAACTTTTTATAATTTTGAAAACGTCTGTTAGATTTCCTTTAACTTTCTCTGTTCCAGTAAAGAAAATGTTCCATTCTAGTGAATCATTGTTGCACCTCTGGCTCTCATATCCTTCCTATAATGGGGTTCTGAGAACTGGGAACAGTACTCCAACAATGGCCTACCCAATGTCTACAAATTCAAAGTTGTAGAATCCCATTTCCTTTTTTTGACTTTTTCTGCCTCTTCGACATCCAATATTGGATGAACAGAAATTTCCTCCATTGTCCTCGGTACCCCCCACAAACTCTGTTCCTTAGCCACCGACTCCATCCCTCTCCCTGGTCATTGACTGAGGCAAACGTAAAATCTTCAACGGACCAACGCAATCGGGCTGTGTAATAGAACGTCATCGTTACTCTTTTTCCTTTCTATTAAAAAGTATTCCTTGATGTATTTAAAAGTGATGACCTGGTGCAGTTTTATTAGTGCAGCTGAAAATTGGCTTATCACCAAAAATAAGCATTTTTAACAAGAATGACCAGTCTTCCACTTGTGAGTAACCTGATATAAAATCCCTGAAAATGACTTTAAATAACTGTACTGAACCATTTAATAGTTTCATTGGTGTACACTAGTCAGTTTGTTAGTAAATTAAATATTTTTTGATCTGAAAAAACGTTTAAAACGTGCCCACTAGAGCCTGTGTGCCTAAGAAAATGAGCCCAATTTGAAGAGCCTTCCCGAACCAGCGGAATGGGCGGAATCCTTCAATTTCAACCTAGGGGTGTGACCAGTTATGTGGGCGGGGCCTGATCCAGCGAATTGAATCTTAAACCAGTGTAAAAGATCACGGAAAACACAAACGTAAGTAGTTTTGGAAGTGACTCACTTACGTTTAAAATTCCCCGATCTTTTGCGCTGGTTCGGCCGATTCCGCCCAGATTGCACTCATATTACTGATGGAAACAAATGGAAACTCAACCCCAATGAGTCTGATCATAACGGTAACTCTTTATGTTCAGTTGCTATGAAAGCAGCTTAACAATTCGTATCAAGCCTCATCTTACCGAGTGTTTCCTCCACCTGCCTTTGAAAAGATTAAAAAACCACACGGGGGGACACGTGCAAAAGACACAAATGTTCAGTTCAGATCACAAGGGGATGCCACTGCTAGAGCCTGGCTTACAGCATCATATAGTTAGATATTGAGTGGTACCGTCACACTGCTGAATGTCAGATACTTATGGGAGTGAACTGCTGTACCCAAGAGAATATCTAAAGCAAGACCCCACACTTATAAAAATTGGATTCAGATAATGTCATAACCCTCAAAAATGAAACTCAACACCAAAGTCTTTAACTTCTCCAGGCATCCCTTTATTATTCATTGCGTAGTTCAGGAGATTTTATTCAGTTTGAGGGAGAAGGACCATCTGCCAAAAATGTCAATTGCAATAGATGCTGAAATCAATTGTCTTTGAATTTATTGATATGTACTAGAGGATTAATGATTGTGACATAACTATTGCAAGTAATACTCAATACTTAGCTCCCAAAAAATTGTCAGTCATTTTCATAATATTGGGGGAGAGGCAGCCAGTCATAGTTGACCTGAATCTAACTGCACGAGTTTAGCTGCTTTTACATCACAGCACAGGTTTTGGCGAAGGGCGCTGCTGTCTAACATTTACCTGTGGGCGGTGTAGCCGAGCTGCTTGTAAACAGTCTGTACCTGTAGGGCTTGCTATTCGCATGTACATCTTCTGGTTCACTGGCTTTATAAAGAACCATGACCTTTACGGTACAGCAGGCTGCAGAAGTCTCATATTGGGAGCCATTGCCACAAGTTGAGCATGAAAGCTTTCTTTTAGTGCCCCTAGGTTAGCCATTCACGCAACAATCATTTCTTTTTATTTGTGCCAAGTTAACTGATCAGTGCCTTTATTAACAATAATGCAGCTTTAAAGCAGATGGTCGAAATTATTCTTGAGCAGTGAGGACTTTGTACAGGACTGAAATGTTTCTAGGGAATAAGTGTTATTATGGCTGATGAGAGAGATTCCCTGAAGGCACATAAACAGCAGGAGATCTTTATCCTCCTGCTACAATGCATTACCTTGATAAATATGTTTTGTTTATCAAGATAGATCACAAGAAAATGGGGAATGTGTTGATGTGTGATGATAAAGTACTTTGTGATAAGATACCAAAGAGGAAGAGGGCAAAACATCGGCATCTTCAGCTTAATTTTGTGTTTTTTAACATGGTATTAATTTTGTGCTGATTTTTTGAAGATCTTTGAAAATTATCCCCATGTTTCCAAAGGATTGGAGATGGAGTTGGTCACCCTCAGAGACCATGATGAGAACATGCTGTGCATGTAGGCTGCAGAAACTGGCTGAATTCTAACCAGCAATGAGCGTCACAGTCAGTCCAAGTTAACGTTGTTTCCAATTTTCTCCCTTCCTCTCCTGAAATCACTAACTGTTGGTATGGTCCTAGCATCACACCTATTTATCTATTCCTTATGCGAGAGCCTCTTCACTAGCACTTTGACAGTAAGAAGCCTTCAAAGTTTAGCCCAATCTTGTTCTCACATGATAGCAATATATGCACTCTCATGGAAGATGCTCTGGATAACAATCGAGAGCTGGGACCATGTCTGATATTTATTTACCCCTTTCTCTACCCAGGGGGAGTGGGGTCAATTGTCGCACCCCCAACTGCTGCCCTAGTTGAGATCCATGATGTGGAGATGCCGGTGACGGACTGGGGTTGACAATTGTAAACAATTTCACAACACCAAGTTATAGTCCAGCAATTTTATTTTAATTTCACAAGCTTTCGGAGGCTTCCTCCTTCCTCAGGTGAATTTTGTGGAATCAACTAACTCAGCAGAGACCAAGGATTGAACTCAGGGCCTTCCTGGTCTGTATGAATGAGTACCACATTGTGCAGTGCATTTAAGCACTAAGCTGTTGGGTGATCTGTCACAAGATCAGATTTAAAGGCTCCAGATTCAAACTACGGTAAAGCAATAACTTGAACAATGATGCATAAAGAGTTGGCATGAAGAGCCATTGCAATCACTTGCGGAATTTGCACCTCAGATTGTTATTCTCTCGGGACCACTGGGGCACTGAATGCCTTGACTACAAACAGCCCCATTGCCACTATAGAAAGGGATGCCAAGGTCAGATAGGCACTGGGTCAGTGTAATTGAACATTTCGAGACAAAATGATAGGAACTGAAAAAACAGTCTTTTCTAGTTGCCAGGATGAGAATGCTATGAAGTGCAGAGCTGGATATATTTTGCTTTGGATGCAAATGAATAGAGCAGTGAGTGAAAACACATTGGAGTAAATGTTCACTTTCACCGTTGGGTGGAAAATGGGCGGTTGCAGCTCAGCCGACCATTTTACATACTGCTGGATTTTTATTTCCATTGTCTTCATCGGGCGGGGTATAAAATGGGTGCTGAGCCTTTACCACCCATCTTCGTGCCCAGCGGTAAAAGTGAAGATTCACCCCAATGAAGGAAGTTATGTTGAACCTTTATAAAACATTGGTTCAGCCACAACTGGAGTATTGTGTCCAATTCTAGGCACCGCACTTTAGGAAGGATGTGAAGGCTTTAGAGAGGGTGCAGAAAAGATTTACTAGAATGATTCCAGGGATGAGGGACTTCAGTTACATGGATAGACTGGAGAAGCTGGGGTTGTTCTCCTTAGAGCAGGGAAGGTTAAGAGGAGATTTGATAGAAGGGTTTAGTTAAAGTAAATAAAGAGAAACTGTTCCCATTGACAGAAGGGTTGAGAACCAGAGGACACAGATTTAAGATGATTGGCAAAAGAACCAAAGGCGACATGAGGAAAAACTTTTTTATGCAGAGTAGTTATGATCTGGAATGTGCTGCCTGAAAGGGTGATGGAAGCAGATTCAATCG
This sequence comes from Heptranchias perlo, assembly GCF_035084215.1. Lineage (NCBI taxonomy): Eukaryota > Metazoa > Chordata > Chondrichthyes > Hexanchiformes > Hexanchidae > Heptranchias > Heptranchias perlo. The sequence goes on along the minus strand of NC_090328.1, from coordinate 109,437,788 downwards.
TGGCTTTTAAAACGGAATTGGATAAATACTTGAAAGGAAAAATTTGCAGGGCTACCGGGAAAATGTGGGGGAATTGGACTAACTGGATTGCTCTTACAAAGAGCCAGCATGGGCTTGATGGACTGCATGGCCTCCTTCTGTGTAGTAACCATTCTATGATTTTATCATTCACACATTGCTGCATTGCCATTTTCTGAAAGTGAACCTCTGAATCAAATTTGATTTTTTCTGAATAAACCTGAATAGCCCCAGTTTGGATTCTAAAGGTTTTGAGGTTATCCTGGATAGGTTATAGGGACATATGTAGAGTCTGCACACTGCCAGTTTTTAAAAATGAATTGGTAGATATTAGCTTCATGTGAAAAGACAAGATTTTGTATGGTAGATGGTTATGCCTTACTTTGCCTTGGAGTTACTCAGAAACACATCTGTTTATCTTGACTGCAGGTGCTGTGGAATTTGCCTCATTTGTAGGATGGACCCACCACACCAATGGCAAGTGATATACAATTGTGAATGTGCAAGATTGCCTCTGGGCAGTTGTTTAAAACTTGTCAATTGTGACTCTCATTTTCTGGCTGCAGGTTTTCTCCACTAACAGTGGAAGACCCATAAAGGCTATCAATTTGAAAACTGACCTGCCCAACAAAAATGGAAACTGTTGGTGGCTGTTTACTTTGTTGTTCTGCCTTTCCTGTCACCAGCAGTGCAAGGAGAGAAAAGACACTTCTAGGGGTGATTCTTCCCACTTTTGGCACCAGCCCCCTTTACATAACAAGTTTGCTACCAAATTTCCAGCCTGTTCTGCACTTTAGGACCCTCATGAGTGTGGACCAAGCAGGAACCTTTATAGACAACCAGATTCCTGCCTTGTAATCACTCCCAAGTAGCCACTAATTCCTGTTATCAAGAAATTTGGAACATTCCAATTCAAAAACAAAGTGCATGTTGATAACACTTTATCCTCCCTGGGAGTCTTGAACTTATTGAAAACAGTGACTAGTAACGTCAAAGAATTAAGAGCAAAGGTTCTGCTAATCAAAAAGTTTTCTCAACCCGAAGGAGTGTTAAAGAGAGTTTTATGGCTTGCCAGTCAGAAATTCCACAGTGCCAAGAATGGTTTACCACAATGATTTCAGGAGTGTCACAGTCCGAGGTCATGAAAGTCTTGCTGCAGTTTTCTCTATTAGAATGTTTTTGATCAGTTTCAAAGGGATAAGAAATCAGTCCAATTCAGACAATCTAGATTTTGCAAAAGTTTTGTGAATCTGAATCTGCAGCAGTTTGCTGCATTGGATGTCATTATAAAGTGCAATCCAGCAACTAGCCATTTTTCTTTTTAGTTTTGATCTGAACAACCAACTAACTGCTGCAGTGCACAAGTATTGGCAGTTCTGCTCAACGAGTATGAATCCCAAAGGGGGCAATTTTACCGAGAGATGGGATCGGCGAATGGGGAGGCCAGGGAAAATGACAAGTTCACAACTAGGCGCCACCTGAGGCCTGGAGAGATTTTGAGTTCCTGGGCCTGATTTCCATAACGTAGATAGGACTCCGACCCAAACCCAGCCGGAATCACTGCCTGATGGGCGGTCAGAAGCGGGAATTCAGGCGGCAGGAGGCCGCTGCCAGGGATCCGACAGAACAGCCCCAAGCAGTCAGGTGTATCAGAGGGGGGCAGTTGTGTATTGATCGCAGTCATGGGAGGGGAAATAAGCCCTGGGCAGGGGAAGTCCAGAGTTTCCTTATAGAGTCCAGAGGAGCACGAGAAATTTTAAACTTATCTGGGTCTCTTCGTGGGAGCCTTGATCCAGTTCCCGGCAAGTTTGGCCTGGCGGGTATCTTTGGTGCCCATAATTTAAGATTGCAATCATCCAGATTGGGGTGATAAGACAATGGGTAAATCCATCCATCCAATTTAACTCCCCCAATCCTGTTTTCACCGGTCACAACAAGCATTTTCATTTTGGCATTCCCTCGGGGGCAAGGTGGCATAGCTTCAGCCAGCTCATCTGAGGCAAAGTGGCTGAAGGGTTTTGCTGATGGGCATTTCCCAATCACCCCTCCTGATGGAATCATCCGATTGTCAGCTCGGATGGTGTCAATCCATAAATTCAACTGTCCCACCATCAAGTGTGTATCCAGAAAGGGGGAGAAAATCATCCCAAATAAGGCAATAGTGACTAGTACAGTTTTGTTTCCCTTTTGTCCTTTGTAGTTTCAACTAAAGGATTTGCCCGTAGTTCTTCTGTAATGGCTGTTTCGGAATTATTCAAAATAATTCCCTGTTTCAGTAGCTTATGCAATGATCGTGAGGGACTGAATTGTAAGAAGTTGAAGTTATGGCTTTCTGCAACCCTGGAGAAGGGGAAAGGGAAATTTGGCACATATCGCAACACCCGGAAGGTTCTGAAATGCTGTGTGCTGTTGAGCTGTACCACATTTCTGGTTATTATTAAACACGCTCTGTTCTGTCTTTTCTTTGGATTTTCTTTGGAAGATGTAGAAGCCCTATTATCCAAATTGGATGTGGGTCTTCACATTTGTCACTTTTTTTCCCAGATCCAAATCAATATCTTTGCCTCTGGTTCTAAGAACTGTCATTCCGCCTCCTGTCGAGCTTAATCACCTTGAACTGGAAAATTGTTCTGCTGCAATGCAACAACATACTGATCTAGTGTTAATATTGGAAAGGCTGTTGGTGAAGACCTGATTGGTCTTCAGGGCTCCTTGCAACTTGTGGTAAAATAGAGCTCCAAAATAACCATGCAACAGAAATAACTAGAATTTATTTATTTGAATCAAGAAGAGTTGGTAAAATTTTCATTTTTTTTCATATCTCCTGAATTTGGGTTTTTTTCATAGTTCAGTTCTCATCTCTATGATATAAATTTAGTCCCTAACTTTTCAAAATTATCAGAGTCCACTCACACGGCTATATGTCAATTTTTACCAGCAAGCCAGAAATGAACAAACACACAGTGACCCCTTAAAAGAGTAACCAGGTTTAAACCTGAATGCAATAAGCTAAAGTAAAATGTAGCACAGAGCGTGGGAAAGCCATATTTTTTGTGCCCAAAGAATCCAAGGAGATTGGTCTGTTAGAATTGTCAAAGGCTATGATATGTAAAAGACATGAATATAAACTCAATACTGAACAACTTGAACTAGATTAGCACTAATTTAGGGCTACGTAACTTGATGTGGTTTCTTAGGTATTTTGATTGAAGTACCATCTTCTTCAGACCAGTGCTTCATGATAATGGGCTCTATTTTAGCACCCGCGATCGGGTGTGTTCCTGGCGGGGGGGGCTCCGAAAATCAGGGAATCCCGGAGCGGGTCCGGAGCCCGGCTCCAACCCGCCCACTTCCGGGTTCCCCACAGACGCGCCGACGCACGCGCGCAGCCCCCGCATGTGGGAATCCCGCAGGCAATTAAAGCCAGCAGGGTGCCACTTGAGAGTATTTACCTTGCTATTTCAGGTCATTAACAGACCTGATTAAGGGAATATGTCAGGAGGGGTGGGATTTTAGAAACAACTAGGACTGTTTCCCATACTGGGGGAAACACTCCCAGTTGAAATGGACGTGTTGCAGCTATCAGCCTGTGGCAGCTGCAAAGGTCCATTTGACAGGTGGGGGGGGGAGACCCTCACTCATTGCAGGAGGCCACTCTGTCACTTGGGACAAAGTTTGGCCTCCACCACCCTCCTCCTGACAATCAAATTCACCAACTTGCACACTTACCCCGGTGTCCAGACACATGTACCTACCTTGCAGACCCCCTCAGATGTTCATCTTCCGGATGGGGGCCGCCGTAGCTGCAGTCATGACCTCCTTGGAGGACGAACAGCATCACCAGCCTCGACGGCCAAGCCGTCCACCTCTGACACGTGGAGCTCCACAACACAGTGCTGTGACACATCCACCTGCACAGCAGGAGGGAGGGCAACTGCAGAGAGAGATGCATCGCAGGGGGCACTACCCTCGCCACAGGGTCTACAGACCGAGGCTCAGCTTCCTGGACCTCTCTGAGCAGCAGTGCACACGGAGGCTCAGAGTCACTCGACATGTAGTCGTGGACATCTGCAGCCTCCTTCATGCCGAGCTGCTCCTGGCTGGCCCGAGCACCATCTTCCTACCTGTCGCTGTCAAAGTCACCACTGCCCTCAACAACTTCTCCTTCGCATCCTTCCAGGGTGCCACCAGGGACATTGCCGACGTCTCTCAGTCGTCCGCGCAAAAGAGCCCTGCAAATACACCTACACCCACTCTGCAGTGACACAATGGGTGGCATCAGGTGTGGGTCTTCATTGTGATCCTCAGGAAAGGGCATTATTGCACCAACCAGACAAGATTTCCAAAGATGTGGCAATAGTGGTGCCAATATAATATGTGATGTGAGTTGCTCAGAAATTAAATATAAGTAAAAACCATGACAAACCCTCAAACACCCTTGTGCATCCCCTTCATGCTCACAACACGTTTGCCTTACGCTTCCTACTGCACATATGTGATGCATGCCCTGTGGCTGCAGCACAGGTAGTGGCAGGTTGAGTGAGGCTAACTGTGAAAGGGATGCATGAGAGGGTGAGTATGAGAGAGAGCCATGAGATTGTATGAGGATTGGGTTGAGTGGTAGTGGCGGGATGAGTACTGGTGAGGTGAGTAAGAGCAGGTAAGATGAGGATGAGGTTTGAGTGGGTGTGAGGGGTGATGTGACAGAGTAGTGTTGGCAGTGCAGAAGGAGATGTGGGGTGGGGGCAGTGATGTGGCAGACGGAGTGTAGGGGAATGAGTATGTGTACTCACTTTCGCTGACCTACTGAGGTCATTGCAGCGCCTCCTGCACTGTATGCAGGTGGGCGATATGTTGGTGGTGCTGGTGACCTCCTCTGCCACCTCGAGCCAGGCCTTCCTGGTGGCAGAGGCAGGCCGCTTCCTCCCGCCCGCCGGGGGGAAGATCTCTGTCCTCCCCCTCCTCCTCACCCCATCTAATGATACCTGGAGTGAGGCATCATCAAACCTGGGAGCAGCCTTCCCCCTGGGCTGCTCCATGCTGTATTTTTTCCTATTTGTTGCAGCATCTGTCAGTGGAGGACTGCCCCTTTAAATAGAGCTCCTCCAGCTGACAGAGCTTACTGCGCATGCGCAGCCCGCCCGACGCGCAGATCAGCAGTGGGGAACCCGGAAGACCAGGTAAGTGGATCCAATTCGGCTGCGATCGTGCGGGGGGCAGACTGATTTCGCCCCGCCGCGAACCCGCAGCCCTGGCAATATCGAGCCCAATATGTCAGTTTGCATTCCTTCATATAAAGAGCAACATTTCTTTTGTGTGAAAAGGTAAAAACTGAATGACAGCGCCTAAACAAAGAGTGTCATTACAGTAAAAATGTTGATCATCCAACTTCAAAAAAAAATTAGAGGATAACCAAAAAGAAACCACATCAAAGGACCTGCACCATAAAGGAACCAAGATTAATCATTTACTCATTTGTAATACAACTAAAATAAAACATTTGTAACATTTGTGTATGTCGGCAAGGGGAAAACTTGTGTAAGTCGGCAATAGTAAAAGCACATGGCGGGTCGCCTAATTGTCTTCTAAGATGTTCTTTAAGTGCAGTCGTTACATAGAATTACATAGTCTACAGCACAGAAACAGACAGTTCAGCCCAACCAGTCAATGCCGGTGTTTATGCTCTACATAAGCCTTCTTTCGCCCCTCTTCATCTAACCCTATTGGTATCCTTCTATTCCTTTCTCCCTCATATGGTTATCTAGCATCCCCTTAAATGCATCTATGCTATTCGCCTCAACTATTACTTGTGGTAGCAAGTTCCACATTCTTACCACTCTTTGGGTAAAGATTTTTCTCCTGAATTCCCTATTGGATTTATCAATGACTATCTTACATTTATGGCCCTTAGTTTTGGTCTTCCGCACAAGTGGAAACACCGTCTCTACATCTACCCTATCAAACCCTTTCATAACCTTAACGACCTCTATCAGGTCACGCCTCAGCTTTCTCTTTTCTAGAGAAAAGAGCCCCAGCCTGTTTCAGCTTTTCCTGATAATTATATCCTCTCAGTTCTGGTATCATCCTTGCAAATCTTTTTTCCACCTTTTCCAGTGCCTCTACATCCTTTTTATAATATGGAGATCAGAATCCTCCCAGTATGATCTAACCCAGGTTCTATACAAGGTTAGCATAACTTTTCGGCTTTTCAATTCAATCCCTCTAGAAATGAACCCCAGTGCTTGGTTGGCTTTTTTTAACGACCTTATTAATCTGCGTCGCTACTTTTAGTGATTTGTGTATGGTGTTCCCCTCGATCCCTCTGCTCCTCTACCCCATTTAGAATCTTGTTATCCAAGCAGTATGTGGCCTCCTTACTCTTCCTATCAAATTGTAAAACCTCACACTTATCGATATTGAAATTCTTTTGCCAATTACAAACCCATTCTGCAAGTTTATTGATGTCTTCTTGTATTTTTCAGTCTTCCTCAGTATTTACTACACCCCTCAATTTGGTGTCGTCCGCAAATTTTGAAATTGTACTTCTGATTCCCGAGGCCAAATTGTTTATGTAAATTGTGAACAACAGTAGTCCCGGCACCAATCCTTGTGGAACACCACTTCCCATCTATTGTCAGACTGAATGGCTATCCTTAACCCCTACTCTCTGCTTTCTGTTCTGTAGCCAACTTGCTATCCATTCTGCTACATGTCCCTTGATTCCAGAAGCTCTGACCTTAGTCATGAGTCTACTATGCGGTACCTTATCGAAGGCCTTTTGAAAATCCTTCAGGTTGTTTTTGTACGATAATGATATGAGTGTATTGTGTAATCAAATCTAAAGAAATAAACCTGGTTGATTGAAGAGCATCATCAGAATTTTCAGTCATTAATACATACTTTCTTTCCATTGAATATCTACTTTTAACTGTTTGGGTCACAGAATGACTGTGCTCTATTCAGTACTGTACATTTTTCTGATAATTTTCTGAATGGCTGAATTTAAATTGAATAGTGATGGATTTTTTTGGTTATATTTTATAGATTGATGGACAATAAACATGGAAAGGCAGTGATCTATTGAGAAAGGGAAATTGGGTGTAGGGAGATAGAAGGAAAGTAGGGATATGGAAATGCCGTGATCTATTCAAATTGAGGGTAGTGGTGTAGGGATAAGGAAGGGGATATGGAAATGCAGTGATCTACTGAGAATGTCGATCACTGACGAATAACCTCACAGCCAGGCCATTGGAGGGTGATGGGGATATGGAACTGTAACCCAGCAGGAAGTCAACACCTTCAGAAAAAGATTGGAGAAAATTGCAATAAATAAAGAAAATTAAAAATTAACATTTTGTATATCATGGGATGAATCAAAATAATTTTTTTAATTTGATGTATATTAGTGTTTTCTGTGTGTTTCCGTATGTATGTGCAGTACTGAGGGACTGCCGCATTGTGGGAGGTGCCCATTTTAAAATGAGATATTAAACTGAGACCTGACTGTTTGTTCAGGTGGTTGTAAAAGAGCCCATGGCAATTTTGTGCAGAATTCTTGGCCAACATTCCTTCCTCAACCAACACCATCAAAAACAGAATAACTGACATTCAACTTGTTGCTGTTAGTGGGGCCTTGTTGTGTGCAGATTGGCTGCTGTGTTTACCTACATAACAACAGCAGCCACACTTCAAAAAAGGATTTCATTGATTGCCAAATATTTTGGAATGTCCTGAGGATGTGAAAGATGCTATATAAATGCAAATTTATTTTTTTCATTCATGTTAAGGGTATGAGAAAATGAGAATAGAAGCAGTTTCGACTTTTGGTACCCAGTGTGCTAAAGTGTCCAGACCCCAATTTAATAAATAAAGAAACGATCAAAAATATCTGTCAATGAATTTGAAAATCCATAGATTTTGAGCCGATACGCTATAACTAATAATAATATTTAATATGTGAGAAATATATTTCTTGTAAGCTCTTAGCTAGAGGTTGCTAAACAGTTGTCCAATGTTCTAAAAATTAACATTACGCAAAGTTTGATTTTGTAGGGTAGATTTTATGAATTTGTGCTCCTAGCAGAGGGCTTTTTATACTGGGACAGCATATCAGGAAATTCAGCACGGAGCTTTTCGTGTCCCAGGGATTCTCCATCTATTTTTGGATAGAAAGCCCTGCAGGGCAGGTGACCTCTGCACCTGAGTTCTCACTATCACTCCAAGCCAAGGAGATTTCATTGAGGTCTTTAAACTATTGAAATGATTAGATTCAATCAAATTGGATGAACTATTTGAATTGGATAGGTTATGGAGGACCAGGGGACACGAGTATGAGCATAGAGCTAGATTCGATGTTAGGAGCTGCTTCTTTTCGCAAAGAGTCATTGACCTCTGGGAACAAGTTGCCACCAAATGCAGTGAGTGGGGATTCACTGCCAGCGTTCACAAGGGAGCTGGATGAGTTCCTGAGTGTAACCAACATAACTCTGTGTGGAAGGCAGGTGGATATTGGTGTCTCCCAGTCATTGTGGACTCCTGGAACTTGTTTGATCGCCTTCAGGGGTCCGAAAAGAATTTCCCAGAGTTTTATCCTAAGTTGGCCTAAATTTTTTTCTCTATTTTATTGCCTCTCCCAGGAGTTTGAGTGGTGGGTGGTTGGGGGGAGCGCAGATAGAAGTGATGGGGTAGAAGTCACACCATGGCAGAGCTATCCCATAGTCCCACTCCCCTCCTCTTTCCCTGTAGCCATGCAATTTTTTTCTTTTTCAAGTATATATTGAATTCCCTTGTAGAATTTACTATTGAATCTGATTCCATCATCCTTTCAGGCAGTGCATTCCAGATCATATCCATATTCCATATCGCTGCGTAAAAAACAAAATCGTCCTCATCACTCATCTGGATCTTTTGCCAGTTATCTTAATTAAAGATCAGCTGATCTTTTCCTGTCATTTGTTTTCAAATGTTTTAGACCATAAAAGATAGGAGCAGGAGTAGGCCATTCGGCCCCTCAAGCCTGCTCCGCCCTTCAATGAGATCATGGCTGATCTGATTTTTACCTCAACTCCACTTTCCCACCTTTTCCCCATATCCTTTGACTCCCTTGCTGATCAAAAATTTATCTAAATCAGCCTTGAATGTATTCAATGACTCAGCCTCCACAGCTTTTTGGGGTAAAGAATTCCAAAGATTCACGACCCTCTGGGAGAAGAAATTCCTCCTCATATCCGTCTTAAACGGGCGACTTCTTATTCTGAGACTGTGCCCCCTAGTTTTAGATTCTCCCATGAGGGGTAACATCCTCTCAGCATCAGTTCTGTTTTATTCTAGTAGTTTTATTCTCCTTTAGCACAGTATTGATGTTCAATATTGCAAGGAGCTTCTGTTGATGGATAAATGTAGCAAATGATATGGCACTGAACCAATACAAAACTGGAGCATCCAAAGTTTCATCTGTGCTTTCTGCTAAGTGGACCGATATCAACTGGAAGGATGGTGTGGGGATGGCAGTGCTGCTGGGCCAGCGAGGGCAAAAATCAGTCAAGGTCTTTGCTTCAGATCATTATCCAGTGATACCCTTTCGTAAACAGAATGTGTGTTTGTGTGTATGGACATCAAGGGCTCAATTTTCCCGGGAAATTGCGGGTGCGTTGGGGGCTCTGAAAATCAGGGAAAGCCCGATCGGGTTCAGAACCCGGCTCCAACCCATAGACTTCCGGGTTCCCCACTGACACGTCTGGGTGCACACGTGCCTCCCAAATGCGGAAGTCCCATCGGCAATTAAAGCCGGCGGGATGATATTTGACACAGTTGTTGAGATAGTTTAAGTAGTTGAACAACTTAATTTTCCACACATTTTGGCAGGGGTGCGATTTTGAAGCATCCTCAGCGTGTTTCCCGTGCTGTGGGAAACACTCCATGTTGCAACAGATGTGTTTCAGCCAGCAGCCAGTCACACATACAAATGCTTATTTGACAGATGGGGAGAAAAGGTCACTTATTGCAGAAGGGCACTCTGTTATTTCAGACAAAGTTTTGACTGCACGATCTTTGTGTTTTCACTGAAAAATTCTTACTTTCCACTCAACATTGTTCAGTTCAAATGTACTTAACGACTTTGCGGACCCCTGCAAACTCACACATTAGGATTGGGGGGGTGGGGGGGTGCGCCATGGCTGCATTCACCACGACGTCCGAGGACGAGCAACATCAGCAGCCTCGCCAGGCACAGCATCCACCTCCGCCACTTGGAGCTCCACAACACAGTGCTGCACCACAGGCACCTGCACAAGAGCACGGAGGGCAACAACAGAGAGAGCAACGTTGTAGGAGGCACTACCCTCGTCACAGGGTCTTCAGGCCGAGGCTCAGCTTTCTGGACCTCTCTGAGGAGCAGTGCATATGGAGGCTCAGAGTCAGTTGCCAGGTAGTCGCAGGCATCTGCAGCCTCCTTCATGCAGAGTTGCTCCCGGCTGGGATGAGCAGCATCTCCTTACCTGTCGCTGACATAGACACCACTGCCCTCAACTTCTTTGCCTCTGGATCATTCCAGGGTGTCACCGGGGACATTGCCTGGGTCACTCAGTCATCTGCACACAAGTGCAGGTGACTGACAGCTTGTTTCGCAGGGCCTCGCAGTACGTCAACCCATTAATGAAGTAGTGAACCCATCTGGTTCACTAATGTCCTTCAGGGAAGGAAACCAGACGTCCTTACCCGGTCTGGTCTATATGTAACTTCAGACCCACAGCAATGTGGTTGATTCTCAATCGCCCTCTGAAATGGCCTAGCAAGCCACTCAGTTGTACAATCTTGCTACAGAAAGTCACAATAAGAATAAAACCGGACGGGCCACCTGGCATCGGACCACTAGGCACCGGACACGATAATGGCAAACCAAGCCCAATCAACCCTGCAAAGTCCTCCTCACTAACATCGAGGGACTTGTGCCAAAATTGGGAGAGCTGTCCCACAGACAAGTCAAGCAACAGCCTGACATAGCCATACTCACAGAATCATACCTTTCAGCCAACGTCCCAGACTCTTCCATCACCATCCCTGGGTATGTCCTGTCCCACCGGCAGGAAAGACCCACCAGTGGTGGCGGTACAGTGATATACAGTCAGGAGGGAGTGGCCCTGGGAGTCCTCAACATTGAATCTGGACCCCATGAAATCTCATGGCATCAGGTCAAACATGGGCAGGAAAACCTCCTGCTGATTACCACCTACCGTCCTCCCTCAGCTGATGAATCAGTCCTCCTCCATGTTGAACACCACTTGGAGGAAGCACTGAGGGTAGCAAGGGCACAGAATGTACTCTGGGTGGGGGACTTCAATGTCCATCACCAAGAGTGGCTCGGTAGCACCACTACTGACCGAGCTGGCCGAGTCCTGAAGGACATAACTGCCAGACTGGGCCTGCGGCAGGTGGTGAGCGAACCAACACGAGGGAAAAACCGACTTGACCTCGTCCTCACCAATCTACCTGTCGCAGATGCATCTGTCCATGACAGTATTGGTAGGAGTGACCACCGCACAGTCCTCGTGGAGACGAAGCCCCGTCTTCACACTGAGGACACCATCTAACGTGTTGTGTGGTACTATCACCGTGTTAAATGGGATAGATTCAGAACAGATCAAGCAGCTCAAAACTGGGCATCCATGAGGCGCTGTGGGCCATCAGCAGCAGCAGATTTGTATTCCAGCACAATCTGTAACCTCATGGCCTGGCATATTCCTCACTCTACCATTACCAACAAGCCAGGGGATCAAACCTGGTTTAATGAGAAGTGTAGAAGAGCATGCCAGGAGCAGCACCAGGCGTACCTAAAAATGAGGTGCCAACCTGGTGAAGCTACAACACAGGACTACATGCATGCTAAACAGCGGAAGCAACATGCTATAGACAGAGCTAAGCGATTCCACAACCAACAGATCAGATCAAAGCTCTGCAGTCCTGTGTAGGATGTTTTGGGGTTGTTCCCACCCAATTGATCGGTGCAGATATCTGGACCCTGGTCTAGCCAAGGAACACTTATACCTCACGGATCGGGGTTTCAGGAAAACCGGACTTACGCTAACGCACCCGGTGATGGATCACGTAGTTGAATAGCACAGAGAACACACAAACTCGTTGTTTGAATTGAATTGGAATATTGGTTTTATTATACCATCAACACGAAGAAAATAATGATACAAACGGTCCTATGCAGTACATTGAGTTACACACACCCACTACAGTACTTTATCCCGCTAAACTAAGAGGTTGGTGGGGACCCTGGAGACACCTATCACACACACACACACACACACACACACACGTATGGTCGAGGCTCACCAATCCTTTGCACTTGCAGGTCTGGCTGACCGGTTCTCTCACATAGGGTTCGTTGATTTCGCTGGAGGCTGCTCCCCTCCCTGGAGAGCTCGGGTGAAAAAAAAAGGAAAGAAGAGCAAAACAAGAGGAGCAGAACATGAGACACCAAAAGCAAGACTGCAAAAACAAGCGAGAGGCAGAACAAGAGCAAAAGCAAAAGAACAAACCAAGAGCCAGGCAGAACAAGAGAGAGAGAACACAAGAGGGAGAGGGGTTTCGAGTTTCCACTTATATACCCGTCCTTTTACAATGGTCTTCGTCACTTAAATGAGGCACTTCATGTCTGTTTAAACAGTTCTTACAAAGTCCTTAAGAATCTTTGATGGCTTTTGATGGTCTCTCATCATGTTGCAATTGCTTTTCTCGATGGGCCATTGTTCATTCCGATTTGTAGAGCACTTGCCACAAGGTTTCCTTTTGCATCCAACGTACTAGGTGTTGATCGGTTTTGCTTTAAAACAAAGACATGGCCCCACCATGTCTGGAGCAGTTGCCTCTTTCAATGGCCGACTGCCTTTCTGATCGTTGACCACCTGCTGTAGGTTTTGCATTAAAACAGAGACATGTCTGAAGCAGTAATTCTCCCACACTCCACTGTGTGTTGTTGATTCGTCTGGTAACCTCTCACCTATCCTTCCATCTTAGGATTTCAGTCAATGGCCAAAGTTTTCCATAGAATTCCCAGAATTCTTACACCAGCCACATCCAGTCGTGAATGGTGGTGGACAATTAAACAACTAATGGGAGGAGGAGGCTCTGTAAACATCCCCATCCTCAATGATGGCGGAGTCCAGCACGTGAGTGCAAAAGACAAGGCTGAAGTGTTTGCAACAATCTTCAGCCAGAAGTGCCAAGTGGATGGTGCATCTCGGCCTCCTCACGCTATCCCTACCGTCACAGAAGCCAGTCTTCAGCCAATTCGATTCACTCCACGTGATATCAAGAAACGGCTGAGTGCACTGGATACAGCAAAGGCTATGGTCCCCGACAACATCCCGGCTGTAGTGCTCAAGACTTGGCCTTGAAGGGAGTGCAGCGTAGGTTTACTAGAATGATACCCGGACTTCAAGGGTTAAGTTACGAGGAGAGATTACACAAATTAGGGTTGTATTCTCTAGAGTTTAGAAGCATAAGGGGTGATCTGATCAAAGTTTATAAGATATCAAGGGGAACAGATAGGGTGGATAGATAGAAACTATTTCCGCTGGTTGGGGATTCTAGGAAGAGGGGGCACAGTCTAAAAATTAGAGCCAGACCTTTCAGGAGTGAGATTAGAAAACATTTCCACACACAAAGGGTGGTAGAAGTTTGGAACTCTCTTCCGCAAATGGCAATTGATGCCAGCTCAAATGCTAAATTTAATTCTGAGATAGATAGCTTTTTAGCAACCAAAGGTATGAAGGGATATGGGCCAAAGGCAGGTATATGGAGTTAGATCACAGATCAGCCATGATCTTATCATATGGTGGAGCAAGCTCGAGAGGCTGAATGGCCTACTCCTGTTCCTATGTTCCTATGTTCCTAGAACTAGCCGTGCCTCTAGCCAAACGGTTCCAGTACAGCTACAACACTGGCATCTACCTGACAATGCGGAAAATTGCCCAGGTATGTCCTGTCCACAAAAAGCAGGACAAATCCAATCCAGCCAATTACCACCCCATCGGTCTACTCTCAATCATCAGCAAAGTGATGGAAGGTGTCGTCGATAGTGCTATCAAGCGGCACTTACTCATCAATAACCTGCTCACCGATGCTCAGTTTGGGTTCCGCCAGGACCACTCAGCTCCGGACCTCATTGCAGCCTTGGTCCAAACATGGACAAAAGAGCTGAATTCCAAAGGTGAGGTGAGAGTGACTGCCCTTGACATCAAGGCAGCATTTGACCGAGTGTGGCACCAAGGAGCCCGAGTAAAATTGAAGTCAATGGGAATCAGGGGGAAATCCCTTCAGTGGCTGGAGTCATAACTAGCACAAAGGAAGATGGTAGTGGCTGTTGGAGGCCAATCATCTCAGCCCCAGAACATTGCTGCAGGAGTTCCTCAGGGCAGTGCCCTAGGCCCAACCATCTTCAGCTGCTTCATCAATGATCTTCCCTCCATCATAAGGTCAGAAATGGTGATGTTCGCTGATGATTGCACAGTGTTCAGTTCCATTCGCAACCCCTCAAATAATGTAGCAGTCTGTGCCCACATGCAGCAAGACCTGGACAACATCCAGGCTTGGGCTGATAAGTGGCACGTAATATTTACGCCAGACAAGTGCCAGTCAATGACCATCTCCAACAAGAGACAGTCTAACCACCTCCCCTTGACATTCAATGGCATTACCGTCGCTGAATCCCCCACCATCAACATCCTGGGAGTCACCATTTACCAGAATCTAAACTGGACCAGCCACATAAATACTGTGGCTACAAGAGCAGGTCAGAGGCTGGGTATTCTGCGGCAAGTAACTCACCTCCTGACTCCCCAAAGCCTTTCCACCATCTACAAGGCACAAGTCAGGAGTGTGTTGGAATACTCTCTACTTGCCTGGATGAGTGCAGCTCCAACAACATTCAAGAAGCTCGACACCATCCAGGACAAAGCATCTCGCTTGATTGGCACCCCATCCACCACCCTAAACATTCACTCCCTTCACCACCGGCGCACAGTGGCTGCAGTGTGTACCATCCACTGCAGCAACTCGCCAAGGCTTCTTCGACAGCACCTCCCAAACCCGTGACCTCTACCACCATAGAAGGACAAGGGCAGCAGGCACATGGGAACATCACCACCTGCACGTTCCCCTCCAAGTCACACACCATCACGACTTGGAAATATATCGCCATTCCTTCATCGTTGCTGGGTCAAAATCTTGGAACTCCCTTCCTAACAGCACTGTGGGAGAACCTTCAACGCACGGACTCCAGCAGTTCAAGAAGGCGGCTTACCACCACCTTCTCAAGGGCAATTCGGGATGGGCAATAAATGCCGACCTTGCCAGCGATGCCCACATCCCATGAACAAATAAAAAAAACTTCCCCATGGACGACCTCAGCCAGACGGAGAGGGCAGTGGGATTCCACTCGTGGAGGGCTTCCCACGGGTGCAGAGTGCAATCCATTGCACCCATATAGCAATACAAGCACCTCCACACGAGCCAGGATTGTTCATCAATAGGAAGGGCTATCACTCCATCAACACTCAGCTCCTTTGTGACCACCGCAAAAAATTCCTTCACGTGTGCGCCAGATACACTGGCAGCTGCCACGATTCCTTCCTCCTCAGGGAATCCAACATCCCGCCCCTCTTGCACGGTCCAAACACCCTTAAGGCTGGCTCTTCGGGGACAAGGGATACCCCCTGCACACGTGGCTCATGACACCTCTGAGGATCCCCATCACCAAGCAACAGTGTCGATATAATGAATGCCACATCGCCACCAGGTCTACTATTGAGTATGCAATAGGGCTGCGCAAGATGCGATTCAGCTGCCTTGATCTTTCTGGGGGAGCGCTTCAATACTCACCAGACGGAGTGGGACGCATTATAGTCGTGTGTTGTTTCCTGCACAACATGGTGCAACAGAGAGGGGTGCCACTTGAGGAGGCCGCATCCACATCTGCCATCCACATTGAGAAGGAGGCGGCGGAGGCGGAGGAAGAGCAGGAGGAACCCATGGGCAGAGCAGCGGATCACTTGGCTGCTCATGAGGCCAGGGAGTCACTCATATGTGAACGGTTCTCCTAACATCAGAAAGTGTGAAGAGTCCAATCCTCACACCACCTGGAAAGAGGAGCGCCCACAACAGCACCCCCACCACCCCTCACTGTACAAAACAGTCCTGCAACTACACACACACGCACTGTAAAGTTACCCAATGGGTGGCATCAAGTGTCGCCGTTCATGGTGAACATCATGAAAGGGCCCTATCACAAAAGCCAGTCAAGAGTGGCCAAGACGTGGCAGTAGTGGTGACAATAATAATATTTAATGTGAGTTTAACAAAAAGCAAATCTAAATGAAAAACATGACCAACCGTCAAACACCCGTGTGCATCCCCTTTGTGCTCACAAAACCTTCGCCTTTCTCTTCCGACTACTTCTACATGGTACAGCCCCTGTGGTTGTAGCAGAGATAGTGGCAGGTTGTTCTTGTTCATGCCCTGACTGCTTTGATGCTTTGGGCCTACGCCCTCTGTGTATCTGTCAGCCTGTTTAAGGCAGCAGAATGTTGTGAGTCCGAACGGCCGTTGTCAGGGCCTGAATGGACTCATTTGTGAGCCGTGCTTGAAGCTCAATGGAGGCTAGCCTTCTGTCTATTGCAGACATTCCCGCACTTACCTGTGACAGTATCTCAGAGAGTTGCTCATGTCTTTGTGACACTATCTCAGAGATTCCCTGCTGTACCTGTGCCATCATTCCACATGCAGGAGTTGGACTCCTCCATCCTCTGCGCTATCATGGAGAGTGCGCATGGCACCTGTTCCAGCACCTCGCAAATGTGCTACTGTCCCTCGATCATTCTCCTTTTAAAGGATGGCCCCTAGGGTTCAGCATTTGTGTCCAGCTGAGCAGAGCCTGGAGAAGAGTGCTCCCACTGATGCGGACTCTCCACAGCTGGCCCTGCCACCAGTGTCTGCTCGTGCTCACGTGTGTGGTAACTCACCAGGTACCAACCCAACTAACTGAGGACTAGGACCCACCAAGGTGAGTATCTGCGCTGGTGGATGGCTCGCTAATATGTGACGGTGCATCCTCAGAGGCCAGCAGGTCCTCTGAGGAATCGCCCTCTGCCATCACAGCAATCACTGAAGGCCCTGTAAGAGCACAGAAGGCAATATTCATCACAGATGTGTCACGTTGCGATGAGCGTACTGAGGTGCTGAAGATGGCGGGGCATGTTAACATTAATTCATATTGTGGAGATGCCGGTGATGGACTGGGGTTGACAATTGTAAACAATTTTACAACACCAAGTTATAGTCCAGCAATTTTATTTTAAATTCACAAGCTTTCGGAGATTTTCTCCTTCCTCAGGCAAATGTTTCAAGATCTCTATTGTGTGTGCTGAATGTTAAAGTTGTGTCACCAGATGTTTGTGGGGTGCCAGTCTCAGCTTCCCCGACGGACAGGCACTCGGCTGAGCTCCAGCACCTCCTACTCCACCTCTGTGAGAACGACGAGTTGTTGCAGCCCCCCTCCGGTCCTTGCCCTCTTCCGTGCATTCTGAGCTCTCTTCCCCTATAAGGGGAGAAAGTACAGATGTGTGAGTGAGTGATGGTAAAGTGGCCAACCGATGAATGCATTGGTTTGGGTGAGGCTGACCGTGAAAGAGATGCATCAGAGGATGAGTATGAGACAGAGCTATGATGTTGTATGAGGATTGGGGTGAGTGGTAGTGGTGGAGTGACTAATGGGGGTGAGGAAGTGCTGAGGAAGTGCAGGTAAGTTGAGGATGAGCCTTAAGTGGGTGTGAGGAGTGATGTGATAGAGTAGTGTTGGCAGTGCAGAATGAGTTGGGGGTGGGGGCAGTGATGTGGAAGACGGAATGTAGGAGAATCAGTAAATGTACTCATTAGGTACAGTTAGGTCATTGACACGCTTCCTGCACTGGATCCAGGTGCGGGAGATGTTACTGCTGCTGGTGACCTCCTCTGCCACCTCGAGCCAAGCCTTCTTGGTGGCAGAGGCAGGACACTTCCTCCCGTCCGCCAGGTAAAACAGATCCCTCCTCCTCCTCACCCCATCCAGTAGCACCTGGAGTGAGGCATCATTGAAACTTGGAGCAGCCTTTCCCCTGTGTTGCTCCATTGTGCTGTCTGGGTGTTTGCTCCAGGAGCAGCCATTGGAGGACTGCCCCTTTAAATCGAGCTCCTCCAGCTGACAGCCTGTGATGCTTAGGACTAGACAGACTAGATGCAGGGAGGATGTTCCCGATGGCTGGGGAGTCCAGAACCAGGGGTCACAGTCTCAGGATACGGGGTATGCCATTTAGAACTGAGATGAGGAGAAATTTCTTCACTCAGAGGGTGGTGAACCTGTGAAATTCTCTATCACAGAAGGCAGTGGAGGCCAAGTCATTAGATGTATTCAAGAAGGAGATAAATATATTTCTTAATGCTAAAGGGATCAAGGGATATGGCGAAAAAGCGGGAACAGAGTACTGAGTTAGACGATCAGCCATGATCATTTTGAATGGCGGAGCAGGCCCGAAGGGCCGAATGGCCTACTCTTGCTCCTATTTTCTATGTTTCTATGTTTCTATGCGGGCGCGCAGTCCGCCCGTTGCGCAGCTTTCAGACGGCAAACCTGGAAGTCACGTTAAGTAGTTCCAATTGACTCGCGATCACATGGGAAACGGACAGATTTTATTAGACACGCAGTCACACCACCCCCCCACTGTCATCCTGCCTCCACTCGAATATCAGGGCCCAAGTGTTGAGAGAATTCGACATGAGGCATGAACATGTTGGTGAAGTATTCGAAGTCTGCTGCTGGTTGCAGACTTTGGTACAGCAAATAAAAATGGAGAGGAAATGAGAAAAATAAAGATCGAAATTTGCAATGCAATTGTCCCAGTCAGTAGATGTGGTGCATAAATAATCATCAGAAGTCACGTAATAATTCCAGTATTCAAAGAATTAATATGTACCAATGGTTCTTTTTCTAAACACTGTTTATCCTGTTAATTGGGGATGGGCAAATTTTACGAAGCTGCAAAGTGATTTAGCAAAAGTGGACTGGAACAGCTACTTGAAGGTAAATCAGTTTCAGAGCAGTGGGAGGCATTCAAGGGGGAGATTCAAGGGGTTCAGAGCAAATCTATGTTCCCACAAAGAGAAAAGTTGGGACTGCCAAATCGAGAGCGCCCTGGATGTCAAGGAGTAAGATAAGGCAGAAAAAGAAAGCTTATGTCAGACACTGAGAATTCAATACTGCAGAAAGCCTAGAGGAATATAAAAAGTGCAGGGGTGAAATTAAAAAGGAAATTAGGAAAGCAAAGAGAGGGCATGAAAAAACATTGGCAAAAAAAAATCAAGGAAAACCCAAAGATGTTTTTTAAATACATAAAGAGCAAGAGGATAACAAAGGGAAGAGTAGGGCCTATTAGAGACCAAAAAGTAACCTATTGTGAAGACGGAAGATGTTCTCAATGAATACTTTATGTCCGTCTTCACAATAGGGGTGGACGTGCAGACATTTTAGTTAAGGAGGAGGAGTGTGAAATGTTGCATGGGATAAACGTAGTGAGAGAAGAAGTATTAAGGGGATTAGCATCTTTGAAAGTAGATAAATCGCCAGGCCTGGATGAAATGTATCCCAGGCTGTTAAGAGAAGCAGGGGAGGAAGTAGCAGAGGCTCTGACCATTATTTTCCAATCCTCCCTGGCTACAGGCGTGGTGCCGGAGGATTGGAGGACTGCTAATGTGTGGTTGATAGTGAGGAGGAAAGCTGTAGACTGCAGGAAGATATCAATGGACTGGCCAGGTGGGCAGAAAAGTGGCAAATGGAATTCAATCCGGAGAAGTGTGAGGTAATGCATTTGGGGAGGGCAAACAAAGCAAGGGAATACACAATAAATGGGAGGATACTGAGAGATATAGAGGAACAGAGGGACCTTGGAGTGCATGTCCACAGATCCCTGAAGGTAGCAGGACAGGTAGATAAGGTGGTTAAAAAGGCTTACGGGATACTTTCCTTTATTAGCCGAGGCATAGAATATAAGAGGGAGGTTATGCTAGAACAGTATAAAACACTAGTTAGGTCACAGCGTGAGTACTGCATACAGTTATGGTCACCACACTACAGGAAAGATGTGATTGCACTGGAGAGGGTATAAAGGAGATTTATGAGGGTGTTGCCAGGACTGGAGAATATTAGCTACAAGAAAGATTGGATAGGCTGGGGTTGTTTTCTTTTGAACAAAGGAGGCTGAGGGGAGATTTAATTGAGGTGTGTAAAATTATGAACGGCCTAGATAGAGTGGATAGGAAGGACCTATTTCCCTTAACAGAGAGGTCAATAACCAGGGGGCATAGATTTAAAATAATTGGTAGAAGGATTCGAGGGGAGCTGAGGAGAATATTTTTTCACCCAGAGGGTGGTGGGGGTCTGGAACTCACTGCCTGAAAGGATGGTAGAGGCACAAACCCTCATCACATTTAAAACATCGTTGGATGTGCATTTGAAGTATCATAACCTACAGGGCTACAGACCAAGTGCTGGAAAGTGGGATTAGGCATGATAGTTCTTTTTCAGCCGGTACAGACATGATGGGCTGAATGGCCTCCTTCTGTGCCATAAATTTCTTTGATTCAAGTAATTGGCAGATGGAGATTTTTATGGCAGCTCTCATTTTGTAATATATTTTTCCTGCAGCTTATCTCACTTCATTTAAAATGTTCAAGCCCAGAGCCTGTAATTCGGAGGGCTGACCTGTGAATGGACTACAAGAATTAGCATTCCCATATAATAATCCACCTTTTGGTACTCAGGAATGTAGCGAATATATAATACGTTTCAAAATCATTCTTTTGTCACCTGTAAAATTGTGAAAGATAAATACAGCGGCAGTCTAATTACACAATTCAAAAAATTTTATTTCATCATTGATCCCAGTGGGTATTTTATGATATAATTGAATATTCTACATCTTTTATCAGAAATAATGGCCGAAAAATTGCTGGAGCGGCACATCTCAAGGCAAACACTGTGATTTGGATTTTTGACCTCCCCTTTCAGATCGTGTTATTTTTGCGCATAAATTGCTGGAAATGTGAGCTGGTAACGGGGCAGTGACATCAACGAGGCATCTGAGACCTCGTGAACGTCAGGTCCAATGGTCGATCTCCTTAACCAATTAAATTTAAGGATAGAGAAAGGAACAGAGGGAATGACAGAGAATAAATAAGGTGAATTAGAGTCAAATTATATACAGAAAGAGAGGGAAAGAATGAGAGTGGATTAAGAGAGAGAGAAAAAGAAGACAGAAAGGAAAAGAAAGAAAAAAATGTTAAAAGATTAAAAATTTTAAATTTTAAAAACCTCTAGGAACAATTTACTACCTGCAGGAGTGAATCTCCACAGTTTCATTGTTCCTATTCTGGGCCTCTTAGGTTGAGAGGCATCTCAGGACCAAATATTATGTCATTAACAAGGTCCTTACAACGTGAAATACCAACCTTGAATGTCTGCGGTGAGATTAATTTATATTAACAGCGCAAGTCCAGCAATTTCATGATGCACAAGGGGGAGGCTCACGGCAAGATGGTAATTTTTTCATTTTTTTGGGAGGCTAGCAGCAAAGCTGCACAAATCGTCCAGCAATTTGTGGTGAATTGGAACTCATGGCATTTCTCATCATCGCCACAAATTGTAGAGTTTTTTACACACTAATAATGGCGGGCACCGTGAACTCACCATTATTTTTCCAGCAATTTCTGGGATTAGTGGGACCATTTTGAATTTATAATAAAAAGTTAAATGCTTTCCTATCACTCCGAGTTTTAGAAGTGCATCTGCCTTGCACTAGTTCCGCTGATTTGAATTCCGTTGGAAGCATCTCTTTGAAAATGCCTGGCCCCAATTCAATAGCTGCCTACCAAAGCACTGTCACCTGTCACCCACTACCCTGACTATTGTGTAGGTTGGCAGCCTGAGTTTAGACCAGACGTCGCAATGGCCAGCTTTTCATCTACTCGGAAGAAAACTGGACGAGCGAGGGGGAAAAAAATACTTAATGGCAGACCTTCCTTTACAGGTCGACTCATGGGATTAAATACAGATTTTCATCAAGTAGATGAAAAATTAGCCGTGGGGAATAAAGCTTATTGATATCTGCTTGTGAATTGTTATTTCTTTTGGATCCTGTCCCATGATTTTTTTTTATTCGTTCATGGGATGTGGGCATCGCTGGCAAGGCCAGCATTTATTGCCCATCTGAAATTGCCCTTGAGAAGGTGATGGTGAGCTGCCTTCTTGAACCGCTGCAGTCCATGTGGTGAAGGGTCCCCCACAGTGCTGTCAGGTAGGGAGTTCCAGGATTTTGACCCAGCAACGATGAAGGAATGACGATATATTTCCAAGTCGGGATGCTGTGTGACATGGAGGGGAAAGTGCAGGTGATGTTGTTCCCATGTGCCTGCTGCCCTTGTCCTTCCAGGTGGTAGAGGTCGCGGGTTTGGGAGGTGCTGTCGAAGAAGCCTTGGCGAGTTGCTGCAGTGCATCCTGTGGATGGTACACACTGCAGCCACGGCGCGCCAGCGGTGAAGGGAGTGATGTTTAGGATGGTGGATGGGGTGCCAATCAAGCGGGCTGCTTTGTCCTGGATGGTGTTGAGATTCTTGAGTGTTGTTGGAGCTGCACTCATCCAGGCAAGTGGAGAGTATTCCATCACACTCCTGACTTGTGCCTTGTAGATGATGGAAAGGCTTTGGGGAGTCAGGAGGTGAGTCACTTGCCACAGCCTCTGACCTGCTGTTGTAGCCACAGTATTTATGTGGCTGATCCAGTTAAGTTTCTGGTCAATGGTGACCCCCAGGATGTTGATGGTGGGGGACTCGGCGATGAATATGCCGTTGAATGCCAAGGGGAGGTGGTGAGACTCTCTCTTGTTGGAGATGGTCATTACCTGGAACTTGTCTGGTGCGAATGTTACTTGCCTCTTTTCAGGCCAAGCCTGGATGTTGTCCAGGTCTTGCTGCATGCGGGCACGGACTGCTTCATTATCTGAGGGGTTGCAAATGGAATTGAACACTGTGCAATCATCAGCGAACATCCCCATTGCTGACCTTATGATGGAGGGAAGGTCATTGATGAATCAGCTGAAGATGGTTGGGCCAAGGTCACTGCCCTGAGGAACTCCTGCAGCAGTGTCCTGGGGCTGAAATGATTGGCCTCCAACAATGACTACCTTTGTGCTAGGTATGACTCCAGCCACTGTAGAGTTTTCCCCCTGATTCCCATTGACTTCAATTTTACTAGGGCTCATTGGTGCCACACATGGTCAAATGTTGCCTTGATGTCAAGGACAGTCACTCTCACCTCACCTCTGGAATTCAGCTCTTTTGTCCATGTTTGGACCAAGGCTGTAATGAGGTCTGGAGCCGAGTGGTCCTGGCGGAACCCAAACTGAGCATCGGTGAGCAGGTTATTGGTGAGTAAGTACCACTTGATAGCACTGTCGATGACACCTTCCATCACTTTGCTGATGATTGAGAGTAGACTGATGGGGCGTTAATTGGCCGGATTGGATTTGTCCTGCTTTTTGTGGACAGGACATACCTGGGCAATTTTCCACATTGTTGGGTCGGTGCCAGATCAACCAATTTCATGTGGTCAAGTGAGCACAGCAGTGGGGGTTTGTGTGACAGAGCTACAATGAATATTATATTCATCTTCCATTCTTCTCATTCTGGTCTACTGCGCATCACCTCTTCTCTCTGCAACAGTGACAGTGCCTACACCCAAATACTGTGGAATTCTTTCCTTAACCACCTGCTTTGCTGCCTCTGTCCTAACCTTAGAAAGCCTCCTCAATACCCATCACTTTGACCTTGCCTTCTTGTCACCTCCTGTAACTTGTCTCCCAGTTCCTGCTGGGTGACATTTGGTTACATCAAATGCACTTTGCTCCTATTTTAGTGCAAGTCGTTATTGTACATGTGTATTTTTACTCCTATCTCAGATACAACATGGTTAGATGTAGAGTAAGGCTCTCTCCACTCTGCCCTCACAATGTATCTCAGCCCTAAAATCAGAATAGTGCACCAGTATGCCATCTATCTATTCTCTATAACAAGCATTCTGTGACTTAGCCAGGTAAAATTGTCAATTTAATGCCGCATAGTTCCTGCTTTATGCTGTGGACTCACCCACGAGAAGCCTCATGAAGGTTGATCTTCTTAACCCCATTTCAGCACAGTTCTTAATAATCTTTTCAAAAAATTAAATGCACAATGTTAATTGTAGTTTAATTTAATAGCTTTTGAATTTTAAGTTGCTGTTATTTTCCATATTTCCTGTCCCTTGGCTCAGGAGGATGGAACAGAGTATCTCATAGGCATCTCATGCTGCCCTTTGGTCAACTCACCAGGAACCGTGTTTGTGTGCTACGGGAGGGATTGGCAAATGATCCAGCCAGGACTGGTGAATATGATGATATTAGTTGGGACTAGGATTAAAACCCAATCTCCAAATTGCAAAATGTTAATCAGTATTCTTGCACTATAACTGCCCAGAACGTTGGTTTCTTTCTTTCAATTGAGAATTTTTCATTGTTAACCGATTGTTCTTTCACCCTTTCTGACGATATTCATGCACCCAAAGGATCACTGACAACAGGAGAGGCACGTCACTCAAGCAGACATTCTGAAGTGCAATGAAGCTGGACAATGAGTGTCAGCAGGTCACTGGACTTTGGAGGTCATCACAACCAGGCCCAATCCTGTGGTCACTTTCTGTCCATAGAATAGAATCATAGAAAATAACAGCACAGAAGGAGGCCATTCGGGCCATTGTGTCTGTGTCGGCCGAAAAAGTACAATACAGCTTAATCCCACTTTCCAGCACTTGGTCTGTAGCCCTGTAGGTTACGGCAGTTCAAGTGCACATCCAAGTGCTTTTTAAATGAGTTAGAAGTTTATAGAATCATAGAAGTTACAACATGGAAACAGGCCCTTCGGCCCAACATGTCCATGTCGCCCAGTTTATACCACCAAGCTAGTCCCAATTTCCTGCACTTGGCCCATATCCCTCTCTACCCATCTTACCCATGTAACTGTCCAAATGCTTTTTAAAAGACAAAATTGTACCCGCCTCTACTACTGCCTCTGGCAGCTCGTTCCAGACACTCACCACCCTTTGAGTGAAAAAATTGCCCCTCTGGACCCTTTTGTATCTCTCCCCTCTCACCTTAAATCTATGCCCCCTCATTATAGACTCCCCTACCTTTGGGAAAAGATTTTGACTATCTACCTTATCTATGCCCCTCATTATTTTATAGACTTCTATAAGATCACCCCTAAACTTCCTACTCTCCAGGGAAAAAAGTCTCAGTCTATCCAACCTCTCCCGATAAGTCAAACCATCAAGTCCCGGTAACATCCTAGTAAATCTTTTCTGCACTCTTTCTAGTTTAATAATATCCTTTCTATAATAGGGTGACCAGAACTGTACACAGTATTCCAAGTGTGGCCTTACTAATGTCTTGTACAACTTCAACAAGACATCCCAACTCCTGTATTCAATGTTCTGACCAATGAAACCAAGCATGCTGAATGCCTTCTTCACCACCCTATCCACCTGTGACTCCACTTTCAAGGAGCTATGAACCTGTACTCCTAGATCTCTTTGTTCTATAACTCTCCCCAATGCCCTACCATTAACGGAGTAGGTCCTGGCCCGATTCGATCTACCAAAATGCATCACCTCACATTTATCTAAATTAAACTCCATCTGCCATTCATCGGCCCACTGGCCCAATTTATCAAGATCCCGTTGCAATCCTAGATAACCTTCTTCACTGTCCACAATGCCACCAATCTTGGTGTCATCTGCAAACTTACTAACCGTGCCTCCTAAATTCTCATCCAAATCATTAATATAAATAACAAATAACAGCGGACCCAGCACCGATCCCTGAGGCACACCGCTGGTCACAGGCCTCCAGTTTGAAAAACAACCCTCTACAACCACCCTCTGTCTTCTATCGTCAATCCAATTTTGAGGGTTCTGCCTCCACCACCCATTCAGGCAGTGAGTTCCAGATCCCCACCACCCTCTGGGTGAAAAAATTTCTCCTCAGCTTCCCTCCAATCCTTCTACCAATTACTTTAAATCTATGCCCCCTGATCACTGACCCCTCTGCTAAGGGAAATAGGTCTTCCCTATCCGCTCTATCCAGTCCCGTCATAATTTTATGCTCCTCAATAAAATCTCCCCTCAGCCCCTTTGTTCCAAAGAAAACAACCCCAGCCTATCCAATCTTTCCTCATAGCTAAAATTCTCCAGCCCTGGCATCATCCTCGTAAATCTCCTTTGCACCCTCTCTAGTGCAATCACATCTTTCCTGTAATGTGGTGACATGAACTGTACACAGTACTCAAGCTGTGGCCTAACCAATGTTTTATACAGTTCTAGCATAGCCTCCCTGCTCTCATAGTCTATGCCTCGGCTAATAAAGGAAAGTATCCCGTAAGACTTTTTAACCACCTTATCTACCTGTCCTGCTACCTTCAGAGGTCTGTGGACATGCACTCCAAGGTTCCTTTGTTCCTTTACACCACTCAGTATCCTCCCATTTATTGTGTACTCCCTTGCCTTGTTTGCCCTCCCCAAATGCATTACCTCACACTTCTCTGGATTGAATTCCATTTGCCACTTTTCTGCCCACCTGACCAGTCCATTGATATCTTCCTGCAATCTATAGCTTTCCTCCTCACGATCAACCACACGGCCAATTTTTGTATCATCTGCAAACTCCTTAAACATGCCCCCTACATTTAAGTCCAAATCATTAATATATACCACAAAAAGCAAGGGACCTAGCACTGAGCCTTGCAGACCCCACTGGAAACAGCCTTCCATTCGACAAAACATCTGTCAACCATTACCCTTTGCTTCCTGCCACTGAGCCAATTTTGGATCCAACTAGCCACTTTCCCTTGGATCCCATGGAGTTTTACTTTTTTGACCAGTCTGCCACGTTGGACCTTGTCAAAAGCCTTGCTAAAATCCATGTGCACTACATCAAACACGTTACCCTCATCGACCCTTCTTGTTACCTGCTCAAAAAATGTAATCAAATTAGTCAGACACGACCTTCCCTTAACAAATCCATGCTGACTGTCCTTGATTAACCCGTGCCTTTCTCAATGACGAATATGCTGTCCCTCAGAATCGATTCTATTAATTTGCCTACCACCAAGGTTAGATTGACTGGCCTATAATTACTCAGTCTATCTCTTTCTCCCTTTTTAAACAACGATACAACTTTAGCAGTCCTCCAATCCTTCGGCAGCACTCCTGTAGCCAGGGAGGATTGGAAAATGATGGTCAGAGCCTCCGTAATTTCCTCCCCTGCAGCCTGGGATACATTTCACCCGGGTCTTGTGATTTATCTTCTTTCAAAAATGCTAAACCCTTTCATACTTCCTCTCTCACTATGTTTATCCCAACCAATATTTCACACTCCTCCTCCTTAACTACAATATCTGCATTGTCCCCCTCTTTTGTGAAGACAGACGCAAAGTATTCATTAAGAACCATACCCACATCTTCTGCCTCCACACAAAGGTTACCTTTTTGTTCTCTAGTAGGCCCTACTCTTTCCTTAGTTATCCTCTTGTTCTTCATGTCTACACTTGCAAACTTACCAGCAGGGGTCCATGAACAAAAATTAGGAATGGGAAATCTGGCTGTTGTTTCTTCCCTCCTCCCTAATCCCATGGCCACTGAGACCCATTTGTGAATGATCACTGCCATGCTGGCTAACTCAGCACAGACCAGGGATCAAACTGTTCTGTATGTCTCTGTACCAACTGGGTAGTGCAGCTACCACTGAGGCCCAGTCATGGTTTTATCATTTGAAAGCTAAGGATATCACCATATCGTCAGCAAACAATTTTCCGAGTTCAAAAGACTGGTCGGGAGCCCTGCCCACTGGCAGTGTGTATGGGAAACTCAGACGCATGGTACTCACGATTTCCAATATAAGCTACCGGTGGATGAAGCTCCCCACCATCCTTGCAAACTTGGAATTTGACCTCATGTGTGCCAATACATAGGGCCAGAATGGAAAACACTTAATCATTGTAAAGCTGCAATTTAGTGCAGTTAATCAACATATTCCTGTAGTTAAAAAATATCACTCAATCAGCAATACAGAAGAAGGGAAAGGTGAACAGCCTACACTCATTTCAAACCGGGTGGAACACAGGAGAGCTAAAGGGACGTCTCATGAACTCGGAACGATTTTGGTAGCTATTCCAGCAAAATATGTCATTTATTTAAATTCTGTCCTAGTCTCAGTACCAAATATTTAAAACATCTAGTTAGCACAGGATTATCTTGTAGTAAATGATCAGATTTAGAATGTCTTGGGATTTAATAAGAAGAGGGCAGCCTGACCTGGCAGGATGAGTATGAGTGAAGGAAATGATTCATTTTGAAGAGGAAATTGACCCAACCACAGATCTTCAAGGTGATACTGTGGCTCATGTTTATTGAGTAATCTGCAGTCTAGGCTAAGCATATGCAAATGTTAGAGTTTATTCCTTTAGAGAACATGCCAAAACATAGGAGATAATTTTAACCCCCAAGAACGAGTGGGTTGGGGGGTTAAAATAATAACTTTTTGGAGTGGGACCGCATCCCAGCTCCAACGCGCCCACTTCTGGGTTTAACCCAGGCAGGTTTGTGTGCGTGTGTACAGCAGACATCAAGAGGTCCCGCCCCCACTTAAAGCCAATACTTAAAGGAGCAATGTACCTCATTGAAATACGTGAGATACTTAATATTTTGTGTATTGGAAAACTTAAATGAGTTTAACCTTACCTGTTCAGATTTCCCATCGCTTCCAATTCACGTCAGGTGAAAGCAGGCGGGAAGGGCCGGATCCATGAGGTGAGTGCTTTTATTGCACTGCTGGTGGGCCCGGAGGAGCAGGTGTGCTTCATCCAGGCCCAATAAGCTCACCTGGCCGACAGGACCCCATGGTCGGCTGACCCCACCCCCCCACCCTCCCCCTCTTCCTGATGATGTACCCCACCGCCGATGATGGACTCTTCCCCCCTCCCCTGATACCCGATGCTAGCTGATCCCACGCCCTCCCGACAATCTCCGATGCTGGCTGTCTTCTCCCCCCCTGCCTCCCGCCCCCCGATATCGTCAGTAGCTGACTTCCCCATGATCCCCGATGCTGGCTGGACCTCACCCCGATTGCTGGACCCCCGATGCCGTCGCTGGCTAACTCCCCTGCTCCCCAATGCTGGCTGGACCCCCCCGACCCCCAATGCTGGCTGGACCCCCCGATGTCGTCCACAACCTCCCACCTCCCCCCCCCCGCCACATCCGATATTTTGCAGTACCTCCCGACGCCCACTCTCTGACTTGCAGCTCCTTTCACTGCTGCCAGGCAAACAGCCTGTCAATCTAACTGCTTGGCACGTGGGAAACCCGGAAGCATAAATACTCACCTTCAGTTGAGTTGCAATCACAGATTGCA
Source organism: Heptranchias perlo (assembly GCF_035084215.1). Lineage (NCBI taxonomy): Eukaryota > Metazoa > Chordata > Chondrichthyes > Hexanchiformes > Hexanchidae > Heptranchias > Heptranchias perlo. Next base: position 109,408,185 of record NC_090328.1, on the reverse strand, counting down.
ACGCAATCAATTTGCTTCCGGGTTCCCCACGCGAATATCTGCGGACACGCTGGGTACCCAGCTCCGAGTGAAAATCATGCCCAAAATCCTCCATTTCCCGGAGTGCATAATCCTTGCCCCGACTTCAGCCTCCTCACCCAGGATGTAAAGAAGTTCGTGTGGGATCTCAGTGTGTATGTGGCAACAGCGGTAAACAAAGAAAAAAGAAACACAACTTATGTCTGCAATCACATCAGGCTTTATCTGTTTATTTGCAAAACAGAGCACAATAACATTGTTTGAATTATATCAAAAGGACATATAAATCTGTATTATGACTCAGCTTGCAGCAAAGAGACATTGGTAAGGGCAGCTTTTGGATTTATTCTTCTATTTGTAATGCATAGATACCACAGCAAAAATGTTAATTTTAAGCTCAGCAGGAGAAGCATTGACGGAAGTAAACTAATCTGGTCCTTATTCCGTTGAAAAATCCTTGACATTTGCATGGGAAATAATTATTTATTCATCACAATTTTCACAGCAAATTCGTACCAGGAACACTTAAGTCCTGATTTTAACTGTTTAACGACACGTAAGTAGGCCGAAGTGAGTGACAGGCCTGCATGGCCGTGCCGGCTTAAAGTCCGAGCCATTTTAACTCTCAGACCTCAGTTAAATTTTGGAAAGCTGACTCCCGACTGAACCTGGCGGAATGATATGGAGGTCAGCGGACGGGAGCGGGATTTCTGGAGGCTAGAGGTCGCCGCCAGGGATTGCAGGGAATGGTTTCCAGGACTAAAGTAAGTCATTGGGTGAAGGTCTGATTTGAATCGCTTCCGGGGAAGGGGAAGGAGAAGCCTGGGCAGGGAGGCCCAATTTCTCCTTGTGGGGCCGAGTGAAGCACTCCTGCTCCTCCTGGCCCACAAGGAAACATTAAGAAAATTTTAAAAATCATTTACCTGGGCCTTTTAAGGTCCTGGATTCATTTTACGGCAGCTTTCCCCAGTGTGATGGACATTGTGCGCGACCAAGGTTAAAATCTCGTTGGGGTCCGAAGGATGTCATTAGACCGAACTTATGAATATTTATAAGGCCCTCACCTTTCTGCAGCAAAGACCTCACATGCCTTCAGAAACACCAGAGCTAAAATAGCGGTTGGCAGGAGTGCACTGCTAATGGGGAGGTAAGTACCCCTCCCCTATTTAACCCCCACTCCGCGCACCCCATTCTCGTTGGGCATGGGGGGGTTAAAATTGGGACTTCAGTATTTCAAGATTGCTGTCAGCATAATTAAAAATGATTTAATGATGACTTAACATGCAAAAGTGTCTTAAGTGCAGTTCTTTTAGACTCAGCTTTTCACAAGTGTACTAATGGAATGTGGCTTTAAATATGACTGTCTTCAGTCTATTTACAGGTGTACACAAATATAATACTGTCTTCAGTCTATTCACAGGTTTATACAAATATAATGCTCTCTTTAGACTATTCACAGGTCTACACAAATATAATACTGTCGTCAGGTGCAAAAATGTTCCTTTGGTATTTTTTCAAGGAGTAGAATTTGCTGCTTACAAAAATGTTGACTGTGAGCTCTGAAGGGAGCTTTGTATTATTTTGTATCATGTCATTGATATAAGGCAGGGCATGATGACTGAAGTGTGCCTGATTCATATGTGCATCCGTTTGGATCTGTGTTTCCTGCTGCTTGACTCAGTGGCGAGATAGGCATCTCCCGGTTCCTGGCTGGATGTTCAAAGTTGGAAAAAGGAAAGGTTGACGATAATGAGCATGTTGAAAAGGCTGGGATTTGACAGATACATTCAAAGAAAAGCACAACTCTATTCAAAAAGATGAAACATTTGGGAAAAGACTGCGTGGCACGGTGGGTTAGACTACAGTCACCTTGAAGGCAGATGCAGAAATCTGCCCATGACTGACAGCTTTGAGGGCCCCAAATGAAATTAGTTTGGGCAATGTCAATCTATTGGCAGGAGTCTTTAGTGGCAATCTCACTCGAGGAGATACTGGTGCAGTGGAAGAATGCACTTCTGAGGATGAGATTAAGATGTGTTGGGCAGAGTAAAAAGAGCTTTACTCTCTATCTGTTCTGTTATACTTCACCCAGGAGTGCCTGATGCTGGCAAAGTGTAAATTGTTCCAGTCTTGCCACTAACATGTAACACCAGCATGAGGATAAAACAATTTGTAGATTCTCCAGGATGATTCCAGGTATGACATCAATTAGATCAGCCGTGGTCTAATTGAATGGCAGAACAGGCTCGAGGGGCTGAATGGCCTACTCCTGTTCCTATGAGAAACTATAGTTTGAGGAAAGAGATACTGGGACTTTTTCCACTGGAGTAGAGCTGGCTAAAAGAGATTTAAAAGAGGTCTTTAAGGTCATGGCGTTTGACAAAGTGAATAGGGAAAGATTATTTCTTCTGGTTGGGGAGTCAGCAACGAGGGGTCAATAATTAAAAATTGCCACAAGAGGTTGAGGAGAGAGGTTAGGGGAAATTTCTTTACAGAGAGTGTTGTTGGATCCTGGAATGCTTTTCCACAGGGACTGGTTATGGCAGAGACCATTGTATATTTTAAGGGAGAACTGGATGATTTTGAAACAGGGAAAAATGCAGGGCTTTGGGGACAGTGTGGAGCAGTAGGATTTGTTTTGGATTGATCTCGCAAAGAGTCAACACATACATAATTGGCAAAATGGCTTCCTTCTGTGCTATAAACTTCAGTGGGTCTAACTGAAAAACATTGAAAAAAATCTCTCGTTTCAACGGAAGGAATAAGGTGGGGTGTCTCTCATCCTCCTGCTCTGGTTGTTATTTGATAGTTCAGTGTTTTACCCCCTCCTGCTCTGATTGTTATTCGATAGTTTGGTGTCTCACCCCCTCCTGATCTAGCTGTTGTTCAACAACAACAACAACTTGCATTTATATAGTGCCTTTAACGTAGTAAAACACCCTAAGGCGCTTTACAGGAGCGTTATCAGACAAAATTTGACATCGAGCCACATAAGGAGATATTAGGACAGATGTCCATAAGCTTGGTCAAAGAGGTAGGTTTTCAGGAGATAGAGGGAGATAGAGATGTGGAGAGGTTTACAGAGGGAATCCCAGAGCTTAGGGCCTAGACAACTGAAGGCATGACCACCAATGGAGGGTCGAAGGAACTTGGGGATGCACAAGAGGCCAAAATTGGAGGAATGCAGACTTCTCGGAGCGTTGTAGGGCTGGACTAGATTACAGAGATAGGGAGGTAGTTAGGGAGATAGTATTCGATAGTTCAGTGTCACTCCATCTCCTGCTGTGGTTATTATTCAATTGTTTGATGTCAGGCCTCCTCCTGCTTTGGTTGTTATTAATTAGTTTGGTGGCTCTCGTCATGTAGCAAGGAAACAGATGCCATCTGAGCCTGTGATCAGCATCAAAAGAAATTTCCAAACAGATTAAAATGTCCCATGAACTTCATAATGTTTATTATAAACTTGCTGGTCTGAAATGAATCCAAGACTGTAAAGGGATCAGATAATATTCTTAAACCGTTCAGGCTTCACTCTGGTGGTTTAAGTTTCACATCTGATATCTTTGGTGAGATCACTTTTATGTACACTCTCTCAGTTTCTCTTTTTCTATTTTTATTCATTCTTGGGATGTGGGCGTCGCTGGCGAGGCCAGCATTTATTGCCCATCCCTAATTGCCCTTGAGAAGGTGGTGGTGAGCCACCTTCTTGAACCACTGCAGTCCGTGTGGTGAAACTTGATTGGCGCCCCATCCACCACCTTAAACATTCACTCCCTCCACCACTGGCGCACCGTGGCTGCAGTGTGTATCATTTACAGGATGCACTGCAGCAACTCACCAAGGCTTCTTCAACAGCACCTCCCAAATCAGTGACCTCTACCACCTAGAAGGACAAGAGCAGCAGGCACATGGGAACAATACCACCTGCACCTTCCCCTTCAAGTCACACACCATCCCAACTTGGAAATATATCGTCGTTCCTTCATCATCGCTGGGTCAAAATTCTGGAACTCCCTACCTAACAGCACTGTGGGAGAACCGTCACCACACGGACTGCAGCGGTTCAAGAAGGCAGCTCACCACCACCTTCTCAAAGGCAATTAGGAATGGGCAATAAATGCCGGCCTCGCCAGCAATGCCCACATCCCATGAACGAATTAAAAAAAACCTCCTTCTCAGTCCTTCCATTGTTTATTTCCCAATCCTAAACCTCATTAGTTAAGGAGATACTCTGTTCACTCAGGTCCCAGATGCCTTGTTTCCCTCGCTGCGCCATTATCAGCTCGCATTGTCAGCAACTTTATGGGCAAAAATGTTTTGAACTGAAGAGTGCAAGGGCAAGTCTAACCAATGGCAGATGTCATTAGATGCCCTGCTACAGCAAAATCTGGCCCATTAACTCCTTGCTGGGTGCACATCCACATCCACAGGCACTGGGCACCTCCTGGCTTTTGCCCAAGTGGCAATTATTCATGTATCAGCCCTGACAGTAAGTGTCCACAAACTATTTGACTGCAGCCAAGGCCAGTCGCGTCCACCATTCCACACACATTGCACTTTCAGCAGGAGTCGCTGGACAACCATCGGGAGCAGAAGCCCCGGCTAATTTTCCTCTCCTTAACACGAGAACACTAAAGTCAATTGTAACATCACGACCACCATCCTAGCTGAGACCAGTTTACTCAGCATAGACTAGGGATCAAACCTGAGACCTTCCTGGTCTGTGAAGATTCATCTACTCACTGGATACATTCATTGAGCCATCACTGAGCTTCTAAAGATAGTGGCCCTTTAGCAGATTTATTTCAATGTACCAAATTTGCTGGATGACAGGGCATTGCCAAGATATTTGGTCACATGTGTATTCCACATGTGGACCTCTTTCAACTGAAATGTTATTTGGATCAATTTTAAATGGTCACTGTGCATACTTGAAGTTATACATTTCCTGTTCGATAGTGACAAAGTAGATTTTGTTTGGTCAGCCGGATGTCTGACTTGCACAGAAACCTATCACCACGTCTCCAAACCAAGCTACCGAGAAATCTACACAAGTAGCGTTTCTGTTTGTCTGATTATAGAGGGCAGACACTCTCCCCCTTTACAGTCTGGAGACCTTAGGCTCAGCTTAGCAGAGCCAAGGCTTTGGGACCCAAGGGAATCGCTGGAGTTTAAGTAGCTATAATCATGTTTCTTTCAACTGGCTCCGGAGTCCAAAAACAAGTGTGTGGTAATTCATTACTAACATTCTATGCCTTGTGAATGAAATTGCAGTCTTAGGAATTGCACATTTCAAAATCATTGGTTATAAATTAAGTGGAGTAGCCATTTCTCTGATTTTTTTTCCACCAGAGATAAATGTAACCCATGATTTTTCTTAATATGTTGAGGTCAATTCTGTCTTTTTAGCGCCAATCGCCATTACCCGTTGCAGCTGGCCAGATTGAGGTCTTCCAATATTGGGCTGCCCCGGGTGGGGGGGGGAGGTTGTGATCACGGAGGGTGGGGGCCTTGGAGGTCACAGCAGCCCAAATTATTTTTGTGGGGCCCAGACGATGCTCCGACCAGTTTTGACCTTAAATGGCAAGGACCCCGATTTGCATAATAAAAGGGGTCTACCGCCTGAGACGGGTGATTGCTTCAAGCACCCAGCAGTAGGCCCCTTTCAAAATGTCGCCGACCTCTTTGTCGGCATTAATGAGGCGGTAAGGTTACAGGCCCCATTCTGAGGCCGTTACCGCTCTGTTTACGCCAGGCGATAGAAGTGAAAATTGACCCCATCGTCTTCAAGGCAAGTTTCCATGAATCTCTCAAAATCAAACACTGACAACGAGCCTTTGCTAAGTACTGGAGTCACACCACAGTTCAGGAAACTACACATTTTCCATGTACTGAAAATATATTTGTCCTTAGTCACATAATACCAGTGCTAAGAATACATAATCATCACTTTTCCAATCTATATTCTATGGAAATATTATGTAAATGAATATCAGAAAGCTGCTTGCTTTCTAACACATCGGGTCACAGCAAGTTTTTTCCCTGCTGGTTATTCACACACTTCTGAAAGTGTTCCTGCAAATCTACTTCTTTTTTGGCCAGTTTTCTTTCCCTCTTTTGAAAGCCTTGGCATACTGGGATACGGCACCAGCCAACACCAATACCTCACCCAAGTAGTCATTCTTCATAATTTAGCCAAAACAGTGAGTGTAAGCAGGCTATTCAACCATGCAGTGCGTCACGGCAGAGCCTACACTATTGTTCCTACCCAAGGTCCACGCATGCAAATTTTTCTTACAGGGATTATGGACAGTGATGAGGAACAAAAACCCAGGCTGATGTTGACACCTTCTTAATGCAGGGCAATGAGGCATCACCTTTGTTTGTCTTTCAGACCGTTTTGACGTGTGCATGAGTGCATGTGCACAAGTTCATTTCCCACAGTGTTGTTTGCAGGGTTGAGTGCTTCTGAAACTTTTTCTGTTGCAGTAACTGGTGCTTGGTCCACTGGAATGCAGGGCTGGGAACTGCATGAGTGAAGTGCCAGGGATGAAAAACAGTGTGTCAAGACCAACCTGAGAGCTTCTTCTGGTTGCAGAGTGTGATCTCTTGCTGAATTTCTGTGGGTTGGAGACTGCTAAGTTACTGGTTGTGGAGCCTGAGATCCAAGTGACACCTACATTAGAAGCATCAATTGCTTCCGTCCCTTTTGCACCCCTTCCCCTCCTTGCCATGGTCTCTCCAGCCTCCTTCTTCACAGAATAGTCTCTCATTGAAGATGAGTGACCTGGCAGCAAGACTGGGACAGTGCAATAGCCAGCATCAAGGCTTGAGACTGAGAGAAAGGCCAGGGCCTTGAGTCACCGCCGTTACTGAAGAAAGAGACAGGGCTCGGTAGGAGCACAGAGGCCTTTAGCCAAGGTGGCAGCCAAATGATACTTGGACCTAGTTGGTCCCTGCTAAGTATAGGCTGTGGGGCAGTTGATGAGAAGTGAGTCACCTGTGACCAATCAGAGCACAGATTCAGTGGCCATGTGGTACCCATTGGCAGATCACAGCCCTCGATAAATAAAACAACAGGTCAGAGGCTGTGAATTCTGCAGCGAGTGACTCACCTCCCGACTCCCCAGAGCCTCTCCATTACCTACAAGGCGCAACTCAGGAGTGTGATGGAATATGCTCCACTTGCCGAGATGGGTGCAGCTTTGATAACAATCAAGAAGCTCGACGCTATCCAGGACAAAGCAATCTGCTTGATCGGCACCCCATCCACTGGCTTAAACATCCACTTCTTCCACCATCAGCGTACCGTGGCTGCAGTGTGTACTACCTACAAGATGTACTGCAGCAACTTGCCAAGGCTTCTTCGGCAGCACCTCCTAAACCCACAACCTGCACCACCTAGAAGGACAAGGGCAGCAGATGCATCATCACCTCCAAGTTGCCCTCCAAGTCATACACCATTTTGACTTTACCATTTGTTCATTGTCGCTGGATCAAAATCCTGAAACTCCCTATCTAATAGCATTGTGGGAGCATTTTCACGATATGGACTTCCGCTGTTCAAGAAAACCCGCCACCACCTTGTCAAGGGCAACTAGTGATGGGCAATAAATGCCGGCCTTGCCAGTGACACATTCTGAGAATGAATAAAAATTAGTCTCCCGACTCAATCGTTCACCCCATTTCAACTTGGTTTCTTTTAGAAATGCTCTCTGTTCCCTTCCGTAAGTTACTAATCCAAGTTCATACCTTGATATCCGCAGACATTAGTTTGTAAAGGGTCTCTCAAGTGAAAGCCGAGGTACTCTATGGAATTGGCTCTACCCTGGCTTTGCTACTTAGTCTGTAATTGCCAAGTATGGCTCTGCAAATGGTTTGTTCCACTTGCTGCCCTGCACATACCTTCTGCACCCACTAAAGAAGGTACAATATTGGGGAACAAAGTCACAAACCATGAAGTGAAAACAAATTTGCATGTGTAAGCTTGTGAATGCCTAGCTGTGGAATTGAGCCCACGATATAAAGGGACAGACTCCACAGCACCAAGACCTCAAATGGTTCTGAAATATAACTGTGCCATAGAAATACATCTTTTACCCAGTGTGAATGACTGCTTTCCTAGCATTTGAAGGCCTAATAAGCTACCTATTAATTGAATAGATAGCATATAGCAAACTACAATTCCCTGCCACATGATCCAGCTACCACAATTTGAGAACCTTCACCATAACATAGGCATTGTTCATCTAATTATGTGATCGTGTTTGCTAGCAACAGTTTATCAAATAAACAAGAGTACTGAATAAACTGAATCTGGGTTGATGCACCAGTACAGTAAATGAGTGCTACAGTGTGTTCCATGTGCCATGGAATGTTAGCACTTGAGTTCACACCCATGGTTTACCATACACTGAGTTCCTGATTGGTACTTCCCTGAACAGCACTATTGCAATCCAAGGCCAAGCTCTTCTGCTTAGAAAAGAATAAGAAGGGAGCCAAGGGGAAACTGAAAAGAGATATAACAGCTGATGTAAAACATTACGCCAAACATTCCTCCAAGTGGGTAGAAATCAAAAACCTTAGGGGCCTAATGTGTTAATGTGCTACATGATTGTTTCTTGGAATGTTGTACAATGGGTGGACACTAAAATTATATAATCTAAAATCAAAAAAATATGCCGTGTGTGTCCTGGGACTTTGACATTGGTGAACCAGAAATTCGAGATGGGTTGAAGAAGCTGAAAACCAAAAATGCTTTGGTACCAATAACCCAGGAATATTTAAAGAAATTAGATAGGACATTTGTGCAGTGGGATAACAGAGAGACATTAAACAATAAAGGGATTTTGAATGACAGACAAATATAGATTGTTTATTCAGGAAGGTGACAGACCCAGCAACTGTAGACCCAATAGTGGAATCATAACCAGCAACTGTAGACCCAATAGTGGAATCATACCCAGCAACTGTAGACCCAATAGTGGAATCATACCCAGCAACTGTAGACCCAATAGTGGAATCATACCCAGCAACTGTAGACCCAATAGTGGAGTCATACCCAGCAACTGCAGACCCAATAGTGGAATCATACCCAGCAACTGTAGACCCAATAGTGGAGTCATACCCAGCAACTGTAGACCCAATAGTGGAATCATACCCAGCAACTGTAGACCCAATAGTGGAATCATACCCAGCAACTGTAGACCCAGTAGTGGAATCATACCCGGCAACTGTAGACCCAATAGTGGAATCATACCCAGCAACTGTAGACCCAATAGTGGAATCATACCCAGCAACTGTAGACCCAATAGTGGAATCATAGCCGGCAACTGAAGACCCAATAGTGGAATCATAGCCGGCAACTGTAGACCCAATAGTGGAATCATACCCAGCAACTGTAGACCCAATAGTGGAATCATAGCCGGCAACTGTAGACCCAATAGTGGAATCATACCCGGCAACTGTAGACCCAATAGTGGAATCATACCCAGCAACTGTAGACCCGGTAGTGGAATCTTACCCGGCAACTGTAGACCCAATAGTGGAATCATACCCAGCAACTGTAGACCCAACAGTGGAATCATACCCAGCAACTGTAGACCCAGTAGTGGAATCTTACCCGGCAACTGTAGACCCAATAGTGGAATCATACCCGGCAACTGTAGACCCGGTAGTGGAATCTTACCCGGCAACTGGAGACCCAATAGTGGAATCATACCCAGCAAATGTAGACCCAACAGTGGAATCATACCCAGCAACTGAAGACCCAACAGTGGAATCATACCCAGCAACTGTAGACCCAATAGTGGAATCATACCCGGCAACTGTAGACCCAATAGTGGAATCATACCCAGCAACTGTAGACCCAACAGTGGAATCATACCCAGCAACTGTAGACCCAATAGTGGAATCTTACCCAGCAACTGTAGACCCAATAGTGGAATCATACCCAGCAACTGTAGACCCAATAGTGGAATCATACCCAGCAACTGTAGACCCAACAGTGGAATCATACCCAGCAACTGTAGACCCAACAGTGGAATCATACCCAGCAACTGTAGACCCAATAGTGGAATCTTACCCGGCAACTGTAGACCCAATAGTGGAATCATACCCAGCAACTGTAGACCCAATAGTGGAATCATACCCAGCAACTGTAGACCCGGTAGTGGAATCATACCCGGCAACTGTAGACCCAATAGTGGAATCATACCCAGCAACTGTAGACCCAATAGTGGAATCTTACCCGGCAACTGTAGACCCAATAGTGGAATCATACCCAGCAACTGTAGACCCAATAGTGGAATCATACCCAGCAACTGTAGACCCAATAGTGGAATCATACCCAGCAACTGTAGACCCAATAGTGGAATCATACCCAGCAACTGTAGACCCAGTAGTGGAATCATACCCAGCAACTGTAGACCCAATAGTGGAATCATACCCAGCAACTGTAGACCCGGTAGTGGAATCATACCCAGCAACTGTAGACCCAACAGTGGAATCATACCCAGCAACTGTAGACCCAACAGTGGAATCATACCCAGCAACTGTAGACCCAATAGTGGAATATTACCCGGCAACTGTAGACCCAATAGTGGAATCATACCCAGCAACTGTAGACCCAATAGTGGAATCATACCCAGCAACTGTAGACCCAATAGTGGAATCATACCCAGCAACTGTAGACCCAGTAGTGGAATCATAGCCAGCAACTGTAGACCCAGGAGTGGAATCATAGCCGGCAACTGTAGACCCAATAGTGGAATCATACCCGGCAACTGTAGACCCAATAGTGGAATCATACCCAGCAACTGTAGACCCAACAGTGGAATCATACCCAGCAACTGCAGACCCAGTAGTGGAATCATAGCCGGCAACTGTAGACCCAATAGTGGAATCATACCCGGTAACTGTAGACCCAATAGTGGAATCATACCCGGCAACTGTAGACCCAATAGTGGAATCATACCCAGCAACTGTAGACCCAGTAGTGGAATCATACCCAGCAACTGTAGACCCAGTAGTGGAATCATACCCAGCAACTGTAGACCCGGTAGTGGAATCATACCCAGCAACTGTAGACCCAATAGTGGAATCATACCCAGCAACTGTAGACCCAATAGTGGAATCATACCCAGCAACTGTAGACCCAATAGTGGAATCATACCCAGCAACTGGAGACCCAACAGTGGAATCATACCCAGCAACTGTAGACCCAATAGTGGAATCATACCCGGCAACTGTAGACCCAATAGTGGAATCATACCCAGCAACTGTAGACCCAATAGTGGAATCATACCCAGCAACTGTAGACCCAATAATGGAGTCATACCCAGCAACTGTAGACCCAATAGTGGAATCATACCCAGCAACTGTAGACCCAATAGTGGAATCATACCCAGCAACTGGAGACCCAACAGTGGAATCATACCCAGCAACTGTAGACCCAATAGTGGAATCATACCTGGCAACTGTAGACCCAATAGTGGAATCATACCCAGCAACTGTAGACCCGGTAGTGGAATCATACCCAGCAACTGTAGACCCGGTAGTGGAATCATACCCAGCAACTGTAGACCCAATAGTGGAATCATACCCAGCAACTGTAGACCCAATAGTGGAATCATACCCAGCAACTGTAGACCCAATAGTGGAATCACACCCAGCAACTGTAGACCCAATAGTGGAATCACACCCAGCAACTGTAGACCCAGTAGTGGAATCATACCCGGCAACTGTAGACCCAATAGTGGAATCATACCCAGCAACTGTAGACCCAATAGTGGAATCATACCCAGCAACTGTGGACCCGGTAGTGGAATCATACCCAGCAACTGTAGACGCAATAGTGGAATCATACCCAGCAACTGTAGACCCAGTAGTGGAATCATACCCAGTAACTGTAGACCCAATAGTGGAATCATACCCAGCAACTGTAGACCCAGTAGTGGAATCATACCCAGCAACTGTAGACGCAATAGTGGAATCATACCCAGCAACTGTAGACCCAGTAGTGGAATCATACCCAGCAACTGTAGACCCAATAGTGGAATCATACCCAGCAACTGTAGACCCAATAGTGGAATCATACCCAGCAACTGTAGACCCAATAGTGGAATCATACCCAGCAACTGTAGACCCAGTAGTGGAATCATACCCAGCAACTGTAGACCCAATAGTGGAATCATACCCAGCAACTGTAGACCCAGTAGTGGAATCATACCCAGCAACTGTAGACCCAATAGTGGAATCATACCCAGCAACTGTAGACCCAATAGTGGAATCATACCCAGCAACTGTCGACCCAGTAGTGGAATCATACCCAGCAACTGTAGACCCAGTAGTGGAATCATACCAAGCAACTGTAGACCCAATAGTGGAATCATACCCAGCAACTGTAGACCCGGTAGTGGAATCATACCCAGCAACTGTAGACCCAGTAGTGGAATCATACCCAGCAACTGTAGACCCAATAGTGGAATCATACCCAGCAACTGTAGACCCAATAGTGGAATCATACCCAGCAACTGTAGACCCAATAGTGGAATCATACCCAGCAACTGTAGACCCGGTAGTGGAATCATACCCAGCAACTGTAGACCCAATAGTGGAATCATACCCAGCAACTGTAGACCCAATAGTGGAATCATACCCAGCAACTGTAGACCCAGTAGTGGAATCATACCCAGCAACTGTAGACCCAAAAGTGGAATCATACCCAGCAACTGTAGACCCAGTAGTGGAATCATACCCAGCAACTGTAGACCCAATAGTGGAATCATACCCAGCAACTGTAGACCCAGTAGTGGAATCATACCCAGCAACTGTAGACCCAATAGTGGAATCATACCCAGCAACTGTAGACCCAATAGTGGAATCATACCCAGCAACTGTAGACCCAATAGTGGAATCATACCCAGCAACTGTAGACCCAGTAGTGGAATCATACCCAGCAACTGTAGACCCAATAGTGGAATCATACCCAGCAACTGTAGACCCAGTAGTGGAATCATACCCAGCAACTGTAGACCCAATAGTGGAATCATACCCAGCAACTGTAGACCCAGTAGTGGAATCATACCCAGCAACTGTAGACCCAGTAGTGGAATCATACCCAGCAACTGTAGACCCAATAGTGGAATCATACCCAGCAACTGTAGACCCAGTAGTGGAATCATACCCAGCAACTGTAGACCCAATAGTGGAATCATACCCAGCAACTGTAGACCCAGTAGTGGAATCATACCCAGCAACTGTAGACCCAGTCGTGGAATCATACCCGGCAACTGTAGACCCAATAGTGGAATCATACCCAGCAACTGTAGACCCAATAGTGGAATCATACCCAGCAACTGTAGACCCAGTAGTGGAATCATACCCAGCAACTGTAGACCCAGTAGTGGAATCATACCCAGCAACTGTAGACCCAATAGTGGAATCATACCCAGCAACTGTAGACCCAGTAGTGGAATCATACCCAGCAACTGTAGACCCAATAGTGGAATCATACCCAGCAACTGTAGACCCAATAGTGGAATCATACCCGGCAACTGTAGACCCAATAGTGGAATCATACCCGGCAACTGTAGACCCAATAGTGGAATCATACCCAGCAACTGTAGACCCAATAGTGGAATCATACCCAGCAACTGTAGACCCAATAGTGGAATCATACCCGGCAACTGTAGACCCAATAGTGGAATCATACCCAGCAACTGTAGACCCAATAGTGGAATCATACCCGGCAACTGTAGACCCAATAGTGGAATCATACCCAGCAACTGTAGACCCAATAGTGGAATCATACCCGGCAACTGTAGACCCGGTAGTGGAATCATACCCAGCAACTGTAGACCCAGTAGTGGAATCATACCCAGCAACTGTAGACCCAATAGTGGAATCATACCCAGCAACTGTAGACCCAATAGTGGAATCATACCCAGCAACTGTAGACCCAATAGTGGAATCATACCCAGCAACTGTAGACCCAATAGTGGAATCATACCCGGCAACTGTAGACCCAGTAGTGGAATCATACCCAGCAACTGTAGACCCAATAGTGGAATCATACCCGGCAACTGTAGACCCAATAGTGGAATCATACCCAGCAACTGTAGACCCAGTAGTGGAATCATACCCAGCAACTGTAGACCCAATAGTGGAATCATACCCGGCAACTGTAGACCCAATAGTGGAATCATACCCAGCAACTGTAGACCCAATAGTGGAATCATACCCAGCAACTGTAGACCCAATAGTGGAATCATACCCAGCAACTGTAGACCCAATAGTGGAATCATACCCAGCAACTGTAGACCCAATAGTGGAATCATACCCAGCAACTGTTGACCCAATAGTGGAATCATACCCAGCAACTGTAGACCCAATAGTGGAATCATACCCAGCAACTGTAGACCCAATAGTGGAATCATACCCAGCAACTGTAGACCCAATAGTGGAATCATACCCAGCAACTGTAGACCCGGTAGTGGAATCTTACCCTGCAACTGTAGACCCAATAGTGGAATCATACCCGGCAACTGTAGACCCAGTAGTGGAATCATAGCCGGCAACTGTAGACCCAATAGTGGAATCATACCCAGCAACTGTAGACCCAATAGTGGAATCATACCCAGCAACTGTAGACCCAACAGTGGAATCATACCCAGCAACTGTGGACCCAATAGTGGAATCATACCCAGCAACTGTAGACCCAATAGTGGAATCATACCCAGCAACTGTAGACCCAACAGTGGAATCATACCCAGCAACTGTAGACCCAGTAGTGGAATCTTACCCGGCAACTGTATACCCGGTAGTGGAATCATACCCAGCAACTGTAGACCCAATAGTGGAATCACACCCAGCAACTGTAGACCCGGTAGTGGAATCTTACCCTGCAACTGTAGACCCAATAGTGGAATCATACCCGGCAACTGTAGACCCAGTAGTGGAATCATAGCCGGCAACTGTAGACCCAATAGTGGAATCATACCCAGCAACTGTAGACCCAATAGTGGAATCATACCCAGCAACTGTAGACCCAACAGTGGAATCATACCCAGCAACTGTAGACCCAATAGTGGAATCATACCCAGCAACTGTAGACCCAATAGTGGAATCATACCCAGCAACTGTAGACCCAACAGTGGAATCATACCCAGCAACTGTAGACCCAGTAGTGGAATCTTACCCGGCAACTGTATACCCGGTAGTGGAATCATACCCAGCAACTGTAGACCCAATAGTGGAATCATACCCAGCAACTGTAGACCCGGTAGTGGAATCATACCCGGCAACTGTAGACCCAATAGTGGAATCATACCCAGTAACTGTAGACCCAATAGTGGAATCATACCCAGCAACTGTAGACCCAACAGTGGAATCATACCCAGCAACTGTAGACCCAGTAGTGGAATCATACCCAGCAACTGTCGACCCAATAGTGGAATCATACCCGGCAACTGTAGACCCAATAGTGGAATCATACCCAGCAACTGTAGACCCAATAGTGGAATCATACCCAGCAACTGTAGACCCAGTAGTGGAATCATACCCAGCAACTGTAGACCCAATAGTGGAATCATACCCGGCAACTGTAGACCCGGTAGTGGAATCATACCCAGCAACTGTAGACCCGGTAGTGGAATCATACCCAGCAACTGTAGACCCAATAGTGGAATCATACCCAGCAACTGTAGACCCAATAGTGGAATCATACCCGGCAACTGTAGACCCGGTAGTGGAATCATACCCGGCAACTGTAGACCCAATAGTGGAATCATACCCAGCAACTGTAGACCCAGTAGTGGAGTCATACCCGGTAACTGTTGATCCAATATAGAATCATAGAAAGGTTTCAGCACGGAAGGAGGCCATTCGGCCAATCGAGTCCGTGCCGGCTCTATGCAAGAGCAATCCAGCTAGTCCCACTCCCCCCGCCCTATCCCCGTAGCCCTGCAAGTTTTTCCTTTCAAGTACTTTTCCAGTTGCCTTTTGAAAGCCATGATTGAATCTGCCTCCATCTCCAGCTGGGAGGTGGAGGCAGATTCTAGCCACTCGCTGTGTAAAAAGGTTTTTCCTCATGTCACCTTTCGTTCTTTTGCCAATCACCTTAAATCTATGTCCTCTGGTTCTTGACCCTTCTGCCAATGGGAACAGTTTCACTTTGTCTTTTCTGTCTCGACCCTTCATGATTTTAAATACCACTATCAAATCTCCATTCAACCTTCTCTGTTCCAAGGAGAACAACCCCAGCTTCTCCAGTCTATCCACGTAACTAAATTCCCTCATTCCTGTAATCATTCTAGTAAATCTTTTCTGCACCCTCTCTAAGGCCATCACATCTTTCTTAAAGTGTGGTGCCCAGAACTGGACAAAATACTCCAGTTGTGGTCGAACCAGTGTTTCAGAAAGGTTCATCATGACTTCTTTGCTTTTGTACTCTATGCCTCTGTTTATAAAGCCCAGGATCCCGTATGCTTTTTTAGCCACTTTCTCAACCTACCCTGCCACCTTCAATGATTCGTAAACATATACCCCCAGATCTCTCTGTTCCTGTACCCCTTTTGGAATTGTGCCCTCTAGTTTGTATTGCCTCTCCTCATTCTTCCTACTGAAATGTATCACTTTGCATTTTTCTGCATTAAATTTCATCTGTCACGTGTCTGCCCATGCCACCAGCCTGTCTATATCCTCTTGAAGTCTATCACTATCCTCCTCACTGTTCACTGCACTTCCAAATTTTGTGTCATCTGCAAATTTGGAAATTGTGCCCAGTGCACCCAAGTCCAAGTCATTAATGTATATCAAGAAAAGCAGTGGTCCTACTTCCGACCCCGGGGAAACACCACCATATACCTCCCTCCAGTCCGAGAAACAACCGTTCACCACTACTCTCTGTTTCCTATTACTTATCCAATTTAGTACCCATTGTTGCTACTGCCCCCTTTATTCCATGAGCTTCAATCTTGAAGCCAAGCCAATTAAGCGGAACTTTATCAAACGCCTTTTGAAAGTCCATATACACCACATCAACCGCATTGCCCTCATCAACCCTCTCTGTTACCTCATCAAAAAACTCTATCAAGTTAGTTAAACACGATTTGCCTTTAACAAATCCGTGATGGCTTTCGCTAATCAATCCATATTGTCCAAGTGACTGTTAATTCTGTCCCGGATTATCATTTCTAAAAGTTTCCCCACCACCGAGGTTAAATTGACTGGCCTGTAGTTGCTGGGTTTATCCTTACACCCTTTTCTGAACAAGGCTGTAACATTTGCAATTCTCCAGTCCTCTGGCACCACACCCGTATCTAAGGATATTTGGAAGATTATGGCCAGTACCTCCGCAATTTCCCCCCCTTAATTCCCTGAGCATCCTAGGATGCATCTCATCTGGACCGGGTGACTGATCTATTTTTAGTCCCTCCTCTTTATCAATTATTAGCCCATTCAGTATCTCAACTACATCTTCCTTTACTGAGACTCTGGCAGCATCTTCTTCCTTGGTAAAGACAGATGCAAAGTACTCATTGAGTATCTCAGCCATGCCCTCTACCTCCATCAGTAGATCTCCTTTTTGGTCCCTGATCGACCCCACCCTCCTCTTACTGGGAGTTTAAATTCCTATAGTTTACATTCCAATAGAAGACTTTTGGATTCCCTTTTATGTTTGCTTCCAGTCTATTCTCATACTCACTCTTTGCCCCTCTTATTTTCTTTTTCACTTCCCCTCTGAACTTCGTATATTCAGCCTGGTTCTCACTTGTGTTATCAACCTGACATCTTTCATATGTCCCTTTTTTCTGCTTCATCTTACTCGCTATCTCTTTTGTCATCCAGGGAGCTCTGGCTTTAATTGCCCTACCTTTCTCTCTTGTGGCAATGTCCCTGGACTATACCCGAACCATCTCCTCCTTAAAGGCCACCCATTGTTGAATTACAGTTTTGCCTGCCAATCTGATATTGGCCCTCCTCTAATTGGCTATTTTTACTTTAGAGTGGTCCTTGTCCTTTTCCATAGCTGATCCAAACCTTATGATACTATGATCACTGTTCCCTAAATGTTCCCCCATTGACACTTGATCCACTTGGCCCGCCTCATTCCCCAGAAGCAAGTCCAGCAATGCCTCCTTCCTCATTGAGCCGGAAACGTGCTGGTCAAGAAAGTTCTCCTGAACACACTTCAAAAATTCCAACCCCTCTTTGCCCCTTATATTATTACTATCCCAGTCTTTATTAGGGTAGTTGAAGTCCCCCGTTATCACTACTCTACATCTTTTGCACCTCTCTGTAATTTCCCTGCAAATTTGCTCCTCTGTCTCTTTCCCACTTGTTGGTGGCCTATAGAATAGTGTGTTGGCACCTCTATTGTTTCTTAACTCTAACCAAATAGATTCTGCCTTTGTCCCCTCTAGGACATCCTCTCTCTCCTGTACTGCAATATTCTCCTCAATCAATACTTCCACCACCCCCCTACCTCCTTTCTTCCCTTCCCTATCTTTCCTGAACACCTCGTATGCAGGAATATTTAGTACCCAATCCTGCCCTTTTTTGAGCCAGGTCTCCATTATCGCCACAACATCATATTCCCATGTGGCTATTTGTGCCTGCAGCTCACCAACCTTGTTTACCATGCTTTGTGCGTTTACACACATGCACTGCAAACCTATCTTAGACTTTCTTGTATTCTCTCTTAGTCTGATCCCATCTAATACTGTATTATTTCTTACTCCAGAGCTATCTTTCTCTCCCAATCCTTTGTGCACCCTGTTTCTTCTTTCCAATGCTACATCCTGTTGCCCATCCCCCTGCCAAATTAGTTTTAACCCCCTCCCACAGCACTAGCAAACGTCCCCACAAGGACATCGATCCCAGCTCCGTTGAGGTGCAACACGTCCGGCCTGTACAGATTCCATCTCTCCCAAAATTGGTCCCAATGCCCCAGGAATCTAAAGCCCTCCCTCCTGCACCATCTGTCCAGCCACCCATTCGTCTGCTCTATCCTCCTATTTCTATACTTGCTAACTCGTGGCATCGGGAGTAATCCAAAGATTTACGACCTTTGAGGTCCTGCTTCTTAATCTCTTTCCTAACTCCTTAAAATCTGATTGCAGGACCACATCCCTCTTTCTACTATGCCGTTCATACCGATATGGACCACGACCTCTAGCTGTTCACCCTCCCCTTCCAGAATGTTCTGCAGCCGCTCAGTAACATCCTTGGGGAGGTGCAACGGGACCTGGGTGTCCTTGTACACCAGTCACTGAAAGCGAGCATTCAGGTGCAGCAAGCAATTCAGAAGGCGAATGGTATGTTGGCCTTCATTGCAAGAGGATTTGAGTACAGGAGCAGGGATGTCTTACTGCAGTTATACAGGGCCTTGTTGAGACCACATCTGGAGTATTGTGTGCAGTTTTGGTCTCCTTATCTGAGGAAGGATGTCCTTGCCAGGTAGGGAGTGCAATAAAGGTTTACCAGACTGATTTCTGGGATGACAGGACTGACTTATGAGGAGAGATTGGGTCGACTAGGCCTATAATCACTTGAGTTTAGAAGAACGAGAGGTGATTTCATCGAAACGTATAAAATTATAACAGGACTAGACAGACTAGATGCAGGGAGGATGTTCCCGATGGCTGGGAGTCCAGAACCAGGGGTCACAGTCTCAGGATACGGGGTATGCCATTTAGAACCGAGATGAGGAGAAATTTCTTCACTCAGAGGCTGGTGAACCTGTGGAATTCTCTACCACTGAAGGCAGTGGAGGCCAAGTCATTAGATGTATTCAAGAAGGAGATAGATATATTTCTTAATGCTAAAGGGATCAAGGGAAATGGGGAAAAAGCGGGAACAGGGTACTGAATTAGACGAACAGCCATGATCATTTTGAATGGTGGATCAGGCCCGAAGGGCCGAATGGCCTACTCTTGCTCCTATTTTCTATGTTTCTATGTTTTGACCCTGGCACGAGGGAGGCAACGTACCATCCTGGAATCATGTCTACAGCCACAGAAAAGCCTGTCTGCTCCCCTAACTATAGAATCCCATATCGCTATCGCTCTCTTGACCTTTCTCCTCCCCTTCGTACAGCTGAGCCACCCATGGTGCTATGGTCTTGGCTCTGGCTGCATGCCCCAGAGGAACACTCTCCGCCACCAGTATTCATACCGATTAGAGAGTGAGATGCCCTCAAGGGACTCCTGCACTACCTGCCTGCTCCTCCTTGTCTGTCTGGCGGTCACCCAGTCCCTCTCTGCCTGCATTCTCTTAAACTGTGGGGTGACCACCTCCTGAAATGTGCTATCCACGTAGCTCTGAGCCTCACAGATGCACTGCAGTGACGCCAACTGCTGCTCAAGCTCCGAAACCCAGAGCTCGAGTTCCTCCAGCTGACGACGCTTCCTGCACCTGTGGTTGTCCAGGACACGGGAAGCGTCCTGGAGTTCCCACATGACACAAGATGTGCATTCCATGGGAGTGAGGTGCCCTGCCATGCCTCGATTTATTAGATTATTAAATAAACTTAACTGAATATAAACTAAAGACTTAAAAAAACACTCAAGAGCTCCTTCCCTTGTGCAGATGTCACTTTGGTTTTTTTCTCTCTCCCTGAAGCTTGCGTTCCAACTCCCGCCTTTTTATGGGCCGTTCCCTCTCCTCTGCTCTGCTGCCTCAGCTACTCTCGGGCCTCCGACTCCCGCCCTTTTATGGGCCGCTCCCTCTCCTCTGCTCTGCCGCCTCAGCTGCAGTAGAATAGTGGAATCATACCCGGCAACTGTAGATCTATAAGCAAAGCCATAGCTAATACTACAGACCCAGGAGCAGAGCCATACTCACAACTTCAGATCTATTAGTGGAGTCATACCTGGCAATTGCAAACCCATTAGTGGAGGCATATTGGCAACTACAGACCCATTAGCAGACTCATAGCTGGCAACATTGTTGGCCTATAGTTGTGCACTGAGCTGTTCAGTCTGCCAGTGGCAGAAATGTGGCTGCCTCTGTTTCTAATGACAATGTTGGCTGCTCCAAGTGTTCGTGCCACTTCATTCATTTTAGTGTCCTTCTGCTATTGGAATGGTCTTCATAGTGACACCCAAGCCAATAACCTGGCATCATTGACTCATCCTTGCTTTAACCTAGTCTAGCAATTTTTGAATGTTGTAAAGTAATCTATGTGAGCACAGAGGATCTGAAAACCACCTAATTAAAAAACTAGATTGTGTTTGAATCTTTAATCAGCACTGTCTCGTAATCTAGCAGAAAACATCTTATCTGCATTAATTGAAACCAGTAAACTTGCTTATTTGCATTATCTTCTGACTGTGATATCCACAACCATGGTGAATGTAAACGGGGCTGGGGCGTGTAGTTTTGTCAAGCATCGTCGTTATTGAGAAATAATCTATCTGAACAGCTGAACGAAAATTGGGATTAATGAAATATTTGAGAGCCCTTGATATCTTTTAAAAGCACCCAACCAGATTTGGAGTGATTCGTCGTTGTGGAAGCAAATTAACCAGCCATTGAGAAGTTAGAGACTGAGACCCAGTGATGCACAAGCAGACCTCCAAAATGTTCAAAAGGGTGTCGTCACAGTGAAAGCACTTCCGATTGAGCCATTAAAACAGACTCCATGCAGTTTGACTGAGCTCCAGGTGCCTTATGAAGTGGGGTAACCTGCAGTGAGGGCTGCAGTGTGCCTAGGCCACATTCTGTCCTTGAAAGTGAGTGTAATATGAACAGGAAAGTGGCTCTAATGTATTGCCTTTGTATCTTCACTGTTTTTTTCAAAGGGTTCAAAGTGTTCTGAGGCATTGACGAAGCTTGTGGCACATTCAAAACATGGAATGAAAATGTTTCAGCGAGGGTAATGAACAAAACACTGCTGTTTCTTAAAGTTGCTGAGGCTAACTAGTGGGATGTCAGGGTTTCAGAGACATACCATGTTCCTGAAATATTATTGAGAGACTACTCAAGATACTGCACCTTACAATGTTTGCAAAGCCACTTTTACACTGCTGATTGTTTGGATCAAATTCCAGGAGAATGGCATCAGTGAACCAGCTCATGGAATTCACACTGCTAAATCCTGTTCTCTTATCCTGGGGACAGAACCATTTTCTATGATCCTGCTACTGGAGTAAAGGAATAAAAATAGAAAATGCAGGAAAAGCTCAAAAAGTGAGGCAGCATCTTTGGAGGATGAAATAAAGTTCACGTTTCAGGTTGAAGGCCTTTTGTCAGAACTGGTAGCTGTTAAAGAGTTAAAGTTTTTAAGCAAGTACAGAGCCAGGGAAAGGGGGGGATGGAGGGAAGGGGAGGAAACAACAGAAGGGAAGGTCTGTGATAGGGTGGAGGGCAGGAATGATTAAATGACAAAAGAGTTGACGGTGCAAGGCAAAGGGGGTGGTAACGGGACAGGTTAAGAAACAAAAGATCGGTCTAGAAGAGCTGTGAATGGCAACAACAGAACCATTACCAGCACTTGCTGTTGGAAAAAATGGGAGGAGTGGTTATGATCTGAAGTTATTGAAATCAATGTTGATTCTGGAAGGTTGTAAAGTGCCGAAACGTAAGATGAGGTGCTGTTCCTCGAGCTTTACGTTGAGCTTCATTGGAACAGTGTAAGAGGCCGAGGACAGAGAGGTCAGAGTGGGAGTGGGACGGGGAATAAAAATGGCAAACGACCGGCAGGTCAGGGTCCCGCTTGCAGACAGAGTGAAGGTGTTCAGCAAAGCGATCACCCAATCTGCGTTTGGTGGGGAGACCAATCTACATTGGGGAGACCAAACGCAGATCGGGTGATCGCTTTGCTGAACACCTCCACTCTGTCCACAAACATGACCCTGACCTGCCGGTCGTTTGCCATTTTTATTCTCCGTCCCACTCTCACTCAGACCTCTCTGCCCTCGGCCTCTTACACTGTTCCAATGAAGCTCAACGTAAGCTCGAGGAACAGCACCTCATCTTACATTTAGGCCCTTTACAACCTTCCGAACTCAACATTGATTTCAATAACTTCAGATCATAACCACTGGTCCCAATTTTTCAGACAGCAAGTGCTGGTAATGGTTCTGCTGTTGCCATTCACAGCTCTTCTGGACCGATCTTTTGTTTCTTAACTTGTCCCATTACCACCCTCCTTGCCTTGCACCATCAACCCTTTTGTCATTTAATCACTCCTGCCCTCCACCCTATCACAGACCTTCCCTTTTGTTCTTTCCTCCCTCCCCTCACCTCCATCCCCACTTCCCCTGGCTTTGTACTTGCTTAAAAACTTTAACTCTTTAACATCTTCCAGTTCTGACGAAAGGTCTTTGACCTGAAACGTTAACTCTTTTTCTTTCTCCACAGTTGCTGCCTCAATTGCTGAGATTTTCCAGCATTTTCTGTTTTGATTTCAGATTTCCAGCATCCGCAGTATTTTGCTTTTGACTGGGATAAAGGAGTTGGATTTGGCAATGTAAATGCTAGGAGCCAACTCACAGATACTGGACCCGCAGGATCCAAACGAAACAAATGCCAGTATCAAACTGGCTTAAGACTGAATGCCACATTTAGTGTTGGAATCGCATTAATGACGCGAATGTTGAATTCACCTTACAGCATTGCTGCCATTGGTAAATGATGCATCACTGTATGAATTATAGCCAAATAGAGTCTTTAAAGTAAGATTTTAATACAAAGTTAGATATAAATTACTATTAGTGTAGGATCTGCAGATTTCTCGGTAGCTCCTTGGATAATGTATATAAAGTGACAGTTTGCAAATGGACACAATAAGCAGAAAGAAGAACTGATTGGACTAATGCAGATTAATTGGTCATTTGTTCCATAGGTTAAATGTACTCATCAGCACATGGTAATGTAGTCAGTATTCAAAAGAATATTCAGGCAACTGTTAAGACAAAGGCAAATGACTCCACCACAAATGTGTACGTTCAAAGTATGGGGGTAGAAATTAGTCTGGGCCCGTCTTTGGGCCCAGACTCAGCGTTGCACGAGCAGGGTAAACCCACACCAAGAGGCCAATTGTTCCTCGGGCCTCATCCACACACTCAGGGTGACCTGCTGGTGCTTGTCACACCTCCACAAGCAGCACGCCTGGCTAGAAAAAACAATTCAAGGCCACCTGCCTTGCCAGCAGCGGCCCTCAGGTAAGTCCCAGGAGGGACTGCTATTTGGAGACCGTCAGATCCCCTCCCTTAAATAGGACGATTTATTACCTTAAAGGCACTACATAAATGCAAGTTGTTGGTGTTGTTGTGTTACAGCTCCTTCATCACCAGGTCAGAGTTGCAGTATTTCCAGGTCACATCGAAACATAGAAAATAGGAGCAAGAGTAGGCCATTCGGCCCTTCGGGCCTGCTCCTCCATTCAAAATGATCATGGCTGATCGTCTAACTCAGTACCCTGTTCCTGCTTTTTCCCCATATCCCTTGATCACTTTAGCATTAAGAAATATATCTATCTCCTTCTTGAATACATCTAATGACTTGGCCTCCACTGCCTTCTGTGGTAGAGAATTTCACAGGTTCACTATCCTCTGAGTGAAGAAATTTCTCCTCATCTCGGTTCTAAATGGCATACCCCGTATCCTGAGACTGTGACCCCTGGTTCTGGACTCCCCAGCCATCGGGAACATCCTCTCTGCATCTAGTCTGTCTAGTCCTGTTATAATTTTATATGTTTCGATGAGATCACCTCTCATTCTTCTAAACTCAAGTGATTATAGGCCTAGTCGACCCAATCTCTCCGCATACATCAGTCCTGCCATCCCAGGAATCAGTCTGGTAAACCTTTGTTGCACTCCCTCTATGGCAAGGACATCCTTCTTCAGATAAGGAGACCAAAACTGCACACAATGCTCCAGATGTGGTCTCAACAAGGCCCTGTATGACTGCAGTAAGATATCCCTGCTCCTGTACTCAAATCCTCTTGCAATGAAGACCAACATACCATTCACCTTCCTAACTGCTTGCTGCACCTGAATGCTCGCTTCCAGCGACTGGTGTACAAGGACACCCAGGTCTCGTTGCATGTCCCCTTTTTCCCAATCTATCACCATTCAGATAATAATCTGCCTTTCTGCTTTTACAACCAAAGTAGATAACCTCGCATTTATCCACGTTATACTGTTCTTGCCCACTCACCCAGCTTTTCACAAATCAGCTTTTCCTGTACATGTTTTCCCTTTAACTTTATTGGAACTCCAGCTTGTTTTCCTGTGTGTTTCCCTGTTTACCCACATGGTTGAGCACGCACTATGAAAATTGAGAAACAAGCTGGTAAAATAATTTCATCCAAGGTGTGAGCGTGCAGTATTACCAAGGAAGTCCAGACTTTTATTTCAGTGTCTAACTTTTTATTACACTTTCCTCCCAATTTTCTCCTCTGCTGTCTTGAAGTTGCTTACTGGAGCTGTACTCTGCTATCTAACTCACTCTTGC
Source organism: Heptranchias perlo (assembly GCF_035084215.1). Taxonomy (NCBI): domain Eukaryota; kingdom Metazoa; phylum Chordata; class Chondrichthyes; order Hexanchiformes; family Hexanchidae; genus Heptranchias; species Heptranchias perlo. Next base: position 109,382,703 of record NC_090328.1, on the reverse strand, counting down.
AGTGTGATGCTAGATAGTAAGCGTGACCTGTCTATTCGACCACAGGAGACATCGCAGTAGGCATTCAAATGTGTGCTGTCTTCAAGTGCTGGATAGTGATCAGGAACAGGAATCCTGACAGATTTTTCAGCTTCTTAGCCCTGATGTCAATTGTAGCACTCCTCCCACTACCCCAGCTAAGATTAGCTAACTTGGCAGGAACCTGGGTCCCTCCTGTTTTGTGTGGTTCAACATGCCACACAATGCATTTTCCTAGTGAGCAATTGGGTGGGTCCAATGTGTATTATTTCAATTTGATTTTCTGGGCCTGAAGATAAAATGCTCACAAATAAATATTGTTGGGAGGGGAGCAGAATAAAGAGTAAAAAATAATAGAAATGATAAAACTGACAGGTAAAACTAAGCATTTTTAATAATGTCATAAACATATGAAAGTTTGCAGAATTAGAAACATATCTTGAAGGTAAAATGCAGTGTTAGTGGAATAACAGATAATTGGTACAATTAAAACATGGACAGGGAGATGAAAATTCAAAATCCAAAATGAGTTGGTGATGTGGTGATATGGGTGAGAGAGGGACAGCAGCCAGGGAGAGAAGTATAAGTATCTTGGCTGAAAGAACAAAGACAGTTTATGTTAGATATTTTGGACAGGGAAAAATAGCAGAGGAAAACAGGAGAATTGCATGTTTCTGCAGATGGAGCAGGACTGCTTCCTTATTCAATTTCTTGTAAACAGCCAACACGGTCAGGGCAATTTAGGAAGTAATCTTTAGCAATGACCCATGGAAAGGAAGAAAAAATACTGGTACTTATATAGCTTTTATCATATCCCAATGTGCTTCAGAACCAATGAATTATTTTGAAGTCAAGTTACTGCTGTGTTGGTAAGCATAGCATTCAACTTGCACACACAGCCCCACAAACAGCAAATCAGATGAATGCTCAATTAATTTGTTATTTAGTGCTGCTGATTGAGGTTGTGATGTTTGGCAGGACAGTGGGGGAACTCCCTGCTCTTCATATTATGATAATGAGCTCCTTTGCATCGACTTGAGTAGGCAGACGGGGACCTTTATCGTCTCATCCGAAAGCCAACAACTCTGATAATGTCACACTCAGCACTCTCAGTAATACCCTGAAGTGCCAGCCCAGATTTTTTTTATTCTTTCATGGGATGTCGGCGTCGCTGGCAAGGCCAGCATTTATTGCCCATCCCTAACTGCCCTTGAGAAGGTGGTGGTGAGCCGCCTTCTTGAACCGTTGCAGTCCGTGTGGTGAAGGTTGTCCCACAATGCTGATAGGTAGGAAGTTCCAGGATTTTGACCCAGCGATGATGAAGGAACGGCGATATATTTCCAAGTCGGGATGGTGTGTGACTTGGAGGGGAATATGCAGGTGGTGGCGTTCCCATGCGCCTGCTGCCCTTCTAGAAGGTAGAGGCCATGGGTTTGGGAGGTGCTGTAGCGAATTGCTGTAGTGCATCCTGTAGATGGTACACACAGCAGCCACAGTGCGCCAGTGGTGAAGGGAGCGAATGTTTAAGGTGGTGGATAGGGTGCCAATCAAGTGAGCTGCTTTGTCCTGAATGGTGCCGAGCTTCTTGAGTACTGTTGGAGCTGCACTCATCCAGGCAAGTGGAGAGTATTCCATCACACTCCTGACTTATGCCTTGTAGATAGTGGAAAGGCTTTGAGAGTCAGGAGGTGAGTCACTCGCCGCAGAATACCCAGCCTCTGACCTACTCTTGTAGCCACAATATTTATGTGGTTGGTCCAGTTAAGTTTCTGGTCAGTGGTGACCCCCAGGATGTTAATGGTGGGGGATTCGGCAATGGTAATGCCGTTGAAAGTTAAGGGGAGGTGGTTAGGCTCTCTCTTGTTGGAGATGGTCATTGCCTGGCACTTGTCTAGTGAGACTGTTACTTGCCATGTATCAGCTCAAGCCTGGATGTTGTCCAGGTCTTGCTGCATGTGGGCGCGGACTGCTTCATTATCTGAGGGGTTGCGAATGGAACTGAACACTGTGCAGTCATCAGCAAACATCCCCATTTCTGACCTGATGATGGAGGGAAGGTCATTGATGAAGCAGCTGAAGATGGTTGGGCCTAGGGCACTGCCCTGAGGAACTCTTGCAGCAATGATCTGGGGCTGAGATGATTGGCCTCCAACAACCACGACTATCTTCCTTTGTGCTAGGTATGACTCCAGCCACTGGGGAGTTTCCCCCCTGATTCCCATTGACTTCAATTTTACTAGGGCTCCTTGGTGCCACACTCGGTCAAATGCTGCCTTCCTGTCAAGGGCAGTCACTCTCACCTAAACTCTGGAATCAGCTTTTTTGTCCATGTTTGGACCAAGGCTGTAATGAGGTCTGGAGCCGAGTGGTCCTGGCGGAACCCAAACTGAGCATCGGTGGGCAGGTCATTGGTGAGAAAGTGCTGCTTGATAGCACTGTCAATGACACCTTCCATCACTTTGCTGATGATTGAGAGTGGACTGATGGGGCGGGAATTGGCCGGAATGGATTTGTCCTGCTTTTTGTGGACAGGACATTCCTGGGCAATTTTCCACATTGTCGGGTAGATGCCAGTGTTGTAGCTGTACTGGAACAGCTTGGCTAGAAGCGCGGCTAGTTCTGGAGCACAAGTCTTCAGCACGACAGCTGGGATGTTGTCGGGGCCCATAGCCTTTGCTGTATCCAGTGCACTTAGCCGTTTCTTGACATCACGTAGAGTGAATCGAATTGGCTGGAGACTGGCTTCTGTGATGGTGGGGATATCGGGAGTAGGCCGAAATAGATTATGTACACAGGTTCTGGACTGAGGCTGAAACCCACAACCTTCTGACTCAGAGAGAAGAGAACTATCAACTGAGCCAGGCTGACACTTGGGGCATGATTTTAGCATGGTGGCAGGAACTCATCGGGTGGGTGACTAGTCGCTTGGGAAACCCGGAAGTAATTTTAACGCATCAGATTGAACGATCGCAACTCAATTGAAGGCACTTAATTTTACTTCCAGGTTTTGCATCTCCAAGTTGTGCAGCGGGCATACTGTGCACTTGCATGACGTGCTGTGAACTGGAGTATTTAAAGGGCCAGTGCAAAAATGGATTTTGAAGGAGAACGAAGGAACATGTAAAATGGAGCAACACAGAGCCAAGGTAGCACCCAGGTTTAGCAACGCCTCCCTTAAGGTGTTACTGGCTGGTGTGAGAAGTAAGAGGGATGCCTTCTGCCCAGCTGACAGGAGGAAGAGTCCTGCTTCTGTCACTAAGAAGGTGTGGCTGGAAGTGGCAGAGGAGGTGAGCAGCAGGAGCACGTTGCACAGGCCCTGGGTTCAATACAGGAAGTGGTTTAATGACCTAACCAGGTCAGGAAAAGTGAGTACATTTGCTGATTCACCCACATCCTGTGAAAAGAACCTTCCCACCCCGTCTCTCACTCTGTGTTGGCAAGCCGACTCCATCACATCACTCCTCGCACCCAATTAAGTTTCAGCATCAACTTACCTTCACTTTCTGTGCACTTCCTCACCTCCCCATTTGTGAACCACTGCCACTCACCCCATTCCTGATGCAATGTGATGAATCTGTCTGATAGTCACCCTCTGAGGCATCTGTTTCATTGTCAGCCTCACCTAAAGCACTGCATCCATTGGACGACCACGTCATCTTCAGTCTTACTTTCTCCCCTTGTAGGAGAAGAGAGCGCAAAATACAAGGGAGAGGAGTAGAACTGGAGGCAGACCACCACAAATACTCCCCTTGACAGATGCGGAGGAGGAGAAGGCAATGGACATAGAATCATAGAATCATAGAAAGATTACAGCACGGAAGGAGGCCATTCGGCCCATCGAGTCTGCGCCGGCTCTATGCAAGAGCAATCCAGCTAGTCCCACTCCCCCGTCCTTTGCCCATAGCCCTACAAATTTTTTCCTTTCAAGTACTTATCCATTTCCCTTTTGAAAGCCATGATTGAATTTGCCTCCCTCGGGCAGTGCATTCCAGATCCTAACCACTCGCTGTGTAAAAAAGTTTTTCCTCATGTCACCTTTGGTTCTTTTGCCAATCACCTTAAATCTATGTCCTCTGGTTCTTGACCCTTCTGCCAATGGGAGCAGTTTCTCTCAATCTATTCTGTCTCGACTCTCCATTATTTTAAATACCTCTATCAAATCTCCACTAAACTTTCTCTGTTCCAAGGAGAACAACCCCAGCTTCTCCAGTCTATCCACGTAACTAAAGTCTCTTACCCCTGGAATCATTCTAGTAAATCTCTTCTGCACCCTCTCTAAGGTCATCACATGTTTCCTGAAGTGTGGTACCCAGAACTGGACACAATGCTTCAGTTGTGGTCGAACCAGTGTTTTATAAAGGTTCATCATAACTTCCATACTTTTGTACTGTATGCCTCTATTTATAAAGCCCAGGATCCTGTAAGCTTTTTTAAACGCTTTCTCAACCTGCCCTGGCACCTTCAACTATTTGTGCACAAATACCCCCGATCTCTCTGTTCCTGCACCCTTTTTAGAGTTGTGCCCTCTCGTTTATATTGCCTCTCCTCATTCTTCCTACTGAAATGTATCACTTTGCATTTTTCAGCGTTAAATTTCATCTGCCACATGTCCACCCATGCCACCAGCCTGTCTATATCCTCTTGAAGTCTATCACTATCCTCTTCACTGCTTACTACCCTTCCAAGTTTTGTGTCATCTGCAAATTTGGAAATTGTGCCCTGTACACCCAAGTCCAAGTCATTAATATATATCAAGAAAAGCAGTGGTCCCAGCACTGACCCCTGGGGAACACCACTGTACACCTCCCTCCAGTCCGAAAAACAACCCTTCACCACTACTCTCTATTTCCTGTCCCTTAGCCAATTCTGTATCCATGTTGCTACTGCCCACTTTATTCTATAGGCAGCAATCTTGATGATAAGCCTATTTTGCGGCACTTTATCAAACGCCTTTTGAAAGTCCATATAAACCACATCAACTGCAATGCCCTCATCCGCCCTCTCTGTCACCTCATCAAAAAACTCTATCAGGTTAGTTAAATACGATTTGCCTTTAATAAATCCGTGCTGGCTTTCCCTAATGAATCCACCCTTGTCCAAGTGACTGTTAATTCTGTCCCGAATTATCGTTTCTAAAACCTTCCCCACCACTGAAGTTAAACTGACCAGCCTATAGTTGCTGGGTTTATCCTTACACCCTTTTTTGAACAAGGGTGTAATATTTGCAGTTCTCCCATCCTCTGGCACCACCCTCATATCTATGGATATTTGGAAGATTATGGCCGGTACCTCCGCAATTTCCACCCTTACTTCCCTCAGCAACCTCGGCTGCATCCCATCTGGACCAGGTGACTTATCTACTTTAAGTACAGCTAGCCTTTCAATTACCTCTTCTTTATCAATTTTTAGTCCATCCAGTATCTCAACTATATCTTCCTTTCCTGAAAGTCTGGCAGCATCTTCTTCCTTGGTAAAGACAGATGTAAAGTAGTCATTTAGTATCTTGGCCATCCCCTCTGCCTCCATGAGTAGATCTCCTTAATGGTCCCGAATTGGCCCCACCCCTCCTCTTACTATCTGTTTACTGTTTACATACCTGTAGAAGACTTTTGGATTCCCTTTTATGTTTTCTGTCAATCTATCCTCATACTCTCTCTTTGTCCCTCTTGTTTCCTTTTTCACTTCCCCTCTGAACTTTCTATATTCTGCCTGGTTCTCACTTGTGTTAGCAACCTGACATCTGTCATACGCCCTTTTTATCCGTTTCATCTTCCTCACTATCTCTTTTTTCATCCAGGGAGCTCTGGCTTTAGTTGCCCTACCTTTCTGTCTCGTGGGAATGTGCCTAGACTGTACCCAAACCATCTCCTCTTTAAAGCCGCCCACTGTTCAATTACAGTTTTGCCTGCCAATCTTAGATTTCAATTTACCCGACCCTGTTCTCATCCCATTGAAATTGGCCCTCCGCCAACTGAGTATTTTTACTTTAGAGTGGTCTGTGCCCTTTTCCATAGCTATTCTAAACCTTATGATACTATGATCGCTGTTTCCTAAATGCTCCCCCACTGACACTTGCTCCATTTGGCCTATCTCATTCTCTGGAACCAAGTCCAGCAATGCCTCCTTCCTCGTTGGGCCGGAAATGTACTGGTTAAGAAAGTTATCCTGAACATATTTCAAAAATTCCTCCCCCCTGTGCCTCTTATATTATTGTTATCCCAGTCTATATTAGGATAGTTGAATCAGTCGGACGTTTGCATGCCTATCCGTCTGAGATGATGAGACGGGCAACCCGCAGATGGCTGGTGACAGAACTTTAATATCCTTCACACACATAGTGAATTGATGTTATTGGAGATTGAACAGTTCCAGACCTCATTGGAAAGATTGTCACTTTTCCGACGAGTAATTAATTTTGGTTTATGTTGTCTTTCAGGGCCTTCACAGATTCGAAAAGAATCAGCTGCAATGGAAGAAAGCGATTCCTCAGAGGAGCTCATTCCTTCTGAGGGTGCACTGTCACATGACGTACAGCCATGCACCAGCGCAGATACTGGCATTTCGGTGGGTCCTGTTAGCCAGATAGTTGGGTTGTCACCTAGTGATTCACCACTCACAAGTGTGCACAAGCAGACACTTGTGGCAGGGGCAGCTGTGGAGAGTCCATGTCAAGGGGGCGAACTCCTCTCCAAGCTCTGCTCAGCCAAATACAGATGCTGAACCCCTGGGGCAATCATTGAGGTTGAGAATGATAGAGGTACAGTTGCACCTTTGCGAGGTACTGGAAAACGTGCCGTGTACACTCTGCACAATAGTGGAGAGGATGGAGGAGTCCAACTCCATCGCCGGTCGATTGGTGGCACAGGTAAGTGCGGGAATGTCTGTGATGGAGAGAATGCTATCCTCCATTGAGCTTCAAGCACGGCTCTCTAATGAGTCCATGCAGGCCATGGCAACGACCGTGCGGACTCTGGATGCCAAAATGTTTGCTGCCCTAAACGTGCAGACAGATACTTTAGCCGTGGCCTTAGAACGTGGCACATCTGCTCGCCAGCAGAGTGGTGGGAGTGTTATTTCTCGGGAGAGGGATGCGCCCCCACCTCTTACCCATTGCCTCCCCCCCCCAAACCAGTACCTGCAATGCTGCCTCCTCTCCTGATTGCCGAGTCTGCCCCTGCACAGGTGCAGATGGAGCAATCTTTGAATGGACCCTCACGGGCTCCAATACCCAGAGGTTATAGGCAGTAAGCATCTCAGCAGTCAGGACTGGGAACTGAGCACCCTGCCACTACCTCTGCTGAAGTCACTTGGGATGCACCACGTAGAAGTGGTAGGAAGAGAAAGGCTAAGGTGTTGTAATTCACCAAGGGTATGCACAAGGGTGTGTGACGAAATGTCATGTTGTTAATTTATATTGTTTTTTTGTTTATGTCTCATTAAATGTAATACTTCTCACCACCACTGCCACATCTTGCCCATTCTTGAGTCCCTTTTGTGATTACGCCCTTTCATGTGGTTCATCATGAATGACAAGACATGATGCCCCCCATTGGGTGCGTATGTAATGGGTGTATTTGTAGTTGAAGGCCTGGTTTGCGCAAATGGATACCTTAGCATAGTGGTTATGTTACTGGATTAGGAATCCAGAGGCCTTGGACTAATAACCCACAAAACATAAGTTCATCATCCCACCATGGCAGCTGGAGAATTTAAATTCAGTTAATTAAATAAAATCTGGATGAAGAAAAAGTTAGTATCAGTAATGATGACCATGATGCTATTGGATAGTTGTAAAAACCCATCTGGTTCACTGATGTTCTTTAGGGAAGGAAACCTGCTGACCTTACCTGGTCTGGCCTATTTGTGATTTGAGACCTACAGCAATGTGATTGATTCTTAACTGTCCTCTGAAATAGCCCAGCAAGCTACTCAGTTATCAAGAAGGTGGCTCACCACCACCACCTCAAGGGCAATTAGGCGCTGCTCTGATGATGGGTTCCCCATCTTCATTTTCCTCCTCATCCTCTTCAATGTTGCCGGCAGATAAGGATGCTTTCACCCGTGACCCTCTCTGCTGAGCTATATTGTGCAGGATGCAACACATGACCATTATTCTGTACACCCTCGCTGGTGAGTACTGAAGGGCTCCCCCCAGATCTATCCAGGCACCTGAAGCACATCTTCAACATTCCTATGGCTTGTTCAGTGACAGACCTGGTTGTGATGTGGCTCTGGTTGTACTGCTGCAGTGCCTTGTTGGTGGAGTTTGTCACAGGTGCAGGGGGTATCCCTTGTCTCCAAGGAGCCAGCCCTTAAGATTATCTTGTGTGTGGAAGAGGTCCAGGATTTTGGATTCACACAAAATGAAGGAATCCGGACAGCTGTCAGGGAATTTGGCACAGACCTGCAGAAATCTCGACTGGTGGACTCACACCAGCTGTGCATTGATGGAGTGATATCCCTATTGGTTAATGATCAGTTCTGGCTCATGTGGAGGTCCTCAGATTGCTACGTGTGTGCAATCAATTGCACCCTGCTCCTGTGGAAAGCCAGCCAGAGAGTTGAAACCCACTGCCCTCTCCGTCTGGCTGATGTTGTGGCGGGGGAAGTTAATGTAGTCGGCTGCCCTGGCAAACAAGCCATCCATCACCTGTCATATATACTTATATGCAAATAACTGAGAGACCCCAGCGACGTCACCGGTGGCACCCTGGAAGGATCCAGAGGCAAAGAAATTGAGGGCAGTGGTGACTTTAACTGCAACGGGCGATCCGTGGCCACCAGGCCCAAACGGGAACAGTTCTTCATGAACGAGCATGCAGATGTCTGTGACCACCTGCCAACTCAATCTGAGCCTGCGTAGGCACTGCTCTTCAGAAAGGTCCAGAAAGCTCAGCATTTGCCTGTGGATCCTCTCACGTGGGTAGTGCCTCCAGCGACCTCGGTGCCTCTGTTGATCCCCTCTCTGCTCTTCTCCAGGTCCTTGTGGCACACCTCTGTTTTGTGCACCTACTGATCCCAGAACTGCACGCCGTACCTGCCGCAGATGGTGATGTGCCTCCTCCTAAGATAACTGCGGAATAGATCCATTGCGTCCCCCCATCCTGATCTTATCATTTTGAGGGGCTCCAAAATGTAGGTGAATTTGTCTGAACACAAGAATTCTCAGTCTCAACAAAGAAATCTCAGTCTAAACACAAAAAACTCCCAGCCGAAGGTTTGTATGAGAGAACTTTTTATTGAGATGTGTCAATCACTTGAAGGGCCAAATGAGCTTCGGCTGCAATTTGCCTCCGATTCTATGGCGTGTTTCAGAAGTCGTAGGAGACACGTTCAGGAGAAGTTAAATTCGATTCTATTGCAGAATCCATAAAAAGTTAATTGCCTTAAGTCTTTCAAGTACCTGAATTGGCCCTTTAAATATCGACCGCGCTTAAGCCAGCGGGACTTCCGGGTTTCTGTTGCGCGCGCGCATCCTAACGCGCCTGGGTTAAACCCGGATGTACGTGCGTTGGAGCCGGGATGCAGTCCTGCTCCAAAAAGCTGGTACTTTAACCTCCCACCTGCCCCCAACCCACCCTTTCTTGGGGGTTAAAATTGCTCCCTTGATGTAGGATCGAGTGAGGGTAATATGGGGCCCATTAAAACTGGAAATGCTCACAAGAGTATCGCTAACTCAAGAATATTGGACATTAAAAAAAAGACTTAAAGGGAATGTCAAGTGACTATAAAAGGTTAATTAGAGCACATAAATGCTGAGAATTCTGCAGTTTAGAAAAAGTGAGAGGTATTTAAGAGACTATTTATAAGGCTACAATCAGAACTGATTTTGGCCAGATTTGAGGGCAGTGGAGTTCAACTCAATTAAGCTGTAATGTAGAAAATATTATGAATGATTGAAGAATGCTTTCAACCCATCTAAGAGCATTAGTGGACAGAAGGATTGTGTACATTTTAAAAGCAAAGAGAGGTTAACTAGTTGGAGAAGTCAAATACAACAGTGCTCCAAACTTTTAAACAGCAATTAAGGGGTTTTCAAATACATATGCAATAAATCAAGGGTAAAATAAATAAAGCACAGTTTCAGTCCACGCATTATTCACAACCCTTGAGAGTGCTAGGATGTGTTTTGGTTACTCCATCACAAATAGTACAGAGGCAGGGAATGAAGATGATTCTGGGTATCAGGAAATTAAGAATGAAGAAACGTTAAGGAAGTTGGGCTTGTTTCCATGAAAAAGACTTGGGGCTCAATTTTAAAAGTGAAAAATGGCTGGGTTGGGGGTGGGGAGCATTGAAAATTGCCACCATTTCAGACCCGTACCCAACCCTCCTCGAACCCACCCATTTCTGGTTTTCACTAGGACGGGAAGAGGGGCGGGCGACCAACCTGCTCCCAGGAGGCGGGTCGGGCCTCAAAACCTTTCAAGGAGGCTTCAGCCTCCATTTTTCTGGACTTCCCGATTTCAACCCCAGGGGGCCGTGATTCCCAGGCCTTCTGTTTTCCGCCTCGTGAAAGGAGGCGAGAAGGCCTGAGACTAACAGGTAGGTGCTTAGAAAGGCAGAGTTTGTGGGCCCGGAGGAGCAGGAGTGCTTCCCTCAAGCCCAACAAGCCTACCTGCACCGACCGCACCCCCGCCCCCCCATGATCGCGGATGCCCGATCACCGACCCCAATCCTCCCCCCTGACCCCCCATCCCCCAACCCGATCCTCCCCTCCACTCCGATCCTTCAACCCCCAACCCCCGATCCTCCCGACAAAAAAAATAAAAGACATCCTTACATCAAAATTGTACTTCCAGTTTTCCCGACTGCAATTTGACCCCCCTCCCCCCAGCCCCCTTCCCAGCTCGGTTTTAAAATTGAGCCCCTGGAGAGGACACAATTTAAAGTTTTCAAGATTGTGAAGGGAGTTAACAAAATTGATTCACACAACCTACTCACTGCCAGTAGGAATGCAAGTTGGACACAACTTTTTCATCCAAAGAGTTGTAAATTAAATTAAACAAACAACTTGCATTTAGATCGCACCTTTCTCATTCTCAGGGCATCACTAAACACTTCACTTTGTAGGCCAAACGCAGCAGCAAATTTTTGCACAGGCAGGACGCACATATAGCAAATGAAGTAAATGAACGGTTAATCCTGTTTTTTTTTAGTGGTGTTGGTTAAGGGGTAAATGTTGGTCAGGACACTGGGAGAAGTCCCCTGTTCGTCTTCAAATTGCACCATGGGATCCTTTATGTCTACCTGCGCAGGACCTTGGTTTAGCATCTCATCCAAAAGAAAGTACCTCCAACAATGCTGCACTCCCTCAATGTTGCACTGAAATGTTGACCTACATTAGGTCAGATTTTGCTTTGAAAATAACGGTGAGGCTAACAGTATTTATGCACAAATTAGACAGCAACTTCCAGCAAGCACACATGCAAAGTTAAACCCGAAAATCTGGAAGTTGCTGTCCGAGATGCACTGCCCTCCGTAAGCTGCATGAAAACGGCATCTCACCGTCTGGCTCCCCATTCAAATGTACTGAACGGTGTGAAGTTCCTGTACTGACGTCGTAGATATGGACTAAACTCACAAAATGTTAGGACTTGTCCATTCCAGTCTAAGCACTCTTTTAATGGTGTGGTAAATCTTAATTACTGCCAAACAATCTCTCTGGCAGTGAAAATTAACTTTTACAAGTGCAGAGTCTCATTACTTCAGCTTTAAAGTATTGTTGGAGATTTTAAAAAAAAATTTAAATAAATGTTTATTTTACTTTATCTTTCTGCCTCTTTTATCTCTCTCTCTTAATTCAATCTTTCTTACCTTCTCTTTATTTCGATTCCTGTACCTGATTTGACATTGAATTCACTTGTCCAGCTTACACTTCCTGGTCCAGACTTTGCGCTGCTAATTAACAATTCTTCAATCTGATTGGTTAAGGATATACACAGCTGCTTGCCCTGTTCACACAGGTCCCAGATGCCCTGTCGAGGACTCTCTAATTTACACTAACTTGCCGTGCAAAACTCCATAGAAAGTCTCTGGGCAACTAGCTGTTCGTTTGCTGCTCACAGCAAATGTGCTCAACTCGAAGAGTAGAGTTTGAAGCTATGACCTTCTGACTTAGAGGTGAGAATGCTACCATTAAAAGCCAAGTTGGCAGGGGTAGCAATTGAAGTGAACAGTGTAAGCCTGATAAAGAGACAATTAGATATGTTTCTGGAGAGAGAAGGTATTGAGGAATAAAGTAAGATGCCGGGTAAATGGAGTTGATCTGTCACTAAGGGACGATCCTGTGAGCCTAATGGCCTTTTGCTTTTCCTGGAAGTTCTTACTTTCTCTGTTTCCGAGTTGCATGATTCTCTTTGTGTTGCTTTATTTTCTCAATGTTATCTTTATTTGTTTCTTTTATTTATTTCCTGCCATTCATTACTTCCTTCCTTCGTTTTCCTTTAAAGGGATAATTCTGAGCCTCGAAGATTTGGATACAGCAACAGGAAATGGCACAGGCTTAATAATTGGCTACTTAAGCCATGGTGTAGTTTTAGTGGCATTCAGAAACATGGGGGTATATTCTTGCTTTCGTTGATGTCAATGGAGTGAAAATTGGATGGTTTCTACAACAGGTGGACGATCCACTCCACCAGATTAACGCCCAGGCCGTGAAGACAAAAATTGCCCTTTGATGAGGAGTCTGAACAGACTGAAAAACTACAACTAAGATGGCCCTGATCTTCTCAAAGTACCTCATAATCTTGGAAACCTCTTTGATTTTATCCTTCAGTGAGTTGCATATTATTCCAGAAAGTTGCAGTGATATTTTGTCAGTAAAATTGCTTTGAGGCCCTGTAGGCATTTGCACTTACCTTCCCTGTACTCTGACCTTGCGTTGCATTTCTACTGCCATTTGCGAATCAACGCACAGTGGTTTCAGCTGTAGATCAATGCAAAAGTGATAGTGTAATCTCAGAGGCAGATTCTGATTCGACTCTGGAACACAGTAATGCCAAGTGTCAGACCCTCTTCGTAGAGGATATCGCAAACCACTTGGGTTTGGCATGGTGTGCAGTCTCACTCCCTACCTAACAGCACTGTGGGAGAACCTTCACCACACGGACTGCAGCGGTTCAAGAAGGCGGCTCACCACCACCTTCTCACGGGTAATTAAGGATGGGCAATAAATGCTGGCCTTGCTAGCGACGCCCACATCCCATGAGCGAATAAAAAAATCTCTAGTGCATGTGAAGCCAAGTTTAGAATGTGCTCAGGCTATCTGGTGGTCTCTAGAACATTTTTGTAAACTATTTAATGTTTAAAAAGCAGACACTCCCACGTGTGTGCTCAAAACATTACAAATCTTCTGGCCAGGAAGCATAGCTCTGCGAATTATGTGTAAGTGCACAGTATGCAATTTGCAGCCCCGCAATAGGGGACTTGTTGGCTGCGCTTTATACTCACCATTACCGATCTCAGACTAGTATGCAATATGATTGCAGCCTCATGTGGTAATTTCCTAGGCACGGGAGCATTGATGTTACCTCCATGTGGATAAAGGAACCTGGCAATCAATGTATGAATAATTCAGTAAAGACCAGGTATGGCCGGGATACAGTGGCGTGACACTATGCGTTCACTTTTGCAATAGATCATTATAAATGTTAGCAAAAAAACGGAACCAATTAATTGGCTGTAATGAGATATACTTTGGGGTAGAAATTGAAGGGTAGAAATTGAACCTCATTCCACCCATTTTGGAGGCATAAAACAGGTGTAACGATGACCAATTTCGGGGACCAACGTTCTGCGCCCTAAGGGTGCCTAAAAGACATCCCACCCGATGTTGAGTTGGGCCATTTTTTAGGTGCCACTGGCAGTCACCTAAACAGGCGTTAGGCCCAGTTACATATTTGAATGAGGGGCCTGTTTTGGGACCTTTTTCCTAAATGGGGTTGCAATGGGAAATTCAGGGAAATTCCTCTCATACTCCCTAAGGCAATCAAACAGAGCACTAGAATACCATTGTAAACAATTTTACAACACCAAGTTATAGTCCAGCAATTTTATTTTAAATTCACAAGCTTTCGGAGGCTTCCTCCTTCGTCAGGTAAATGTTCAGGAGCTCCTTGAAGCCTACGCATTTATACATCACAGAACAATACATGGTGTTTACAGACTGCCCCTGCAACTGCCCGTTGCCAAGGCAATCACCGTGTTCAGACAGAGAGGTGTCACCTGCAGAACCCCCGAATACACATTCAACAAAAAAACAAACAGGAAAAAAAAAACAGAGAGAGGCAGAAACATCCGGAAGGCAGAGAAAGCCAGCAAATGACCCATTATATTAAAAACAGATAACATTTGTTCGCTGGTGGGGTAACGTGTAGCGTGACATGAACCCAAGATCCCGGTTGAGGCCGTCCTCATGGGTGCGGAACTTGGCTATCAATTTCTGCTCGACGATTTTGCGTTGTCGTGTGTCTCGAAGGCCGCCTTGGAGTACGCTTACCCGAAGGTCGGTGGATGAATGTCCATGACTGCTGAAGTGTTCCCCGACTGGGAGGGAACCCTCCTGTTTGGCGATTGTTGCGCGGTGTCCGTTCATCCGTTGTCGCAGCGTCTGCATGGTCTCGCCAATGTACCATGCTCTGGGGCATCCTTTCCTGCAACGTATGAGGTAGACAACGTTGGCCGAGTCACAGGAGTATGAACCATGCACCTGGTGGGTGGTGTCCTCTCGTGTGATGGTGGTATCTGTGTCGATGATCTGGCATGTCTTGCAGAGGTTACCGTGGCAGGGTTGTGTGGTGTCGTGGACGCTGTTCTCTTGAAAGCTAGGTAATTTGCTGCGAACGATGGTCTGTTTGAGGTTGGGTGGCTGTTTAAAGGCGAGTAGTGGAGGTGTGGGGATGGCCATAGCGAGGTGTTTGTCCTCATTGATGACATGTTGAAGGCTGCGGAGAACATGGCGTAGTTTCTCCGCTCCGGGGAAGTGCTGGACGACAAAGTGTACTCTGTTGGTTGCGTCCCGTGTTGGTCTCCTGAGGAGGTCTATGTGATTTTTTGCTGTGGCCCGTCGGAACTGTCGATCGATGAGTCGAGCGTCATATCCCGTTCTTACTAGGGCGTCTTTCAGCGCCTGTAGGTGTCCATCGCGTTCCTCCTCGTCTGAGCAGACCCTGTGTATTCGCAGGGCCTGTCCATAGGGGATGGCCTCTTTGACGTGGTTAGGGTGGAAGCTGGAAAAGTGGAGCATCGTGAGGTTGTCCGTGGGCTTGCGGTAGAGTGAGGTGCTGAGGTGCCCGTCTTTGATGGAGATTCGTGTGTCCAAGAAAGAAACTGATTCTGAGGAGTAGTCCATGGTGAGCTTGATGGTGGGATGGAACTTGTTGATGTTATCGTGTAGTCTCTTTAGTGATTCCTTGCCGTGGGTCCATAGAAAGAAAATGTCGTCGATGTATCTGGTGTATAGTGTTGGTTGGAGGTCTTGTGCAGTGAAGAAGTCCTGCTCGAACTTGTGCATGAAAATGTTGGCGTATTGGGGTGCGAATTTGGTCCCCATGGCTGTTCCGTGTGTTTGGGTAAAGAACTGGTTATCGAAGGTGAAGACATTGTGATCCAGGATGAAGCGGATGAGTTGTAGGATGGCTTCCGGAGATTGGCTGTTGTTGGTGTTGAGTATTGATGCTGTCGCAGCGATGCCGTCATCGTGGGGGATACTGGTGTATAGTGCCGAGACGTCCATCGTGGTGAGAAGTGTTCCTGGTTCAACTGGTCCGTGGGTACTGAGTTTTTGTAGGAAGTCTGTAGTGTCGCGACAGAAGCTGGGGGTTCCCTGTACGATGGGTTTCAGGATGCCCTCGATGTATCCAGAGAGGTTCTCACACAGGGTTCCGTTGCCTGATACGATGGGACGTCCGGGTGTGTTGGCTTTGTGTATCTTTGGGAGGCAGTAGAAGTCTCCCACGCGGGGATCACGTGGGATGAGAGTGCATAGGATGCTTTGAAGGTCTGGATCGAAGGTCTTGATCAGTTTGTTGAGCTGGTGGGTGTGTTCTTTGGTCGGATCTGCGGGTAACCGTCTGTAGTGTTCCTGGTTGTCCAGTTGTCGGTATGCTTCTTTGCAATAGTCTGTTCTGTTCTGTATGACTATGGCTCCTCCTTTGTCCGCTGGTTTGATGACGATGTTGCGGTTGGTCTTGAGAGCGTTGATGGCGTTGCGTTGTGCTCGGGTGATATTCTGGACTGTCTTCTGAGTGCGGCTGATGAATCTGGCATTGACGCATTTCCTGACAGCTTGAGCATACATGTCCAGCTGAGGGCAGCGACCCTCCGGAGGAGTCCAGTTTGACTCTTTCCTCTTCGGTTGCTGTACCGCGGATCCCTCTGTCTGCTGTTCCGGATCGTCGATTGTCTCATTGGGTTCGCTGCTGAAATCTTGGGGTTTGTGGTAGAATTCCCGGAGCCTCATTCTCCTGATGAATTCCTCTGTGTCCGCCGCGAGACTAGTGGGATCCATTTTGGTAGTGGGGCAGAAATTGAGATATTGAATACCATGGCAGCCCAGTAAATTATCAATTTATCCTCTATCACTGGAAACATCCTCTGTCTACCCACTTTAGGACTCCGTGCCATGTCTTACAGAAAACCATTTTAGTTTGAGTGGTTTGCTTTTCACTAATTTTAAGAAGGCTGAAATGATATTCATAATTTTCAACTGAAGAACTGAGTTATAAACATAATACAAGTATAGTAGGAGCATGTTTGATGCCTTAGGGGAAGTGTAACTTTATTTTCTCAATACTTATAAATAGCTACAGTTGTAAATTAAAATGTAAAGCAATTCTCACCATATATATATTCCCAGAGTTTTAAATATGCACTGTGGCAAAGATATTTGATATGGGAAACATCTTTTAGAAGACCAGAAATATTCAAGATCGTCATATTCCCCTTCTGTAAAACAGATCAAGATAAGCTTGCTGTCTGCCACTATTTTGGATGCTGATGTTTTGTCTGATAGTTATGAATTCTGTATCTATTCTGATTGGAAGAACTGATGGCAATGATGAAGTGTTTCAGCTCCACAGTGACTGCTCTTCTGGTGTCAGACTTGATTCGGTGGCAGCACTCTTGCCTCTGAGTCAGAAGGTTGTGGGATCAAGCCCCACTCCAGAGGCTTGAGCACATAATCTAGGCTGACATTCCAGCTCAGTACTGAGCTGTCTTTCAGATGAGATGGTAAACCGAGGCCCCGTCTAGTGGACGTAAAAGATCCCATGGCACTATTCGAAAAAGAAAAGGGGAGTTCTTCTGGTGTCCTGGCCAACATTTATCTCTCAACCAACACCAAAAATAAATCATCTGGGCATTTATCTCCTTGCTATTTGTGCGACCTGCTGTGTGCAAATTGGTTTTTGTGTTTTACGACATTACAACAGCGACTAGTCTTCAAAAATATTTCATTGGCCGTGAGGCACTTTGGGATGCGCTGAGGTTGTGAAAGGTTGCTATATAAATGCAAGTTCTTTCTTTATTAATTTTTATCCAGGTATAACAATGCTTATTCATTAAAGAAACAATGGGCATATCATTGGGCATCAACAACTGGGATCTTCAATTCCTTTCTTTCTACTGCCCATTCCACATGAAGTGGCTGAGAATCATCATCCACGTGATATTTCACCAGAGACTCTTAAAACCTACTGAAAAGAATTACAAAGACCTCATACTCTTTATACTTTTTCAACAGTTTATGTGCGAAGTAAGCCAAGTAGTTTACTGCTAGTCTCTTGCTATGTTTTCTTCTTCTATGAGTTCACTTTATTGTAAATAAATCTTAGTTTACTGCCTTTTGGAATAGACAGGAGAGCATGGTGGGGCATCCCAAGTGGTCTGCTGTGTGTTATATCATATTAAAAGGGAAACTGCTGGTCCTGTGGCATGCTATCCCATTCACGGCATGCATAAGGGTACAAGTTTCAGTTCATAGGAAACTTGGTCTGCTTATGGAAACTGCCTTTTTGCTATGAACACTGATTAAAAGTGTTGGACAAAGCCTAACTCATAATGCAGCCCTCCCAGGCATGCCTGGGATGTGGTTTCTCACTCATTAACCTCTATGGATATTCCCCGGCCATGGGGAAAGTCAAATTTCTGGTACCAGCAGGCTTTGGTCAAACAGTAACTTCATGGGATATCCAGTAGTCAATTTAATAAATTCAGATTTATGAAGGAAAGCTCTCGTCCATACTGTGTTGGGGCCAGGAGCTCACCAGAGAGGGGGCCTTTGCATGAAAAAAATATTGACTGCAACAATCTGTGGAGACAGGAAATAGAGTCTATAACTAAAGGATGGGGCCTGTTTGCTGACTGGCAAAATGGAGATGCTGCCCATGGGTCATGGGTAAGGGGTGTAGCCCTGCTTGGCACTCCGGGACACTCTCTCAGAGGAGAAAACTGCAGCGTGGAAGGATTGAGGTTGTGACCAGACTTGAGAACAGATGTGTAATAAATTGGAAGCTGCCAATGGAAGCCTATCCAACACTACCATTTACCAAGTGCATAGCACAAAGTGTTGCTGGATATTCTTTTGCACCGTTACTGCTGGCTCCTCTCTACTTTGGGAAATGTTGCAGCACAGTGATATTGGTCATCCATGTTATGTTCCTAGAACTAGTCAGTAACAAAGGAGTTTAAATAGCTGGCTATGCTGATGGATGCATCAGTCACTTGATCTACACATCCATGAGCTGCACATTGGCTAATGATTCAGACTGTCCCTAAGTTAGACTAGAAGGAAACGGAGGCAAAACAGTTGACTGGACTGTTAACCTTGCCTGTTACTGACTGTGTTATTTCTATGGTGCATGTAGGCTATGGGTGTCCTGACCAGTAAAATTCTCCCAGATTGATGACAATCCCTGTATCACCAACCTCTAGTTCTATCGGTCAACCAATTACATATCCATTGTAAAATATTTCCACTGATTTCCGCTTTCTTTATATTCAGAGGTACTGTATCAAAGGCCTTACTGAAATCCAAGTACACCACATTCATTGCCTTACCCCATCAAGCTCTTTTGTCATACCCTCACAGAAAACCAGTAAATTAGATTAGCAAGACCACCATTCCATGAACCCATATCGCCTATCTTTTATGATTTTATTTCTATCTGGATGCTCCATGATCTTATCTTTAATGAGGGTTTCCACAACTTTATCGACAATGGACATCAAACTCACTGGCCTGTAATTTCCTGCATCACTTTTGCTACCTGTTCTAAAATTAGGAGTAATATCTGCTTTTCTCCAATCTCCAGGTACCTATCCAGCACTCAGTGATTTCTGGAACATTTGTGCCAGAGTTCCTGAAATTTCCTCTATTTCCTTAAGAATCCTCCAATGCATCTTATCAGGCCCCTGAGACTTATTCACCTGAAGGTTGCACAGCTGCTTGGCAACCATGTTGATAGTAATGTGCATAGTGTCACAACTTACCTTTGAAACACCCTTCAGTTCATTTTCTAGATCAAATAAGTTACCTGCCTCCTCCTTGGTAAAAACTGAGAGAAACAACATATTTAGTACTTTCGCAGCTAGTGTAGCATCAGTTGTCATGCCTTCAACCAAACCCACTTTCAGTGGCCCCACACCAACCCTCGTTCTTCTTTTTCTCTTAATACAACAAAAAATCTTTTTATTATTATCCTTCACTTCCCTTGCCATTTGCAATTTCAAATTTTTTTTTGCCATTCTAATACCTTTTTACACTTCTGGCATTCCTTTTGGGATTGAATCCATCTTAATTCTGTGCTGTTTTCATTCATGGCCATACTTTTTTTCCTTCTTTATGGGTTGCTTGGTAGTCCAATTCAACCAGGCAGGAGTGTTTTTAAAGTTGGTACTGTTGTTTTGTTTGGGTGCACATTGGTCCATTGCAATCAGAATCATCTCCTTGAAGGAGCTCCATAGTTCTTCCACTCCCTTAGCCATATTCAAACCTTCCAGGCCCACTGTGACAAGACATCTAAAGCGCATTAAGTTGGTCCTCTTAAAATTTGGCAATTTGGTTTAGGTTTTAGTAACCTCTCCAATTCTTGTTATGTCAAACGTGATCACATTCTGACCCCAGGTACTTAAAGCCTCACCCACCTTTCTGTTGGAGATTTGATCATCCCCATTACTCAGAATCAAATCCAGATGTTTTCTCCCCTTGTTGGTTCCTCTACAAACTGAGTCATAAAACAATCATCCAGTAACTCTAGAAATCCCTTCCCTATCTCCCACCGTTGGAATTAGACTTATTAAAATTTGATTAGTGTTTTCACTGGTACACTTTAAGGTTTGCTCCAATCGATATGGCTGTTCACTTATGCCTAACGCAATCATTCTCCGCCCATCCCCCCCATCTATCCTGCCTGGCAACATCTCTAATCCCCCTTTTGCTTAGGTGGAGCTCATCTGTAAAGGCTATCCCTATTCTAAAAGGTATCCCACTGTTTGAGGAACTGGAACCTTGGGCCCGATATTAGGAGGGCGGCGGGTTTGCGGCGGGGGGTCGACTGGGACGCGCCCAGTGAACTCGGGGTGCTCTTCACGGAATCGCAGGCTAGTTGGATCCACTTACCTGTGCTTCCAGGTTTCGCTCTGGAAAGCTGCGCGTCGGGCGGACTGCGCATGCGCAACATAAACTGTCAGCTGGAGGAGCCCTGTTTAAAGGGGCAGTCCTCCACTGACTGATGCTGCAGGATATAGCAAAAATTACAGCATGGATCTGCCCAGGGGGAAGGCTGCTCCCAGGTTTAATGATGCCTCACTCCAGGTATCATTAGATGGGGTGAGGAGGAGGGGGAGGACAGAGATCTTCCCCCCGGCGGGCGGGCGGAAGCGGCCTGCCTCTGCCACCAAGAAGGCCTGGCTCGAGGTGGCAGAGGAGGTCACCTGCACCACCAACATATCGCCCACCTGCATACAGTGCAGGAGGCGCTGCAATAACCTAAGTAGGTCAGCCGAAGTGAGTACACTTACTCATTCCCCTGCACTCCATCTGCCACATCACCGCCCCCACCCCACACCTCCTTCTGTCACATCACCCCTCACACCCACTCAAACCTCATCCTCATCTTACCTGCACTTACCCACCTCACCGGTACTCATCCCGCCACTACCACTCAACCCAATCCTCATACAATCTCATGGCTCTATCTCATACTCACCCTCTCGTGCATCTCTTTCACGGTCAGCCTCACTGAACCTGCCACTACCTGTGCTGCAGCCACAGGGCATGCATCACATATGTGCAGTAGGAAGCATAAGGCAAACGTGTCGTGAGCATGAAGGGGATGCACAAGGGTGTTTGAGGGTTTGTCATGGTGTTTACCTATATTTGATTTCTGATCAACTCATATAACATATTATATTGTCACCACTACTGCCACGTCTTTGCGAATCTTGTCTGGTTTGTGCAATAATGCCCTTTCCTGAGGATCACTATGAAGACCCACAACTGATGCCACCCATTGTGTTACTGCAGAGTGGGTGTAGGTGTATTTGCAGGGCTCTTTTGTGCAGACGACTGAGAGACGTCGGCGATGTCCCCGGTGGCACCCTGGAAGGATGCGGAGGAGAAGTTGTTGAGGGCAATGGTGACTTTGACAGCGACAGGTAAGAAGATGGTGCTCGGGCCAGCCGGGAGCAGCTCGGCCTGAAGGAGGCTGTAGATGTCCACGACTAATGTCGAGTGACTCTGAGCCTCCGTGTGCACTGCTGCTCAGAGAGGTCCAGGAAGCTGAGCCTCGGTCTGTAGACCCTGTGGCGAGGGTAGTGCCTTCTGCGACTCATCTCTCTCTGCGGTAGCCCTCCCTCCTGCTATGCAGGTGGATGTGTCACACTCTGTTGTGGGGCTCCACGTGTCAGAGGTGGACGGCGTGGCCGGTGAGGCTGGTGATGCTGTTCGTCCTCCGAGGAGGTCATGACTGCAGCTACGGCAGCCCCCATCCACAAGATGTACATTTGAGGGGGTCCGCAAGGTAGGTAAATGTGTCTGGACACCGGGTTAAGTGTGCAAGTTTGTGAATTTTATTATTAGGAGGAGGGTGGTGGAGGCCAAACTTTGTCCAAAGTGACAGTGTGGCCTCCTGCAATGAGTGAGGGTCTCTCCCCCCCCCACCCCCCAACCTGTCAAATGGACCTTTACAGCTGCCACAGGCTGATGGCTGCAACACGTCCATTTGAACTGGGAGTGTTTCCCCCAGTACGGGAAACAGTCCCAGTTGTTCGCAAAATCCCACCCCTCCTAAAATGTTATGTTAATCAGGTCTCTAAACGACCTGAAATACCTTAATGATTACCTTAAGTGGCACCCCGCTGGCTTTAATTGCTGGCGGGAGTCCCACATGCAGGGGCTGCGCGCGCATGTCAGTGCGTCACTGGGGAACCTGGAAGTGGGTGGGTTGGAGCCGGGCTCCAGACCTGCCCCGGGAATCCCCGATTTTCGCAGCCCCCCTGCCGCGAACGCACCCGCTCGGTGATGCGAAAATCGAGCCCGTTGATTCCCTACACCAAAGCCTTAGCTATGCATTGGTCTGTCTAATTACCCTTTGTCTCTCTTCACTAGCATGTAGTAGTATTTCAGAAAATGCTACACTTGAGGTCCTTCCTTTAAGCTTCCTTTCTATTGCCCGAAATTTAGCATAAAAGACCTCTGGTCTACTTCTGCCTACGTTATTTGTCCTCATATTTGGTTCCTCCCCTGCTCCCTCTTGCATTCTCTTAACCTGGGACATCAGATCCTTGACTTCTGCTCCCGGGGGGCAATATACCATTCGTTTTTCGGCACCCAATTTGCATGGAATTCTATCTGATAACCGAATACTCAAATCTCCCAATACCACAGCTTATCTACTACTCTTTCTCTTTTTCCCTCCTTCTCTGACAGGCTGCTGGATTGCCTGAGTGCATGGCACATGTCGCAGCCACCCCTTGAGTCTCCAAATCATCTCTCTCCAGTGCAGAGAAACTGTTGGAGAGCCCTGGGGATGACTGCTCCTGCCCCACTCTCCGACCATGACTTCTTGCCCCCTTTCTAACAGAGACCCACCCTCCTCCTCTAGATACAGGGGTCTCCTCCTTTACTCCGACCCTCAGCAAGATCTTCTCTACATCCTCATCTCTAAAAACTTCTCGCTCCCTAACATTTTTATGGGTGACCAGTTGCTCACCAAAGCTGACTACTTCAGCCTTGAGTGCATCGGCCAGCTTCCAGTTGTTGCAGATGGAACAATCTGGGCCTGGAAGGCAAACATTTCACAGCTTCTACAAAGCACAATGTATTTAATCTTCATTATTGCCCGGTAGATATGCCAGAGTCTGTTAGATATGGTTGATGGCATCACGGTGGGCATAGCCATCCTGGCTCTGATGCCTGCTTACCTCTGTGGCATGCCGCCTTTCATCTAATGCTGCTTAAGCCTATGATTGTAAAACTGATTGAGTTTATTTCAAAGCATTACAGTAATAGTACTTTGCAGAAGGTCATTACATTTATTGTAGCTTCCAGGGTTGGTGTTTTTGGATACACTTTGCAGATCCTGTTTTCTTTAAGGGTCTTCCTGTTCTGCTGAACTGTTGGACAGCGTTTCTATACAATCGGTTTCTCTGTGATACTGGGAACAATGACACAGCTGCTTTTCTCATTTCACATGTGTCTGAGCCAGAAAACACAGGGAAAATATATTAAACATTAGCAGGGGCTGGGGGGAGAAATATCTTAATATTCCAAACACTGGCTGAAACATAAATAATTAAATGACTGCACAAAACATTAGGTACAAAATTAAAACCATAAATAATTACTAAATGTCAATTGAAAAGGAAAGCATATTTGAAAAAAAAATTTTTTCCTTCTGTCCCTTTATATTGGGACTTTTATGCCTGTTTATGGAAATGCCAGCAGGCGGGACTTAGGCTCAAATTTTAGGCATGTGAAGGGGCCGTCTAACAGCCTCCATTCTCATGTTGTATGGGTGCATAATTAGGCTCCTACTCAGAATGAATAGGAGTGAATAATGTGTACAGCCCATAACAAAATCAGCACAGGGCACATTTGCAGCAGTGACCAGTCTCATTCCCCACTCATCTGAATCCCACTGGCTGTACAGATACCGTTGGGTGGATAATCGCTGCTATGCAGTTTGTCATTCTCATGCTGTTGAATCCGCCTTGCAACATACATGAGTCAGAGTCCATTGCACACAGAGCCTTAGGTTCTGCAATGTGAAGAGGCCAAGAATGAAATGCCTTTGTACTGTATGATAGTTCAAATTTTGGTGGATAACGCTCCTGTGAAGCCCCTTGGGACGTTTTACTACGTTAAAAGCATTATATAAATGCAAGTTGTTGTTGTTGTTCAGTAATGGCATTTGTCCCATCGATTTTGTAGTTCATAGGAATTTTTACTGAAATATACTTATGGAATCTGCTTCAGGGTTTATCCTTCTGTACAGCTGGAGGTGGATTCTGTGCACTGTGCTGACCAGGTCAATGATTCCACAGCTTAGAGATGGATGGTTGTTGTGCAGCATGGTGATTGCACAAGAATTCTTGATTTTTTTCGAGGAACCAGCAGGGAAGGAGCATTGTATTTTGTCTGATACTCTCCTGTGAAGCACCTTGGTACATTTTTACTACATTAAAGGCACTATATTAAATGCAAGTTATCGTTGTGTTGTTGTTGTATTACTGCAGAACCATTTATGGATAGCAAATCAACTCTAGGATTGTGCCCACTTCCTTTTCTCCATGCAGATAAATATGATGTGGTGCAGGCATTACTCTAAGAAGTAGGACCCACTATTACTTCAACAAATCAGGCCCACCATTACTCTAAGAAGTTGGGCTCATAGTTACTTTAAGAAGTGGGGCTCTGGTGTGAAATGATATCTGAAAGGTTGACTTGGGTTATATGAAGATCATTACAGCACCGTACAGTTCTTAATTTATAGCAGATAGACGAATTTTCTATTATGCCTCAATATAGGTTGGACTTTTTTTATTGGTGGTTTTAATAAAAAATTGTGAAATGGGAAAAGGTACCCGTTGCTTCCAACAACAACTTACTGCTCACATACAGGAGAGGCTCGATGGGGAATCGCAGGCATGATCAAAGAGGAAAGTTTCGAGGACAATTTTGGAAGCAAGGATGGAAGACACAAGGCAGAAGGAAACTGGTAGACAATTCCAGAGCATATCAACTGGTGGAGCAGAGTGAGGGGGAGGTTGAGGTCCGAAATTAGAGAAGCAGAGAGCTTGTGCAGGGACATAAGGCAGGAGGAGATCACAGAGATAGGATGGGATGAGGACTTGAGTGATTTGAATGCAAGGCCAAAACCATGCATAATGAACACTTATCAGGGACTCTCATTTCCTGAGGGGAAATTCTACGTAATTATCCCCTGACTATGGGCAAAATAAGGATAGTTGAGCAAAACTCCAGAATATCTAGTAGAATTGCACAGATGTAAGAGCTATAGCACTTGAAAAACTTTTCTTCCCCCAGCATTTTGGTGCAAAACATCCTCCTGCGCTTACTGACAGACTGGTGCTATCATTATTACAAGAGATCTGATTTAACAGTGAGGTAGCTGCTCTTGCTGGCATTGTGCTGAAAGGTGTTTCTTGTTAGAAATGTGCATTTAGTTATGTTTCAGAAGTTGTCACTGTACAACCGTGATGCTCAGTTGATAGACTTCTCCCGATTTGTCTTGAAGTCTCAAGCCTCTCAAAAGCTTCAGTATAACTGTGGGGGGGAACATCATCTCCTCATTATGGTGCATATCATTGTGTCTTAATATGACAGCATTGCTTTTACACTTTTTAAACAGCTTAGCTCAAATACTATTTCAAGTAAACTGAAACCATTTTTTAACATTAATTGTGAGCATTGCAGTAGCCTTTCTGCATCAAAATAATATATTAAAAAAATAAGCCGATCTCTTTTTGAAAAGTATCAAATTCCTCAATTCTCTCTGTAGTTTCCCTCAGGCCAAACACTGGAGGTTCCTGGGTATTTGCCAGTACTGCTCGCAGCTGACTGAAAAGAGTGCGCAAGAGGCGCTGAGGGACTCCCCATCTGATTTGCCACTTCCACCAACCCTGTACTGGAGACCCTTTACACCACGGAGGTAAGGAATTCAGCCAAATGGGACATTGAACTTTAACCCCCTCCACATAATCTGGAGAGTAATGTGCCTGTTTTTCTTTTTATGTATTCTGCTTTGTATTATGAGAAAGGAAAATGCCCACAAATGAAATTCAGAGCTATCTAACAGAAAAATAATACTTTATTTTTAAGAGATGGGAACAAATTGACTGGGGTTAAGAATTGTGAGGTTGTAGCACACTCCAGGGATTCCATTAAATGTGTCTCACATTTTAGGAAGCCTGCAGAACCAGAAGATAGTCCTCCACACCCACCCCAACCAATGACTCCACATCTAAATGTAGTGTGGTACTGAGCCATACAAACAAGGAATCAAAAACAGAAAATGCTAGAGGTACACAGTAGGTCAGTCAGCATCTGTAAAAAGGAACAACAGGTTAAGATTTCAGGAGGAAGCCTTCATTAGGACTGAAAACTGAAAGATAAATATTACAATCAGAAAAAAGTAGGAGGGGGACAAAAAAAAACAACAGGTACTTCAGCTACGGAGAAGAAGTTAATGGGCTGAATGATCTGTACCCTGCTTCAGAGAAAAGCAGGATATTATTGGATGATATACAGCAACGACTTGCATTTATGTAACACCTTTAATGTAGTAAGATGTCCGAAGTCGCTTCACAGGAGCAGGTGCAGGCCTTTGTGTTTGTTCCTAGTATTTTACTTTTTATTTTAGACCTGCTTCTGCAGGCTTTCCCTGTTATCATTTCTAATTTCCCCCATTTCCTCACCTTCTTCCTTGGGTGGTTCTCCCATCATATGAGCCAAATGCACCTTCTGCTGTTTTGTTAATGTCTTTCTATTGCCTCATTCGGGTGAACTTTTATATCTGGCAAAAACTCGATTATAAAATTCTCATCCTTGCTTTCAAACCCATCCATGGACTCACCCCTTCATATCTCTGTAACCTCCCCCAGTCCTTCAACCGTCCGAGATCTCTAAGCTCCTCCAATTCTGGCCTCTTGCATGACCCCAATTTATATTGGCGGCCGTGTCATCAGCTGTCTAGACCCTCAGTATTACCCTCCCTAAACCTCTCTACCTCTCCCTCCTCCTTTAAGACACTCCTTAAAACCTACCTCATTGACCAAGCTTTTGGTCACCTGTCCTAATATCTCCTAACATGGCTCGGTGTCAAATTCTGTTTGCTGTTGCTCCGATGGACGTTTTACTGTGTTAAAGGTGCTGTATAAATGTAAGTTGTTGTTATTAATGACAGGACTCCATCGTACGACGTCATCCCTGTCATTGCCATCCACTTTGCTTAAGCCCACCCATATTTGGATGGACATATTCAACAGTCGGCAGACAATACTTCCAACAGATAATCCCAGAACTGGTGGTGACCAAAAGGGTGCTGGCCAATTTCCCATTCCCACCTACCCTAGGTCTGCCCCTACAGGATCAGAAGGTTGGGCCTGTGAGTGCAAACCCAAAATGGTTAATGTGACTGTACTGTAAAAAAATGAAACTCGAAATCTGAAATAAAACCAGAAAATGTTAGAAATCCATCAGCATCTGTAAAGGGTAAAGTTAGGTTAATGTTTCCGTATAAAATCCTTTGACATTTTCTGTTTTAGAGACCCCCTCCTGAAGTCTTGTAAAATTTTGAGAGTGATTTTTCTTTTTCAGTATTAAATACGGTGTTTCATTATTTTTGTGAGCTTTGCCATTTTTTTTATTCGATCATAGGAAGTGGGCATCGCTGGCAAGGCCAGCATTTATTGTCTATCCCTAATTGCCCTTGAGATGGTGGTGAGCTGCCTTCTTGAACCGCTGCAGTCCATGTGGTGAAAGTTCTCCCACAGTGTTGTTCGGTAGGGAGTTCCAGGATTTTGACCCAGCGACGATGAAGGAACAGCGATATATTTCCAAGTCGGGATGGTGTGTGTCTTGGAGGGGAACGTGCAGGTGGTGTTGTTCCCATCTGCCTGCTGCCCTTGTCCTTCTAGGTGATAGAGGTCGCGGGTTTGGGAGGTGCTGTCGAAGAAACCTTTGCAAGTTGCTTCAGTGCATCCTGTGGATGGTACACACTGCAGCCACAGTGCACTGGTGGTGAAGGGAGTGAATGTTTAGGGTGGTGGATGGGGTGCCAATCAAGTGGACTGCTTTGTCCTGGACGGTGTCGAGCTTCTTGAGGGTTGTTGGAGCCGCACTCATCCAGGCAAGTGGAGAGTATTCCATCGCACTCCTGACTTGTGTCTTGTAGATGGTGGAAAAGCTTTGGGGAGTCAGGAGGCAAGTCACTCGCTGCAGAATACCCAGCCTCTGACCTGCTCTTGTAGCCACAGTATTTATGTGGCTGGTCCATTTAAGTTTCTGGTCAATGGCGACCCCCAGGATGTTGATGGTGGGGGATTCAGTGATTGTAATGCCGTTGAATGTTGGAGATGGTCATTGCCTGTCACTTGTCTGGCGCAAATGTTACTTGCCACTTATCAGCCCAAGCCTGGATGTTGTCCAGGTCTTGCTGCATGCAGGCAAGTACTGCTTCATTATCTGAGGGGTTGCGAATGGAACTGAACACTGCAATCATCAGCCAACATCTCCATTTCTGACCTTATGATGGAGGGAAGGTCATTAATGAAGCAGCTGAAGATGGTTGGGCCTAGGACACTCCCCTGAGGAACTCCTGCAGTAATGTCCTGCAGCTGAGAAGGGGCCTCCAACAACCACTACCATCTTCCTTTGCGCTAGGTATGACTCCAGCCACTGGAGAGTTTTCCCCCTGATTCCCATTGACTTCAGTTTTACTAGGGCTCCTTGGTACCACACTTGGTCAAATGCTGCCTTGATGTCAAGGGCAGTTACTCTCACCTCACCTCTGGAATTCAGCTCTTTTGTCCATGTTTGGACCAAGGCTGTAATGAGGTCTGGAGCCGAGTGGTCCTGGCGGAACCCAAACTGAGCAACGGTGAGCAGGTTATTGGTGAGTAAGTGCCGCTTGATAGCACTGTCAACGACACCTTCCATCACTTTGCTGATGATTGAGCGTAGACTGATGGGGCGGTAATTGGCTGGATTGGATTTGTCCTGCTTTTTGTGAACAGGACATTCCTGGGCAATTTTCCACATTGTCGGGTAGATGCCAGTGTTGTAGCTGTACTGGAACAGCTTGGCTAGAGGCACGGCTAGTTCTAGAGACAAGTCTTCAGCACTACAGCTGGGATGTTGTCGGGGCCCATTGCTTTTGTTGTATCCAGTGCACTCAGCGGTGATTTTATATTTTCCCCCGCATTACCATCTGTCATTATGAACTTTTTCAAGTAGTTTCGCAATGTGTGACAGGAAAAGAAAATTTATGCATCAAAAATAAAATGTGGTTTTAGATGACAAGAAGGAGTAGCTTTACTTAAATGAACTGCCCTCTATATATAAACACTTTAATATAGGTCAGAATAGTGTTATTCAGTAAAACAGCTGTATTTTTCTGTTGTAATTCCAAACTTGTCATGACTTTAAGTTAAAAAGAAAAACTCCTTTGCCATAATGACAAGGGGTAAATGAGTCTGTATCACGATTAAACAAAACAACTGACTGGGTATATTCAACTGTCTGCATGATCACTTTCACATGTTGCATGCTATCTCTAAATCAGTTATGATAGTAGGACTTTACTTAACTGCTATTAACCCAGTGTACACCAGCTACCCGTAAAGGTTCAGAAAAAGGGATCCAGACAACTGAGGAGGCAGAAACATAGAGGAATTTTCTTTCTACTTTTCCTTTATAAATGTAATGCTCAATCGATTACAAACTATTTGATAGGCACCTATATTTCACTAGTTAAACAGGGAGAATCATGATAGCAGGGGTCTTCTTTCTTTGTCTGGTGGTCTCTCCCCAAACTATTTTAACTTGGTATAGACCAACTATCCGTAAAGGTTTAGAAAAGGGATCGATAATTTTCTTTTCCTCTCACACAATGTGAAACTACTTGCAAAAGCTCATAATGACAGATGGTAATGAGGGGGAAAATATAAAATCAGTGTTAAGACATGAACGACAAAAATAATGGAACACCGTATTTAATACTGAAAAAGAAAAATAATTGTCAATGGTTTACAAAACTTCAGGAGGGGTCCTCCAAAACAGAAAATGTCAAAGGATTTTAATTGGAAATGAAGTCTTCTTTCTTCTTCCACCAGTAGTGTCTCCCCCGAGGCTGGGGCATGATCTTTACTTTTTCTTCCTTCAGAAGGTCCGGAACTTGGCTGTTTTCTAGTTGGATGGATGGTTCTATTTATGTCCCATTTGTTTATAGCAAAGTTCTGACAACCTAGACAGCCTTATCTGCTTTTCCTTAGAGCAGATGTATAGGTTCCAATTGTCACAGTTTCAACAATGGGACGTTGCTTAACTCAGACATTTACAAGTGATCCATCCCTCTTTCTTCTTACTGTTAATTAGTTTTTCTTTCAAGATTGTTTATAAAGAGCTTTTATTTCATTAGAGTTACCAGTTGACCTTGTGACAAGCAAAGTTGCCTCAGTAGAATGCTTTTGCTCCTGGATCCTAACATGTTGGTCTTGCATACCCAGCAGCAATCCCACTATAAACTTGCTGGAAAACCAACAGCCCAGCCTTCACAAATCCACCAAATTAATATTGGGGCTGCCGCCAGGAGTGAAAGATCCGCATGACTCGGGAACTGGCAATGCAAGCATCCTACTGAAGCTAATGTAAAAGCAACTCCATTTAACAATTATTCTTTGTAACTGCACAGTTTAACATTGTACCCTAGATACTATCGTTGGTGCACTACTGAAGATTAACTGAAACTTATAAAGGAGCTGTTTAACACATGATCTTACCGGGGTGTATTTTCTGTTCCTGTACGAACATTTAAAATTTCTTACTAAACTCTCTGTGTACTTTTTAAACACAGGAATTAATCCATTTATTTTAAACAAATTAATGGCCAAGTTTAAAAGGTGTACTTATTGTTCATGCAAGAATAACACTGGGCAGAAAATAAACCCCATTGTTTTCAGTACATAGCTAAAAAGTGCATTTTGACACCTGCACAATGGGTCATGCAGTGTAGTGGAAAAAGTGATAATCCTCAAAATCAATTGTGAACTGCAATTATGAGTCATTTAAAGAGCTGACAAAGCAACAGGGAGGCCAGGACAGATAGTAACTCAGCAAAGTTTGGTAAGGAATGGAGCATTATGAAGTAACTGTCCATATGCTGGAAGCCCTATTGCAAGGAGACAACAGAAGAAGGATGTACTTCCTGGGATTGATGACCAACTCCGTCCCTTCGCAGAATTACCTGGTACAACATACACTGGATGAGGTGAAAAACAGCAAGTACAACCAGCCAGCCACCACAGTACTGACTGAGGCTGACTCAGATACATCTCCACAATGCAAAGCCCAAGGAGGTTTAGGGCCACCAGAATGCCAACAGGCTGCCAGGGAAACCCTGCAGCCACACAGCACATTTACTCCTTCCACAAGGGAATCACTTCGAGTGAGCAGTAGCTTAGGTATTGTGTGTCTGAAACAAAGCACAAGGACCAAGGGGCAGCACTGTGCCAACTCAAGCTGCCAGCATTCCCACATCACACAACGGAAGAATGTACTGCATTTGATTTGAACATTATGCTGAGTATTTACTTGTCATTGACTCGAACATAACAGGAGCCCAGCAATAGGTGGCATTTGAAGAATTGAGTATAGGAGATGGTGATTTGGATTTAGTTACTTGACACATGTGGTTTACAGCTTTAGTAAATGGTGACACTGTGGCACTCAATGAAAGGCATCTTGAATTATTGTCCGTGACTATAGCCTTACTTGTCACATTGCTGGTTCCAAGCTAATTCTTTATTGTCATTTTCACAGGGGCCTGAATGGCAAAATGGGTGCAATTAATGGTCCTCCAGGTTCTGGGAAATCCAGCAGCTCTTTAGAATTGTGTTGTCCATTAACATTGCTGCTGTTAGTCAGTTGCAATAAATTGGTTGACCTGCTGAATATTATAAATGTGGTCTCCTTAACATATTGAACAGCAAACTGCTAGACTTCTGCCAAAGACCTAACTGATGAACAGTAGCACTAACATGGCTTTCATGGAAACATGGACAGAATCATGGACTTCAATCCCCGATGGAGTTGAGGGAGAGATTTCCAAAAATGAGGGCAGAAACAATTAAAAGCTTTGCCAGTTTTAAAGGAAGGGCAGGACCGAAGGGTGCAGAATGGTATGTAGTGCTGTAGGAGTTTGTGTAAGTGGTTTGCCTTGGTGGTTCGAATCACCCCCCCCCCTCCTTACACAGTTCTAGATGGCGGGAATTATGGTGAACAGAACTGACTCACGGACAAGTTTCTCGGACTCAATCGTACAGTGTTTATTACGGTTAACACACACCGCCGTCTTCAACATATCAAAAAAAAAACGGTGGCGTAAGACAATGCAGTATGTTACGTCACTACCCAGCGTAGAGTATACGCTATACCCCACCCACAGAACCTTCCCACAAAACCCCTATGGCTTGGTTGGGAACACACAACACCCCTTCACACAATACCGGTGGTCTTAAGGATGTGGACTTTGCCAATGCTCACCCCGATTGTCCCTTGACTTTCTCGCTGCTTCCCCTTGTAGAAAACGTGTCTCCTGGTTCCATACCACCGACGCAGTATTCAAGTCTCAGTTTGAGGGTCGCCCATACAGTTGAAGAGCGAGGCTCTGCTTCTCATGGTGATTTCTTCTCTCCGCCCCAGCCGGAGTGCTCGGTTCTTGTTGTGAAGGTGAGGACAAGTGAAGACGAGAGCAGGCGAGGAAGCAAGAGAGAGAAAAGTCCCAAAACTGCCTCCTCTTATACCCCCCCATAGTTCCAAACATCTTCACGACAAAAAAATGAAACGTTCCTTTTCCTGCGGTGCTGTTTTTGTAGCCTGCTGTTTTTGTGTAGTCAGTAATCTTACAGTGATGTCCTTTTGCTTGAACCAGTCTGGGATTTTGATGGCCCTCCTTTGTTTGGTTTCCCACCCTTCGGGGTTACCTCATCTGTTGTTGGATCAAATTGTTGGACTATAACCTGGTATTGTAAGATTCTTTACATTTGCCAACCCCAGTCCTTTACCTCATCTAGGCAGTGGTGGTAATGGCTGATAGTAGGTTTCACTTCACACCCGGTCCTGGGTTAAGTGGTTTAACATTGATTAACAATGGTGTCTCCATCTCCTGCCAATTACCGTATGCATTGCCCTTCCTGGCTCATTGTGTTCCCAGAGAAACTCTGCCCGCTCAGACATTTCCCTTAATTGGTTTAGGGGTCTGGTCGGAATCCCTTGTCCATCACACACACCTGGGCCACACCCACTTTTCAAACGGGCTGCTGTTTTTTTCAGCAGGAAAATCTTAAAACACAAAAGTCCACAAAATGTCTGTTTGTAAATCCCTGGGGCCTGCGCCGATGCTTACAGTTGCACAGGTAGCAAATTGCAAGGCCACGGAGGAATTTGAACACAAGGACAAAGGATTTTAAATTAGATGCATTGGAGGACAGGGAGCCGTTGTGGTTCAGTAAATTTGAGGTGATGGGCAAACAGGGCTTGTGGCAGGACCGAATGCGGCCAGCTGCATTTTTGACAAGTTGTAGTTTATGGAGGGTGGATGATGGAAGGCCAGCAAGGACAACATTGGACTAATCAAGTCTGGAGGCAACAAAAGTATACATCCAACTTTAATTATAACAATATCCAGAAATGGTAAATTTCCATAAACTATTTGGAAAAATAATATAATTTATGCTGTTAAAAAAAGTGATCTAATTTAAGACCTTTGCAACATGATGCAAATTAGCTCACTCCCTTAAAGATATATCTTTGAACCAAAGAGTATAAGGACAGAAACACTCACTAACAATCATTACAGTTTTCCTTTCATTTTTATTTAGCTTCCTGTTTCAACTTTTGCCATTAGAATTCACATTTTCCATTGCCACCATTAAATTTCCCTCACCTTAAGCATCATCTTTCTGACCAATAGGTTTTGGTTTGCAGCTTTGTGTAATGTGGCAGAACAGAGGGGCTTTTAACTAGTTGGTTAACAAGGATTGTACTGGTAGTAACTGACGGGGAGAAAATGTTGTACTGAACTCTGTTTTGCTCATCTGTAAAGCTCAAATACATATACATTTATTAAGTATCACAAAATGTATTATTTCTCTCTTTGCTTCATGAAATTGCTTAGCTTTTAAATGTTTGTTTATGTCCACTTGAATCTCGCCATTGGAAAGTATGTTCAACATTTACATTTATCAGCACTGAAGGAGTATTCATTTATTTATTTAACATAGGAACATAGAAACAGGAGTAGGCCATTCAGCTCCTCAAGCCTGTTCTGCCATTCAATTAGATCATTGCTGATCTGTATCTTAACTCAATTTAATCACCTTGTTTCCATAACCCTTAATACCCTTGCCTAACAAAAATCTATCAATCTCAATTTTGAAATTTTCAATTGGCCTAGCATCAACAGCTCAACAGAGTACATCTAAAAATAAGTCTTATTACAGTATTATCACAATTAGCTCCTCAGATAAGACACATTTTTGTGAGTGTAGCAATTAGGTTTCTATTCATAGAAAATGAAGTCTTGCAACATCTTAATTTCATGGCATTGATTCAGATTAATATGAGTTCTTCGCTGACCTATTGGTTAATTGCTGGGCCTCTTGCAGAGAAAAGTGAAGTAAATAACACAACAAAAATATGAGACGAGCTACATGATAGGGAGCTAATCCTTATTCACAGGATAAAGCTGCATATACTGTCTTTGTAGACTTGCTGCCATGTTTCAATGTATGGCCTGCCACAATAAAGCTTACTTAAATATTCCATGGGTGAATGTGTCACTCATAACATAGCTAGGATATTCAGCTTTCAACAGTGACATATTTAACATCATGTTTGAAATCATACGATGATAAGTTCTGTCTTGCAATGTAATAATTAATAATTTCCATGTCGTTCCACTTTTCTTTTAATCATTGTCTTTTTTTTTGTTCCGTGTCACCTCTTCATACAAATGACAACCAAGGAAATTTAGTGTTTTGAGGACAAGAGGATTTTTTAAATTGTAAACCATAAATATTTGTTTTATGAAGGCAAAATTTTGACCAAGTAACCATCTTCAAATAATCTCAAGACACAGCAAAATCATAGAGTGGTTCCAGAAAGTGGATTAGGTTCACAATCTGGTCTGACACCCTGTGTTACCATGGATTTAGATTTAACAAACAAATGCTGCATGACCAGTTTGAGCAGTTACAAGAAGATCTGGACCGTCATGTGCCATTAATGATATCCTGCCAGTGCCAATCAGGATAAATGTATAACTCGCCTTCTATGCCAGTGGCACATTTCAACTCCAGCTGGTGCCACTGCAGGCAGTGTCGAGGTCTATGTCTCAGGTCACCGCTTCAAGAAGTGAATGCAACATCTGGTTCATTTTCAATCCCATGTCATAAGCTGAAGAAAAATAGAACAGAAGATTTTTAGACATTGCAGGATTTCCAGGTGTCTGGGGAGTCATCAACTGTAGCTACACACTGAGTTCCAGTTATTTTCAGAAACACGAACAGGTTTCAACCTGTGTTATCCAAGTAGGAATTGATACCCAGAATATCGTGGCAGGTGTATGTGCCAGTTTCTCAGCCACACCATATTCAGTCAATTATCTCTGCGCTGGAAATGTAAACAGTGGAGATCTGTCTGGTAGCTCGCTTCTTGATGAGATGTGCATGGTCGATGCCTGCATTATATATTCGTTGTGGATTTTTTTATTAACTTCTTGGCATCCAAGTTTACAGTCTGAAACCCTGACCCATGACTCCAGTGGCAAGTTCTTTGAATTTCAGCACAATTGCATTATAATCAAAATCAACAGCCATGCATTTAGTATTACAGAACAGACTTTGGATACTAAAGGCAGGTTTCTAATCATATTTCACTGAGGGGTGAGGGGATCACAGCATTCCCTTTGAAGGTCTGACAGCTACTCTCAATTACATAGCCTCGACCTGTTTTTAGTGGGACCTTTCAGGACTAACAACAGCAAATCTGATGCAGAGAAGTGTGCAGCAGTGTGAATGAACAGTGGGCACTGGGGATCATGCTGCGGCTCAACTCATTCATGATAACTTCATTTTATGTAACATCACAGATTGCATAGCGAACACATGTTACAGAGTGACAGCTGGGTCTGTGTTCGGG
Source organism: Heptranchias perlo (assembly GCF_035084215.1). Classification (NCBI taxonomy): domain Eukaryota; kingdom Metazoa; phylum Chordata; class Chondrichthyes; order Hexanchiformes; family Hexanchidae; genus Heptranchias; species Heptranchias perlo. The sequence goes on along the minus strand of NC_090328.1, from coordinate 109,346,243 downwards.
ATGTGGAGGTTTTGCTTCGTCAATCCTCTGTTATACCTTTGCCACCCTGTAAAAGGCTTGTCAGAGAATCTGCTATGGTGTTGGCACAGCACTGTGATCCTTATTGGCATGCTTTGGTTAATTTTTTACTGTTGTATGAAAATACAATATGAACATGAACTATGCTATCCTTGTACACAAGGAATGCCATCCCATTGATGAGAATAAGGCCTGCATAACATCCCAACTGTGGCACAGGAGCTTAACAATAAGCAAGAGGTTCAGACAAGGATTTGAAGCAAATATTTAGACAAATTATGCAAAACTACCATCTGCTTTGTAAACTTTCTTAAGGATCCTGCCACTCCATCTCCATCCATGAATAGATGGAGATGGGGTGGCCTGTTCCAGCTGGAATTGTGGTGCAGGAGACCAGGCAGCTCCAATTAGGAACATCTATGATGTGGAGATGCCGGTGATGGACTGGGGTTGACAATTGTAAACAATTTTACAACACCAAGTTATAGTCCAACAATTTTTAATCCCACAAGCCTGAGGAAGGGGAAAGCCCCCGAAAGCTTGTGGGATTAAAAATAAAATTGTTGGACTATAACTTGGTGTTGTAAAATTGTTTACAATTAGGAACATCTAAACAGAGTTGGCAGTAGGTTGGGTCCTTATGTTGGATGGAGTGAGAACTGAATTAGAAGGGCCTTTGGCTATTGTCCCTCTGGGCAGGCTTCACTTCATTCACTTTGCTGCATATTTTGGTGGTCTTCTTTAAGAGACCCAGAAAATCTTGCTCAAGTGGATGTGGGCTAGATTTTACAAACCATTCATCATGATTGGTCAGAATACCAGCCCCATTTATGTCCAGACTGACAGTGAGAAGCATTTCACTTCATCTGGGCTGTCAGTAAAATAATGGGACTCAAGGCGGATAAATCCCCTGGACCTGATGGCTTCCATCCTAGGGTCTTGAGGGAAGTGGCAGTAGGGATTGTGGATGCTTTGGTGATAGTTTTCCAAAATTCCCTGGACTCAGGAGAGGTCCCGGCAGATTGGAAAACTGCTAATGTAACACCGTTATTTAAAAAGGGTAGTAGGCAGAAGGCTGGAAATTATAGGCCAGTTAGCTTAACATCTGTGGTGGGTAAAATTTTGGAGTCTATTATTAAGGAGACAGTAACGGAACATTTAGATAAGCATAATTTAATAGGACAAAGTCAGCATGGCTTTATGAAGGGGAAGTCATGTCTGACAAATTTGCTTGAGTTCTTCGAGGATATAACGTATAGGGTGGATAAAGGGGAACCAGTGGACGTAGTGTATTTAGACTTCCAGAAGGCATTCGACAAGGTGCCACATAAAAGATTATTACTTAAGATAAAAAATCACGGGATTGGGGGTAATATTCTGGCATGGGTGGAGGATTGGTTATCAAACAGGAAGCAGAGAGTTGGGATAAATGGTTCATTTTCGGACTGGCAACCAGTAACCAGTGGTGTTCCACAGGGGTCGGTGCTGGGTCCCCAACTCTTTACAATCTATATTAACGATTTGGAGGAGGGGACCGAGTGCAACATATCAAAATTTGCAGATGATACAAAGATGGGAGGGAAAGTAGAGAGTGAGGAGGACATAAAAAACCTGCAAGGGGATATAGACAGGCTGGGTGAGTGGGCGGAGATTTGGCAGATGCAATATAATATTGGAAAATGTGAGGTTATGCACTTTGGCAGGAAAAATCAGAGAGCAAGTTATTTTCTTAATGGCGAGAGACTGGAAAGTACTGCAGTACAAAGGGATCTGGGGGTCCTAGTGCAAGAAAATCAAAAAGTTGGTATGCAGGTGCAGCAGGTGATCAAGAAAGCCAACGGAATGTTGGCTTTTATTGCTAGGGGGATAGAATATAAAAACAAGGAGGTATTGCTGCAGTTATATAAGGTATTGGTGAGACCGCACCTGGAATACTGCATACAGTTTTGGTCTCCATACTTAAGAAAAGACATACTTGCTCTCGAGGCAGTACAAAGAAGGTTCACTCGGTTAATCCCGGGGATGAGGGGGCGGACATATGAGGAGAGGTTGAGTAGATTGGGACTCTACTCATTGGAGTTCAGAAGAATGAGAGGCGATCTTATTGAAACATATAAGATTGTGAAGGGTCTTGATCGGGTGGATGCAGTAAGGATGTTCCCAAAGATGGGTGAAACTAGAACTAGGGGGCATAATCTTAGAATAAGGGGCTGCTCTTTCAAAACTGAGATGAGGAGAAACTTCTTCACTCAGAGGGTGGTGGGTCTGTGGAATTTGCTGCCCCAGGAAGCTGTGGAAGCTACATCATTAGATAAATTTAAAACAGAAATAGACAGTTTCCTAGAAGTAAAGGGAATTAGGGGTTATGGGGAGCGGGCAGGAAATTGGACATGAAGCTGAGTTCGGATCGGTCAATGCCCTGTGGGTGGCGGAGAGGGCCCAGGGGCTATGTGGCCGGGTCCTGCTCCGACTTCTTGTGTTCTTTAGATTTGTGGTTGGGATCAGATCAGCCATGATCTTATTGAATGGCGGAGCAGGCTCGAGGGGCCGATTGGCCTACTCCTGCTCCAATTTCTTATGTTCTTATGTTCTAAAATGAAGGGGACCTGGTGGTGGCGTTGTGCCTTTGATATTCTGAGTTGGAAAGTTGTGCCACTGGTCATTTTTCCCTCCATCTTTAGTGACAACAAGGAACAAAATAATTGAACTAACTATTTTGGTCATAAAGTAACAATGCACAATTTTTTCAGATGGGATGCTTTATATTACTTGACTGAGGGAAGCCAATTTGTGGTTGGATCATCTCATGGTGCCTTCCTTTCCTTTGCCCTTGTTGGGGTTTCAAGTGTATCCTTTGTTTTCCCGCTGGTTGGTGCTTTTCTAGGAGCCTTTGGCTAAATTTTAAAACCGAAGAACAGGTGGGTTGGGGACAGGTGGGGAGCGAAAATTGTCAGTTTTGGGAGCAGGATCGCATCCAGGCTCCAACCCACCAACTTCAGGGTTTATCCCAGATGCATCTGGGTGCATGAAACACGGAAGTCCCGCCGGCACTTAAATCCGGCAGGATGATATTTAAAGGACCATCTGAGCTATTCAAACTGCTTAAGGATGTTAAATTTTTGTGTATTGAGTTACACCAGCCATTTTAAATGTTTCTGGACGTGTCTCCCATGGCCTCTGAAACATGGCATGGAAACGGAGGTGAGTTGCAGCTGGCACCTATTTGGACCTTTAAACCAGGGATTGAAACATGTGAAGAAAAGGTGAATATGCAGCAGGGCAATCAGTTCTCTCAGACAAACCATTAACTAGGAGTTCTTTGTGTTTAGGCTGAGATTTCTTTGTTCACACTCAGAATTCTTGTGTTCAGACATATTTACCTATTTTTTGGGCCTTCTCAAATTGACACCATCAGGATGGGAGGATGCAATGGATATATTCAGCAGTACATCTGAGGCACATCACCATCCATGGTAGGCACGGCCTGCAGTTCTGGGAGTTGCAGCTCCACAAAGACCTGCAGAAGAGCAGAGAGGGGACCAACGGAGGGGCTGTGGTCGCAAGAGGCACTACCCTCATGAGAGGGTCTATAGACAGAGGATGAGCTTCTTGGACCTCTCTTAGGAGCAGTGCCTACAAAGGCTCAGATTGAGTCACCAAGTGGTTGCAGACATCTGCAGGCTCCTTCATGCAGAACTACTCCCGGCTAGGCCTGGTGGTCACGCATTGCCCATCACAGTTAAAGTCACTACTGCCCTCAATTTCTTTGCCTACAGATCCTTCCAGGTGCCACCGGTGACATCACCAGGATCTCTGTCGTCAGCACATAAGTGTATACGACAGGTCACGGATGGCTTGTTTGCCAGGACATCCCACCACGTTAACTTCCCCATCGATGACATCAGCCAGACAGAGAGGGCAGTGGGTTTCCACTCTCTGGCTAGCTTCCCACGGGTACAGAGTGCAATTAAGTGCAGTAGTAATCCAAGGGCCTGCACATGAGCCAGGACTGTTCCTCAACCAAAAGGGATATCACTCCACCAAGGCACAGCTGGTTTGCGACACCAGAAGAGGTTTCTGCAGATGTGTGCCAAATTCCCTGGTAGCAGACCACGATTCCTTCATTTTGCGCGAATCCAACATCCCAGCCCTCTTTCATGCACAAAACAGACTTAAGGGCTGGCTCCTTGGAGACAAGGGATACCCACTGAAGAAGACGAGGAGGAGGAGGAGGAGGTGAAGGAAGACGATTGGCAGCCCATTGGAAGAGCAGCAGCACTACTCCTGGCTGCTCGTGATGTCAGGGAGTCACTCATATTTGATAGAATCGCATAAGGAGATCTGCAAAGTAAAAATAGTCAAGTACTCAGACCACCTGGAATGGCCACCACCAACATCAATACCAGCCCCTGCCCCCCTCCCTCTGTTTGCACAAAACAGTCCTACAACCACACACACACCCATAAACGCTCCCAATGGGTGGCATCAAGTCTCGCCGTTCATGATGAGGGACATGCAAGGGCGCTTTCACAAAAGTGACTCAAGAATGGACAAAACGTGGCAATGGTGGTGACAAGTATGATGTTTATTGTGAATACAAAGAAAAACAAAGAGAAATGAAAAACATGATATTTCGTCAGACACCCTTGTGCATACCCTTGGTGATCACAAAACCTTTACCTTCCTTTTCCTACTACTTCTACAGGGTGCATCCCTCATGGCTTCAGCAGAGGGAGTGGCAGGTTGCTCAGGTCCCTGCCTGACTGCTGAGATGCTCTCGACCTACACTCTCTGGGTTTTGGAGCCTGTAAGGCCCCTATCAAAGACTGCTCCACCTGCACCTACGCAGGAACAGACTAGGCCATCTGGAGAGGAGCAGCATTGTGGGTACCAGTTGAGGGGGGGACAATGGGTAAGACATTGGAGCGCTTTGAGTGGTGTCCCCACTTCCATGTCCCCTTTCGCCATCATCCCTCTCCTGTGCCAGGGCCACATCACTCCTACCAGTCTGCTGGACAACAGCATGGAGTACATGTGTGATGCTTTGTAAGGCCATTGCTAATGTATCTGTCTGCCTGTTTAAGGTGGCAAAATGTTGGTAACCCTGAGTCTGCACGGCTGTTGTCAGAGCCTGAATGGACTCATTTGTGAGCCGTGCTTAAAGCTCAATGGAGCCTGCCATTCTCTCCATCGCAGACATTTCCGCACTTACCTGTGCCACCGGTCCACTAATGCTGGAGGTGGAGTATTCCATCCTCTCCGCTATTGTGGAGAGTGCGCGTGGCACATTTTCCATTACCTCGCAAAGGTGCATCATTCTCCTTTTAAAGGATGGCCCCAGGGTTCAGCACCTGTGTCCAGCTGAGCAGACCCTGGAGAGGAGTGCGCCCACCGACACAGACTCTCCACAGCTGTCCCTGCCACCAGTGTCTGCTCGTGCTCATTTGTGTGTGATGACTCACCAGGTGACAACCCAACTAACTCTGTAATAGGACCCTCTGAGGTGTGAGTACCTGCGCTGGTGGATGGCTCGCTATAATGTGACAGTGCGCCCTCAGAGGCCGGGAGCTCCTCTGAGGAATCACCCTCTTCTACATCGTGTGCCTCTTCAGCTCTCCTTGAAGGCCCTGGAAGAGAACATACAGCAATATTAAGAATCATCACAGAAGTGATGTTGCGATGAGCATCCTGAGGTGTGCAATAGGTCACTCATTGATAATTAATGATGTGTGTGAGGATGTTAGAGTTCTGTCACCAGCCATTTGCGAGCGGCCAGACATGCAAGCGTGTGGCTCATCTAACGCCTCCTCCTCCGTCTCTGTCACGGCCACAATGTGTGTGGGCCCTCTCCGGTCCTACTCCTCTCCCATGCATTTTGCATCTTTTCCTACAAGGGGAGAAAGAACAAATATGTGCGTGAATGAAGGTGATGTGTTCACCTGATGGATACATTGCTTTGGGTGAGGCTGACAATGAAGCAGATGCATCAGAGGGTGACTATCAGACAGATTCATCACATTGCATCAGGATTGGGGTGAGTGGGAGTGGTGGGTTCACAAATGGGAAGGTGAGGAAGTGCACAGAAAGTGAAGGTAAGTTGATTGTGAAACTTCAGTGGGTGCAAGGAGTGATGTGATGGAGTAGGCTTGCCAACACAGAGTGAGAGAAGGTTCTTTTCACAGAGTGTGGGTGAATCAGCAAATGTACTCACTTTTCCTGATCTGGTTAGGTCATTAAACCACTTCCTGTATTGAACCCAGGACCTGTGCACTGTGCTCCTGCTGCTGATCTCCTCTGCCACTTCCAGCCACACCTCCTTCGTGGCAGAAGCAGGTCACTTCCACCTGTCAGTCGGGTAGAGGATGTCCCTCCTGCTTCTCACATCAGCCAGTAGAATCTCTAGGGAAGCGTCGCTGAACCTGGGTGCTGCCTTGGCTCTGTGTTGCTCCATTTCCGTTGTTCCTTCTTTCTCCTTCAAAATCCATTTTTGCACTGGCCCTTTAAATACTCCAGTTCACAGCACGTCATGCAAGTGCACAGTATGCCCGCTGCGCACCTTGGAGACGTAAAAACCGGAAGTAAAATTAAGTACCTTCAACTCAGTTGCGATCTCTCAAATCGATGCGCTAAAGCTTTTTCCGGGTTTCCTATGCGACTGATTACCCACCCACTGAGTTCTCGCCGCCATACTAAAATCATGGCCTTTATATTAATTTGTGAAGTCTTCATTGGTCTTTTTGCAAGATTAAGAAAGTAAACTGTATTGTGTTGGCTGGTCCGTCTTCAATAGTTCTTATCTCTTTTTTAATGGAGGTAGTTTTACTCTGAGACCCTTTCTGATTATTCCACTTCTTGTTTTGTAATTGTCCCTCTTTTAATTGAAGAGGTGATAATTTTGTGCCCATGCTTTCAAAAGTGGTTGTAAGGAAGTTGCAAATCATTTTTTTTCCTTTTCCATTTGGAATTATCTCCTCGAGGAAAATGCCGACATCTCACTCCAAAACGATTTGTTCCTCAGTCTCAATCTCTCCTGATCACAATCACTTTTGTTGCTCATTTGTCATGCTATTGTTAGGAATACGAAAGATCCTTGCATTTTTCATACAATTGGTGTGCCACTACAAATAGTGTCACATTATAGTCTAGGATAGGATTTTTAACTCACACACAGTGAGAATAGAATAGTTTTCATTTTAAACAAAGAACATGTATGTATATTGTGCCTTATCTTTAGCATATCCCAACATGTTAAGAAAACAAGAAAACATACTTAAGAAAAGACATACTTGCTCTCGAGGCAGTACAAAGAGGGTTCACTCGGTTAATCTCGGGGATGAGGGGGCGGACATATGAGGAGAGGTTGAGTAGATTGGGACTCTACTCATTAGAGTTCGGAAGAATGAGAGGCGATCTTATTGAAACATATAAGATTGTGAAGGGGCTTGATCGGGTGGATGCGGTAAGGATGTTCCCAAGGATGGGTGAAACTAGAACTCGGGGGCATAATCTTAGAATAAGGGGCTGCTCTTTCAAAACTGAGATGAGGAGAAACTTCTTCACTCAGAGGGTGGTGGGTCTGTGGAATTTGCTGCCCCAGGAAGCTGTGGAAGCTACACCATTAAATTTAAAACAGAAATAGACAGTTTCCTAGAAGTAAAGGGAATTAGGGGTTACGGGGAGCGGGCAGGAAATTGGACATGAATTTAGATTTGAGGTTAGGATCAGATCAGCCATGATCTTATTGAATGGCGGAGCAGGCTCGAGGGGCCAATTGGCCTACTCCTGCTCCTATTTCTTATGTTCTTATGTTCTTATGTTTCATTAGCAATGAATTAGGATTTTAAATGCAGTCACTGTTGTTATGTAGGTAAACGTAGCAACCAATTGTGCGCAGCAAGATTCTGATAAAACAAATGAGGTGAATGGCCAATTAATCCATATTGGCAGTGTTGGTTGAGGGACAAATTTTGACCAACACAAAAGAAGAACTCTAAGCTCTTCTTCAAATAGTACCATGGATCTTTTACTTCCACTGAAACAAGCAGATGGGACCTCAATCTAATGCCTCATCCAACAGATGGCACCTCCGACATTGCAGCACTCTCAGAACTGCACTGGAATGTCAGCCTACATAAGGCGTTCAAGACCATGGTTGGGCTTGAACCCACAGCATTCTGACTCAGAAGCAAGAATGTTACCAACAGAGACAAGCAGGCACTTAACATTAATTCCTTTAATGCCAATGAAAGAAATGATTTCAAACAGAATTTGATCCTTGCAGCTCTCACCTGGCATTTACTGTAATAATAAAAATCAAACTTATTTTCTGTCACTAAATCGTTGTGTGATGCTCAGAGAACTGATAAGCAAGTGAGACTGGAGATTAGATGAAATTTCCCCCATTATTACACAGAGCAGTTGAAACAAAAACAGAAAATGCTGGAAACTTTGAGCAGGTCAGGCAGCCTCTCTGGAGAAAACAGACAAGATGTTTCGGGTATGGATCCTTCCTTGGAACAGCGTAGTTGCTTTGTTTGAAAAGACTCCCATCAAATACAGTTAATACTACACTTACCAACTCCTTAAAAAGGGGCTCAGTAAATAATTAGTTAAAAATAAGACTGTAAGTTATGATGACATGGATGATCAAATAGTGCATGCATCACAAATGGTTTTAGTCCTGTCATTTGTTACTGTGAGAATGTCAACTGTGGAATGCAACTGATCAAGTCTGAATCATATAGGTTGTAATGTAAAACTGACATCCCATAATTTTCACTCTTTGCACCTTTTGGGGATCAAGGAGAAATGTTACAGTGCTTCACCTTCAAGTTGAGAAGGCTCGCTCTTAATAAAGCATACGGTGTTCTTGGCTTTATGAACAGAGGCATAGAGTACAAAAGCAAGGAAGTCATGCTGAACCTTTATAAAACACTGGTTAGGCCTCAGCTGGAATATTGTGTCCAATTCTGGGCACCGCACTTTAGGAAGGATGCCAAGGCCTTGGAGAGGGTGCAGAGAAGATTTATTAGAATGATACCAGGGATGAGGGATTTCAGTTGCGTGGAGAGACTGGAGAAGCTGGGATTGTGCTCCTTGGAGCAGAGAAGGTTAAGGGGAGATTTAATAGAGGTTGTAAGGGGTTTTTACTGTTTCTCGGGCTTATCATAGGTCAGCCAGTTATATTTTTCCTGAGCTGCCCTGCCCGCTGTGCGGTTGCGAATCGCTTTCCCCTTCCTGATTCTGAGCTGAGGACTTATCGGGCGGTAACAAAGACAGACTAACAGACCAGTGGATTGGTACAAGGAAAACCAATGTTTATTAATAAGAAAACTAAAACTACAAGGTAAACAGTATTATACAGAAGATAAAAGAAATCGCTATGGATGCAATACAGTCTTACACTTAACGGGGTGGAAGAAACGGACACATCGAGGGAAAATTCTAAAATCACAATTTTAGCAATACCCCTTTAACCCCCACCCTTATACCTAGCTAGGTTGTCTTGTGGCGGCCAGAAAATTAATGCTCACCGGTGAAACAGATGAAAAGGCCTGGCCCCTGTGCCCTGCTGCTGCCGTTGACATGTGGTTGCGAGGTTTACTGGATGGCCTTCCTTCTTAGTTGCTAGCAGGCAGACAGGACACCGGGCCAAGAGGCAAAGAGAAGAGAGAGAGAGATACTGGGAAGCCCCAGTTATATCCTCCCGGTATCAGGTTTTTTTCGTGCCTCATCAGCTTGCTCCATTGTTCGATTTGAGCACGAAAACGTAAGACAAAGGACCCCAATCCCTAGCCCATTTACATAAATGGCCGGTTCCTGTACTGATCTGTTCCATAACTGCTTTCCATTGTTCCGAATGTTCCTTGACGGGCTATCTTTTGTCCTGGGATTTCTCCTGCTCGAATTTTGATGTGTAGGCCGGCAATGTTGATGGCTTGCCTCAGGGCGTGAATGCAACTGCATTGTTCAAAGAGAATCCAATTTCAAATGCGGCAGGCCTTTGGCCATGTGTCTGACCGCAGCCATTTTGAGAGACCCTGGATTTTTTAAAACACAGTCACACCAGGGTTATTTTTTTTTAATAACTCCAATAAATCTTCGGGGAGGGGGGGGAACATGTGAAATTTTGCGAATCCCTTCAAGGTGTTCAAAATCATGAAGGGTTTTGATAGAGTAAATAAGGAGAATCTGTTTCCACTGACAGAAGGGTCAGTAACCAGAGGACACAGATTTAAGATAATTGGCAAAAGGGCCAGAGTTGAGATGAGGAGAAATTATTTTAACTCATTGAGTTATTATGATCTGGAATGCATTGCCTGAAATCGTGGTGAAAGCAGTTTCAATAGTAACTTTCAAAAGGGAATTGTATAAATACTTGAGGGTGAGAAAATTGCAGAGCTGCAAGGAAAGAGTGGAGGAGTGGGACTAATTGGATAGCTCGTTCAAAGAGCTGTCACAGGCACAATGGGCCGAATGGCCTTCTTTTGTTCTGTAAGATTCGATGATTTTTTTAAATTTGTTCATGGGATGTGGGCGTCGCTGGCAAGGCCAGCATTTATTGCCCATCCCTAATTGCCCTTGAGAAGGTGGTGGTGAGCCACTTCCTTGAACCGCTGCAGCCCGTGACGTCGTAGCGAGTTGTACAACTGAGTGGCTTGCTGGACGATTTCAGAGGGTGATTAAGAATCAACCACATTGCTGTGGGTCTGGAGTCACATATAAGCCAAAGCGGGTAGGGACGGCAGGTTTCCTTCCCTAAAGGACATTAGTGAACCAGATGGGTTTTTACGACAATCTGGTAGTTTCATGGCCACCATTACTGATACTAGTTTTTTTATTCCAGATTTTATTTAATTAATTGAATTTAAATTCCCCAGCTGCCATGGCGAGATTTGAACTCATGACTCTGGATTATTAGTCCAGGCCTCTGGATTACTAGTCCAGTAACATAACCACGATTCCATGAAAAGTAGGCAGCTCACCAATCTGGCGAGGGAAATCTGGTGGGGCAGCAGAATTTGAATTTGAATGGCCTGCAGCAGCACCTTAAAGGAAGGGGTAAAAGTGTCAGGTGTGAAAGGAAGCACAAGTTTATAGTGGCAGGGAAAACTTCTGTTGCATCTACAGCAGTAGGAAGCCTTTAAAGCTCAAAGCCCACTTGTGCACTCAAAAGGGCCGCTCCCTGACTTCTACCGCCCATGTTTGACGGGCAAGACCAGTTACTGGTGAGAGCAATACGAGCAGAGGTAAAAATGACATCAAGAGTCATCTGACCCTGATTTGCATTTATTGATCCTGTTTTCCCGTGGGAGCTCTGACTGTCGAGATCAAGGCCCGTCCCAAAAACCGAACAGGCGGACATAAATGGTAAGTCGGTGCTTCAATATTATTCCCGACTTTAGTCCTGCTACTGCCCTGTTTTTAGACACAAACAAGCAGTGGGAACACAAAATTCCCCCTCCCCCCACCACGTGTTGGAAGAAGTGGACGAGATGGCCAAATGGCTTTTGTCCCCCTGTTTGATATTTTATTACCCCCTTGACATTAAACTATGGAAAATGCTGGCAAGATGTACAAGGAGTTTTTATGAACTCTGCAGAATGTTGTGTACATATTTTTCCTTATTAATAAGAATGTTGTAAATATATATTTTATATGAAAAGAACAAAGAGGTAATAACATAGTGACTTTTATATAAGATCAGGATTTTCTGTTTTGCAGCTTGCATAATTTGGATACTTGCAAACTCAAAGACTGATCTCATTATCTGAGCTTATCCAGGTTGTAAGGGAACAAGGATAGATCTCTTTCCCTATATTAGTACATACGAAATCACCAGATGCTGACCAGTGAGACTGCCAATATTACCTGAGAAGGTCAATGTACTTTCCTTTAATTTCTCCCTCGACCATTACAGGTAAAATGCATGTCCATTGCGTTACTACGCCATTGAGTGGAGAGGTGCACAAAATCAGCGTGCCAATGGTAGAACATGGAAAAGAACAGCTCATGTGCATTGAGGGACACTTTGCCTTTGTGTACCCCTATATTTATTTCCTGCCAAAATTATATAATCCAAATTTGTTTATTTTAAGAGGGCAGCATATAGATGAGGAAGAGGAGGCAATCAAGGATGGATTCCTGGAGGTATTGGGAGGAGAAGTCATTGCTGGACGTACTGTGGCTATGTTCAGATAGGTAGGACTGGAACCAAGTGTGGGCAGTGCCCTGGAGCTGAACAACATGTATCAGTTGATACATGGATCCAAATAATCATCTGCATAAAGAGAGGTTAAAGTGCCAGGAATGATAGCAGATGTGAGAATTTTACTTTCACTTTTTGACTCGTGTAGTCAGTCCTTAATTAAAAGACCTGTAACCATGAAACCTTTTCAGACTTATTTAGTTAATTGAGCAATGTATGCCAATTGAATAAATCTAGACCATTGTTAGATCCCTTTGTATCCTACATATTTAAAAATCTGAGCTTGCTGTTCTCCGACTGCTTGGAATTGTTTATCTTTTCCACCTGCAGCTTTGCTGCTTACATGGGGAGAGGGAGTAGGATCAAGCTTGATGAAAAGAAAAGAAAAGAGAGTCTGCACCATCTTTTGAATAGTTTTCATCTTTCCCAAGAAATGATTCCTGGGTCCTCTTTAGGACATTGCCTCCTCCATGTTTCATTTCTCGATATTCAATCCTAGTTAGCTGGTAATAGTTCAGGAATCATGGTGCTTCATTTATTCCTATTGCATTGTTAAAGTTCATTACTTCACCATTGATGTGTCCATCATGGTTCCAGCAGATAATTTCCAAGGGAGCAAGAGGAAACCAATTCATTCGAAGAATTCAGGTTCAATAGGTACAACGTTTTGAGCACTGACGAACTGTTAGGATTGATATTTATGAGTGACACAGATTGCAAACCCATGGAGCTGTGCTTATTTTTAGGTGCGACATACATCAAAATAGGTTACATTTTTAAACTAGAATTGGTGATTATCAGTCTGAATGAGTGATACTTTCTGAGTCTCTGCATAGCTGCATCTTCTGGAATGGTAGAAGTTTTCACATTGTTTTAGTCGGGCAGACTCATCACCTGCCTTTTGCAAGTGGTGAGATTTCTTCCAAGCTGGAGTAATCGCATTCAAACAGTTAGCCAGGAGTTGGTAGGATATGTTTTACATAAATAGAACAATGACCTAGATACGTTGGAAATGTTAATAACATAAAAATATAGTGAACAAACATTAGAAAATAACATTTTGTATTGAATTATTTCTGAGAGGTATTTCAACTTCAACCTCTGGACCCCATGAAATCTCATGGCATCAGGTCAAACATGGGCAAGGAAACCTCCTGCTGATTACCACCTACCGCCCTCCCTCAGCTGATGAATCAGTCCACCTCCATGTTGAGCACCACTTGGAGGAAGCACTGAGGGTAGCAAGGGCACAAAATGTACTCTGGGCGGGGGACTTCAATGTCCATCACCAAGAGTGGCTCGGTAGCACCACCACTGACCGAGCTGGCCGAGTCCTGAAGGACATAGCTGCCAGACTCGGCCTGCGGCAGGTGGTGAGCGAACCAACACGAGGGAAAAGCTTACTTGACCTCGTCCTCACCAATCTACCTGTCGCAAATGCATCTGTCCATGACAGTATTGGTCAGAGTGACCACCGCACAGTCCTCGTGGAGATGAAGTCCCGTCTTCGCACTGAGGACACCATCCAACGTGTTGTGTGGCACTACCACCGTGCTAAATGGGATAGATTCAGAACAGATCTAGCAGCTCAAAACTGGGCATCCATGAGGCGCTGTGGGCCATCTGCAACAGCAGAATTGTATTCCAGCACAATCTCATGGCCCGGCATATTCCTCACTCTACCATTACCAACAAGCCAGGGGATCAACCCTGGTTCAATGAGGAGTGTAGAAGAGCATGCCAGGAGCAGCACCAGGCGTACCTAAAAATGAGGTGCCAACCTGGTGAAGCTACAACTCAGGACTACATGCGTGCTAAACAGCGGAATCAACATGCTATAGACAGAGCTAAGCGATTCCACAACCAACGGATCAGATCAAAGCTCTGCAGTCCTGCCACATCCAGTCGTGAATGGTGGTGGACAATTAAACAACTAATGGGAGGAGGAGGCTCTGCAAACATTCCCATCCTCAATGATGGCGGAGTCCAGCACATGAGTGCAAAAGACAAGGCTGAAGCGTTTGCAACCATCTTCAGCCAGAAGTGCCGAGTGGATGATCCATCTCGGCCTCCTCCCAATATCCCCACCATCACAGAAGCCAGTCTTCAGCCAATTCGATTCACTCCACGTGATATCAAGAAACGGCTGAGTGCACTGGATACAGCAAAGGCTATGGGCCCCAACAACATCCCAGCTGTAGTGCTGAAGACTTGTGCTCCAGAACTAGCTGCGCCTCTAGCCAAGCTGTTCCAGTACAGTTACAACACTGGCAACTACCCGACAATGTGGAAAATTGCCCAGGTATGTCCTGTCCACAAAAAGCAGGACAAATCCAATCCGGTCAATTACCGCCACATCAGTCTACTCTCAATCATCAGCAAAGTGATGGAAGGTGTCGTCGATAGTGCTATCAAGCGGCACTTACTCACCAATAACCTGCTCACCGATGCTCAGTTTGGGTTCCGCCAGGACCACTCGGCTCCAGACCGCATTACAGCCTTGGTTCAAACATGGACAAAAGAGCTGAATTCCAGAGGTGAGGTGAGAGTGACTGCCCTTGACATCAAGGCAGCATTTGACCGAGTGTGGCACCAAGGAGCCCTAGTAAAATTGAAGTCAATGGGAATCAGGGGGAAAACTCTCCAGTGGCTGGAGTCATACCTAGCACAAAGGAAGATGGTAGTGGTTGTTGGAGGCCAATCATCTCAGCCCCAGGGCATTGCTGCAGGAGTTCCTCAAGGCAGTGTCCTAGGCCCAACCATCTTCAGCTGCTTCATCAATGACCTTCCCTCCATCATAAGGTCAGAAATGGGGATGTTCGCTGATGATTGCACAGTGTTCAGTTCCATTCGCAACCCCTCAGATAATGAAGCAGTCCGAGCCCGCATGCAGCAAGACCTGGACAACATCCAGGCTTGGGCTCATAAGTGGCAAGTAGCATTCGCGCCAGATAAGTGCCAGGCAATGACCATCTCCAACAAGAGAGAGTCTAACCACCTCCCCTTGACATTCAACGGCATTACTATCGCCGAATCCCCCACCATCAACATCCTGGGGGTCACCATTGACCAGAAACTTAACTGGACCAGCCATATAAATTCTGTAGCTGCGAGAGCTGGTCAGAGGCTGGGTATTCTGCGGCGAGTGACTCACCTCCTGACTCCCCAAAGCCTTTCCACCATCTACAAGGCACAAGTCAGGAGTGTGATGGAATACTCTCCACTTGCTTGGATGAGTGCAGCTCCAACAACACTGAAAAAGCTCGACACCTTCCAAGATAAAGCAGCCCGCTTGATTGGCACCCCATCCACCACCCTAAACATTCACTCCCTTCACCACCGGCGCACTGTGGCTGCAGTGTGTGCCATCCACAGGATGCACTGCAGCAACTCGCCAAGGCTTCTTCGACAGTACCTCCCAAACCCGCGACCTCTACCACCGAGAAGGACAAGAGCAGCAGGCACATGGGAACAACACCACCTGCACGTTCCCCTCCAAGTCACACACCATCCCGACTTGGAAATATATCGCCGTTCCTTCATCGTCGCTGGGTCAAAATCCTGGAACTCCCTTCCTAACAGCACTGTGGGAGAACCGTCACCACACGGACTGCAGCGGTTCAAGAAGGCGGCTCACCACCACCTTCTCAAGGGTAATTAGGGATGGGCAACAAATGCCGGCCTCGCCAGCGACGCCCACATCCCATGAACGAATAAAAAAAAAAGTTCTTGTCTGTAATCCCAATCCCCTCTGGATACAGTTATTCATTATCCCTGTTATGTATATTGGAATACCAGGAACTATGTGTGTAAGTAGGCCACTAAGCAGATGAAGCCAAACATTTGCAATGCACAATGGGGCTAAGAAGCAATTAGAAGGTTATTGCAATGTTGACTAGAGGCCACCGGGCAAGGTTTGAACAATGGAGATATGAGGTTGGATGAATATTATGGATTATGCTTGATTGCCTTTGGGAACCCAGAAGTATCATTGCAGAACTACAAATTGTACCTGATCTGCAGAAGTAGCAGAATTGTTTGGCCAATTTATTTCTTCATCCTCTGCTTTCTGTTATGTCGAAGAGGCTGGACCATGAACCAAGTGGGAACCTGAGAATTTGGTGAGAGTGGGAATTAGGTGTAAAGGGGGAAGGAG
This sequence comes from Heptranchias perlo, assembly GCF_035084215.1. Lineage (NCBI taxonomy): Eukaryota > Metazoa > Chordata > Chondrichthyes > Hexanchiformes > Hexanchidae > Heptranchias > Heptranchias perlo. The sequence goes on along the minus strand of NC_090328.1, from coordinate 109,329,861 downwards.
GTGTTAATTTTTTTTAAAGAAACAAAAAAACCCCCAAAAAACCACAACAGACTAAAAAGTAATTATCTATAAATAAATATAGACTAAGATATGGCAGAGCAGGTTGTGTGTCTGGACTGCAGTATGTGGGAGTTTGTGGACAGCGAGAGTGTCCCGAGTGAACACATCTGTAGTAGATGTCTCTGCCTCGAATCTCTCCAGCTCAGCGTCATTGAGCTGGAGTGCAAGTTGGAGACACTCTGACACATAAGGGAGGGGGAGGAGTATCTCGACAGTTTGCTCCAGACCTCGGTCACACTTCGTAGAGTGGTATAGGATCAGATCGGGGTTGGTGTGACTGATAGTGTACAGAGTAAGGGGAACCCAGGTGAGATAGAGAACAAGGATCAGCAGAAACTGATCCTATCCAACAGGTACAATGTAGTTGCTATATTGAGGATAAGGATAAAAACTGTACGAAGGACAGCCAGAATGCTGATCATGGTAGAAGTGAGGAGGAGGAGGAGAAGTGTAATTAGGGGAACAAATAGCATCCTTTGTAAGCAGGATCAAGAGTTCCACATGGTATGTTGTCTACCTGATGCCAGGCTGAGGGACATCTCCAAACCGCTCGAAAGGATATTGGAGAGGGAGGGGGAGGATCCAGTCATTATGGTCCATGTTGGGACCAACAACATAGGAAAGAGTAGGCAAGAGGTCCTTTTTTTGACAAATCATAGAATCATAGAATGGTTACAACACGAAAGGAGGCCATTCGGCCCATCGAGTCTGTGTCGGCTCTTTTCAAGAGCAATCCAGCTAGTCCCATTCTCCCGTCCTTTCCCCGTAGCCCTGCAAATTTTTCCCTTCAAGTACTTATCCAATTCCCTTTTTGAAAGCCACCATTGAATCTGCCTCCTCCACCCCCTCAGGCAGTGCATTCCAGATCCTAACCGCTTGCTGTGTAAAAATGTTTTGCTTCATGTCGCCTTTGGTTCTTTTGCAAATCACCTTAAATCTATGTCCTCTGGTTCTTGCCAATGGGAACAGTTTCTTTCTATTTCCTCTGTCTCGACCCTTCATGATTTTCAGTACCTCCATCAAATCTCCTCTCAACCTTCTCTGCTCTAAGGAGAACAACCCCAGCTTCTCCAGTCTATCCACGTAACTGAAGTCCTTCTGTACCCTCTCTAAGGCCCTCCCATCCTTCCTAAAGTGCAGTGTCCAAAAGTTGACACAATACTCCAGTTGTGGTTGAACCAGTGTTTTATAAAGGTTCATCATAGCTTCCTTGCTTTTGTACTCAATGCCTCTATTTGTAAAGCCCAGGATCCCATATGCTTTTTAAGCGCTTTCTCAATCTGCCCTGGCACCTTCAAAGATTTGTACACATATACCCCCAGGTCTGTCTGTTCCTGTACCCCTTTTAGAATTGTACCCTTTAGTTTATATTGCCTCTTCTCAATCTTCCTACCAAAATGTATCACTTCTCACTTCTCCACGTTAAATTTCATCTGCCACGTGTCCGCCCATTCCACCAACCTGCCTATGTCCTCTGGAAGTCTATCACTATCCTCCTCAGTGTTCATCACACTTCCAAGTTTTGTGTCATCTGTAAATTTGGAAATTGTGCCCTGTACACCCAAGTCCAAGTCATTAATATATATCAAGAAAAGCAATGGTCCTAGTACTGACTCCTGGGGAACACCACCATATACCTCCCTCCAGTCCGATAAACAACTGTTCACCACTACTCTTTGTTTTCTGTCAATTAGCCAATTTCATATCCATGCTGCCATTGTCCCTTTTATTCCATGGGCTTCAACTTTGATGACAAGCCTATTATGTAGCTCTTTATCAAACGCCTTTTGGAAGTCTATATACACTACACCAATCAAATTGCCCTCATCAACCCTTTCTGTTACCTAATCAAAAAACTCAATCAAGTTAGTTAAACACGATTTGCCTTTAACAAATCCGTCCTGGCTTTCCTTTATTAATCCACACGTATCCAAGTGAGTGTTAATTTTGTCCCTCATTATCTTTTCTAAAAGATTCCTCATCACTGAGGTTAAACTGACTGGCCTATAGTTGCTGCGTTTATCCTTACACTCTTCTTTGAACAAGGGTGTAACATTTGCAATTCTCCAGTCCTCTGGCACCGCCCCCGTATCAAAGGATGTTTGGAAGATTATGGCCAGTACCTCCACAATTTCCACACTTACTTCCCTCAGCAACCGAGGGTGCATCCCATCCGGACCGGGCGACTTCATAGAATCATAGAAAATTTACAGCACAGAAGGAGGCCATTTGGCCCATCGTGTCCGTGCCGGCTGAAAATGAGCCACACAGACTAATCCCACTTTCCAGCACTTGGTCCAAAGCCTTGCAGGTTACGGCACTTCAGGTGCACATCCAAGTACTTATTAAATGAGTTGAGGGTTTCTGCCTCGACCACCCTCTCAGGCAGTGATTTCCAGACCCCCACCATCCTCTGGGTGAAAAAATTATTCCTCAGCTCCCCTCTAATCCTTCTACCAATGACTTTAAATCTATGCCCCTTGGTTATTGACCTCTTTACTAAGGGAAATAGATCTTTCCTATCCACTCTATCTAGGCCCCTCATAATTTTGTACACCTCAATTAAATCATCCCTCAGCCTCCTCTGTTCCAAAGAGAAAAACCCCAGCCTATCCAATCTTTCCTCATAGCTAAAATTGTCCAGTCCTGGCAACATCCTTGTAAATCTCCTCTGCACCCTCTCTACTGCAATTACATCCTTCCTGTCATGTGGTGACCAGACCTATACACAGTACTCAAGCGGTGGTCTAACCAGTGATTTATATGGTTCCAACACAACCTCCCTGCTCTTATATTCTGTGCCTCGGCTAATAAAGGAAAGTATTCCATATGCCTTTTTAACCACCTTATCTATCTGTCCTGCTACCTTCAGGGATCTGTGGACATGCACTCCAAGATCCCTCACTTCCTGTACACCTTTCAGTATCCTCCCATTTATTGTGTACTCCCTTGCCTTGTTTGCCCTCCCCAAATGCATTACCTCACACTTCTCCAGACTGAATTCCATTTGCCACTTTTCTACCCACCTGACCAGTCCATTGATATCTTCCTGCAGTTTACAGTTTTCCTCCTCACTATCAACCACATGGCCAATTTTTGTATCATCTGCAAACTTCTTAATCATGCCCCCTACATTTAAGTCAAAATCATTAATATAGATCACAAAAAGCAAGGGACCAATAGTGAGTCCTGCAGAACCCCACTGGAAATAGTTTTCCAGTCACAAAAACACCCGTCAACCATTACCCTTTGCTTCCTGAGCCAATTTTGGATCCAACTAGCCACTCTCCTTTAAATCCCAAGGGATTGTACTTTTATGACCAATCTGCCATATGGAATCTTGTCAAAAGCCTTGCTAAGATCCATGTAGACTACATCAAATGCACTACCCTCATCGACCCTCCTTGTTATCTCCTCAAAAAATTCAATCAAGTTAGTCAGATACGACCTTCCCTTAACAAATCCATTCTGACTGTCCTTGATTATCCTGTCCCTCAGAATTGATTCCAATAATTTGCCCACCACCGATGTTAGACTGACTGGTCTGTAATTACTCGGTCTATCCCTCGCTCGCTTTTTAAACAATGGTACAACGTTAGCAGTCCTCCACTACTTCGGCATCATGCCTGTATCCAGACAGGATTGCAAAATGATTGTCAGAACATCTGCTATTTCCTCCCTTGCTTCTTTTATCAGCCTGGGATACATTTCATCCGGCCCTAGTGATTTATCCACTTTCAAAGATGCTAATCCCCTTAATCATTCCCCTCACTAAGTTTATCCCATCGAATATTTCACACTCCTCCTCCTTAACTACAATGTCTGCATCATCCCTCTCTTCTGTGAAGACAGACGCAAAGGGGGTGATTTTAAACCCCAAGAACGGGTGGGTTGGGGGCGGGCGGGAGTTGAAAATAGCATTTTTTTGGGTCGCAACTGCCTTATTGCCGAGTTTAACGTCGGCACGTAAAAGTACAGGCTTCCCACTGGGAATGCAAAGTTCGAAAATTTTGCAGTTGCAACCCAAAGAAACAATTATTTTCAACTCCCACCTGCTCCCAATCCACCCGTTCTTGGGTTTTAAAATCACCCCCAAAGTATTCATTAAGAACCATACCAACATCTTCCGCCTCCACACATCGGTTACCTTTTTGGTCTCTAATAGGCCCTACTCTTTCCTTCGTTATCCTCTTGCTCTTAATGTATTTATAAAACATCTTTGGGTTTTCCTTGATCTTACTTACCAATATTTTTTCGTTCCCTCTCTTTGCTTTCCTAATTTCCTTTATAATTTCACCCCTGCACTTTTTATACTCCTCTAGGTTTTCTGTAGTATTGAGTTCTCAGTGTCTGACGTAAACTTTCCTTTTCTGCCTTATCTTACCCTGTATGCTCCTTGACATCCAGGGGGCTCTAGATTTGGCAGTCCCATCCTTTTTCTTTGTGGAAACATGTTTGCACTGAACCCCTTGAATCTTCCCCTTGAATGCCCCCCACTGCTCTGACATTGATTTACCTTCCAGTAGCTGTTTCCAGTCCACTTTTGCTAAATCACTTCTTAGCTTAATAAAATTGGCCTTTCCCCAATTGAGAACTTTAACTCCTGTTCTATCTTTGTCCTTTTCCATAACTATGCTAAAACTAACTGAATTATGATCTCTACCATCAACATGCTCTCCCACTGATACTCCTTCCACCTGCCCAGCTTCATTTCCTAAAACTAAATCCAGAACTGCCCCCTCTCTTGTTGAGCTTGCTACGTACGGCTAAAAAAGTTCTCCTGTCTGCAATTTAAGGATTTTGCGCCCTCGAAACCCTTCACACTTTTGTGTCCCAGTTAATATTAAGGTTGTTGAAATCCCCCTATTACTGCCCTACTGTTTTTTGTGCACTTCTCAGAAATTTGCCCACATATTTGCTCTTTTTCTCCCTCTGACCGTTTGGGGGTTTACAGTACACGCCCAGTAGTGTGACTGCCCCTTTTTTTGTTCTTTAGCTCAACCCATATAGCCTCGTTAGATGATCCTTCCAACATATCATCCCTCCTCACAGCTGTAATTGTTTCTTTAACCAATATTGCCACCCCACCTTCTTTAAATCCTCCTCTCTATCTCATCTGAAAACCGTGTAACCAGGAACGTTGAGCTGCCATTCCTGCCCCTCTTTAAGCCAAGTTTCAGTAATAGCCAAGATATCGTACTGCCAGGTGTCGATCTGTCCCCTCAGCTCATCTGCCTTATTCACTATACTCCTTGCCTTGAGGTATATACCTTTAAGCACTGCCAAACTAACTTGCTGTTTATTTTCTAACCTTTCCTAAGTCACTTACTAATTTTCTGCCTGCTATCTGAATTCCCATCTGAATCTACACTCAGGTTCTCATCTCGCTGCCAAGCTAGTTTAAACCCTCCCAAACAGCACCAGCAAACCTGCCCGTAAGGATATTGATCCCAGTCCTGTTGAGGTGAAACCCGTCCGCCTTGTACAGGTCCCACCTCCCGCAGAACCGGTCCCAATGCCGCAGGAATCTAAAGTCCTCCCTCCTACACCATCTCTCCAGCCACTCATTCATCTGCTGTATTCTCCTATTTCTATACTCACTAGCGCGTGGCATCGGGAGTACTATCTTTGAGGTCCTGCTTCTTAATCTCTTTCCTAACTCCTTAAAATCTTCCTGCCGGACCTCATCCCTCTTTCTACCTATGTCGATGGTACCGATATGGACCACGACCTCTGGCTATTCACCATCCCCCTCCAAAATGTTCTGCAGCTGCTCAGTGACATCCTTGACCCTGGCACCAGGGAGGCAACATACCATCTTGGACTCACGTCTGTGGCCGCAGAAACGCCTGTCTGCTCCCCTAACTAGAGAATCGCCTTTCACTATTGTTCTGTTGACCTTTCTTCTCTGAGCTGAACTACCCATGGTGCTATGGTCTTGGCTCTGACTGCACACTGCAGAGGAACCCTCTCCCTCACCAGTATTCAGAACTGAATACTGGTTAGAGAGTGAGATGCACTCAGGGGACTCCTGCATTACCTGCCTGTTCCTTCTTGTCTGTCTGGTGGTCACCCAGTCCCTCTCTCCCTGCACTCTCTCTTAAGCTGTGGGGTGCCAACCTCCTGAAACATGCTATCCATGTAGCTCTCAGCCTCGCGGATGCACTGCAGTGACGCCAGCTGTTGCTCAAGCTCCGAAACCCGGAGCTTGAGCTCCTCGAACTCCTCCAGCTGACGACATTGCTGCACCTGTGGCCATCCTTGACACGGGAAGTGTCCTGGAGTTCCCACATGGCACATGCCATGCATTCGACAGGACTGAGGTGCCCTACCATGCCTTGATTTATTAAATTACTAACTAAACTTAATAGAAATAAACTAAAGACTTAAATAAAAACTCACTAGTTACTCACCAATCAGAGCAGAGTTTAAGTACAGCCAGCCTTTCTAGTACCTTCTCTTTATCAATTTTTAGCCCATCCAGTATCTCAACTAACTCCTTTTTACTGTAACTTTGGCAGCATCTTCTTCCTTGGTAAAGACAGATGCAAAGTACTCATTTAATTCCTCAGCCATGCCCTCTGCCTCCATGCGTGGATCTCCTTTTTGGTCCCTAATTGGCCCCACCCCTCTTCTTACTACCCATTTACTGTTTATATGCCTATAGAAGATGTTTGGATTCCCTTTCATATTAGTTGTCAGTCTATTCTCACACTCTCTCTTTGCCCCTCTTATTTCCTTTCTCACTTCCCCTCTGTACTTTTTATGTTCAACCCGGTTCTCACTTGTATTATCAACCTGACATCTGTCATACGCTGCCTTTTTCTGCTTCATCTTACTCTATCTCTTTTTTCATCCAGGGAGCTCTGGCTTTAGATGCCCTACCTTTCCCCCTCATGGGAATATACCTAGACTGTACCTGACCCATCTCCTCTTTAAAGGCCGCCCATTGTTCAATTACAGTTTTGCCCGCTAATCTTTGATTCCAATTTACCCGGGTCAGATCTGTTCTCAACCCACTGAAATTGGCCCTCCTCCAATTGTGTATTTTTACTTGAGATTGCTCCTTGTCCTTTTCCATAACTAATCTAAACCTTCTGATACTATGATCATTGTTCTGTAAATATTCTCCACTGACACTTGCTCCACTTGGCCCACCTCGTTTCCCACAACCAGATCCAGCAATGCCTCCTTCCTCGTTGGGCCGGAAATGTACTGAACACACTTCAGAAATTCCTCCCTATCATTGCCAATTACACTATCCCTATCCAGTCTATATTAGGATACTTGAAGCCCCCATTATCACTACTCTATAGTTCTTGCACCTCTCTGTAATTTCCCTGCAAATTTGTTCCTCTATATCCTTCCCACTAGTTGGTGGCCTACAGAATACATCCAGTAGTGTAATGGCACCTCTATTGTTTCTTAACTCTAACCAAATAGATTCTGTTCTTGACCCCTCTAGGACACCCTCTCTCTCCAGCACTGCAATATTCTCCTTAATCAATACTGCCAACCCCCTCCTTTTTTTCCTTCCTTATCTTTCCTTTCCAGGAATATTTAGTAGCCAATTCCGCCCTTTTTTGAGCCAGGTCTCCGTTATCGCCACTACGTCATATTCCCATGTGACTATTTGTGCCTGCAGCTCACCAACCTCATTTACCATGCTTCGTGCATTTACATACATGCACTCTAAACCTATCTTAGACCTTCTCGTACTCTCTCTTAGTCTGACCCCACCTAATACTGTACTATTTCTTACTCTATTGCTATCTGAATTTCCCAATCCTTTGTGCACCTTGTTTCTCCTTTCTAATGCTACATCCTAGTGCCCATCCCCCTGCCAAATTAGTTTAAACCCTCCCCCAGAGCACTAGTGAACCTCCTTGCGAGGACATTGGTCCCAGCTCTGTTGAGGTTCAACTCGTCCATCTTGAACAGGTAAGAGGCCGGCCATTTAAGACTGAGATGAGGAGGAATTTCTTCACTCAGAGGGTGGTGAATCTTTGGAATCCTTTACCCCAGAGAGCTGTGGATGCTCAGTCGTTGAGTGTATTCAATTCTGAGATCGATAGGTTTTAGCATCAAGAGATATGAGGATCGGGCGAGAAATTGGAGTTGATGTCGAAGATCAGCCATGATCTTACTGAATGACAAAGCAGGCTCGAGGGGCCGTATGGCCTACTCCAGCTCCTATTTCTTATGTTCTTATGTTTTCAGAGAATACCAGGAGCTAGGAGCTAAGTTAATAAACAGGACCTCAAGGGTTATAATCTCTGGATTATTACCCAAGCCACTTGCAAATTGGTGTTGGAATAAGCAGATTAGGGAGGTGAACAAGTGGCTGAAGGAGTGGTGTGGGAAAGAGGGGTTCCATTTCATGGGTCACTAGCACCAGTACTGGGATGGGAAGGAACTGTACTATTGGGTCAGGATCCACCTCAACTGGGCTGGGCCCAGGGTCCGAGTGGAAAGGATAAATAGGGCAGTCACAAGGACTTTAAACTAGTAATTGGGAGGGAGGGCTCAGGTGGAAATGGTAGCAGAAATAATAATTCTAAAACAAATGAAAAGAAAGAGAGTAGAGTAATAGTCAGAAATTATGCTTTAGGCACTACAGGTAAAGAGAGAACTAAAAGATGTAAAATAATTAAATCAGAAGAAAGAAATAAGAAATGTGTGAGAAAAACAACATTAGAGCAGAAGGACCGGTTAGGCCCAAATAAGTGTTCTTTATACAAACGCACGGAGTATAAGGCACACGTTGAATGAATTGTAGGCGCAAATTCAACTTAGAAGGTACGATGTGGTAGCCATTACTGAGACATGGCTGCAAAACCTTCAGTACTGGGAACTGAATACACCAGGTTAGAAGGTCTACAGGAAGGATAGGAAAACTGGTAAAGGTGGGGTGGGGGGAGTAGCCTTCGTGATTGAGGATGAAATTACTTCAACGACAAGAGAGGATATAACGTGAGATAAACAGGTAGTGGAGACCTCATGGGTAGAATTAGGAAATAGAAAAGGATTTAAGACTGCAGTGGGAGTAGTATATAAGCCCCCTGGTAGCAGCTGTGAAGTGGCAGAATGTATAAATGCAGAGATTAGACAAGCATGTAACAAAGGCAGAGTGGTTTTAATGGGGGATTTTAACTTTCCTATAGATTGGGATAAGCAGACGAGCTCATGTCAGAAAGGGAGCAAATTTCTTGAGTGCGTTCAGGACATCTTTCTGCAACAAAAGGCAGTATTTTAAAAGAAATCTGCAGGTGCACTGTGGTGGGGGGGGGAGAAAATCGGTTTTTTTTGGAGTGGGCAGGAATCCCGGCTCCAACCCGCCCAAGAATGCAAACGACCCACAGTCATCTGGGTGCGCGCGCCATTCCTGAACCCAGAAGTCCTGCCAATATTTAAACCACTGAATCAAGTACTTAAAGTACTTGAAATGTCCATAAATCCAATTAAAAATGAAGGCAAGCGATTTCAATGCTGCCTCAACGTGTTTCTTGTGCTCTGTGAAACACGGCACTGGAAAGTAGTCGGGTATCAGCCAACAGCTGTTTGGACATTTAAATCCCTGTTTGACAAATTGTGATAAAAGGCCAGTTATTGCAGCAGGGCACTCAGTTCTCTCAGACAAACTTTTGGCTGGGAGGTCTTTGTATTTAGACTGAAAATTCTTGGTTTCCACTAAGAATTGTTCTGTTTGCACATATTTACCAACTTTTCGGACCTCCTCAAACTACACTATCAGGATGGGGGGTGCGATGGCTGCACTCACCAGTACATCCAAGGACGAGGAATATCACTATCCTCACCAGGCACGGCGTGCACATCCGCCACTTGTAGCTCCACAACACAGAGGGCTGTGCCACAGGCACCTGCACAAGAGCACAGAGGGCAACAACAGAGGGAGTGACATCGCAGGAGGCACTACCCTCATCAGAGGGTCTACAGACCGAGGCTCAGCTTCCTGGACCTCTCTGAGGAGCAGTGCATACAGAGGCTAAGAATGAGTTGCCAGGTGGTCACAGACATCTGCAGCTTCCTTCATGCTGAGCTGTTCCCGGCTGGGCCTGGTGGCATCTCATTACCCGTCGCTGTTAAAGTCACCACTGCCCTCATCTTCTTCGCCTCGGGATCATTCCAGGGTGTCGCTGGTGACATCGCCGGGGTCTCTCAGTCATCTGCACTCAAGTGTATAAGGCAGGTCACTGACAGTTTATTTCACAATACGTCAACTTCCTCATGGACGACCTCAGCCAGACGGAGAGGGGAGTGGGATTCCACTCTGTGGTTGGCTTCCCACGTGTACGGGCTGCAATCGATTGCACACATATAGCAATTCAAGCACCTCCACACGAGCCAGGACTGTTCATCAACAGAAAGGGTTATCACTCCATCAACGCTCAGCTCGTTTGTGACCACCGCAAAACATTTCTTCACGTGTGTGTAAGATTCCCTGGCAGCTGCCATGATTCGTTCATTCTGATGGGAATCCAACATCTCGGACCTCTTCCACGTACCAAACAGCCTTAAGGGCTGGCTCCTCGGGGACAAGTGATACCCCCTGCACACATGGCTGATGACGCCTCTGAGGCACCCCATCAGCAAGCAACAGCGTCGATACAATGACAGCCACATCGCCACCAGGTCAATCATTGAACATGCGATAGGAATACAGAAGATGCCATTTCGGTGCCGCATTCTTTCTGGGGGATCGCATCAATACGCACCAGTGAGAGTGGGTCACATTATAGTAGTGTGTTGTGTTCTGCACAACATGGTGCAACAGAGTGGGGTACCGGTTGATAACACAACATGCCCTCATCCTGCATCCACATCTGCAATGAATATTGAGGATCAGCAACACCATGAGCAGTAGCAGGAGCAGCAGGAGGAGGATACAACAAAGGCTATGGGCCGGGACAACATCCCGGCTGTAGAGCTAAAGACTTGTGCTCCAGAACTAGCCAAAAAGTTCCAGTACAGCTACAATACTGGCATCTATCAGACAATATGGAAAATTGCCCAGACATGTCTTGTCCACAAAAGGCAGGGCAAATCCAATCCGACCAATTACCGCCCCATCAGTCTACTCTCAATCATCAGCAAAGTGATGGAAGGTGTCGTCGACAGTGCTGTCAAGCAGCACTTACACACCAATAACCTGCTCACCGATGCTCAGTTTGGGTTCCACCAGGACCACTCGGCTCCAGACCTCATTACAGCCTTGGTCCAAACATGGACAAAAGAGCTGAATTCCAGAGGTGAGGTGAGAGTGACTGCCCTTGACATCAAGGCAGCATTTGACCGAGTGTGGCACCAAGGAGCTCTAGTAAAATTGAAGTCAATGGGAATCAGGGGGAAAACTCTCCAGAGTCATACCTAGCACAAAGGAAGATAGTAGTGGTTGTTGGAGGCCAATCATCTCAGCCCCAGGACATTGCTGCAGGAGTTCCTCAGGGCAGTGTCCTAGACCCAGCCATCTTCAGCTGCTTCATCAATGACTTTCCCTCCATCATAAGGTCAAGAATGGGGATGTTTGCTGATGATTGCACAGTGTTCAGTTCCATTTGCAACCCCTCAGATAATGAAGCAGTCTGTGCCCGCATGCAGCAAGAACTGGACAACATCCAGGCTTGGGCTGATAAATGGCAAGTAACATTCGCTTCAGACAAGTGCCAGGCAATGACCATCTCCAACAAGAGAGAGTCTAATCACCTCCCCTTGACATTCAACGGCATTTCTATTGCCGAATCTCCCACCGTCAACATCCTGGGGGTCACCATTGACCAGAAACTTAACTGGACCAGCCACATAAATACTGTGGCTACAACAGCAGGTCAGAGGCTGGGTATTCTGCAGTGAGTGACTCCTCTCCTGACTCACCAAAGTCTTTCCACCATCTGCAAGGCACAAGTCAGGAGTGTGATGGAATAATCTCCACTTGCCTGGATGAGTGCAGCTCCAACAACACTCAAGAAGCTCGACACCATCCAGGACAAAGCAGCCCACTTGATTGGCACCCCATCCACCACCCTAAACATTCACTCCCTTGCACCACCGGCGCACAGTGGCTGCAGTGTGTACCATCCACAGGATGCACTGCAGCAACTCGCCAAGGCATCTTCGACAGCACCTCCCAAACCCGCGACCTCTACCACCTAGAAGGACAAGAGCAACAGGCACATGGGAACACCACCACCTGCACGTTCCCCTCCACATACCATCCCAACTTGGAAATATATCGCCGTTCCTTCATCGTCGCTGGGTCAAAATCCTGGAACTTCCTACCTAACAGCACTGTGGGAGAACCGTCACCTCACGGACTGCAGCGGTTCAAGAATGCGGCTCACCACCACCTTCTCAAGGGCAATTAGGGATGGGCAATAAATGCTGGCCTTGCCAGCAGCGCCCACATCCCATGAACGAATGAAAAAAAAGGACGACTAACCCGCGGGCAGAGCAACAGCTCACCTGGCTGCTCGTGAGGCCAGGGAGTCACTCATATGTGAACGGTTCTCATAAGATCACAAAGTGAGAATAATCCAGTCCTGGAAAAAGCAGCTCCAACACCAGCACCCCCCACCACACACACAAAACAGTCCTGCAACGACACATACACCCACTGTAAAGTCACCCACTGGGTGGTATAAAGTCTCGCCGTTCATGATGAAGAACATGAAAGGATGCGATCACAAAAGGCAGTCAAGAATGGGCAAGACGTGGCAGTAGTGGTGAGAATGATATTATTTAATGTGACTTTAACAAAAACCAAATATAAATGATAAACATGACAGTCTGTCAGACACCCTTGTGCATACCCTTCGTGATCACAAATCCTTAGCCTTTCTCTTCCTACTACTTCTATGTGGTGCATCCCCGGTGGCTGCAGCAGAGGTTGTGGCAGGTTGCTCATGTCCATGGCCAGACTGCTTGGATGCTTGTGGCCTACACCCTCTTGGTTTTGGAGCCCATGAGGCCCTGCCAAATACTGCTCCACCTGGACATGTGCCGGGGCAGACTCGAGAGGAGGCAGCATTGCGGGTATTTGTTGAGAGGGGGACAATGGGTGAGACGTGAGAGCGCTTTGAGTTGCATCCCCACTTCCATGTCCCCTTTCGCTATATTCGCTCTCCTGCACCAGGCCCACATCACTCCTGCCACTCCTTCCACCCTGCTGGACAACAGTTTGGAGGACATATATGATGCCTTGGAAGACCAGTTGTAAAGTTTCTGTCTGCCTGTTTAAGGCCGCAGAATGTTGTTCACCGTGAGTCCGAATGGCCGTTGTCAAGGACTGAATGGACTCATTTGTGAGCCGTGCTTGAAGCTCAATGGAGGCTAGCCTTCTCTCCATCGCAGACACTCCCGCAGTCACCTGTGACACTATCTCAGACATTTCAGCAGTTACATGCGACACTTTCTCAGACAGTTCCTCACATCCCTGTAACACTATCTCAGAGATTCCCTCACATACACGTGCCACCATTCCACTAATGCAGGAGTTGGACTCCTCCATCCTCTGCGCTATTGTGGAGAGCGTGCATGGCACCTGTTCCAGCACCTCACAAATGTGCTACTGTCCCTTGATCATTCTCCTTTTAAAGGATGGCCCCCAGGGTTCAGCATTTGCGTCCAGCTGAACAAAGCCTGGAGAAGAGTGCGCCCCCCCGACGTGGACTCTCCGCAGCTGTCCCTGCCACCAGTGTCTGCTCGTGCTCACTTGTGTGTGGTGACTCACCAGGTGCCAACCCTACGAACTGACTACTATGACCCACCAATGTGTGAGTATCTGCGCTGGTGGATGGCTCACTAAGATGTGACAGTGCGCCTTCAGAGGCTGGCAGGTCCTTGGAGAATCGCCCTCTTCCGTCACTCCGGTTGTTAAAGGACCTGTAAGAGAACAGAAGGCAATATTAAGCATTATCATAGATGTGTTATGTTGCAATGAGATGTTCAACATGCCAATTCATGTTGTGTGTGATGAATGTTAAAGTTGTGTCACCAGACGTTTGTGGGGTGCCAGTCTTGCCATCCCCGATGGACAGGCACTCGAGAGTGCGGCTGATCTCCAGGCCCTCCTGCTCCGCCTCTGTGAGGACCACTATTTGTTGTGGCCCCCCTCCAGTCCTCGCCCTCTCGCATGCATTTTGCGCTCTCTTCTAGAAGTGGAGAAAGTACAGACGTGTGAGTGAGTGATGGTGAAGTGGTCAATCGATGAATTAATTGCTTTGGGTGAGGCTGACTGAGAAAGAGGTGCATTAGAGGATGAATATGAGACCGAGACATCACATTGGATCAGGATTGGGGTGAGTGATAGTGGTGGGGTCACAAATGGGGAGGTGAGGAAGTGCTGAGGAAGTGCAGGTAAGTTGAGGATAAGCCTTAAGTGGGTGTGAGGAGTGATGTGATGGAGTAGTCTTGACAGTGCAGAATGAGTTATGGGGGAGGGGGTGCAACTCGGAATGCAGGCGAATCAGTAAGTGTACTCACTTTTGCTGACCTAGTTAGGTCATTGAAACACTTCCTGCTCTGGACCCAAGTGCAGGATATGTTGCTGCTGCTGGTGACCTCCTCTGCCACCTGGAACCAGGCCTTCTTGGTGGCAGAGGCAGGGCGCTTCCTCCTGTCGGCTGGGTAGAATGGTTCCCTCCTCTCCTCACCGTGGCCAGTAGCACCTCAAGTGAGGCATCGCTGAATCTTGGAGCAGCCTTGCCCCTCTGTTGCGCCATTTTTTCTTCTTTGCTCCAGCAAAGTCCATTGGAGCAATGGCCCTTTAAATCTAGATGCTCCAGCTGACAGCCTGTCGTGCGGGTGCGCAGTCCGCCCACTACGCAGCTTTCGGACGGCAAACCCGGAAATAGGATTAATGACCACCAATTAAGTCGCAATCGCATGGGGAACACGTTTGCCGCGTGCTCATTGACCCCCCCGCTCCCCGCTGCCATCCTGCCACTTTATTAAAATCGTGCCCAATATGCCCTAGAACCAACAAGGGGGCAGGCCATATTAGATTTAATAATGAGTAATGAGCCAGATTTAGTTAACAGCCTAACGGTATGTGAACAATTATCTAATAGCGATCATAATATGATCGAGTTCAACATTGTGTTTGAAAGGGAAAAACCCGTATCAGCTACTAAGATTCTAAACTTAGGTAAGGCGGACCTCAATGGGATGAGTGAGAGACTGTCCGCAGTAAACTGGGAAAATCCGTTAATGAGTAAAATGACAGAAGATTAGTGGGAGGTGTTCAAAAAAGAATTTAACGTGATACAGAATCAGTTTATACCCCGAAGGGGCAAGAGTTCTACTTGCCAAAAAAACAGCCATGGATGATAAAAGAGGTAAGGGACAACATAAAACCAAAAGAAAAAGCGAAAAAAAAGTAGCTCAGATCCAGGCGACCGGGAGAGATACAAAGAACAACAAAGGGTGATAAAACAAAGGGTAAGAGCTACAAAAGGGAGTATGAAAAGAAACTTGCAAGGGATATGAAAATCAACACAAATATTTTTTACAACTATTTTAGGAAGAAGAGGGTGGTCAAGAGCAATTTGGGCCCCTTAAAAACTGATAATGGTGATATTATAAATGAAAATAAGGAAATGGTGGACATGTTAAATAGTTACTTTGTGTCAGTATTTACAGTGGAGGAAGAAGATATCATGCCAGACACCCCAAGGAGACAAATTTTGAATCAGGGACGGGGACTCACCATAATTAATGTAAGCAAATTTTAGTAATGGCACTAAAGAGTGACAAATCCCCAGGACCAGATGATTTCCATCCTAGGATGTAATGGAAGTAGGTGAGAACATTGCTGATGCCCTAACTATAATCTTCCAAAGCTCTCTCGATTCAGGAACCATTCCTTCAGATTGGAAAATTGGACATGTCACTCCGCTATTCAAGAAAGGCGAGAGAGAGAAACCTAGGAATTATAGACCAGTTAGCCTAACATCTGTTGTCGGGAAATTACTAGAGTCTATAATTGAGGATGGAGTGACTGAACACCTTGAAAATTTTCAGCTGATCAGAAAGAGCCAGCATGGATTGTAAAGGGTTGATCATACCTGACGAACCTGATTAAAATTTTTTGAAGAGGTGACTAAAGTAGTGGACAGGGGAGTGTCTTTGGATGTTGGTTTATGGACTTCCAGAAGGTTTTCGATTAAGTATCTCATAAGTCACTGTTACCTAAAGTTGAAGCTCATGGAATTGAGGGCAAATTATTGGCCTGATTAGGAAATTGGCTGGGCGGCATGAGACAGAGAGTAGGATTAATGGGCAGATACTCAAATTGGCAGGATGTGACTACTGGTGTCCCACAGGGATCTGTGATGGGGCCTCAACTATTCATTGTATTTATTAACGACTTAAATGATGGGATAGAGAGCCACATATCCAAGTTTACCGATGACATAAAGATAGGTAGCATTGTAAGCAGTGTAGACGGAAGCATAAGATAACAGAGAGATATTAATAGATTAAGTGAATGGGCAAAACTGTGGCAAATGGATTTCAGTGTAGGCAAGTGTGAGGTCATCCACTTTGAACCTAAAAAGGATAGATCAGAGTACTTTCTAAATGGTGAAAAGCTCGAAACAGTGGAGGTCCAAAGAGACCTAGGGGTCCATGTTCATAGATCATTAAAATGTGATGGACAGGTATCGTAAATAATCAAAAAGGCTAATGGAATGCTGGCCTTTATATCTAAAGGATTAGAATACAAGGGGGTAGAAGTTATGCTACAGCTGTACAAAGCCCTGGTTAGACCACATCTGGAGTATTGTGTTCAGTTCTGGGCACTACACTTAGTAAGGACATATTGGCCTTGGAGGGAGCGCAGTGTAGATTTACTAGAATCATACCTGGACTCCAAGAAGCATAGAATCATGGAATCTTGGAAATTTACAGCACAGAAGGAGGCCATTCAGCCCATTGTGTTTGTGCCGGCCGAAAAAGAGCTATCCAGCCTAATCCCACTTTCCAGCTCTTGGTCCGTAGCCTTATAGGTTACGGCACCTGAAGTGCACATCCAAGTACCCTTTCAATGCAATGAGGGTTTCTACCTCTACCACCCTTTCAGGCAATGAGTTCCAGACCCCCAGCACCCTCTGGGTGAAAACATTTCTCCTCAACTCCCCTCTAACCCTCCTACCAATTACTTTAAATCTATGCCCCCTGGTTATTGACCTTTCTGCTAAGGGAAATGGGTCCTTCCTATCCACTCTATCTAGGCCCCTCATAATTTTATACACCTCAATTAAATCTCCCCTCAGCGTCCTCTGTTCCAAAGAAAACAACCCCAGCCTATCCAATCTTTCCTACTAGCTAAAATTCTCTAGTCCTGGCAACATCCTCATAAATCTCATATGTACCCTCTCTAGTGCAGTCACATCTGACCTGTAATGTAGTGACCAGAACTATACACAGTACTCTATCTGTGGCCTAACTAGTGTTTTATACAGTTCTAGCATAACCTCCCTGCTCTTATACTCTGTGCCTCGACTAATAAAGGAAAGTCCATAAGACCATAAAAGATAGGAGCAGGAGTAGGCCATTCGGCCCCTCGAGCCTGCTCCGCCATTCAATGAGATCACGGCTGATCTGATTTTTACCTCAACTCCACTTTCCCGCCTTTTCCCCATATCCTTTGACTCCCTTACTGATCAAAAATTTGTCCAACTCAGCCTTGAATGTATTCAATGACTCAGCCTCCACAGCTTTTTGGGGTAAAGAATTCCAAAGATTCATGACCCTCTGGGAGAAGAAATTCCTCCTCACTTCCGTCTTAAATGGGCGACCACTTATTCTGAGACTGCCCCCTAGTTTTAGATTCCCCCATGAGGGGTAACATCCTCTCAGCATCTACCCTATCGAGTCCCCTCAGAATATTATATGTTTCAATAAGATCTCCTCTTATTCTTCTAAACTCCAACGAGTATAGACCCAACCTGTTCAATCTTTCCTCATAAGACAACCCTTCCATACCCAGAATCAACCGAGTGAACTTTGTCTGAACTGCCTCCAATGTCCTTCCTTAAATAAGGGCACCAGAACTGTACGCAGTACTCCAGGTGTGGTCTCACCAGCACCCTGTACAGTTGTAGCATGACTTCCCTGCTTTTATACTCCATCCCCCTAGAAATAGAGGCCAATATTCCGTTTGCCTTCCGGATTACCTGCTGTACCTGTATGTTGACTTTTTGTGTTTCATGTACGAGGACACCCAGATCCCTCTGTACCACAGCATTTTGTAGTATTTCTCCTTTCAAATAATATTTTGCTTTTTTATTTTTCCTCCCAAAGTGGATGACTTCACATTTTCCCACATTATATACCATCTGCCAAATTTTTGCCCATTCGCTTAACTTGTCAATATCCCTTTGCAGACACTTTGTGTCCTCATCGCAACTTGCTTTTCCACCTATCTTTGTATCATCAGCAAATTTGGCCACAAGACACTCTGTTCCTTCATCCAAGTCATTGATATATATTGTAAATAGTTGAGGCCCCAGAATTGAGCCCTGCGGCACCTCACTAGTTACAGATTGACCCTTTTATCCCGACTCTTTGTTTTCTGTTAGTTAGCCAATCCTCTATCCATGCCAGTATATTACCTCCAACACCATGAGCTCTTATCTTGTGCAGTAATCTTTTATGTGGCACCTTATCGAATGCCTTTTGGAAATCCAAATATACTGCATCCATTGGTTCCCCTTTATCCACCCTGCCCATAACTTCCTCAAAGAACTCTAATAAATTTGTCAGACACGATTTCCCCTTCATAAAACCATGTTGACTCTCCTTGATTATATTATGAGTCTCCAAATGCCCTGCTACTACTTCCTTAATAATGTATTCCAGCATTTTCCCAATGACAGATGTTAGGCTAACTGGTGTATAGTTACCTGCTTTCTGTCTCACTCCCTTCTTGAATAGGGGTGTTACATTTGCGGTTTTTCAATCCACTGGGACCTTTCTAGAATCTAGCAAATTCTGGAAGATTACTACCAATGCATCCATTACCTCTGTAGCCACTTCCTTTAAGACCCTCGGATGCAAGCCATCAGGTCCAGGGGACTTGTCAGCCTTTGGACCCATTAGTTTACTTAATACTGTTTCTCTAGTGATAGTGATTGTTTTTAGTTCCTCCCTCCCCTTTGCCCCTTGATTTTCTACTATTATTGGTACATTATTAGTGTCTTCTACTGTGAAGACAGATACAAAATATCTGTTCAATTCCTCTGCCATTTCCTTGTTTTCCATTATTATTTCCCCAGTCTCATCATCTTTAACTACCTTTTTCCTTTTTATATACTTGTAGAAGCTTTTACTGTCAGTTTTTATATTCCTTGCTAGTTTACTCTCATAATTTATTTTCTCCCTCTTTATTTTTCTTTTAGTCACCCTTTGCTGGTTTTTAAAGTTTTCCCAATCTCCGGGCTTACCAGTAATCTTTGCCATGTTGTATGCTTTTTCTTTTAACCTGATACCATCCTTGACTTCCTTAGTTCGCCATGGTTGGTTCACCCTTTTTGTGGAGTCTTTCCTCTTCACAGGGATATATTTTTGTTGGGAGTCATAAAATATCTTTTTTAATGTTTGCCACTGCTTATCCACCATCATACCATCTAATCTGCACACCCAGTCCACTTTAGCCAATTCTGCCCTCATTCCTTTGTAATTGCCCTTATTCAAGTTTAATACAGTAATTTCAGACCCAAGATCCTTGCTCTCAAACTGGATGTGAAATTCTATCATGTTATGATCACTGCTTCCCAAAGGCTCCTTTGAGATCAATAATTAATCCTGTTTTGTTACCCATTACCAGATCCAAAATGGCCTGTTCCCTGGTTGGTTCCCTGACATATTGGTCTAAGAAACAGTCCCTAATACACTCTATGAACTCTTCCTCAGGGCTACTTTTGCCAATTTGATTTGTCCAATCTATGTGAAAGTTAAAATTACCCATGATTATTACATTACCTTTTTTGCAAGCCCCCCTTATTTCCTGGTTAATATTTTGCCCTACAGTGTAGCTACTGTTAGGGGGCCTATATACTACTCCCACCAGTGATTTCTTTCCCTTGCTATTTCTTACCTCCACCCAAATTGATTCGACATCTTGACCTTCTGAGCCAAGATCATTTCTCATTATACCAATTTCATCCTTTATTAACAGAGTTACCCCATCACCTTTACCTTTTTTCCTATCCTTCCGAAATGTTAAATAACCCTGAATATTTAGCTTCCAACCTTGGTCACCTTGCAACCACATCTCTGTAATGGCCACGAGATCATACCCATTTGTTCCTATTTGTGCCATCTATTCTATTTGTATCCTTAACCACCTTATCTACCTGTCCTGCTATCTTTAGGGATCTCTGGACATGCACTTCAAGGTCCCTCTGTTCCTCTACACTTCTCCGTATCCTACCATTTATTGAGTATTCCCTGGCTTTGTTTGCCCTCCCCAAATGCATTACCTCACATTTCTCTGGATTGAATTCCACTTGCCACTTTTCTGCCCACCTGACCAGTCCATTGATATCTTCCTGCAGGCTACAGCTTCCTTCCTCACTATCAAGGGTTAAATTACGAGGAGAGATTACATAAATCAGGGTTGTATTCCCTGGAATTTAGAAGATTATGGGGTGATTTGATCGAAGTTTTCAAGATATTAAGGGGAGTTTATAGAGTAGATAGAGAGAAACAATTTCCGCTGGTTGGGGAGTCTAGGACTAGGGGACATAGCTTAAAAATTAGAGCCAAGACCTTCAGGAGTGAAGTTGGGAAACACTTCTACACGCAAAGGATGGGAGAAGTTTGGAACACTCTTCCACAAACACCAGTTGATTTGAGCTCAATTGTTAATTTTAAATCTGAGATTGATAGATTTTTGACATCCAAAGGTATTAAGGGATATGGGGCTACGGTCAGTATATGGAGTTAGGTCACAGATCAGCCGTGATCTCATTGAATGGCGGAACAGGCTCGAGGGGCTAAATGGCCTACTCCTACTGTTCCTGTGTCTGGAAGCCACAGGAACTAAAGACATTGGAGAAAGGATTATGGCAAGGATCTTTGGGGTTCTGTGGTTATAGTTTGATTCACACAATGTAGCACAATTTGAGATGCAACTACAAATGTAACCTCTGCTCTCCCTTCTCTTCATGTCTTTATTTTCCTCTCTATCTAGCTCAAAGTTATAACAAGAATATGTTAGCACATGTAATGATGTGTAACTGTGTGAATAGTAGATTGCTTGGTCTGATGTTACTGTATACAAAGTGCATGCTGGGTTTAATTGATGTATTTGACTTAAGTCTTATGTATCTGTAAGCTAAAGTAGGCTTCCTTATGTGCTTTTTGCTGTGGCTGTTTCGAACATAATCTACTGTACTAATTGAAAATCTGTTTCTGTGTCTTGTTTGAAGCTCTAGCTTCCTGTGGAGAAAATGATGACTCTGGGCAGAGTCTTCAAATAAATATCAATGGTACCAACAAACAAGAGATGGCTCAAGGGGGAGATAAGCAACACAGCTAGAAATGCAGTAGTGATAGGGAATTCAATAATTTAGGAGCAGGACTTCAGAGGTGGTAATCTTAGGATTACTTTCCCGGCTATGAATAGGAAGGACAGGAAGATGAAGCAAATCAATGGATGGCTAAAGGAGTGGCGTCAGGAAAAGAGAGTCCACTTTGAGCACTGGCACCAGTTCTGAGACAGAGGAGCTATTGTGCAAGGATGGGCTTCATTTGAACAAGGAGAGTGCGAATGGTGGAAAAAGGGGCAGGGTCCCAGGGTAACTAGGTTCCATCCTAATTTCCATCCCTGTCTAAATTATGGCAGTTTACTGCCTATTTCACTGCAAAAAAATCAGGGTCATCTGGTCTACTGTCACACCTCTGCTTTCTCCCTTTAATGTTCTTTTCAAGCAACTAACTCCCTTTTAAAAGATTTTATGGACACTTGCTCCCATGGTTTGTGGCAAAGAATTCCACATTCCAGTCACTCTGCAGAAAGATTGTTTTTTTAACCTCCCCTCTAATTCTTTTTGTGATTATCTTAAATTTGTGCCCTCTCATTACCATCTTGCAGATCAGTGGAACAATCAATCATGAATCTTGATGATTCAAGACTTCTATTAGCTCAAGCCCTTAACCTTCATCGTTCTCGTGAAAAAAGCCTTAACTTCTTAAGTCCTTGTTCAGAATTGTTAGCCGTCATCCTGGTAACATCCTAGTGAATCTATGCAACCCTTTTCCATTGCTTTTATATCCTTCCTAAAATGAGGTGCTCAAAGCTGCACAAGGACTGCAATGGTTCAAGAAGGCCCACCGCCATCTCACGGGCAACTAAGGTTGACTTTGCTAGTGATGCACACATCCCGAGAATGAATGAGAAAAAATTACAATCTCACTAAGGAGCTGTACAAGTTTAACATTGCTTCCTTGCTTTTCTATGCCTGTAGATAAAAAAATCAAGTATTCTTTTTTTAATTCGTTCATGGGATGTGGGCATCGCTGGCGAGGCCGGCATTTATTGCCCATCCCTAATTGCCCTTGAAAAGGTGGTGGTGAGTCGCCTTCTTGAACCGCTGTAGTCCGTGTGGTGAAGGTTCTCCCACAGTGCTGTTAGGAAGGGAGTTCCAGGATTTTGACCCAGCGACAATGAAGGAATGGCGATATATTTCCAAGTCGGGATGGTGTGTGACT
Source organism: Heptranchias perlo (assembly GCF_035084215.1). Classification (NCBI taxonomy): domain Eukaryota; kingdom Metazoa; phylum Chordata; class Chondrichthyes; order Hexanchiformes; family Hexanchidae; genus Heptranchias; species Heptranchias perlo. The sequence goes on along the minus strand of NC_090328.1, from coordinate 109,307,067 downwards.
TGGAGGGGAACGTGCAGGTGGTGTTGTTCCCATGTGCCTGCTGCTTTTGTCCTTCTAGATGGTAGAGGTTGCGGGTTTGGGAAGTGCTGTTGAAGAAGCCTTGGCGAGTTGCTGCAGTGCATCCTGTGGATGGTACACACTGCAGTCATTGTGCGCCGGTGGTGAAGGGAGTGAATGTTTAGGGTGGTGAATGGGGTGCAAATCAAGAGGGCTGCTTTGCCCTGGATGGTGTTGAGCTTCTTGAGTGTTGTTGGAGCTGCACTCATCCAGGCAAGTGGAGAGTATTCCATCACACTCCTGACTTGTGCCTTGTAGATGGTGGAAAGGCTTTGGGGAGTCAGGAGGCAAGTCACTCGCCACAGAATACCCAGCCTCTGACCTGCTCTTGTAGCCACAGTATTTATATAGCTGGTCCAGTCAAGTTTCTGGTCAATGGTGACACCCAGGATGTTGATGGTGGGGGATTCGGCGATGGAAATGCCGTTAAATGTCAAGGGGAGGTGGTTAGACTCTCTCTTGTTGGAGATGGTTATTGCCTGACACTTGTCTGGAGCGAATGTTACTTGCCACTTATCAGCCCAAACCTGGATGTTGTCCAGGTCTTGCTGCATGCGGGCTCGGACTGCTTCATTATCTGAGGGGTTGCGAATGGAACTGAACACTGTGCAATCATCAGCGAACATCCCCATTTCTGACCTTATGATGGAGGGAAGGTCATTGATGAAGCAGCTGAAGATGGTTGGGCCTGGGACACTGCCCTGAGGAACTCCTGCAGCAATCTCCTGGGGTTGAGATGATTGGCCTCCAACAACCACTACCATCTGCCTTTGTGCTAGGTATGACTCCAGCCACTGGAGAGTTTTCCCCCTGATTCCCATCGACTTCAATTTTACTCAGGCTCCTTGGTGCCACACTCGGTCAAATGTTGCCTTGATGTCAAGGGCAGTCACTCTCACCTCACCTCTGGAATTCAGCTCTTTTGTCCATATTTGGACCAACGCTGTAATGAGGTCTGGAGCCGAGTGGTCCTGTCGGAACCCAAACTGAGCCTCGGTGAGCAGGTTATTAATGAGTAAGTGTCGCTTGATAGCACTGTCAACGACACCTTCCATCACTTTGCTGATGATTGAGAGTAGGCTGATGGGGCGGTAATTGGCCGGATTGGATTTGTCCTGCTTTTTGTGGACAGGACATACCTGGGCAATTTTCCACATTGTCGGCCAGTTGCCAGTGTTGTAGCTGTACTGGAACAGCTTGGCTAGAGGCGCAGCTGGTTCTGGAGCACAAGACTTCAGTACTACAGCTGGGATGTTGTCGGGGCCCATTGCCTTTTCTGTATCCAGTGCACTCAGCTGTTTCTTGATATCACGTGGAGTGAATCGAATTGGCTGAAGACTGGCTGCTGTGATGGTGGGGATATCGGGAGGAGGCCGAGATGGATCATCCACTCGGCACTTCTGGCTGAAGATGGTTGCAAACACTTCCGTCTTGCTTTTTGCACTCACGTGCTGGACTCCGCCATCATTGAGGATGGGGATGTTTACAGAGCCGCCTCCCCCCCGTTAGTTGTTTAATTTTCCACCACCATTCACGACTGGATGTGGCAGGACTGCAGAGCATTGATCTGATCCATTGGTTGTGGAATCGCTTCGCTCTGTCTGTAGCATGTTGTTACTGTATACAGTTACTGTATCTATGTGCGGGTCCTGTTTTAATGAACTGCATATCAGCACGCCATGCCCTTTGGTCCCCTACTCCTTTACAATCTTATCATTTAAAGCCACACTTCACCATACTTCCCAATTTCATGTATTCAGTAAATTTCCGTACTTTTCCCTCAATTAGGAGGGGTGACCAAATGCGTGAAAAAAGATGAGGCTTTTATGAAGCGTCATGAAGCTTCTCAGCACAGATTGTCCATGTATTTAGTGATGAAGAATGGCCCCAACACAGACCTCTGCAGAGCACCACTCATCATATCTTTCCACTCACGGAAATTTTTATCCCACCTCTTGCTTTCTGCCCTTATCCATATCCAATTAATTAGTACTTAGGTGTCATCTCTTCACATCATTTCTTGCAGATGTCACAAGATTTAACAAGGTCTTCGAATTTTCCTTCATGTCAAAGCTTAATGAGTAAATGCACGTTGTAGTATGTTACTGAACCACAGAGACCAAGATTGAATTCTAACAGGACCAGACAGACTAGATGCAGGGAGGATTTTCCCGATGGATGGGGAATTCATAACCAGAGGTCACAGTCTCAGGATACAGGGTATGCCATTTTGAACCGAGATGAGGAGAAATTTCTTCACTCAGAGGGTGGTGAACCTGTGGAATTCTCTACCACAGAAAGCAGTGGAGGCCAAGTCATTAAATATATTCTGTAAGGGGTTTTGTTTCCGGGGCTTATTGTAGGTCAGCCAGTTATGTTTTCCTGAGCTGCCCTGCCCGCTGTGCGGTTTCGAATCGCTTTCCCCTTCCTGATTCTGAGCTCAGGACTTATCGAGCGGTAATAAGGACAGACGAACAGACCAGAGGATTTGGTGCAAGGAAAACCAATGTTTATTAATAAGAAAACTAAAACTACAAGGTAAACAGTATTATACAGAAGATAAAAGGAATCGCTATGGATGCAATACAGTCTTACACTTAACGGGGTGGAAGAAACGGACACATCGAGGGAAAATTCTAAAATGACAATTTTAGCAATACCCCTTTAACTCCCACCCTTACACCTAGCTGGGTTGTCTTGTGATGGCCAGAAAAAAAATAATGCTCACCGGTGAAACAGATGAAAAGGCCTGGCCCCTGTGTCCTGCTGCTGTCGTCGACACGTGGTTGCGGGGTTTACTGGACGGCCTTCCTTCTTGGTTGCTAGCAGGCAAGCAGGACGCCGGGCCGAGGCGAAGTGAGAGAGAGGTTCTGGGATGCCCCAGTTATACCCTCCCGGTAATAGGTTATTTTCGCGCCTCATCAGTTTGCTCCATTGTCCGATTTGGGCGCGAAAACGTAAGACAAAATGGGCCCCTATCTTGGCCCATTTACATTTATGGCCGGTACCTGTACTGATCTGTTCCATAACTGCTTTCCATTGTTCCGAATGTTCCTTATTGGGTCACCTTAGTCCTGGGATTACTTCTGCTCGAACTTTGATTGTGTAGAAAGGCAACGTTGATGGCTTGCCTCAGGGCTTGAATGCAACTGTGCTTGCCTCACTGCATTGTTCAAAGAGCCCTGTCTGCTCTTGTGGAAAGGTGTTTGCAGAAGTGTTAAACACGGAGCCTGCCAAGCTGTCAGAGAATCCAATTTCAAATGCTGCAGGCCCTTGGTCATGTGTCTGACCGCAGCCATTTTGAGAGGCCCTGGATTTTTTTAAAACAGTCACACCAGGGTTTCTTTAATAACTCCAATAAATCTTCAGGAGGGGGTGGGTGGGGGTGGAAGATGTGAAATTTTGAAAATCCCTTCAACTCAAGAAGGAGTTAGATATATTTCTTAATGCTAAAGGGATCAAGGGATATGGGGAAAAAGCCGGAACAGTGTACTGAGTTAGACGATCAGCCATGATCATTTTGAATGGCGGAGCAGGCCCGAAGGGCCGAATGGCCTACTTTTGCTCCTATTTTCTATGATTCTATGAATCCTGTTCTAGACTGAATTAGCTGATCTCAGGCAGGAATGTCATTCAGGGAAATTCAGTTGGCCTCAGTAGCTTCGATTAGGGATGAGAGAAAAAAATCAGCTAAGGTTCTTGCTCTTGATGACAATTTGTTGATTCCTATTGGAAGTGCAGTATGTGGCCATTGGGTGAAGACCATTTGGACTTGGCTTGGTACCGATCGTATCAAATAATCTGCAAACACACACTATCTATTTGTTTGGACTCCGACAAATTTGCTCTGGATTTAAAAGCAAAATACTGTGGATGCTGGAAATATGAAATAAAAACAGAAAATGTGGAGAAGCTCAGCAAGTGAGACAGCATCTGTGGAGAAAGAAACAGAGTTAACGTTTCAGGGCAGAATTGATGAAAGGTCTTCGACCTGAAACGTTAACTCTGTTTCTTTCTCTACAGATGCTGCCTGGCTTGCTGAGCTTCTCCAACATTTTCTGTTTTTATTTGCTCAGGATTTACTTCAATTTCACATCACATTAGAACAGCTACGGAAAAGGACATGGACCACTCTAAAGTAAAAATACTCAATTGGACGAAGGCCAATTTCAATGAGATGAGAACAGATCTGGTCCAAGTAAATTGGAATCAAAGATTGGCAGGCAAAACTGTAATTGAACAATGGGCGGCCTTTAAAGAGGAGATGGTTTGGGTACAGTCTAGGCAAGGTCCCACGAGGCAGAAAGGTAGAGCAACTAAAGCATGGTAAACAAGGTTGGTGAGCTGCTGGCACAAATAGGCACATGGGAATATGATGTTGTGGTGATAACGGAGACCTGGCTCAAAAAAGGGCAGGATTGGGTACTAAATATTCCTGGATACAAGGTGTTCAGGAAAGATAGGGAAGGAAAAAAAGGGGGGTGGGGGTGGCAGTATTGATTAAGGAGAATATTGCAGTACTGAAGAGAGAGAATGTCCTGGAGGGGCCAAAGACAGAATCTATTTGGTTAGAGTTAAGAAATAAAAGAGATGCCATTAACTACTGGGTGTATTCTATAGGCCACCAACTAGTGGGAAGGATATAGAGGGGCAAATTGACAGGGAAATTATAGAGAGGTGCGAAAGCTATAGAGTAGTGATAACTGGAGACTTCAACTATCCTATTATAGACGGGGATAACAATAATAATATATGGGGCAGAGATGGCGAGGAATTTTTGAAATGTGTTCAGGATAACTTTCTTAACCAGAACGTTTCCAGCCCAACGAGGAAGGAGGCATTGCTGGACTTGGTTCTAGGGAATGAGGCGGGCCAGTGGGGGAGCATTTAGGGAGCAGTGATCATAGTATCATAGGGTTTAGAATAGCTATGGAAAAGAACACGGACCACTCTAAAGTAAAAATACTCAATTGGAAGAGGGCCAATTTCAGTGGGATGTGAACAGATCTGGCCCGGGTGAATTGGAACCATAGATTTGGCAGGCAAAACTGTAATTGAACAGTGAGCGCCCTTTAAGGAGGAGATGGTTCAGGTACAGTTTTGGCAAATTCCCACGAGGGAGAAAGGCAGGGCAACTAAAGCCAGAGCTCCCTGGATGACAAAACAGATAGTGAGTAAGATGAAACGGAAAAAAGGGGCGTATGATAGATGTCAGGTTGATAACACAAGTGAGAACCAGGCAGACTATAGAAAGTTGAGAGGGGAAGTGAAAAAGGAAATAAGAGGGGCAAAGAGAGAGTATGAGAATAGACAAGCGGACAACATAAAAGGGAATCCAAAAGTCTTCAACGGGTATGTAAACAGTAAACAGGTAGTAAGAGGAGGGGTGGGGCCAATTCGGGATCATAAAGGAGATCTACTCATGGAGGCAGAGGGGATGGCCGAGGTACTAAATGAATACTTTGCATCTGTCTTTACCAAGGAAGAAGATACTGCCAGAATCTCAATAAAGGAAGATGTAGTTGAGAGACTGGATGGGCTAAAAATTGATAAAGTAGAGGTACTAGAAAGGCTGGCTGTACTTAAAGTAGATCAGTCACCCGGTCCGGATGGAATGCATTCTTCCAAACATTCGTAGATACGGGGATGGTGTCAGAGGACTGGAGAATTGCAAATGTTACACCTTTGTTCAAAAAAGGGTGTAAGGATAAACCCAGCAATTATAGGCCAGTCAGTTTAACCTCAGTGGTGGGGAAACTTAAAGAAACGATAATCCGGGACAGAATTAGCAGTCACTTGGACAAGTGTGGATTGATTAGGGAAAGCCAGCATGGATTTGTTAAAGGCACGTTGTGTTTAACTAACCTGATAGAGTTTTTTGATGAGGTAACAGAGTGGGTAGATGAGGGCAATGCAGTTGATATGGTATATATGGACTTTCAAAAGGCGTTTCATAAAGTGCCGCACGGTAGGCTTATCATCAAGATTGCAGCCCATGGAATAAAGGGCTCAGTAGCAAAATGGATACAGAATTGGCTAAGTGACAGGAAACAGAGAGTAGTGGTGAACGGTTGTTTTTTGGACTGGAGGGAGGTGTACAGTGGTGTTCCCCAGGGTTCAGTGCTGGGACCATTGCTTTTCTTGATATATATTAATGACTTGGACTTGGGTGTACAGGTCACAATTTCAAAATTTGCAGATACAAAACTTGGATGGGTAGTAAACAGTGTGAGGATGGTAATAGACTTCAAGAGGACATAGATAGGCTGGTGGCATGGGCAGACACATGGCAGATGAAATTTAACGCAGAAAAATGCGAAGTGATACATTTCGGTAGGGAGAATGAAGAGAGGCAATATAAACTAAAGGGCACAACTCTAAAAGGGGTACAAGCACAGAACGATCTGGGGTTATATGTGCACAAATCATTGAAGGTGGCAGGGCAGGTTGAGAAAATGGTTAAAAAAGCATATGGGATCCTGGGCTTTATAAATAGAGGCATAGAGTACAAAAGTATGGAAGTCATGTATTGTGTCCAGTTCTGGGCACCAGACTTCAGGAAAGATGTGAAGGCCTTAGAGATGGTACAGAAAAGATTTACTAGAATGATTCCAGGGATGAGGGATTTTAGTTACGTGGATAGACTGGAGAAGCTGGGGTTGTTCTCCTTGAAACAGAGACAGTTGCGAGGAGATTTGATAGAGGTATTCAAAATCATGAAGGGTCGAGACAGAGTAGAAAGAGAGAAACTGTTCCCATTGGCAGAAGGATCAGGAACCAGAAGACATGGATTTAAGGTGATTGGGAAAAAAACCGAAGTTAACATAAGGAAAAACTTTTTTACACAGCGAGTGGTTAGGATATGGAATGCACTGCCCAAGGGGGTAGTGGAGGCAGATTCAATCATGGCTTTCAAAAGGAGACTGGATCAGTACTTGAAAAGAAAAAATTTGCAGGGCTACGGTGAAAGGGCGGGGGAGTGGGACTAGCTGGATTGCTCTTACATTGAGCCGGCGCGGACTCGATGGGCCGAATGGACTCCTTCCGTGCTGTAACCTTTCTATGGTTCTATGATTCTACATTAATGTTCCCCAATTGAAGCTGGCATAGAGACAGCAGAGGCAGCCAGCAAATTTCAAAGATTAAGCAGAGCAGGACATATCTTGCAGAAATAAAGAAGTTATCAGTGCTTTATTGGTATAATATCAAATCTTATTGTTGGGCATATTGGAGATGGTGCACGAAAGAATGAGTCTGGTGAATCAAGGGCATAGGAAATGTACTATCAGGACTCACTACTACCAAAGCAGCATGAGTAATACACATGTACCAATTTGTATATCAACGGAGATGCATTGTAACATCGCCTGGTATAGGCTATTATATAAGTAGATTTTTTTTTAATTATTCATTTTCTGGATATGGGTGTCACTGGCAAGGTTGGCATTTATTGCCCATCCCTAGTTGCCCTGAGAAAGTGGTGGTGAGCCGCCTTCTTGAACTGCTGTACTTTGTGTGGTGAAGGTACTCCCACAATGCTATTAGGTAGGTAGATCCATTATTTTGACCCAGCGACGATGGAGGGACAGGGATATATGTCCAAATCAGGATGGAGTATGACTTGGAGGGGAACTTGGAGGTGATGATGTTCCCATGCAGCATCTGCTCTTGTCTTTCTAGGTCGTGGGTTTGGGGGTGTTGCCAAAGAGGCCTTGGTGAGGTGCTGGAGTGAATCCTGTAGATAGTATATACTGCAGCCACAGTGGAGGGAGTGGACGTTTACGCTAGTGAGTAAAGTGCCAATCAAGCAGACTACTCTGTCCTGGATGGTGTTGAGCTTTTTCAGTGTTGTTGTAGCTGCACCCATCCAGTTGAGTTTCTGGTCAATGGTGACCCCCAGGATGTTGATGGTGGGGGCCTCAGTGATGGTAATGCCATTGATTGTTAAGGGGAGGTGGTTAGTCTGTCTTTTGTTGGAGATGGTCATTGCCTGGCACTTGTGTGGTGCAAATATTACTTGCCACATATCAGCCTGAGCCTGGATGTTGTCCAGGTCTTGCTGCATGCGGGCATAAAATGCTTCATTATCTGAGAAATTGCAAATGGAGATGAACACTGTGCAATGATCAGTGAAAAGCCCCACTTCTGACCTTATCATGGAGGGAAGGTCATTGATGAAGCAGCTGAAAATAGTTGGGCCTCGGACGTTTTCCTGAGGAACTTCTGCAGTGATGTTTTGGGGCTAAGATGATTGGCCTCCAACAGCCACAGCCATCTTCCTTTGTGCCAGGTATTTTATCCTGATTCCCATTGACTTCAGTTTTACTCGGGCTCCTTGGTGCCACACTTGGTCAAACGTTGCTTTTAGTTCAAGGGCAATCACTCACCTCATCTCCGGAATTCAGCACTTGTGTCCATGTTTGGATGTATCCATGTTTGCATGGCTGCAATGAGGTCTGGAGCCAAATGATTTTGGTAGAACCCAGACTGAGCACTGTAGCTTTGAAATTTGATGGCATCACTCCCGTTCTAAAGGTGTAAAATGGGCGCCTAAGGGTCCAGTATGGCCAGCAGCGTGCCCTGTGTTGGAAGGGCATGTTGGATCGGACTCCTCATTAGGCAGTTCGGGGCTTCAAGTCTGATGTTCACCGGTGCATCAGGGAGGTCACCAAGGCTCTCTACACCACAAGGAACAGCTACATCTAAGGCAAAATACTGCAGATGCTGGAAATATGAAATAAAAACAGAAAATGCTGGAAATACTCAGCAGGTCAGACAGCATATGTGGAGGAAGAAACAGAGTTAACGTTTCAGGTCTATGACCTTTCGTTGGATCCAAAATTGGCTGGAAGCAAAGGGTAATGGTTGATGGGTGTTTTTGCGACTGGGAAGGCTGTTTGCAGTGGGGTCAGTACCAGGTCCCTTGCTTTTTGTGGTATATATTAACGATTTGGACTTAAATGTGGGGGGCTTAATCAAGAAGTTTGCAGATGATACAAAAATGATAGTGAGGAGGAAAGCTGTAGATTGCAGAAAGATATCAATGGACTGGTCAGGTGGGCAAAAAAGTGGCAAATGGAATTCAATCCAGAGAAGTGTGAAGTAATGCATTTGGGGAGGGCAAACAAGGCAAGGGAGTACACAATAAATGGGAGGATACTGAGAGGTGTAGAGGAACAAAGGGACCTGGGAGTGCATATCCACAGATCCCTGAAGGTAGCAGGACAGGTAGATAAAGTGGTTAAAAAGGCATAAGGGATACTTTCCTTTATTAGCCGAGGCATAGAATATAAGAGCAAAGAGGTTATGCTAGAACTGTATAAAACATGGTTTGACCACAGCTTGAGTACTGCGTACAGTTCATGCCACCATATTACAGGAAAGATGTGATTGCACTAGAGAGGGTGCAGAGGAGATTTACGAGAATGTTGCTAGGGCTGGAGAATTTTAGCTATGAGTAAAGATTGGATAGGCTGGCCTTGTTTTCTTTGGAACAAAGGAGGCTGAGGGGAGATTTAATTAAGGTATATAAAATTATGACAGGACGAGATAGAGTGGATAGGGAGGACCTATTTCCCTTAGCAGAGGGGTCAGTGACCAGGGGCATAGATTTAAAGTAATTGGTAGAAGGATTAGAGGGGAGCTGAGCAGAATTTTTTTTCACCCAGAGGGTGGTGGGGGTCTGGAACTCGCTGCCTGAAAGGGTGGTAGAGGCAGAAACCCTCAACTCATTTAAAAAGTACTTGGATGAGCATTTGAAGTGTCGGAACCTACAGGGCTACGGATCAAATGCGGACCAAGTGGGATTAAGCAGGATAGCTCCTTTTCGGCCGGCACGGACACGATGGGCCAAATGGCCTCCTTCTGTCCCGTAACTTTCTATGATTCTATGATTCTATCTGTGTCTAATATTTAACAGGAATAATTTAGAATCACCCTTAACACCTTTGTGCAACCCCTTAGCACCTTTCTTGTGTGCTTGTTTACCTTTCCTAGTTCTCCTATGAGAAATATCCCCATTGAGGACACTTCAGATGGCCGTGGTGGGTGACCTCAAGCAGTTTTGTGCTTTGAGGCCCCGGCTGCAGCATCGCGATGTGGGCCGGAGCAGCTTAGCCCAGCGAGCTGTGTGGCACTCAGAAAGGCATAAGTGAAGTGGGTGGTGGGGGAGTAGCATGCTGTCATCCTGAGAGAGAACAGCAAGTGCCTGTCCTATGGAGCCAAGGCCACTCTCCTGGGACTGCATCTCAGCACTCCTACAGCTCTGTGTGCAGCAACAGAGTGCTGGAGCGATGTGAGACGATGGAACCCCTGTCAATACGGTCCCCAGAGTCAAGAAGGGCCACAGAGCTAAAATTTCTATATTTCTGTTTCAAAGTCAATAGTATGTGAAGACTGGTGATGGGTCTTCACCCACTATGAGGGCGCCATTATGCATATTGACTGGGAGGTCTTCCATGAGCTAGGCAATGCTAAATTTTGTGGTGATGACAATGGTCCTGGTTTCCTCCAGCTAAATATTGGGATGACAGAAACCATCGTCTTCAGTTTTTCCTTTGCGCAAATTCTGTACACTCCAGCCACCAACTCCATTCCCCTTCTTGGCCACTGTCTCAGGCTGAACCAGACTGCTCTTAACCTTGACATCCAGCTCAATCTGACTTGAATTTCTCAGTCCATCTCCTTTCCATTACAAAGACCACCTTCTTCCACCTCTATAATGTTGCCTGCCTCCACCCCTACCTCAGCCTATCCCTCCAGCCTACTTTTGAAAGGCAACCTTTTTTGCAAAGAGAACAGCATGCATGCCAAGATAAGAAATTATTCAGACAGAAACAAAGGCTGCAGCCTAATATTTGTATTGCAAGGTAGACTGGAATAAAGCATCTAACACCTTGCTAGCTGAACTTCAAAGAGCAGGTGAACACTTTTGCACTGTCAGCCACACAGAGTTAGTGATCAATCGTTCTCACCTGAATCTTTGAAGATTTCTCTTTTCTGGCCTATTCGAATACTGCTGAAATATGCTCATTTCTTTGCTGTTGTGCTCCATGACTGGATAAACTCAGGTTATCAATACTCTTTTGTGAAAAAATTCAGGCAAAACAGTCTGGGACTTGCAACCTCCTTGGGTAGCCAATTCAAGCAGTGTGAGATAATTGACAATCATTCTTAATATCTTCAAATTTAACACTTTCTCTGTGTGACACGTGGGAGGCACTACATTCACCCTCCGTGCAATCATCTCCACAGTTGTTGAACCCTGGGAGATTTATGGGCTACCTCCTCACATTGGGACAGGAAATAATGGAGCAGCTTGGCCTTGTTTACCTGATATGGTGGGCAAAGCTCCCTCCTGTTCATAAAATCAGCCCCAGTATTTGATCTTGACTCTCTGTTGCAATGCCATATCTAGAAATATAAAAGTGAGCAATGCCATGGGGAGATGAGTTATCTGATATAACTCATCTCCCCATGGCATTGCTCATAGGTAGTCTAAGGTCTGGACATTTTGTGTAGTCTCCTTCCAAGCTGGGGAATGGCACATGGATTTGGGGAGCAGATCACAGAGAAGGAGTGTGTGGGGAAGTGAATGACTTATAGGGGCCGATTTTCGGGGAGCTCTGAAAATGTCGGAATCCCGGAGCGGGTCTGGAGCCTGGCTCCAACCCACTCACTTCCGGGTTCCCCAATGACGCATTCGGGTGCAGGCGCAGCTCCCACATGCAGGACTCCCACCGGCAACTAAAGCCGGTGGGATGGTAATTTAGATAATAATTTAGCTATTTGAGGTACTTGACAGACCTCATTGAGTGGAGAATTTGGCAGGGGTGCAATTTTGAAGGATCCTCAGCATGTTTCCCATGCTGTAGAGCAGACGTGTTTCAGCCAGCAGCCAGTGGGAGATGCAAAGGATTTTTTGACAGTTGGGGGGAAAACCTCATTTATTGCAGCAGGGCACTCTGTCACTTCAGGCAAAGTTTTGGCTGCAACACCTGTGTCTTTCCACTCAAAATTATTAATTTATACCCAAAACTCTGCTGTGCAAACATGTTTACCAACTTTGCGGACCCCCTCAAACTCACAACGTCAGGATGGGGGGCGCCATAGCTGCATCACTTCATCACTTCATCCGAGGACGAGCAACATCACCAGCCTCGCCAGGCATGCCGTCCACCTTCGCCACGTGGAGCTCCACAACACAGTGCTGCGCCACAGGCACCTGCACAAAATAGTTGTGCAACTACACATACACCCACTGTAGAGTGACCCAATGGGTGGCATCAAGTGTGGTTGTTCATGGTGAACCTCATGAAACAGACTTATTACACAAGCCAGTCAAGAATGGTCAAGACGTGGCAGTAGTGGTGACAATAATAATATTTAATGTGCCATTAACAAAAATCAAATATAAATAAAAAACATGACAAACCGTTAAAGACCCTTGTGCATCCCCTTTGTGCTCACAAAACCTTTGCCTTACGCTTCCGACTATTCCTACGTGGTGCCTCCCCTGTGGCTGCAGCAGAGGTAGTGGCAGGTTGCTCTTGTTCATGCCCTGACCGATTAGATGCTTTGGGCCTACGCCCTCTGGGTTTCGGTGCCCGTGAGGGCCCCTCCAAAGACTGCTCCACCTGCACCTGTGCAGAGGCAGACTCGAGCACCTGGAGAGGAGGCAGCGTTGCGGGTACTGGTTGAGAGGGGGGCAACGGGTGAGACATGGGGGTGCTTTGAGTGGCGTCCACACTTCCATGTCCCCTTTCGCCATCATCCCTCTCCTGGGCCAGGCGCACATCACTCCTACCACCGTGCTGGACGACAGTTTGGAGGATATGTGTGAAGCCTTGTAAGGCCAGTGATTGTGTATCTGCCTGCCTGTTCAAGGCGGCAGAAAGTTGCTCACCCTGAGTCTGAAGGGCCGTTGTCAGGGCCTCAATGGACTCATTGGTGAGCCGTGCTTGAAGCTTCATTGAGGCTAGCCTTCCCTCCATCGCAGACATTCCCGCACTTACCCATGACACTATCTCAGAGACTCCCTCACGTCCCTGTGACAGTATCTCAGAGATTCCCTCCTGTATCTGTGCCACCATTCCACTCATGCAGGAGTTGCACTCCTCCATCCTCTGCGCGATTGTAGAGAGTGCGCGTGGCACCTGTTCCAGCACCTCGCAAATGTGCTGCTGCCCCTCGATCATTCTCCTTTTAAAGGATGGCCCCCAGGGTTCAGCATCTGTGTCCAGCTGAGCAGAACCTGGAGAAGAGTGCTCCCACTGAAGCGGACTCTCCACAACTGCCCCTGCCACCAGTGCCTGCTCGTGCTCATGTGGTGACTCACCATGTGCGACCCCAACTATCCTCCTCTTCCTCACCCCATCCAGTAAGACCCAGAGTGAGGCATCAGTAAATCTGGGAGCAGCCTTTCCCCTGGTCTGCTCCATTCTATAATTTTGGTTCTTTGCTGCAGGAGCAGTATTGGAGAACTGCCCCTTTAAATAGAGCTCCTCCAGCTGACAGCCTGTGATGCGGGTGCACAGTCCGCCCGCTGCGCAGGTTTCCGACCCGGAAGCCATGTTAAGTGGCTTCAATTTACGCACGATCGCGTGGGGAACGGACGGATTTCACTGGGCGGGCTACCCACGCACCCAGTCGCCCCTCCCACCCCCGCCGCCATCCCGCCTCCCTGGTAATATCGGGGCCATAGAATTTAAACAAGAAAATTAAAATCATTGGACCTCAGGAGACGTTGCGGCTCACCCAATTAATAGCACTGGAACATCCTCTCCCGTGTGCCCTCCCAGAAGCATTTTTTTTTACATGATACAGAAAAGGACATAGTCCAGATTGGACCAAGTCCCACATCAAATTTCAAACCCCGGACCCCTTTGGACCTCTTGGGACCTCTTTGTGATTCCATCCTCGGCCCAGGAGTTTCGGGGCCCTTATTTTTATGACTGCCCCATGAGTTAACTGGTAAACTAAGTTGGAGGCAATAATTCGTAGTGAGCAGCCAGATGTAGTCGGGATAACTAAAACATGGCTATATAAAAGACAGGACTGGCAGTTAAATATTGCAGGATGTTATTTTTTAAAATTCATTCATGGGATGTGGGCGTCGCTGGCGAGGCCAGCATTTATTGCCCATCCCTAATTGCCCTTGAGAAGGTGGTGGTGAGCCGCCTTCTTGAACCGCTGCAGTCCGTGTGGTGAAGGTTCTCCCACAGTGCTGTTAGGAAGGGAGTTCCAGGATTTTGACCCAGCGACAATGAAGGAACGGCGATATATTTCCAAGTCAGGATGGTGTGTGACTTGGAGGGGAACGTGCAGGTTGTGTTGTTCCCATGTGCCTGCTGCCCTTGTCCTTCTAGGTGGTAGAGGTCGCGGGTTTGGGAGGTGCTGTCGAAGAAGCCTTGGCGAATTGCTGCAGTGCATCCTGTGGATGGTACACATCGCAGCCACAGTGCGCCGGTGATGAAGGGAGTGAATGTTTCGGGTGGTGGATGGGGTGCCAATCAAGCGGGCTGCTTTGTCCTGGATGGTGTTGAGCTTCTTGAGTGTTGTTGGAGCTGCACTCATCCAGGCAAGTGGAGAGTATTCCATCACACTCCTGACTTGTGCCTTGCAGATGGTGGAAAGGCTTTGGGGAGTCAGGAGGTGAGTCACTCGCCGCAGAATACCCAGCCTCTGACCTGCTCTCGTAGCCACAGTATTTATATGGCTGGTCCAGTTAAGTTTCTGGTCAATGGTGACCCCCAGGATGTTGATGGTGGGGGATTCGGCGATGGTAATGCCGTTGAATGTCAAGGGGAGGTGGTTAGACTCTTTCTTGTTGGAGATGGTCATTGCCTGGCACTTCTCTGGCGCGAATGTTACTTGCCAATTATCAGCCCAAGTCTGGATGTTGTCCAGGTCCTGCTGCATGTGGATATGGACTGCTTCATTATCTGAGGGGTTGTGAACGGAACTGAACACTGTGCAATTATCAGCGAACATTCCCATTTCTGACCTTATGATGGAGGGAAGGTCACTGATGGAGCAGCTGAAGATGGTTGGGCCGAGGACACTGCCCTGAGGAACTCCTGCAACAATGTCCTGGGGATGAGATGATTGGCCTCCAACAACCACCACCATCTTCCTTTGTGCTAGGTATGACTCCAGGCACTGGAGAGTTTTCCCCCTGATTCCCATTGACTTCAATTTTACTAGGGCTCCTTGGTGCCACACTCGGTTAAATGCTGCCTTGATGTCAAGGGCAGTCACTCTCACCTCACCTCTGGAATTCAGCTCTTTTGTCCATGTTTGGACCAAGACTGTCATGAGGTCTGGAGCCGAGTGGTCCTGGCAGAATCCAATCTGAGCATCGGTGAGCAGATTATTGGTGAGTACGTGCTGCTTGATAGCACTGTCGACGACACCTTCCATCACTTTGCTGATGATTGAGAGTAGGCTGATGGGGAGGTAATTGGCCGGATTGGATTTGTCCTGCTTTTTGTGGACAGGACATACCTGGGCAATTTTCCACATTGTTGGGTAGATGCCAGTGTTATAGCTGTACTGGAACAGCTTGGCTAGAGGCGCGGCTAGTTCTGGAGCACAAGTCTTCAGCACTACAGCTGGGATGTTGTCAGGGCCCATAGCCTTTGCTGTATCCAGTGCACTCAGCCGTTTCTTGATATCACGTGGAGTGAATCGAATTGGCTGAAGACTGGCTTCTGTGATGGTGGGGATATCGGGAGGAGGTCGAGATGGATCATCCACTTGGCACTTCTGGCTGAAGATGGTTGCAAACGCTTCAGCCTTGTCTTTTGCACTCACGTGCTGGATTCCGCCATCATTGAGGATGGGGATGTTCACAGAGCCTCCTTTTCCTGTTAGTTGTTTAATTGTCCACCACCATTCATGACTGGATGTGAAAGGACTGCAGAGCTTTGATCTGATCCGTTGGTTGTGGAATCGCTTAGCTCTGTCTATAGCATGTTGCTGCCGCTGTTTAGCATGCTTTTAGTCCTGATTGGTAGCTTCACCAGGTTGGCACCTCATTTTTAGGTACACCTGGTGCTGCTCTTGACATGCTCTTCTACACTCCTCATTGAACCAGGGTTGATCCCCCGGCTTGTTGGTAATGGTAGAGTGAGGAATATGCCGGGCCACGAGGTTACAGATTGTGCTGGAATACAATTCTGCTGCTGCTGATGGCCCACAGCGCCTCATGGATGCCCAGTTTTGAGCTGCTAGATCTGTTCTGAATCTATCCCATTGAGCACGGTGGTAGTGTATTTCGAAAGGAAAGGGATGGAAGAGCGGGGGTGGGGTAACTATACTATTTAGAGACAACATAATAACAATAGAAAAAAGGGACGTAAGTAATGTTAAGTTCGAAACAAAATCCACATGGATTGAGACAAAGGATGAGAAGTGATTGCTCACATTAATAGGTATATTCTACAAACCACCTAATAGTGGAAGGGAAGGGAAGTGGAGGAAGAAATATGTAGTCATATCTATGAAATGAGTAAAAAAACACTGAATAATAATCAGGGGAGATTTAACTACCCCTAGATAAACTGGCAAGAAGTAGTAGATGACGGCGAATGGGGAATGGAGTTTTTACACTGTGTACAGGACTCCTTTCTTTTACCCAGATTGTGAGAACCCCCACAAGAGAGGAATCACTGCTGGATCTCGTAATGGGAAATGAACTGGAGCAGATAAGAGAAGTAAGCGTCAGGGAACCTCGAGGCAATAACATAATAAAGTTTAAAATGATGATTGAGAAAGATGTAAGTAAGACAAAGACCAAAGAAATAAATTGGATAAAAGCTAATTTTGAGGGGATGAGAGTGGAACTAGGGAACATAAACTGGAAAAAAATATTGACAGACAGAGATAAAACAGCAGTGGGAAATATTTAAAGCAGTGATCAATAGAGGTCAGGAGAAATATATCCCACAAAAAAGCAAGAACAAACTAGCCAATAATGAAACATCATGGATGAATAAAGAGATATGGGTAAAATTAAAACTAAAGAAAAAGGCATACTCTAAGTATATAGACAATAAAGGAGAGGACGAGAAAAGGGAAGACGAAGAGGTTCGGAAAGAAGTCAAAAAAACAATTAGGAAAACGAAGAGGTTAAATTAAATTAAATTACCAAGAGATATAAAAATAAATAGTAAAGTATTCTACAGACACAAAAATAACAAAAGAAAAATCAGGATAGGAATAGGACCACAAAGGGATGCATAAGGTAAACTCACAGGTAATGACAGCGAAGTGGTTCGATGTAACTCAATGTGAACAGGGTACATATCCTAATTATCATAACTTGCCTTTTATTTTTACAATTGCTGACTGGCCCACTTTATATTTACTACTTTTGCCATTTTTATTTCAGATTTGCAGTTCTTTATCTTTTTTTCTGAACATTCAGATGTCATTTAATAGCAATTTGAGTTTCACTCTTGCAGCTGATGACCATATGTCTGTGCAGTTAGTGAGGCAATTAGGGATGGACAAATTTTAGATCTGGTTTTTGGTAGTGACCTCCATGTGAGGGAACACCTGGTCAGCTCTGGTCATAATATAGTTAGGTTTAATCTTATTGATCAATCTAAGGCTGCAGCCAATCTAATTGGTCCCAGAATTTAACAGCACTAACTTTACAAAAATGACTGAAGATCTGGCAAAAGTTGATTGGGCAACTCTACTAAATAGGCAATTGAGGACTGGGAACCATGGTTCTATTTAAAACCATTCTCAATCAATATGAAGCCATATTTGTCCCAGTGGTTAAAAGAAGGACACATGTTCAAACAAAACCATTATGGTTGACAAGGAATGTTCAGAGGCAAAATCAGGTTGAAACAGAAGGCATTGTACACACGAAAGGAATTTAACTCACAGAAGAACTGGGACAAGTATCACATGTAGTTGAGGGAGACAAAAACTGTCATTAGAGTAGCCAAGAGATCTCTGGAAAAGAAGACAATATCCACAATTGTGATATTGATAGCAAAAGCTTTTTCAGCTATGTCTGAAGACAGAAGACCATATGGGGCCACTAAAGAATACTTTTGGGCAGATTCAAACTGATTCTCAGGTAATGGCGGAACGGCTAAATAACTATTTTGTATCAGTTCATATTCCTGTAGATGATGCTTCTGTTCCAGATAGGGTGGGGGTGCTCTGTATTGAATAGTATTGCTAATATTAGAATAGATAGTAATGTTATCTTGGATAGATTAGGAAAGCTCAATATTGTTAGGGCTCCAGGTCCAGATAATATCCATCCAAGGGTGATTAGAGATGGGACAGGTGCTTTGGGAGCCCTTTGCCCATGTTTTTAACAGCTCATTCGAGTCAAAGATAGTTCCCTTGGACTGGAAGCTAGCTCATGCAGTTCCTATTTTCAAAAAACTGGACAAATTAGAGCCAGGGAGCTTCAGTCCTGACATCCATTGTTGGGAAGATGCTAGAAGGGATCATAAGCAATGCCTTTTAAGATCACTGGGAAAGGGAAGGGACCATTAGAAATTCACAACACTGCTTCTGGAAAAATAGGTCGTGCCTAACAAATTTGATAGAGCTTTTTGAAGAAGTCACTCGGGTAGTGTATGAGGGAAATCCGGTAGACATTGCTTACCTCGTCTTTCAGAAAGCCTTTGATAAGGTACCTCACACTAGGTTATTTCTCAAGATAGAATCTTGTGATATCAGTTGGAATTTGATATGCTGGATTAAGAATTGGCTCCAATCCGCAGCCAAAAAGTTGTAGTTACCACAGATGTGGTTCAGTCTGGAAACACATTTCTAGTGGTGTCCCCCGGGATCGGTCCTAGGCCCGCTACTGTTCATGGTCTTTATTAATGACCTGGACAGTGGTGTTGGGAACATGGTCAGTGAGTTTGCAGATGACACCAAAATCTGTGCTTGTGTTAAGGCAGTAGAGGAGAGCAAAGAACCTCCGTTACTTAAATAGGCAGAAGGACCTTGGTCTATTTACTTTAGAGCAGTGACCTAATAGAGATCCATAAGATAATTGAAGGGCTGGACAGCTTTGATGGACTAGCTGGTCTTTTCCTGCCCATCAATTTTGTATGTTTGCAGTGCTGAGGGAGTCTGGTGATGTCAGAAGTGCCATCTTTTTAATGATATTAAACTGAGGCCCCTTCTGCCTGTTCAGGCAGATTTAAAAAATAATCCCCTTGTAGTATTCAAAAGCAGAGCAGGTGAGTTCTCCTAGTGTCCTGATCAACATTTATCCCTCAACCAACACTCCTGAAAGCAGATTAACTGGTTATTGATCTCATTACTGTTTGTGGAACCTTGCTGTGCATAAATTGGCTGCTGCATTTGCTAAATCAGAAGTAATTCATTGGCTGTGAAGCCCTTTCTGATATACTGAGTATGTGAAAAATGCTATAAAAATGCAAGTTCCTTCATCTTTCATATAAGAGCATCAAATCAGTTGTATTTCATTGCCAGCTGTACATTGTCCAATCTATAATAGTTTCCTATCTATAATACATTAGTAGTGTAGAATGTGTTGTGTGTAGGAGATATGTGTCCCCTTAACAGACTATGCTTTAAGGTGGATGATACATATTATATCAGCTATCTGAAAGCTTCTTTCTAGAATATAGCTACTACTTCTAAGAATATGTCTTTAATATTCCTTAATTAATATTAAAATAGATAGTAACGCCATCTTGGATAGATTAGGAAAGCTTAAAATTGTTAGGGTCCAGGTCCAGATAATATCCATCCAAGGGTGATTAAAGATATGGGACAGGTGCAATGTGATCTCCTTGCCCATAGCTTCAATAGTTCATTTGAGTCAAGGATAGTTCCCTTAGACTGGAAGCTAGCTCATGCAGTTCCTATTTTCAAAAGAGGACAAATTAGAGCAAGGGCACTACAGGCTGTTCAGCCTGACATCCATTGTTGGGAAGATGATGGGGATCATAAGAGATGCCCTTTATGATCACTGGGGAAGGGACCATTAGAAATTTGCAACACTGCTTCTGAAAAAAAAAATAGGTCTTTAAGTGGGTAAGGTTTCTCTCTCTCATTTTCCTAGTTGTGTTTTTTCTTTGTTTTAAAATACTGACTTTGTGACATGTTGTAGGTTTATTCCATCCAGTGATTACCGAAATTTTAAATGTGTTGAAATTCAAACCTTATCTCTTCATTGACTTTAAATGTGATTATGAAGCCCAATTTGAACAGCTAAATTCCACAGGAGTGCAGAACACCTCAGTGTCAGACAATTCAACTATTTGCCAATTTATTCTAGAAGCAGCAATGTTTTTTTTAAATTTGTTCTCAGGATGTGGGTGAAACCGGTAAGGCCACATTTATTGCCCATCATTGCCAGAGGTGGTGATGGGCCTTCTCCTTGGATCACTGCAGTCTTTATAGTGCTGGTGCTCTCAACAACTTGAAGATGATATAATTAAACCTGGTAAAGGATTTTTTTTCACTGAGATTAAACAAAGGATTTATGCAAAAGATACACAGAAATTGCCTTGAAAACTTTGTAGTGTCTCCTCCAAGTGCAAACAAATAGGTACAAACCATTTGGCCATTGATGGTGTTTAGCAGTCTGAATCAGTATTAATTTGAGTTGAAAAAAAACAGCTTTTATGTTTACCTTGCTTGAAGTCATCAGAAAGTAAAAGTTCCACTAACTACAGTCTGACATTAACAGTTTATTAAACAGAGGGAGATTCTAGGGTCAAGGCCACAGCATAGTTCCAAAGATCTTTTGGGATTACCAACTTGACATCAAATTTACCTGAGTGTTGACATAAAATCCAACACCAAATTGGTTTTATAACATTACAGTTTCCTGATTTGTTTGTAATTGATGCCCCTGTTGGACTTCCTGCTGGGGCACTCTCAAAATGAGAGTCTACATCATTCACAGATCAAGGACAATGCCAAGAACTGGCAGAGCAGGAATCATCTTGACCCAAATATCAGCTTTGCTTAATTAGTACCACTCTCCCTTCCGGCTCAGAAGATTGTGGGTTCAAATCCTGCACCGAGTCCTGAGTCTCCGAGCAATAGTACTAGAGTGTTGCATTTCTGAGGTGCCATCTTTAGCTGTTCCAGTAGTTCTGGTGGGTTTTGAAGACCCCATGGCTCAATTTGACAAAGAAGAGAGTTCTCCTGATGCTCTGAGCCTCCCTCAACCAGCACTACCAAAACCAGATTGAAACGTTATCTGCTGGATAAATAGCTGTCACATTTGCTTCCATAACAACTGTAATTACATTTTAAATCCATTGTATGTGATGCACTTTGAGACATTTCCAAGAGATGTAATAAAGTGCTATATAAATGCAAGTCTTGTTTCTTTTCAGTCAGTGTTGATCCAGGTGTACATCTGAAATACCTCACCCTAGGTCAGTAGACTAATAAAATTGAAGCACGGTCAATGACTGCTCTGGTTTTCTATGAAAATCAGAGTACCACGCTAGACCGCCTAGTCGCACTTCCACAGACACCACAGAGACAGTGATGCATCTGTGTCCACCTCACCTACACTGCAACTAAAATAATTATCCACGTCTTTGTCAGCTTCAGGCTTGATTCCTCCTGTGGTCTCTTTGCTCAGGGCAGAAATCAGAAGGATGGCAATCTCCTACTTATCCAGAACTGTGCAGTTTTTATCCTATCTCATACCATGGGACCCTTATTTTTTTGGCCTCAGTTCTCACTGACCTCCACTGGCTGCCCATTCCACAATGTTACTGCTTTCAAAATCTTCACCCTTATCTTGCCTCCATGGCCTTGCTCCACTCCACCTCTAACTTCCTCCAGGCACTGTTCTTCTTGGTGTGAACTACCGTGCATCTCATTCCCGCCTTCTGCTCCAGAATTTATTGCACAGTCTTTAGCCGTCACAGCCTTGTTGTCTGGGTCTGTCTTCCAAAACTCCTAAACCTTGCTTCAGCTCTCCCCACTTTCAACAGCTTCCATCAAAATCTGCCTCTTGAACCTCACATTTGGTCACCTCCCAATTCCTGCATAGATTCTGAATTTTCCACACTCTCTTGCGAAGTGTCTTGGGATGTACCACCACATTGAAGATGCTATGTAAGTGTGGTAGGTTGTTGTTGCCACTGGTTTCAAAGGAAGCTGGAACAGAAGCCCAAGAAACACAAAGCGTCCTTTGAGTGTTTAACGCTGGCTCACTTACTCAGTGACAGGACTGTCACTCTTAGATTACTGCCTTATGATCATTATTCTATGTTTTGCTGATGTGCCACTTTTAGGCCTCACAGAACATATTGTGAGTGAAAAAATGTTCTTCAGCTTTGTACATTCCACTTTCTAATAACAGGACTGTTAACTTGAGTGAGACTCCCTGAAATAAATGTAACCTGTTTGTGTCTTATGGTAATAAAATAAACAAAGTGCTATTCATTTTCATACACTTACTATATATATTGGGTTATGTTATTTTTATTCCTTAGAAAATTTCAATCTCAAATAGTGGACCTTGGCAGCTGTGCAATAATTTGGATTACAGCTGTGCAATATATTTAACACAAGATGTGCAAGTGCTCAAATGTTAGTTCGGGTTCCAATATGATTGCTTTTTGAACAATGTTCAATTTCCCTGTCATTTAAGCACTTATGGCAAACAGCGGGAGTGACATCAGGAGATTGCACACCTCTGCTTCAGCCATGTTTTTCATTGATTATGATGAATGAATGGACTTGGTGTGTACCATTTCCTAGTATGTGCTCCCAGCATGCATTGTTTTAATAAAGCTTATTTTGGACTTAAATTCATACACAAGAAGTTCACAAGTGCACTAAATGCTCTCTAATGCTGTCTGTGGAAGAAAAGTAAAAAAGCAAGCTAGAAAGGCGGTCTTGTTGAAGGAATGGGGATGGTATTGTTGGTGCTGGCAATGTTATTGTCTACTTCACTGCCATGTGTGTAGTGATAGACCAGACTCCAAGGGTCCTGCCCTGCTTATTATGATAGAGGTTTAACATAGCACTAAATCATTGCTGCAGGAGCTCCTCCTGAGGGCCGCTGCTGGACCACAACTGACCCTCCTCCCAGGCCTTACCTTACTGCACTGCCAACGAGGCAGGCAGCCTGAAATTGAGACCCTTAAATCAGGCGAGCTGCCTCTGGAGGTGCAGCAGCTTGCCCAAATTATTAGTGAAGCCTGAGGATCAAGTTCAGACAAGCCAGTTTGGGTGCACAATCTGCCTGAAAACAGGCCAGAACCAATTTTTACACCGGAGTCTCAAATGAGTAAATAAGCTCAATAAAAGAGATTTTTTAAAAAAGACAAATCATACAAACCGTACATGGAAAAAGAAGGGCCAAACTCTGGAAGGAGTATAGAAATTTGTTAGAATAGATTAACAGTAATATTAGAGGTACAAAGAGAATCCTAGAGATAAGTATAGCTAAAGATGATAAATAATAGTGCTTGGAGAGGAAGTTAAAAGATAAACATGGTCGTAAAATTGAATGAGAAAATAAAATAGTTGAATTATTACTTGAATTTATTCAATTAATATGCACCAGAGAGAAATTACTAACTTACCATCCATCTTGTGTAATACATCCAATATCCTAGAGGATTTTGAAGCCAGCTACATGATCAATTAAGGGGACTTTAGATAAACAAATCCCCTGGGCCAGATAGTATGGATCCTAGGAATTAAAGTTTTAGAATACTGACATCATGGAGGATTTGCAGTGAGTTTTTGCCAGACTTGAAACCAGGCAAATGTAGTCTCTGGGAGTTAAATTGAGTAACCTCCGAAACCGGGCACATGGGGCGGGGTGTGCAATTAACCCATGCCCGGCCGTTGAGATTCAGGCAGCACATAATATTTGTGCTACCTGGTGATTTACCTGATATCTGTGAGCAGCCAGGCCTAGCTGCGCTGTTGAGTGGCTGCTTGCCAGCATGGGGGGCCCAATATCCCGTGAGTGGCTAGCACCACATAAAGGCAGCCTGCACCTCTTATTTGCAAAACATAGATACGGCTTTGCACGGAGTCTACATACGTAAAACACAGACGCAGATCCCATCCCTATGTTTACAAACTGTTGAGTTAAGTTAAAACGTTGAATAAAGGTTGCGCACTATTAAATCCTACATACTCCAATCTGCACCTCACCAATCTGCCGATCTGAGTTTGTACCAGGCCTGCGAGAGAGCGTGCACCAAGGTTCTCTGATGATGTACTAGAGGTCTTGGCGCAAGAGGTGGACAGAAGGAAGGGCAAGAGGCCCTCCAAGTATATGCTGCAGAGGCAATGGGAGGTAGTAGGTTACAAAGTCAATGCCAGGCACGTAGCACCACGAACATGGGTGCAGTGCAGGAAGAAGTTCAATGCTTTGACATGAGTAGTCAAGGTCATCTCCTACTAACTGCACCACTAGCCGCATCCACTGCTCCACGCACTACACCCCCCCACCCCCAACACCCACATACCAACAAACTTTCAATCAGTACTCAACTCTTCCAATCAGATACTTCCTCCTACCTTCACGCATTACCACTGTTGCAAGCCGCACACCCACAACTCACAGGTCACACTGACTGGCAGCTAGTCAACCATGACAGAAACATTACCCAAACATCTTGCAGGACACTCACCGATATACGTCCTGCTTTCTTGCAGGAGAAGGTGGCGCATAACAGAAGGCAGCAAGTGGCAGTGGCTCCATGGAACATGAACCTGCTGTCCTCTCTCAGGATGACAGCATTCTTGTCCCACCCCTGCCACTCTGCCAGTGCCCTTGCTGTTGCCTGTTAGTTAGCCAGCCCATTCCCTGTAGAGTATGAACTTTATTATAGGAACATAGCAAGATAGGAACAGGAGTCGGCCATTTAGCCCCTCGAGCCTGTTCTGCCATTCAATGGGATCAGAGTTGATCTATGACCTAACTACATATACCCGCCTTAGCCCTATATCCCTTAATACCCTTGGTTAACAAAAATCTATCAGTCTCAGATTTAAAATTAACAATTGCGCTAGCATCAACTGCCATTTGCAGAAGAGTGTAACAAACTTTTACCACCCTTTGTGTGTAGAAGCTTTTCTAACTTCACTCCTGCAAGTCCTGGCTCTAATTTCTGGGCTATGTCCCCTTGTCCTTGTATTCAAATATCGGCGACCTCCAAAAACAGGTACAAATGAATCAGCAACCAAAAACAATAATCCAGCAACTAATCTCTAACTCCTGCATGATCCCTTTAAACGGCACTGGTGGGGGTCCTCCATCGGTTTACAACCTGTTCAGCTGTGCGTGGTTGGAGCGTTGAATTCCAAAATTGCATCTGTCCCTTTAAATCAGTGTTGCACACTGATCTACACCATATTCTCCCTACTTTACATGCTGCTGGTGTTCGTTATCAGTGCATACGCAAATACCTTTACCAAGATGGCGTACGGCGCATGTCATGCCAGAATTGTGCGCGTGCATTCAGGACGCCATTTTGGGTCCTTAGGAGGCCATGTAGCACCTAAAAAAATGGGCGCTGCATGGCCCAATTTATGGCCCTCCTTTTTTAAAAAGAATGGAAAAATTAAACTAGGGAACTACAGGCCTATTAGCCCAACATCAGTGACAGTCAAAATAATTGAACCTAGTCTTAGGACTTTGCTGGAGAAGTAACAATGTAGTAATAACCTGATAAGAAATAGCAAGCATGAGTTTTGAAGGGTTAGATCCTGCCTGATAAACTTCAGTGTCTTCTTTGAAGATATTACAGATAAATTCGATGACACTCAATTTCCAAGGAGTAGGTGGTCTTAATTATCCTAACAAAATGCACCACCTTGCACTTATATTGAAATTCATTTGCCATTTACACGCCCATTCTGAAAGTTTGTTAATGTCTTCTTGTATTTTGTCGACGTTTTCCTCAGTATCAACTATACCTCCAATTTGGTGTCATCTGCAAATTCTGATATTATACTTCTGATTCCCAAGTCCAAATTGTTTATGTAAATGGCTAACAACAGTGGTCCCAGCACTGATCCCTGTGGAACATCATTTCTCAACTTCCATCAGTCTGAGTAACTATCTTTATCCCTTACTTTCTGTTTTCTGTTTTGTAGCCAGTTTGCTATCCATTCTACTACTTGTCCCCGGACTTCACATGAATCTACTATGCGGTACCTTATTGAAGGCATTTTGAAAATCCAAGTATATTGCATCCACTGTATTACCCTTGTTGTCTACACTTTCTGTTACTTCTTCAAAGAATTCAATAAGGTTGGTCAAGCATAACATAGCCTTTTGAAATCCATGCTGACTATTCTTTATTATATTTTCAGTTTCTACATGTTTTTCTATTACATCTTTAAGTAGAGAGTCCATTATCTTTCCAACCACCGATGTCAAGCTCACTGGTCTATAGTTCGCTGAATTTGTTCTATCTCCTTTTTTAAAATATAGGAATAACGTTAGCTGTCCGTCAGTCCTCTGGCACTATTCCCCTTTCTATTGAATTTTTATATACGTAATAGAGGCTCTGCTATCTCTTCCCTAACTTCTTTTAATACGCGCGGATGCAATCCATCTGGACCAGGGGTTTTATTCTCTCCAAGTTTGATTAGTTTATTAATTATCTCCCCCTTTTCTATCTTAAATGTCTTAATATTTTTTTTGGTCTCTTCTAATGTCATGTCCACCATGTTAGTCTCCCTGGTAACTACCGAGGCAAAGTAATTATTTAATATTTCTGCCATTTTGCTGTCCTTACCTGTGAGTTTATCTTGTGCATCCCTTAGTCGCCCTATTGCTATCTTAATTTTTCTTTTGTTATTTATGTGTCTATAGAATACTTCACTATTTCTTCTTATATTCTTTGATAATTTCATTTTGCAGTTCCTCTTTGCCCTCCTAATTGTGTTTTTTTACTTCTTTCCTAACCTTTTTATACATATTTCATATATTTCAAGTCCCAAGATCTGGTTTTCCTGAGCACAGCCTGTGCTGGCTGCCTCAGGAAAAATCAAGCTTTCAGTGGGGGCCTCAAACAGGAATTAGGCCCCTTATTTGCATTTGCAAAGTGCCTACCACCTTTTTCAGGCATGAGCACTGCACAGCGATTTTATTTCCTCTCCCAATATGGCGGGCGGCACACTTCCAAACGGAAATGCCCCCCATATTGAGGGCTGAAAAGGCCGGTTAGCACCTGAGAAATGGGTATTGTGCAGATGAATTTATTGGTCCATGAGTTCTCTCAGGAACTTGGGAACGTGAAAATGTCAGACATGATAGGCAATGAGAAAACTCAGGTGGGTATCCTTTTTTTTTGGCCAATTAATACTTAGCCTCAACCTCGTCTCCATTCTTGTAACTCAGTTGTTCCTATCTCAGCAGTTTGATTATTCCAATTCCTATTACTCATTCCAGTCATGGATGTTGGTCATGTTCTTCCCAAATGAGAACTACTTAATATCCCCCAAAAATATTATCCTAAATGCAGTTCAGTTAACCTATGTGCAATTTTCACTGTCATAGATTCATAGAATTTTACAGCATTGAGGCCATTTAGTCCATTACACTTGTACTAGCTCTCTAAAAGAGCTCCAATTTTCCTGCCCTTTCAGTGATGTTGAACGTCCGTCAGCTATGCTGAGTAAGAAATAGCCATCCATATCTAAAACTTTCTCCCCAGATAAATATTCCTATAATCTAACAGGCAACTGAGTCTTCAGATTTGAGGAATGGTCTGATCAAAAGGTTTGTACTCCAAAGAAAGATGATGAGATTCAGAGACTGGTGCCCAACTTGCTGTCACAAATCAAGGATTGGCTCCCCAAATTTAGGACAAGATTCATCCTCTTGACATTCTTCCCTGCAGCGCACATGTTGCAGTTCTTTGTTTCGAATCACCATGCGGACTTGATCTAAGTTTATACTGGAATGTTGGCTAGACACATTGATTTAATCTAGCTACTGCTCAAAAACAAGCATTAGGAATCCTTAAGAAAATTTGGAAAAAAGGCTCAATGAAGTTGCTTAAGGTCTTGTTAAATGAGCAGTTATTTAGCAAAACTAAACACAATATTTGAAGGGATTTAATTTAATGCAAACATATTAGCCAGTGTGCTAAAAATAGTGCACTGAGGAAATTAAATCCTTAAGTGTAGCATGATGAAGTGCATTGTAAAGCCATAGCTGTAGACTTGTACTTCAATATTTAGCTATACAAGATAGCATTTATGAGGTTTTTCATTTGCTTTCTACATTGTTTGGAAAATGACTGGTCCATTATTATTCCTGGACCCCTTTCCAAATGTCTCTGGGCTAATTATATTCTATTCATTGTATCCTTATTAACTGTGCTTCTTTGGCCAATGGCAATTCTTTACAATTATCAATGTTCAAAGTCATTTGCCATTTGTTACTCAAATGCATAACCAATCTAAACCCTTTGGCAAATATTCAACTGCATCTCTCTTGACCGCTGTCTCTTATTTTAGTGTCATCAAAAATTTGACAAGTTTACAGCTGTTTTGATATCCAGGTGTAAAGGTCTAAATGGGGTAGAGAAGCAAAGGGTTCTAGAGGTATAGATTCACAAATCATTGGAAGTAGCAACGCAGGTTAACAAAGCCATAAAAAATGTAAACAAAGCACTGGGGTTCATTTCCAGAGGAACAGAATTCAAAAGCAGAGAAGTTATGTTAAACTTATAAAGAACCTTGATTAGACCACACTTAAAATATGGTGCTGAGTTCTGGTCTCCATGTTACAAAAAGAATATAAAGGCACTTGGGGAGGTGCAAAAAAGATTTACAAGGACGATACCAGAACTGAGAGCTTATAACTATCAGGAAAGAATGAATAGGCAGGGGCTCCTTTCTTGAGAAAAGCGAAGACTGAGAGGTGACCTGATAGAGGTCTTTAAAATTATGAACCAATAGGGTAGATATAGAGAAGATGTTTCCACTTGTGGGGGGTCCAAAACTAGGGGCCATAAATATTAGATAGTCACTCATAAATCCAATAAGGAATTCAGGAGGAACTTCTTTACTCAGAGTGGTTAGAATGTGGAACTTGCAACTACATGGAGTAGTTGAGGCGAATAGCAAGGATGCATTTAAGGGGGAGTTAGATAAGTACATGAGGGTGAAAGGAATAAAAGGATATGTTGATAGGGTGAGATGAAATACGGTGGGAGGAGGCTCATGTGGAGCATGAACACCAAAATAGACCAGTTGCCAAATGGCCTGTTTCTGTGCTGTAAATATTGTGTAATGCTATGTAACTTTTCAACTCAAGTTGTCAAGATTTTTCAATATTCATACAGAATTAGGTGTAAGTAATGCAGTGCCATTGACAAATTAAGGAAATGGGGTTTAATAACATTGTTAAACTGTACTTATACCAGAATTTCAAAGTGTTTTTGGCTCGAAACTGTGTTTACTTGTTGGGGGTTCCTCACAATAACTAAGTTTTAGATTCCCTGTTGCAACAGTAACTTGCTGTTGTGTTTAAAAAAAATGCAGAAATTGGTACACAGCTTTATGCTAATTATCAGGTTCCTTTCAGTTTCAGACAAATCAGTCGCAATAATAAGACAGAAACTACGTCAAAGATTTGGATCATAAACATACACAAAGAAAAGTATGCAAGTTTGTTTGAGTTTTTCATCCTTTGTGTTGAAATATGCTTTCCTAATATGACATGTGTGGAGAAACCACTCCCCCCCCCACCCCCCCCCCAAAAAAAAAATTCAATGAAGACCTTTTAGCAGGACTAAAATTTAAAGAAGTGCACACTTCATAAATGGTAACCTCAAAAAGTCTAAACTGCAGGCACATATCCTGTTATGTAAGATCTTGCTAGATTTATTTGTCTTGTATGAATCTGGAGGGTTGTTTTTCATTGTATTTCTGGAGCAGTGCTGAATCTTCTGTGGCTTTAGTTTAACAAAGTGAACTCTCTGACACTATTGATTACTGAGAACGTCACAGAGCTGCTCAGGAGCTCAGAAAGTAACCGCAGGTCAGTAAAAATAGGCAGTTAGGAATCTAAAATAGAGGCTAAAGTGTAAGAAAGTGCCAGCAACTGTTAACAGAAGCACGTACAGCCCAGGAAGTGATCAAAAATGCTTCTCTCATTATAAGACTACTAACCATCTGCTTTAAACCATACTATATGCCCCCTGTATCATTAAAAAGATCATTATCATATCCCTGTCAGAAACTAACCTGGAGAAAGCAAATAACTGGAAATGTCTATTATAAATTGGCTTGCAGAATTACAGATGAGGGTTTCATAAATCTTAAGTGAAATAAATAGCATCACTTTAGTAAAAACAACACAGTCGCTGTTGTAAATTCCTATATGATTATTTGAATGAACCATTCAGTTTATTTTATATTTTACAATCTATGGTCAATACCCATCATCCTTTATTTCTGGGCAAAATGAATCATAATTCCAAACTTGTAACTTTTTAATTGACTCTGAATTTCTCAGTCAACACAAACCTGGGGCCCGATATTAGGAGGGAGGCGGGTTGCCAGCGGGGGGTCGACTGGGCGCGTGGGTAACGCATCCAGTGAAATCAGTGGGTTTGGTACGCGATCGTAAGTAAATTGAAGCCACTTACCTTGGCTTCCAGGTTTTGCGCTGGAAAGCTGTGCAGCGGGTGGACTGTGCACCCGCATCATAGGCTGTCAGCTGGAGGAGCCCTATTTAAAGGGGCAGTCCTCCACTGACTGATACTGCAGAAAATAGGCAAAATTACAGCATGGAGCAGCCCAGGGGGAAGGCTGCTCCCAGGTTTAATGATGCCTCACTCCAGGTACTACTGGATGGGGTGAGGAGGAGGGGGAGGACAGAGATCTTCTCCCCGGCAGACGGGAGGAAGTGGCCTGCCTCTGCCACCACGAAGGCCTGGCTCGAGGTGGCAGAGGAGGTCACCAGCACCACTAACATATCACGCACCTGCATACAGTGCAGGAGGCGCTTCAATGGCTTAAGTAGGTCAGCCGAAGTGAGTACACTTACTCATTCCCCTACACTCCGTCTGCCACATCACCGCCCCCACCCCACATCTCCTTCTGCACTGCCAACACTACTCTATCACATCACCCCTCACACCCACTCAAAGCTCATCCTCATCTTACCTGCACTTACTCACCTCGCCAGTACTCATCCGACCACTACCACTCAACCCAATTCTCATACAATCGCATGGCTCTATCTCATACTCGCCCTCTGATGCATCTCTTTCACGGTCAGCCTCACCCCACCTGCCACTACCTGTGCTGCAGCCACAGGGCATGCATCATGTATGTGTAGTAGGAAGCGTAAGGCAAACGTGTCGTGAGCATGAAGGAGATGCATAAGGGTGTTTGAGGGTTTGTCATGGTTTTTACTTGTATTTGATTTCTGATCAACTCACATTACATATTATATTGTCACCACTACTGCCACATCTTGGCCATTCTTGACTGGCTTGTGCGATAATGCCCTTTCATGAGGTTCTCCATGAACACCCTTGATGCCACCCATTGGGTGACCCTACAGTGGGTGTAAGTGTAGTTGCACGACAACTTTGTTGCAGGTGCCTATTGTGCAGCACTGTGTTGTGTAGCTCCACGTGACGGAGGTGGACGGTGTGCCTGTTGAGGCTGGTGATGTTGCTCGTCCACCAATGGAGTGATGAATGCAGCAATGGACCCCCCCTCCCCCCAATCCTGATGGTGCGAGGGGGTCCACAAAGTAGGTAAATGTATTTGGACAGCAGAGTTTGGGGTATGATTTAATAATTTGGAGTGTGGAGACAACGGTGTGGCAGGCAAAACTTTGTCTGAGGTGACAGAATGCCCTGAATAAATGAGGGTTTACCCCACACCTGTTAAATGGATCTTTGTAGCTGCCACTGGCTGCTGGCTGCAACACATCTGTTTAAACACGGAGTGTTTCCCCCAGCATGGGAAACACACTCTGGGTAGTCCAAAATCCGAATCCTCCTAAAATCTCCAACTAATGAGGTCTGTAAACAACCTCAAGTACCCAGATAATGACCTTAAGAGGGATCCCGCCGGCTTTGATTGCTGGTGGGAGTCCCGCATCCGGGGGCTGCGCGCGCACCGATTCGCGTCATTGGGGAACTCGGAAGTGGGCGGGTTGGAGCCGGGCTCCGGACCCGCTCCGGGAATCCCCAATTTTAGGAGCCCCCCACCACCACGAACGCACCCGCTCGGCCATCCAAAAATTGACTCCTTGGTTTCAGGAAATCGTAAATAAGCCTTTTGAATACCTTCAAGGAATTAATACTTCTATTTGTGCCTATTAGTGGCTGCACAGCAACATTTTTATTCCAGATTAGTGGAAAGTTTGAATAAGAGTAATATGTAGTATATCAAGTGCTAGCAAAATACAATTAACACCCTAATATAATGGTATGATTGCAGCATATGCGTTTATATCACTATCTCAGGCTGAACCAGACTGTTTGCAGCCTCAGCATCCTGCTGTGCCTCCAACCCCATATCCTCTCCGTTATAAAGACCGCCTACTTCCACCTGTGTGGCATTGCACGCCTCTACCCCTTCCTCAGTCATTCTCCCACTGAACCCCTTTGATACCTCCAGACTTGATTATTCCAATGCTCTCTTATCAGCCCTCCTATCTTCCACTGTCCATAAACATAAAAAAACTGACAAAGTAATAGAACAGCAGGGGGAAACTTTTATAACAGTGATCAATAGAGTCCAGGAGAAATATATCCCACTAAAAAGCAAGAACAAACTAGCCAGTAATGACTCACCATGGTTGAATAAAGAAATAAGGGCAAAATTGAAACTAAAGAAAATGGCATACACCAAGTACATAGAAAACAAAGGGGAGGATGACAAAAGGGAAAACAGAAAGGTTAGGAAAGAAATCAAAAAAACAATTAGGAAGTCAAAGAGAAACTTCAAAATTAAATTATCAAGGAATATAAAAAGAAATAGTAAAGTATTCTGCAAACACATAAATAACAAAAGAAAAATCAGGATAGGGATAGGGTCACTAAGGGATGCACAAGATAAACTCACAGGTAATGACAGCAAAATGGCAGAAATAGTAAATAATTACTTTGCCTCAGTATTTACCAGGGAGACTTACAAGGTGGGCATGACATTAGAAGAAGAGATCAAAAAAGATATAAAGACATTTAAGATTAAATGGGGGAAGATAATTGATAAACTAATCAAACTTGGAGAGGATAAAACCTCTGGTCGGGATGGATTGCATCCCAAATATTGGAAGAAGTTAGGGAAGAGATAGCAGAAGCACTATTACAAATATATTAAAAAATCATTAGAAATGGGAATAGTGCCAGAGGACTGACGGACAGCTAATGTGATTTCTATATTTAAAAAGGGAGGTAGAACAAGTCCAGGGAACCACAGACCAGTTAGCTTAATGTCGGTGGTAGGAAAGATAATGGAATCTTTACCCAAAGGTGTAATAGAAAAACATCTAGAAACTGAAAATATAATAAAGAATAGTCAGCACGGATTTCAAAAGGGAAGGTCATGCTTGACCAACCTTATTGAATTCTTTGAAGAAGTAACAGAAAGAGTAGACAAGGGTAATGCATTAAATGTAATATACTTGGATTTTCAAAAGACCTTTGGTAAGGTACCGCAGAGTAGACTCGTGACTAAGGTCAGAGCGTGTAGAGACAGGGGACAAGTAGTAGAATAGATAGCAAGCTGTGTTTCACAAGGATCGGTGCTGGGACTACTGTTGTTCACCATTTACATAAACGATTTGGACTCGGGAATCAGAAGGACAATTTAAAAACTTGCAGACCACACCAAATTGGGGGTATAGTTAATACTGAGGAGGAATGCGACATAATACAGGAAGATATTAATAAACTTGTAGAATGGGTGTGTAATTGGTAAATGAGTTTCAATATAGAAAAGTGTGAGGTGATATATTTGGTAGGAACTATAAGGAGGCCACATACTCCTTGGAAAATAAGAGTCTAAATGGGGTAGAGGAGAAGAGGGATCTAGGGTTACGGATACACAAATCACTAAAAGTAGCTACTCAGATTAATAAGGCCATAAAAAAAGCAAACAAAGCATTGGGGTTCATTTTTCAAGGGATAGAATTGAAAAGCAGGGAAGTCATGTTAAACTTATATAGAACCTTGGAATACTGTGAACTGTTTTGGTCTCCATATTATAAAAAGGGTATAGAGGCACTGGAGAATGTGCAAAAAATATTTACTAGATGATACTAGAACTGAGAGGTCATACCTATTAAGAAAGATTGAACAGGCTGGGGTTCTTTTCTCTAGAAAAGAGAAGACTGGAGGATGACCTGATAGAGGTAGTTACGATTATGGAAGGGTTTGATAGGTTAGAAATAAAGAAGATGTTTCCACTTGCTAAGACACCAGAACTAGGGGCCATAAATATAAGATAGTCACTAATAATTCCAATAGGGAATTCAGGAGAAACTTCTTTACCCAGAAGGTGGTTAGAATGTGGATCTCACTACCAGTTGAGGCGACAAACATTGATGCATTTAAGGGGAAGCTAGATAAACACATGAGGGCGAAAGGAATAGGAGGATATGTTGATGGGGTTAGATGAAGAAGGCTGGGAGGAGGCTTGTGTGGAGCATAAACACCGGCATGAACCTGTTGGGCTGAATGGCCTGCTTCTATGCTGTACATTCTATGTAATTCTATGTAATCAGCTCATCCAGAACTCCACTGCCTGTATCCTATCCCATACCAAGTCCTGCTATCCCTTAATCCCTGTCCTCACTGACCTACATTGGCTGCTGGTCCCTCAATGCCTCAAATTTAAAATTCTCACCCTTGTGTTTAAATCTTTTCATGGCCTCACCCTTCCTATCTCTATAGCCTCATCCAGACCTACAATTCTCCTCCCAGCCCCTGAACTCTTTATTCTTTTAACTCTGGTTTCTTGTACACCCTCCCTCAATTCAACATCAACAACAGCTTGCATTTATGTAGTGCCTTTAACATAGTAAATTGTCCCAAGGCATAGGATCGTAATCAGACAAAATTTGACACCGAGCCAATGAAGGAGACATTAGGTGAACAAAAGCTTGGTCAAAGAGTTGGTTTTAAGGAGGGTCTTAAAGGAAGAGAGAGGTGGAGAGGTTTAGGGAGGAAATTCCAGAGCTTAGTGCCCATTCAGCTGAATTTATTGCCGCCAATGGTGGTGTGAAGGAAAGAGGGGAAGGACAAGAGGCCAGAATTAGATGGAATTCGCAGCATTCTTGGAGGGTTATATGGCTGGAGGAGGTTAGAGATAGGGAGGGTCAAGGTCATGGCCGGATTTGAACACAAGGATGAGGGTTTTAAAATCGAGGCATTCGGGGCATAGAAGCCAATGTGAGTCAGTGAGCACAGGGGCGATTGGTGAAGACTTGGTGTGAATTAGGATACAGGCAGCAGAGTTTTGGATGAGCTTAAGTTTATGGAGGGTGGAAGATAGAAGGCCTTCCAGGAGAGCTTTGGAATAGTCGAGGTAACAAAAGCATTGGTGTGGGTTTCAGCAGCAGATGGGCGAAGCAGGGGTGGAGATCGGCAACGTAACGGAGGTGGAAGTAGGTGATCTTGGTGATAGAGAGGATGTGGGGTCGGAAGCTCAGCTCGGGGTCAAATCGAACGCCGAGGTTGCAAACAGTCTGGTTCAGCCTGAGACAGAGGCCATGGAGGGGGATGGAATCGATGGCGAGGAAATGGAGTTTGTGGCGGGGGCAGAAAACAATGGCTTCAGTCTTCTCAATGTTTCTTCTTTCCACCATTGGCAGTCATGCCTTTGGCCCAAGTCCCACTCTTCAGAATTCCCTCCTTAAACGCCTTTGTCTCTCCTCCTCCCTCTCTTCCTTTAAGGCCCTCCTTAAAATCCACCTCTTTGACCAAATGTTTGGACACCCCTCCTTCTTTTGCTCGGCATCTGTTTTTCCTTCAAGCCCCTGTGAAGCATCTTGGGGGTGTTTTTCTGAATAATAAATGTAGGTTATTGCAGAGAGAGTGTGAGGGGAGAGAATGGCAAAGTGCTGATGTAGATGCTGACTTATATCATTGTTATGGGTTCTTTATTACATACACACTGTTCTGTATAAATAACCGTGTTTGGAGCTTTGTTTGGAAGAAGTTAAAGACCCTGTCCACCGGGGTTGCGGGGATCTTCAAAAACTATAAGAGGAGGAAAACAAGCATTTTCTTTTATTGTACTTGTTGAGAAGCAACCTGCAGTATATTTAACGGCAGTAATTTCTGTCAGAGATGTTATCATATGAATACATTCATATTCAATTCTTCTCTGCTATTTTGACGTGAGGCACTAAGCTATTTATTTTAAGTTACACTTCAGTTCTTGTTTATCCCCTGATTAAACTGGCCATTTTGGTTATTGTGCAGTTGGCATGTTTTAATCTTTTAAGCAGTTGTCAGTGATTTGAATGAAATGAAGACGCAATGAGAATTCATAGACTGTCAAGGTTCAGGGCCATGTCATCAATCTCTGTGAAACTGCTGTCATCGAAAGAATGCTGCCCTCTGTGGTTATGACACCAATCCTAAAGGGCACTGCCAACTTCCATGAGTTAAAGCACTGTGAAATGTATTGTGATAGCTTCTCTGGGTGTGCTTCTATTTAAGTGCAGATTCCACCAACCTCTGAGATCACCACTGTAAAGACACTGCTTGACTCTGCATCAGTCAGCATCACTTACAAAGTCAAACTTTCTGAGGCTGCTGTCCACCAGGATGCAGCTAACTTCTCTGAAACTGCTACACGTGTTCTAAATTCCCCACAACTTCCAAGAACACTGCTATTGGCTCAGATTCACCAGCACTGTCACTGTCCACAAAGAAGCCACCAGAGTCATGGGCCCCAGACTATTTTTTATGAGGTATTGATAGCCTACTCAAGCACATTGCTGTCAGAGCTCTTGAAGCCATTGCCATCTTTGGTGATTCTGCCTCACTGAGATGAGCCACCACATTCACAGAACATGAGGACAATTTGCTACGTGTCACCTCCTCTGAAAATGCCAGATCCTCCAGATATGGAGATGCCGGTGATGGACTGGGGTGGACAAATGTAAGGAGTCTTACAACACCAGGTTATAGTCCAACAGCTTTATTTGAAATCACAAGCTTTCGGAGCTTTCCTCCTTCGTCAGGGCATGGAGGGGGAAGAATTTCTGAAGCGTGCTCAGGAGAACTTTCTTGATCTGTATATTTCTGGCCCAGTGAGGAAGGAAGCATTGCTGGATCTAGTACTGAGGAAAGAGGTGCATCAAGTGGAGCAAGTGTCAGTGGAGGAACATTTAGGGAACAGTGATCATAGTATCATAAGGTTTAGATTAGTTATGGAAAAGGACAATGAGCACTCTAGAGTAAAAATGCTTAATTGGAGGAGGGCCAATTTCAGTGGGTTGAGAATGGAACTGGCCCGGGTAAATTGGAATCAAAGATTGGCAGGCAAAACTGTAATCAAGCAATGAGCAGCCTTTAAAGAGGAGATGGGCCGAGTACAGTCTAGGTACATTCCCATGAGGGGAAAAGGTAGGATAACCAAAGCCAGAGCTCCTTGGATGACGAAAGAGATTGCGAGTAAAATGAAGCAGTAAAAGGGGATGTATGACAGATGTCAGGTTGATAACACAAGTGAGATCCAGGCTGAATATAGAAAGTTCAGAGGGGAAGTGAAAAAGGAAATAAGAGGGGCAAAGAGAGAGTATGAGAGAGACTGGCAGCCAACATAAAAGGGAATTCAAAAGTCTTCTATTGGCGTATAAATAGGAAACAGGTAGTAAGGGAGGGGGGTGTGGTGGGGCCAATTAGGGACCAAAAAGAAGGCCAAATGATGGCAGAGGGCATGGCTGAGTTACTAAATGAGTACTTTGCATCTGCCTTTACGAGAAGAAGATATTGCCAAAGTCACAGTAAAAAGGTAGTTGAGATACTGAAAGGGCTAAAAATTGATAAAGATGAGGTACTAGAAAGGCTGGCTGTACTTAAAGCAGATAAGTCACCTTGTCCGGATGGGATGCATCCTAGGTTGCTGAGGGAAGTAAGGGTGGAAATTGCGGCAGTACTGGCCAAATTCCAATCTGGGCAATTGCCGCCCCATCAGTCTATCCTCAATCATCAGCAAAGTAATGGAAGGTTTCGTCGACAGTGCTATCAAGCGGCACTTACTCACCAATAACCTGCTCACCGAAGCTCAGTTTGGGTTCCGCCAGGACCACTCGGCTCCAGACCTCATTACAGCCTTGGTCCAAACATGGACAAAAGAGCTGAATTCCAAAGGTGAGATAAGAATGACTGCCCTTGACATCAAGGCATCATTTGACCAAGTGTGGCATCAAGGAGCCAGAGTAAAATTGAATTCAATGGGAATCAGGGAGAAATCTCTCCAGTGGCCGGAGTCGTACCTAGCACAAAGGAAGATCGTAGTTGTTGTTGGAGGCCAATAATCTCAGCCCCAGGACATCACAGGAGTTCCTCAGGGCAGTGCCCAAGGCTCAAACATCTTCAGCTGCTTCATCAATGACCTACCCTCCATCATAAGGTCAGCAATGGGGATGTTCGCTGATGATTGCACAGTGTTCAGTTCCATTCGCAACCCCTCAGATAATGAAGCAGTCTGTGCCCGCATGCAGCAAGACCTGGACAACATCCAGGCTTGGGCTGATAAGTGGCAAGTAACATTCGTGCCAGACAAGTGCCAGATAATGACCATCTCTAACAAGAGAGAGTCCAACCACCTCCCCTTGCCATTCAACGGCATTACCATCGCCGAATCCGCCACTATCAACATCCTGGGGGTCACCATTGACCAAAAAACTAAACTGGATCAGCCACATAAATACTGTGGCTACAAGAGCAGGTCAGAGACTGGGTATTCTATGACGAGTGACTCGCCTTCTGACTCCCCAAAACCTTTCCACCATCTACAAGGCACAAGTCAGGAATGTGATGGGATACTCTCCACTTGCCTGGATGAGTAAAGCTCCAACAACACTCAAGAAGTTCGACACCATCCAGGACAAAGCTGTCTGCTTGATTGGCACCCCATCCACCACCCAAAACATTCACTCCCTTCACCACCGGAGCATTGTGGCTGCAGTGTGTACCATCCACAGGATGCACTGCAGAAACTCGCCAAGACTTCTTCGACAGCACCTCCAAAACCCGCGACCTCTACCACCTAGAAGGACAAGGGCAGCAGTTGCATGGAAACACCACCACCTGTACATTCCCCTCCAAGTCACACGTCATCCCAATTTGGAAATATATCCCCGTTCCTTCATCGTCGCTGGGTTAAAATTCTCTAACTCCCTACCTAACAGCACTGTGAGAAAATCTTCACCACACGGACTGCAGCGGTTCGAGATGCTGTCTCACCACCACCTTCTGAAGGGCAATTATGGATGGATAATAAATGCTGGCCTTGCCAGCGACGCCCACATCCCATGAATGAATAAAACAAAAATTTTGCAATCATCCTTAGATACAGTGGTGGTGCCAGAGGACTGGAGAATTGCAAATGTTACACCATTGTTCAAAAAAGGGTGTAAGGATAAACCCGGCAACTACAGGCCGGCCAGTTTAACCTCGGTGGTGGGGAAACTTTTAGAAACGATAATCAGGAACAAAATTAACAGTCACTTGGACAAGTGTGGATTAATAAAGGAAAGCCAACACGGATTTGTTAAAGGCAAATTATGTTTAACTAACTTGATTGAGCTTTTTGATAAGGTAACAGAGACCGTTGATGAGGGCAACACAGTTGATGTGGTGTATATGGACTTCCAAAAGGTGTTTGATAAAGTGCCACATAATAGGTTTGTCAGCAAAATTGAAGCCTATGAAATAAAAGAGGCAGTGGCAGCATGGTACAAAATTGGCTAAGTGTCAGGAAACACTTTCGGAAGGATGTCAAGGCCTTAGAGAGGGTGCAGAAAAGATTTACTACAATAGTTCCAGGGATGAGGGACTTTAGTTACGTGGATAGATTGGAGAAGCTGGGGTTGTTTTCCTTAGAGCAGAGAAGGTTGAGAGGAGATTTGATAGAGGTATTCAAAACCATGAAGGGTCTAGACAGAATAGATAGATAGAAACTGTTCCCTTTGGCGGAAGGGTCAAGAACCAGCGGACATAGATTTAAGGTGATTGGCAAGACAACCAAATGTGACATGAGGAAAAACTTTGTTTATGCAGTGAGTGGTTTTGATCTGGATTCCACTGCCTGAGCAGTGGTGGAGGCAGATTCAATCGTGGCTTTCAAAAGGAAATTGAATGAGCACTTGAAGGGAAAAAAATTGCAGGACTATGGGGAGAGGGCAGGGGAGTGGGACTGACTGGTTGCTCTTGCAGAGAGCCGGCACGGAGCGAATGGCCTCTTTCTACGCTGTAACCATTCTATGATTCTAATTCTGAGATGAATCAATAAACCCAGGTCCCATCTGCCTGTTTAGGAGGATGATAAAGATATTAACGCTACTATTCAAACTGGAGCATGAGAGTCCTCCTGATATCCTGGCCAACATTCCTTCAACAACAAAAGAAACAGATTATCTGATCATTTTTTTCACTCACTGTACAGAAACTTGCTGCCACATTTGCCCACATAACAGTGACTGCACCTCAAA
Source organism: Heptranchias perlo (assembly GCF_035084215.1). Taxonomy (NCBI): domain Eukaryota; kingdom Metazoa; phylum Chordata; class Chondrichthyes; order Hexanchiformes; family Hexanchidae; genus Heptranchias; species Heptranchias perlo. The sequence goes on along the minus strand of NC_090328.1, from coordinate 109,266,335 downwards.
ATAATCCATTACCTGTAAAGGGCTTTGGCATATCAAGATAAGACACTGCAGAAATTCAAGTTCTTTCTTTAATCATGTTTTCTCGATGATTCTCCTTTACTTCGCTCTTACTGTCTTTGGATTTTATGCTGCTGGGTTATTGGCCCTATATCTGCATTAATGGCTGGCTGAAGAACAATCATTAAAAGCAACACAGCGGTTCCAAACAGCAATATTTTGCCTTCCTGTGTTGCTCACTTTATGCCAACAAACCAGACTAACATACCAAATGCAAGTAAAAATAACTTCAGGTCAAAGAGCTTTGAACTGGGCTCATTGAAGCTAAACTTTAAGAGTTAGCCATCAAATAAACCATTAGCTTGGTCACGATTGATTGATTCATGTTCCCTTGCGCTGGCACTTTATATACCACAAAACATGCTGAGCACAGGTAGTAAATACTACTACCGACTTTATTGTTTGAACTTAATTTAATTCAAGGTTAATAGATACTGCTTAAGGAAGCACTGCTTTCCTCAACAAGACACATGTAAAGGCAGATTCTGAGATTACCTGTAAAGGGCTTTGGAATGTCATGAGAAGACACTACAGAAATACAAGTTCTTTCTTTATTGTTGTCCTCAGGATTTCTTTTAATATAACTAATTATATTATGTCATTCCTTGTTATCAGAAATGAACTCAAAGGAAGTACATTAAGTTTGCAAATAGATAAAAGAAATGAATAAATCTGTGCTCGGTATCAGAGGCTGGGTATTCTGCGGCGAGTGACTCCCCAAAGCCTTTCCACCATCTACAAGGCACAAGTCAGGAGTGTGATGGAATATTCTCCACTTGCCTGGATGAGTGCAGCTCCAACAACATTCAAGAAGCTCGACAACATCCAGGATAAAGCAGCCCACTTGATTGGCACCCCATCCACCACCCTAAACATTCACTCCCTTCACCACCGGTGCACTGTGGCTACAGTGTGTACCATCCACAGGATGCACTGCAGCAACTCGCCAAGGCTTCTTCGACAACACCTCCCAAACCCGCGACCTCTACCACCTAGAAGGACAAGGGCAGCAGGCACGTGGGAACATCACCACCTGCACGTTCCCCTCCAAGTCACACACCATCCCGACTTGGAAATATATCGCCATTCCTTCATCGTTGCTAGGTCAAAATCCTGGAACTCCCTTCCTAACAGCACTGTGGGAGAACCTTCACCACACGGACTGCAGCGGTTCAAGAAGGTGGCTCACCACCACCTTCTCAAGGGCAATTAGGGATGGGCAATAAATGCTGGCTTCGCCAGCGACGCCCACATCCCATGAACGAATTTTTAAAAATGCTGACTTTTAACAACTAAGATCCCAGGTAGGATTTTTAAAAAAATTTTTGTGTAAAAAAATTGGCTATTAAAATAGTATAAAATATTTATTATACCTTTCATTGGGCAAACAAGAGAGAGGAGGGTCCAGAAATTGCTTTCAAAATAACAGTGAGCCCAACAGCGCTCACCGTTATTAGTGGTGAAATCGAAGAGCAAGTTCTAGTGAGGTAAGTTTTAATGACTGCCAAACAACCTCCCTGGCACTAAAAATTAACTTTTACAAATGTGGAGTCTCATTACTCTTGATTTTAATAGTTTTTGGACTTTTAAAAAAAAATTAAATTAAAAAATGTTAATTAAAAAGAATTCCTCTATCTCTTTTATATCAGTCTTTTAATCTTATCCTTTCTTTATTTCGCTTTCTCTGTCATTTTATAATACCTTATTGGGCACATCCAGGTTTTTAGTCCTCGGTGTTTGTCTATGAACTGCACTTCCTGGTTCTCACAGCGTGGCTTGCTTCAAGCTGATTGGTTGAGGGGACATCACCACTCGCACAGCCTGAGAAAGAACACTGCTGTTTTTTGAAGTTACAGTTCAAGGAATTTGCCACCAAAAAGAACGCAGTAACTTAGTGGGTGAATTTAAATCTAATGAGTGGCGAGCACTGTTGGTCCAGGAACAATTTATGGGCTAAGATTCCCTTAGTGCATTATGTGCAATGAAATAATAAACATGTTCTGGAAACGACTTTATGATTTTGTTATTCATAGCATACCTGAGGAACTTTTCGTCCATGATGCATAGTTTCAGAGATTCTCAGACCTTCTTTGACTCCTTTACCATGAGGCTTCATGATCTCTCAGGTTCCCCACATACCCAGCATCACCTGATCAAGTTGACCCATAATTCTTGGTGCATGTGTGTGATGCAGTAATTTGGAGCTCCTTGTTCAGGTGTGGATGGCACGGAGAGAATTAAGGGGCGCTTCTTTGCATTTTACTTCACTGCACTCGGGCTGATTGTTGCTGTTGTAAACAGCAGTGATCTTGCAACTTTCTTGCATATAAATGAGATTGATGTCTGTCAGACACTGTGGGTGGCAACAAAAATTCTTGGGAGAAGTTTGGAGGGAGGAGATTAGATTAATAGACAACGTTCACCCTAAATAAACTTTACAATTTAAATTTTGAGCACCATTGCTTTCGGGGACCCTCAATTCCATTCCAGCAATGTTGGTTCACAGCAAAAACCTACACTGGCAAGACAGTAAGGTAGTCAAAGAATTGAAGTTCAAACCTGATATAACTAAGTGTGGCTGCTTCAGGAAAGAGCTCAACTTTGAGTTTTGTGGTATTTATCACTTTCACAGAAAATCAAAAAGTAATTTCTTAAAAATCTTGAAACAGGACCTTGTCTTATAACAAAGTAACTGGTGCATGCAGCTAACTTTTATATTTCATTTCTTTTTGCACTTTATTGTTGATATTTCAGATTATTGCTGAATGGCAGCAATTCTAATTAGTCTGGCGGTGCCAGTGTATTTCTCTCTAAACTTGGTCAGTCTACTGTGTGTATCTGTTATCTTTCAAGTTAGTTATGATGGTTTATGTCTGTGTGTGTCTAATCCTTGGAAGTCTAGTGGTAGAGTGGCATATGTGTGTGTCTAATTCCTGACAGTCAAGCATTGGAACTCAACAAGAAGTAATGAACGTGGAGGGTATTGTTCTATTTCAACTAGTCCTGCAGCTAAAGAACAACATCCCGATGGCACACACAATGGCAGTAACACATCCTATGCTTCTGGATCCTCCCAAGCACAAGCAAGAGACAAAAGTCTGACCAGCCAAAATGCAATTCATCGCTACATCACAGAGGATAAAGATGTCACCATATGTCAACACTGACATGCTGCATCAAATGGATAGACAGACATAATCTTTTGAGTGATATGGTAATCTTTAAGTAAATACATTCACATCACCTGCAGGCAACACCATGCCTTTCATCGACAAGAATGGGTTACTGCTCCCTTAATGTACACTGACAAAGAATTGTGAAAGAGAATACTTGTTTTCCAGGGACCGCTTAGAATGCACATATGTTGATTGAATCAAGGGTTCCCCAGTAGTTTTAGGAGGAAAACTGGATGCAAGGTTGACCCCTGACAGATATGGATTGTCTACTCAAAATGTGGCTGATGATAGCTGTGCATCATCCCATATTCCTCAAGAAAGGCCCTCTAACAACAACACATTTGAGAGAACATAAAAAATAGGAACAGGAGTAGGCCATATGGCCCTTCGAGCTGGCTCTGCCATTCAATGAGATCATGGCTGATCGTCTACCTCAACTCCACTTTCCCGCCTTATCCCCACATCCCTTGAATTCTTAGTGTCCAAATATCCATCAATCTCAGTCTTGAATATACTCAAAGACTGAGCATCCACAGCCCTCTGCGGTAGAGAATTCCAAAGATTTACAACCCTCTGAATGAAGAAATTTTTCCTCATCTCGGTCCTAAATGACCGATCCTTTATCTTGAGACTGACCTCGAGTTCTAGACTCTCCAGCCTGGGGAAACAACCTCTCAGCCTCTACCCTGTCAAGACCCCTCAGAATCTTTTATGTTTCAATGAGATCACCTCTCATTCTTCTAAACTCCAGAGAATATAGGCCCATTCTACTCAATCTCTCCTCATAAGACAACACTGTCATCCCAGGAATCAATCTAGTGAACCTTCATTGCATCCCCTCGAATGCAAGTATATCCTTCCTTAAGTAAGGAGACCAAAACTATACACAGTGCTCCAAGTGTGGTCTCATCAGAGCCCTATATAATTGCAGCAAGACCTCCTTACTCTTATACTCCAACCTCCTTGCAATAAAGGCTAACATACCATTTGCCTTCCTAATTGCTTGCTGTACCTGCTTGTTAACTTCCTGTGATTCATGTACAAGGACACCCAAATCCCTCTAACTACCAACATTTCTTAGTCTCTCACCTTTTAAAAAATATTCTGCTTTTCTATTCTTCCCACAAAGTGGATAATTTCACATTTCCCCACATTATACTCCATCTGCCACCTTCTTGCCTACTCACTTAACCTGTCTATATCCCTTTGCAGTCTCTTTGCATCCTCCTCACAGCTTACTTTCCCACCTAGCTTTGTATCATCAGCAAACTTGGATACATTACACTCGGTCTCCTCATCTACGTCATTGACATAGATTGTAAACAGCTAAGGCCTGAACGCTGATCCTTGTGGCACCCCATTAGTTACAACCTGCCAATCCAAAAATGACCCTTTTATTCCTACTCTCTGTTTTCTATCCATTAACCAATCCTCAATCCTTGCTAATATGTTACCCCCAATCCCATGAGCCCTAATCTTGTTTAACAACCTCTTGTGTGGCACCTTATCGAATGCCTTTTGAAAATCCAAATATACTACATCCACTGGTTCCCACTTTATCTACCCTGCTAGCTACACCCTCAAAAGATTCTAATAGATTTGTCAAACACAATTTCCCTTTCATAAAACCGTGTTGACTCTGCTTAATCATATTCTGATTTTCTAAGCGCCCTGTTACTATGTCCTTAATAATAAGTTCTAGCATTTTCCCTAATACTGATTTCAGGCAAGAATGTTCTTTGCACAGCACACTTCTGACGGACTAAAGCCACATTACCAGTGTTTGGGTCGCTCTTATTGGTGCCTTGCTTTATAACCGGGATCAAATTGACAGAATAACAGTAGTACATTACATGACACTGCCATTGAAAGAGGAATACGGATGCTTGCTTAACAGAAATAGCAAAAAGCCAAGATCTAGGAAGAGGATTAGAAAGAACATGAAGCCCCTCTGCTTTATTTTAATAAAGAAATTAATGAGAGCAAGCTTTTACAATGTTGAGCATTTCTTTCATAGAATCATAGATTGGTTACAGCACAGAAGGAGGCCATTTGCTCCATCGAGCCCGTGCCAGCTCTTTGTAAGAGCAATCCAGTTAGTCCCATTCCCCCATAGCTCTGCAATTTTTTTCCTTCAAGTATTTATCCAATTCCTTTTTGAAAGCCACAATTGAATCTGCATCCACCACCCTTTCAGGCACAGCACTCCAGATCATAATTACTCGCTGTGTAATTCCTCATGTCACCTTTGGTTCTTTTGCCAATTATCTTAAATGTCCTCTGGTTCTCAACCCTTCCGCCAAGGGAAACAGTTTCTCTTTATTTACTTTATGTAAACCCTTCGTGATTTGGAACACTTCTACCAAATCTACTTTCAATCTTCTCTGCTCTAAAGAGAACAACCCCAGCTTCCCAGTCTATCCATGTAACTGAAGTCCCTCATCCCTGGAACCATTCTAGAAATCTATTCTGCACCCTCTCTATGGCCTTCATATCATTCCTAAAGTGCGGTGCCCAGAATTGTACACAATACTCCAGTTGTGGCCAAACCAGTGTTTTATAAAGGTTCATCATAACCTCCTTGCTTTTGTACTCTATGCCTCTATTTATAAAGCCCAGGATCCCTTGTGCTTTTTTAATCACTTTCTCACCTTCAGATATTTGTATACCCCCTGGCCTCTCTGTTCCTGCACCCTCTTTAGAATTGTACCATTTAGTTTATATTGCCTCTCCTCATTCTTCCTGCCAAAATGTATCACTTCACACTTCTCTGCATTAAATTTCATCTGCCATGTGTCCGCCCATTCCACCAGCCTGTCTATTTCCTCTTGAAGTCTATTACTATCCTCCTCACTGTTTACTATACTTCCAAGTTTTGTATCATCTGCAAATTTTGAAATTGTGCCAAGTACACCCAAGTCCAAGTCATTAATATGTATCAAAAAAAGTAGTGGTTCCAGTACCGACCCCAGGGAGCACCACTGTACACCTCCCTCCAATCTGAAAAACAACCGTTCACCACTACTCTGTTTCCTGTCACTTAGCCACTTTCGTATCCATGCTGCCACTTTCTCTTTTAATCCATGGGCTTCAATCTTGCTGACAAACCTATTATGTGGCAAGTTATCAAATGCGTTTTGAAAGTCCATATACACAACATCAATCACGTTGCCCTCATCAACCCTTTCTGTTACGTCATCAAAAAACTCAATCAAGCTAGTTAAACACGATTTGCCTTTAACAAATCTGTGCTGGCTTTCCTTTATTAATCCACATTCATCCAAGTGACTATTAATTTTGTCCCGGATTATCATTTCTAAAAGTTTCCCCACCACCGAGGTTAAACTGACTGGCCTGTCGTTGATGGGTTTATCCTTACCCCCTTTTTTGAACAAGGGTGTCACATTTGCAATTTTCAGTCCTCTGGCACCACCCCCGTAGCTAAGGATAGTTGGAAGATTATGGCCAGCACCTCTGCAATTTGTACCATTACTTCCCTCAGCATCCGAGGATGCATCCCATCCGGACCAGGTGACTTATCTACTTCAAGTACAGCTAGCCTTTCTAGTTCTAATCTTTATCAATTATTAGCCCATCCAGTATCTCAACTACCTCCTTTTTTACTGTGACTTTGGCAGCATCTTCTTCCATGGTAAAGTATTCACTTAATACCTCGGCCATGTCCTCTGCCTCCATGCGCAGATCTCCTTTTTAGTCCTTAATCGGCTCCACCCCTCCTTACTTCTCGTTTACTATTTATATGCCTATAGAAGATGTTTGGATTCCCTTTTATGTTAGCCGTCAGTTTATTCTCACTCCCACTTCGTCCCTCTTATTTCCTTTCTCGCTGCTTCTCTGTACTTTCTATATTCAGCCTGGTTCTCACTTGTATTATCAGCCTGATATCTGTCACATGCCCCTTTTTCGGCTTCATCTTACTCTTTATCTCTTTCGTCATCCAGGGGAGCTCTGGCTTTAGTTGCCCTACCTTTCCCCCTCGTGGGAATGTACCTAGACTGTACCCGAACCATCTCCTCTTTAAAGACCACCCATTGTTCAATTACAGTTTTGCCTGCCAACCTTTGATTCCAATTTACCCAGGCCAAATCTGTTCTCAGCCCACTGAAATTGGCCCTTCTCCAATTAAGTATTTTTACTCAAGATTGCTCCTTATCCTTTTCCATAACTAATCTAAATCTTATGATACTATGATCGCTGTTCCCTAAATGTTCCCCACTGATACTTGCTCCACTTGGCCCGCCTCATTCCCCAGAACCAGATCCAGCAATGTCTCCTTTCTCGTTGGGCCAGAAACATACTGATCAAGAAAGTTCTCCTGAACACATTTCAGAAATTCTTCCCCCTCTTTTCCCTTTACTCTAATACTATCCCAGTCTATATTAGGATAGTTAAAGTCCCCCATTATCACTACTCCTTCCTTTAATATGTGTTCCCATTTGCAGTGTGTTCAATATGGTGTGCGGCTATATTATTCTCTTCTACTCTGTGTATTAGTGTGCCTCGTTCATTCTTGCGTAACCCTAAAGGGAAGAAGTAGTTGTGATGTCTTCCACAGCACCTGTTTGTGACTCCCCGGCCCCCTGTCTCTACATTTGCAGATCCAAATGTCCTGCACGTGTATCAGCCCTGTACCAGCGATAGGAGCCCGGCTGCTTTGATGTGGTCTTTTGCCTGTTCTTCTGTACACATGTTGCTGTTGGAGACCGAATCCCAAATTTCCGAATACGTAGGGAAAGATTATCAAGTGAAATGGAAGGATAGTTCCCTGACCCCTTGGATAATGGGTCATTGCATCACTGATTGTGGTAATGAGTCATTAATACAAAGAAGCTCCTAGGTTTGATCTCCGGTCTATGCCCAGGTTAGATGATCTCAGCCAGGGTGATGGTAGGGACACCACAGTTGGTCCTGAGCTAGGGAAAGGAAGAAAATCAACCTGGGTTTCCACTCCTGGTCATGATGCACTTGTGGACAGAGCAGGATTAAGAATTCTTGGGGTCCTGGACATCAAGAACATTCACAGCCCCTCTACACACATCCCTGATCCATTAAAACACAGATGTGTAGTAAAATACATAAAGAAATACGCCTGTAGAATGTTTACACACAGCATTGATAATAAAGCAAATCATATCACAATATACCACACTTAAATGAAACTGATCCAGCAGTTGTTTTCTCCGTTATAATGATTTTTATCGAGCGCCCCATATATGGCTGGGGCCCCTGGGCATGAACCCTTTAGACCCGTGCATTAGTCCACCCCTACTTGTGGACATTAGGAGTGAGCATGGTTGAATAGTTTGCCAGATCTCACTCTACAGGCTTACATGTAATGTCTAGCCGCTTTTGTAAGGCAGCAATGGGCTGCCACTGACTATGGAAGCATACCCCAGCAAGAATCATCACCTTCATGGAAGTAAATTGGTAGGCAAAAAATCATTAAAGTGTACTTTGAAGTTATTTTTTGCATACAAGAAAGTTAGATGTAAAAATTATTTATGGGTATTAACTTTCCTTTCAGTTGACCAGCATTACAGAAAATGATTGTTTGTATTTTTAGTAATCTTGCACAGTTTTTACATATGAAAGAAAATCAATTGGTAATACTTGTTGCTTCACTAATAGGGGAAGATCTTGACTTTGTGGCGATAGTGTAAAACGGATGATAGCAAATCGGCAGCCCGCTTTACATCTCTCCCGATTTTTATTTGTATTTAATTCAATGGAAATAAAACATAGTCTCCAAAGGAAGACATTATATTCTCTCTTCATGGTATCTATAACTGAACACCAAAAAATGCATCACATTTCACATTTTTAAAGTTCCCACTGGCCCTATTCCTCCTTCAGTTGCTTTTAAAAATTCTGTATTAGTGATGGTTAAAACAAATTTTATGTTTGTCACATATGGCAAAGTCCAGGGGCGATTTTAAATCTCCCCGATTGGCGAGAACGGAGCAGGGATGCAGTTAAAATGGAACGGCTCCATTTGCCGCCGATCTGCGATTTTAATGCCTTGATTTTGGCGGTGGATAAGGTTTCCGGCAGGAGTTTCAGTAATAAATGAGGTACATGGGACCATGATGGAATTTTAACCAGCTCCACAGTTGTTCTGCCACGGTTGCCTTGCCAGGTAAATCTGTTGAAGAAGCCAATGACACCTGCGAAAGTAAGTTTTAAAAGAAAAACATTCCTTCGTGAGGCCTGGAGGAGCACTCTTGCTCCTCTCGATCTCACGAGGAAAGTCCAAGCCTCTGCTGCCCCAGGCTTCGCCCATCTTCCTCAGCTGCAAGACTCTGCAAACAGCCCCCCTTCCTGGACTTAACTTGCTGCCGATAGCCCTCTTCCGATGCCAGCTGCCACATTCCCTGGAAACGCTCATATAGCTGACCGATGGGATTCAAAAGAGGCCCAGCAGTTAAAGTCTGCCTGACCTCTGACTGACACTCCTACGTGGGATTGCCATCCATTCCCATCGGCTTCCCACCGTGAGTTAAAATCGACCCTTCTGTGTTAATCACATGACTGTTACAAAACCTTTGGTCACAACAGTGCAATATTTCTGTTTGAAGTGATTTTTGCTTAAAATGTGGCTTGACATTGTGACCCTAACTTTTAGCTTACCTAAGACTTTATTGAATTACATTGGTTTATTCCAGGCACAGATTGGCAGATAGATGTGCAATATCATTAAATGCACTAAAAGGAATCTAGTCCAATAAAACTAGAACTGCAGGTTAATGCCATCCCAGAGGCACGTTTTGAAAACCAAGAAGATTCATGCCAGTCCATTATTTCTGATCAAAGCTGATGGCTTAAAACATGTATCTACTTGCTTTAGATACTAATACTTTTGTTCACTGGATTAACTATACGCACAGTCAGAGTAAGGATGTGGCTTGGGGTGTCTGTAACATTGGGTTAAGACTTGAACAAAAAGTAAAATACTGCAGATACTGAAAATCTGAAACAAGAACAGAAAACACTGGAGACACTCAGCAGGTGAGGCAGCATCTGCCAAGAGAACAAATCAGTTGATGCTTGAGGTGTAGACCCTTCCTCAGAAATGAACGGTATTATAGACGCACAGTATTTAAAAAGGAACTTAACAAAGGAAAGGAGGAAGGTAGAATCACACAACGATCAAACGTACAGGAAAAGACATAGTGACTAAAGCTAAGCGACAGAAAGCAGAGAGTAGTGGTGAACAGTTTTTTTTCAGGCTGGAGGGAAATATAGAGTGGTGTCCCTAGGGGTCGGTATTAGGACCACTGCTCTTTTCGATATAAATGAATGACCTGGACTTGGGTATACAGGGCATAACTTCAAAGTTTGCAGATGACACGAAACGTAGAAAAGTAGTAAACAGTGAGGAGGATAGCAGCAGACGTCAGGAGGACATAGACAGACTGGTGAAATGGGCAGACACATGGCAGATTAAATCTATTGCAGAGAAGCGTGAAGTGATTCATTTTGATAGGAAGAATGAGGAGAGGCAATGTAAATTAAGTGGTACAATTTTATTATGTGTGCAGGAACAGAGAGACCTGGGGGTGCACATACACAAGTCTTTGAAGGTGGCAGGACAAGTTGAGGAGGCTGTTAAAAAAGCATATGGGATCCTGGGTTTATTAATAAAGTACAAAAGCAAGGAAGTTATCTTTATAAAACACTGGTTAGGCTCCAGCTGGAATATTGTGGCCAATTCTGGGTACCACACTTTAGGAAGGATATCAAGGCCTTAGAGAGGATGCAGAGGAGATTTACTAGAATGTTACCAGGGATGCAGGATTTAAGTTCTGTGGAGAGACTGGAGAAGCTGAGGTTGTTCGCCTTAGAGCAGAGAATGTTAAGGGGAGATTTGATAGAGGTGTTCAAAATCATGATCAGTTTTGATAGAGTAAATAAGGAGAAGTTGTTTCCAGTGGTAGAAGGGTCGGTGACCAGAGAACACAGATTTAAGGCAATTGGCAAAAGACAGAAGAGGTGACATGAGGAAAATTTTTTATGCAGCGAGTTGTTATGATCTGGAATGCGCTGCCTGAAAGGGTGGTGCAAGCAGATTCAATAGTAACTTTCAAAAAGAAATTGGATAAATACTTGAAGGGGAGAAAATTGCAGTGCTATGAGGAAAAGGCAGGAGAGTGGGACTAATTGGGTAGCTCTTTCAAAGAGCAGACACAGGTACGATGGAACGAATGGCCTCCTTCTGTGCTGTAAGACTCTATTCTACGATTCTGTACATGACCTGTAAAGTGCTGAGGTGGGGTACAAGAAATGGTTAAATAGCAGAAGTGATTTACACAGAAAACAAAAAGAGGCATGATGAGAGAAATCAAAGGAATAAAAGAGATATACGAGACGCTGAGAGTGTGAGAAGAGCTGGAGGGGGCGTCTGAGATGCACGCACACACTTCCGGTGTGCCTTGCGCAGGGTGCCATCTTGGTAAAGGTGGCTGCGCATGCGCATCTAACGATCGCCAGCAGTATGTAGAGTAGGGAGATTGTGACATAAATCAGTGTGCAATGCTGATTTAAAGGGACTGCTGCTATTTTGGAACTCCACACTCCAGCCAATGCACGTCTTAACCTTTCACAGCTGAACAGGTCTTAAACGTCATAGAGGACCTCCCACCTGCGCTAGTTAAAGGGATCATGCAGGAGTTACAGGTTCGTTGCTGGATTATTGCTTCTGGCTGCTGGTGCATTTGTACCTGTTTTGGAGGTCACCTATATTTGAATACTAGGATCAGGGATCATTGCCTAAAAATTAGAGCCAGGACTTGCAAGAGTGAAGTTGGGAACTCTCTTCCGCAAACAGCAGTTGATGCTAGCTCAATTGTTAATTTTAAATCTGAGATTGATAGATTGTTGTTAACCAAAGGTAGTAAGGGATATGGGGCTAAGGAGGGTGTATGGGTGTATGGAGTTAGGTCACAGATCCGCCATGATCTCATCTTGACAACTCATGTTAAATCATTGAACATCTTCCTGCACTGCATCCATGTTTGTGGTGCTATGCTCCTGGCATTGACCTCATCCCTTGCTATCTCCCACTGCCTCGGGAGCATATATCTGGAGGGCCTCTTGCTCCCTTGAGGAGAAAGTATATCCCTCCTTCTGTCCACCTCTTCCACCAAGGCCTGTAGTGCATCATCAGAGAGCTTTTGTGCATGCACTCTCGTAGGCCCGGTACAAACTCAGATCGGAAGATTGGTGGAGTCTGGTTTGCAAATTGGAGGATGTGGGATGTAGTTTTGTGAAACCATTATTCAATATTTTAAAACAAAACAACAGTCTTTAAACATAAGGATGAGACTTGCAACTGTGTTCTACGTGTGCGATTTCTGATCTCTGTTCAGACCCCTATCCAATATTTTGAAAAAAAGCTTACGGGATCCTGGGCTTTATAAATAGAGGCATAGAGTACAAAAGTATGGAAGCCATGATGAACCTTTATAAAACACTGGTTTGGCCACAACTGGAGTATTGTGTCCAGTTCTGGGCACCGCACTTTAGGAAAGATGTGAAGGCCTTAGACTGGAGAAGCTGGGATTGTTCTCCTTGGAACAGAGAGGGTTGAGTGGAAATTTGATAGAGGTATTTAAAATCATAGAATCATAGAGGGTCTAGACAGAATAGATAGAGAGAAACTGTTCCAATTGGCAGAAGGGTCAAGAACCAGGGGAGACAGATTTAAGGTGATTGGCAAAAGAACCAAAGGTGACATGAGGAAAAACTTTTTTACACAGTGAGTGGTTAGGATCTGGAATGCACTGCCCAAGGGGGTGGTGGAGGCAGATTCAATCATGGCTTTCAAAAGGGAACTGGATAAGTACTTGAAAGGAAAAAATTTGCAGGGCTACGGGGAAAGGGCGGGGGAGTGGGGCTGGCTGTATTGCTCTTGCATAGAGCCGGCGCGGACTCGATGGGCCGAATGGCCTCCTTCCGTGCTGTAACCTTTCTATGATTCTATGATCCTATAAGAGTCCCGCAAACTTTGAGCTGCCAAGTTGTTGCTCAAAATTCCAGAGTTCCCATCACCACCATTCTTTACAGCACAAATTTACTTCGCAATGGACTTAAAGCACTTCCTACAGCCACAGTGCACCTCCCCTTTAAGAGGTGCAGACTGTCTTTAAGTGGTGCTCGCCACTCCCAATATCGGGGCCGCCTGCTGGTGCACGAATGTTGCGTGCTGCCTTCATTGCAACCAAAGGGTGCGGGTTAATCATGCACCTCGTTTTTGGGGGTTATCCAATACAACTCCCCCATATTTCTATATTTAGATATATCTAAAAGCTACCTAAGAATATTTTTCTAAAAGAACAGTCAGAGCTGAGAGCATTGCACCAAAAATACACACAATAAGAAGGGTAATTTTACGAGGTGAATCTCCTAACGTGGTCTCTCACTTGCCAGAAGTGCAGATCAGAGAACTGGCCATGAAGGTCAATACTCAGGATTTGCAGCAATCCCGATTTTCCAGTCATCAACAGTTTTCGTAGGCGGCCTTTAAAGAGGAGAAGGTTCGGATACAGTCTCGGTACATTCCCATGATGGGGAAAGGCAGGGCAACCAAAGCCAGAGCTCCCTGGATGAAGAAAGAGGTAGAGAGTAAGATGAAGCAGAAAAAGGGGGCGTATGACAGATGTCAGGTTGATAATATAAGTGAGAACCAGGCTGAATATAGAAAGTACAGAGGAGAAGTGAAAAAGGAAATAAGAGGGGCAAGGAGATTGTATGAGAATAGACTGGCAGCCAACATAAAAGGGAATCTAAAAGTCGTCTTTGCACGATTAACCCGCACCCTTTGGTTGCAACGAAGGCAGCACGCAACATTCGTGCACCAGCAGGCGGCCCCGATATTGGGAGTGGCGAGCACCACTGAAAGACAGCCTGCACCTCTTAAAGGGGAGGTGCACTGTGGCTGTCGGAAGTGCTTTAAGTCCAATGGGAAGTAAATTTGTGCAGTGATGAATGGTGATGATGGGAACTCTGGAATTTTGAGCAACAACTCAATATAAACAGTAAGCACGTAGTAAAAGGAGGGGTGGGGCTGATTGGGGACCAAAAAGGAGATCTACACATGGAGGCAGTGGGCATGGCTGAGGTAGTAAATCAGTACTTTGCATTCGTCTTTACCAAGGAAGAAGATGCTGCCAAAGTCACAATAAAAGGGAACTACAGGCCAGTCAGTTTAACCTCAGTGGTAGGGAAGCTTTTAGAAACGATAATCCGGGACAAAATTAACAGTCGCTTGGACGAGTGTGGATTAATAAAGGAAAGCCAGCACGGGTTTGTTAAAGGTAAATCGTGTTTAACTAACTTGATTGAGTTTTTTGATTAGGTAACAGAGAGGGTTGATGAGGGCAATGCGGTTGATGTTGTGGATATGGACTTTCAAAAGGCGTTTGATAAAGTGCTGCATAATAGGCTTGTCAGCAAAATTGCAACTGGAATATTGTGTCCAGTTCTCGGCATTGCACTTTAGGAAGGATGTGTTTAAAATCAGTAAATAAAGAGAAGCAGTTACCATTGGTGGAAGGGTCAAAAACCAAAGCACACAGATGTAAGGTGATTGGCAAAAGAACCAAAGGCGACATGAGGAAATTTTTTTACGCAGTGAGTAGTTATGATTTGGAATGCGCTGCGGGAAAGGGTGGTGGATGAAGATTCAATTGTGGCTTTTAAAAAGGAATTGGATGAATATTTGAAGAGAAAAAGTTTGCAGGGCCGTGGGGAAAGAGCGGGGGACTAACTTGATTGCTCTTACAAAGAGCCGTCACAGGCTCGATGGGCCGAATGGCCTCCTTATGTGCTGTAAGGGGTCTATGATTCTATGATTTCATGATCAAAATATCCACATCCAGCTACACCACTTCATGCAGTACAGGGCTATCACGAGTCAAAAGTCTACAAATTATCTGACAGCCAGTTTGGATAGGATTAAGTGGACAACCTTGAGTGCTAAGGTTGGTTTTTGTCATTATCTTCTGAGGCTGATCCTTCAAAAGAATCAGATTAGTTTTGTTATTTGTTTAATATTAGGTGAGAAATTACATTCCGTTATATCAGCAGAGAAACATGTAACGTGTTCGTATGACATTCTTCTGCTCATTGTTTTAACAGAGGCATTAACCAGTTTATCTTCAATGACTTAACAATTCTATACAAAAAGTGGATGGAGAAATGTCATATGAATGTGTTAAGTGTTTGTCTGGTAATATTTCCAATTGTTACTTCCGGGCTATTGTAGAATCATAGAAATTTACAGCAGAGCAAGAGGCCAATCGGCCCATCATGTCTGTGCCAGCCAAAATAGAGCTATCCAGCCTAATCCCACTTTCCAACTCTTGATCCGTAGCCTTGTAGGTTACAGCACTTCAACAGCATATCCAAGTATTTTTTAAATGCGATAAGGGTTTCTGCCTCTACCATCCTTTCGGGCAGTGAATTCCAGATCCTCACCACCCTCTGGGTGAAAAAGTTTCTCCTCAACTCCCCTCTAATCCTTCTACCAATTACTTTAAATCTATGCCCTCTGCTTATTGACCTCTCTGCTAAGGCAAATTGGTCCTTCCTATCCACTCTATCTAGGCCCGTCATAATTTTACACACCTCAATTCAATCTCCCCTCAGCCTCCTCTGTTCCAAAGAAAATAACCTCAGCCTCTCCAATCTTTCCTCATAGCTAAAATTCTCCAGTACTGGTAACATCCTTGTAACTCTCCTCTGTACCCTCTCTAGTGCAATCACATCTTTCCTATAATGTGGTGACCAGAACTATACACAGTACTCTAGCTGTGGCCTAACGAGTGTTTTATACAGTTCTAGCATAACCTCCCTGCTCTTGTATTCAATGCCTCGGTTATAAAGGAAAGTATCCCGTATGCCGTCTGAACCACCTTATCGACCTATCCTGCTACCTTCAAGGATCTGTAGATCTGCACTCCAAGGTCCCTCTGTTCCTCTACACCTATCAGTATCCTACCATTTATTGTGTATTCCCTTGCCTTATTTCCCATCCCCAAATGCATTACCTCACACCTCTCTGGAAAGAATTCAATTTGCCACTTTTTTGCCCACCTGACCAATCCATTGATATCTTCCTGCAGTCCACAGCTTTCCTCCTCACTATCAACCACACGGCCAATTTTTGTAACATCTGCAAACTTCTTAGTCATGCCCCCTATATTTAAGTCTAAATCATTGATATGGACCATGAAAAGCAAGGGTCCTAGTACTGAGCCCTGTGGAACCCCACTGGAAACAGTCTTCCAGTCACAAAAACATCTATCGACCATTACCCTTTGCTTCCTGCCACTGAGCCAATTTTAGATCCAACTTGCCACTTTCCCGTAGATCCCATGGGCTTTTACTTTTCTGACCAGTCTGCCACATGACACCTTGTCAAATGCCTTGCTGAAATCCATGTAGACAACCGTCATCGATTCTCCTTGTTGCCTCCTCAAAAAATTCACCCAAGTTAATCAGACACGACCTTCCCTTAACAAATCCATTCTGACTGTCCTTGATTAATCCGTTCCTCTCTAAATGATTATTAATACTGTCCCTCAGAATTTTTTCCAATAATCTGCCCACCACCGAGGTTAGGCTGACTGGCCTGTAATTACTTGGTCTATCCCATTGTTCCTTTTTAAACAATGTTACTACGTTAGCAGTCCTCCACTCTTCCAGCACCACTCCTGTGCCAGAGTGGATTGGAAAATGGAAGCCTCCGTCATTTCCTCCCTTGCTTCTCTTAACAGCCTGGGATGTATTTCATCTCGGCCTGGCGATTTATCTACTTTCAAAGATGCTATGTTTATCTATGTTTCTCACTATGTTTATCCCATCCAATATTTCATACTCCTCCTCCTTAACTACAATCTCTGCATCGTCCTCCTCTTTTGTGAAGACAGACGCAAAGTATTCATTAAGAACCATACCCACATCTTCTGCCTCCACACACGGGTTACCTCTTTGATCTCTAATAGGCCTTACTCTTTCCTTAGTTATCCTCTTGCTCTTTATGTATTTATAAAACATTTTTGGGTTTTCCTTGATTTTACTCGCCAATATTCTTTCATGCACTCTCTTCGCTTTCCAAATTTCCTTTTTAATTTCACCCCTGCACTTTCTATACTCCTCGAGGCTTTCTGCAGTGTTGAGCTCTTGGTATCTGACATAAGCTTCCCTTTTTTGCTTTATCCTACCCTGTATGCTCCTTGACATCCAGGGGGCTCTAGATTTATGAGTCCCACCCTTTTTCTTTGTGGAAACATATTTGCTCTGAACCCTCACCAGCTCCTCCTTGAATGCCTCCCACTGTTCTAACACTGATTCACCTTCAAGTAGCTGTTTCCAGTTCACTTTCTTAATATTCTTAAAACAATTATGTTATCAATTTGTAGTGAAGTGAACTATATTAATACCTTCTTTCATGATAAAAATAACAAACATAATTTAATTACCTTCTGAAGATTTATTAAATGCATTCTCTTTCTCATCAGTTATGACTCCATTTGCTTTTGTTCTCAATGCAGGTAATCAGCTGCAACAACAACATTTTAAAAATTAAATTACTATTTGGTGTGGTGCACAGAGAAAATTACACATGCAAACGCGCACACACACACACACACACACACACACACACAGGCATTCACATGCACTTGTACACGTACATGCACACACAGGCATTCACATGCACTTGTACACGTACATGCACACACATGCACATATGCATGCACTCACAGACACACACGTACAAATACACGGATACACCACGCACACGCACAAACACACGTACAGACACACGTGCACGCATACATGCACAGACACATGTACACACACATACATGCATACGGCCAGTGTATTCAGTTGTCTGGCACACCTGCTCTTTTATCCCCAAGGCCTTTGTTTTATACAAATTTATTCCATTAAAAAGTGGCTTGTCTGGTGCCAACTTTTTGTTTAAATGTGGTATAATCAGAACAGCCTAATATTAATGCAATGCACCCCTTTAATCAAGTGTGTCATGTAATGTTTCAAAATATTTATTTTTCCTAAATAAAACCTAACTTAGTAGAATTAAAATGCATCAGGTATCGCATAGTATTGAATTATAATGAGGTTTCATAGTTGTACATCTAATTGCAAATTAATATTAATGAAAGAAACGTTGTAAGTATTAGTGTAAAGCAGCAGAAGGTATCAAACTGTTTTCAATCTGATTCAGCGGGTAGCTTTTTTTTAAAAAAGGAACAATACCAATCTGGCTTATTCAAATGAAATCTTATCTCCTAGTAATTGATGCAACACTGGCGATGAATGGCATAAGTGTTACACCATTGTGCACCTCGGATCCTCCAGTGGCGAATATAAGTCAAAATTTGTTGGAACAATAATTAGAATATGTTGCAGCGAGCACAACGGCGAATCAGAAGGGACAAAGCCAATGGCCAATCCTTTGACTCACCATTGAAATGCATTGAATGGCATGAAGTTCCCATACTAGTGCAGCAGATACAAACTAAACTCGCCACCGAAAGTGAAGTCTTGTCCATTCCAATCTAAGTACCCTTTTAACGATGTGATAATTGTTAATTACTTCCAAACAATCTCGCTGGCACTGAAAATTAACTATTACAAGTGTGGAGTCTCATTCCTTCAGGTTTTTAATTGATAAATAAAAACAGAAAATGCTGGAAAAGCTCAGCAAGTCGGGCAACATCTGAGGAGAAAGAAACAGAGTTAATGTTTCAAGTCGAAGACCTTTCGTCATTGACCTGTAACGTTAACTGTTTCTTTCTCCACAGATGCTGCCCGACTTGCTGAACTTTTCCAGCTTTTTCTGTTTTTATTTCAGATTTCCAGCGTTCGCAGTATTTTGCTTTTGGTTTAGGTTTTAATTGTTGTTGGATATTTTAAAAGTGTAAAATTTAATTTTTTGTTTACTTTTCCTTTCTATCTCTTTTTTCTCTCTCTCTTAATCAAATCTTTCTTTCCCTCTCTTTATTTCTCTTTCTATACCTGATTTGACATTGAATTCACCCACTCTAACTTACACTTCCTTCTCAGTCCTTGCACAGTTAATTTCACAATCCTTCGATCGGATTAGTTAAGGAGATACCCAGTTGCTTGCCCTGTTCACTCAGGCCCAGATGCCCTGTTGCCCTCACTGCGGTGTTATCAGCTCACACTTTCAGCAACTTGTGACGCAAAATATTGTTGAGATTAAACGGGCAAGGGCAAGTCTAACTACCAATGGTTGCTGTTAGATTCACTCCTACAGCAAATTATGGCCCATTCTTTTTCAGTCTAAGTGGCAGCAGCATGAAAACTGGCTTTAGTCCAGGAATATGGTGATCACCATTGATTTAATGGGGGTGGGACGCTGATAATTAATTTTTCAATGTTTTCAGCAGAGCGGTGCAAAAGTGACCTTCAATATTCTTGGTGAAGTGTCAAAAGGAAGGAGACTTCACCTCCCACATAACAAGCAGGTTCCTCAACAGAAGTGCAATTTAATCTCGGAGGATGTCACAATGTTGTATGAGTATCTGCGGATTAAGTTTTAACCCAAGGATATAGAAAATCTCTAGTTTGACACGGTCTCCAATTGTAGAACTGTAAAAACTATATTCAAATGTTTATAGTTTCTCCCATCAGAAAAGGAAAGGTTCTAATTGTGGTAGAAAACAGCCGACTGGAGTCCTGCTATATCAGCTCTAACAGATCCATTGGGGTAATGTCCATGATGAATTTGGCTCCAATATTAACAGAAAGGCGGGTTCCGAGCAAGGTTTGGGCGGGGGGGAGGGATTGCATGCGTGAGACCTGGAAGAAAATTAGCAGGTTGGAATGTCTGATTTCAACTTGATTGCCCAATTAAATTTTTCCTTCCGGGTTTCACGTCTCCAAGCTGCAACAGCGGGCACGATGCACACCTGCATGACGCAACCTGAACTCGACCATTTAAAGGGCCAATGCATAAATGGAATTTGGAGGAGCTAAGAGGTTTTGAAAGGAGACGGTGAGAGTTAGTGAACATGGATTGAGGACGAGCAAGGCAAGCACCTAGATTTAATGTTGCTTCCTTTGACTGCTGGATGCAGTCAGGAGCAGGAGGGAGATTATTTTCCCCAGCAATGGGTGGAAGAAACCTGCAGCTGTCACCAAAAAGGTGTGGTTGGAGGTGGCTGAGGAGGTGAGCAGCAGGACCATTGTGCCCCAATCTTGGATGCAGTGCAGGAAGCGGTTTAATGACCTAACCAGGTCAGGAAAAGTGAGTACAGTTTCTGATTCACATCCTGTGGTGTACAACACCCCACCTTCTCACTCTGTCTTACAAGGGGACATGGAAGTGGGAACTCCACTCAAAACGCTCACGCTTCTCATCTGTTGCTCCCCCCGACGCCCCCCCCCCCCCCCCACTCTGCCAGTACCCACAATGCTGCCTCGTCTCCCGATGGCCTAGTCTGCCCCTGCACAGGTGCAGATAAAGTAGTCTTTGGCAGGGCCCTCAGAGGCTCCAAAACCCAGAGGTCATAGCCCAAGAGCATCTCAGTAGTCAGAGCAGAGAACTGAGCAGCCTGCCTCTACTTCTTCTGAAGCCACAGGGATGCACCACATAGAAGCGCCAGGAAGTGGAAGAGAAAGCTATTGTTTGCACATGGATGTTTGACAAAATGTTATGTTGTTAGCTTTCCTTTTTTATAACGGCACATAAAATTTAACGATTTGTCCATCGTTGCGTCCCGAGTGCCAACTTTACCTTTCAGTTGCTTCATGAGTAATGTCAAGACATGACGGGACCCAGTGAGGGATGTGCAATGGGTACAAAGGGGTGGGGGGGTGGGGGTTAGTGCTGGTGGTGGGAGCCGGCTAGACAATTTCATTTTTTTTTCCAGAGTGAGTCACTAGTTGAACCTTCGAGCTATTAGGGGATCCCTGACTTCCCGGGCAGCAATATACGCGGCTGGTCTGGTGATGGGTGCCCCATCTTCATATTGCTTGTCAACCTCGTCGTCTTCTTCCTCCTCCTCGTCTTCAGTGATCTCGTCATCAGAAGATGATTGATGAGCGCCTTGGTCGTCCTCCACCTCTAATCCTCTCTGCTGCGCAATGTTGTGCAGAACACAGCACAGCACTATGATTCTGGACACCCTCACTGGCGAGTACTGAAGGATGCCCCCAAACCTATCCAGGCACCTGAAGCGCATCTTCAACATGCCAATGGCTTGCTCAATGCCACGTGGTCATGTGGCTTTGGTTGTAGCACTCTTGCGCCATATGGGTGGGATTCCTCACAGATGTCATGAGCCAAGTTTGAAGGGGGCATCCCTTGTCTCGAACAAGTCAGCCCTTAAGTCTGTCTCCAGGTAGGAAGAAGTCTGGAATGTATAAAAGCATCTGTGGCAGCTCCCAGGAAATCTGGCACATACCTGCATGAACCTCTTCTTGTGGTTGCACACCAGCTGTACATTGATAGAATGAAATCCCTTGCGGTTGATTGAAAAACTCCTGGTTCAGCTAGTGGTTTTTGGATTGTGCAATCGATGGCACCCTGCATCTGTGGGAAGTCAGCCACAGATGCGAATCTGACTGACTGCTCATTCTGGCTATTGTCGTCACAGGGGAAGTTGACATAAATCGCGCCCTGGCAAACAACCCATCCGTTACCTGCCTTATACATTGAGATACAGACAACTGAGACACCTTTGAGAAGTCTCTGCTGGCACATTGGAAGGAAATATAGGCAAAGAAATTGAGGGCAATGGTGACTTTTACAGTGACAGGCAATGCGTGACCACCAGGTCCTGCAGGGAGCCGCTCTCCTTGAAGGAGGCTGCAGATGTCTGCGACCGCCTGCCATGTCAATCTGAGCCTTCAGATAAGTTAAGGAAGCTGAGCCTCTGCCTGTGGACCCTTTCACGTGCGACCTCGGCCCCTCCGTTGTTCTCCTCTCTGCTGTTCTCCAGATTCCAGACTTCTGTTTCTCCAGATTTGTGCTGCGCACCTCTCTCTTGTGCACCTCTTTGTTGTGTTCATGCAGATCCCACCACAGCACGACATCGCTGCCGTGGATGGAGCTGGTCTTCCTTGTCCGATGTCTTATCAAATACATCCATAGCGCTTCCCATCCTGATGTTTGTTTGAAAGCCTCCAAACATCTGAAACATGTCTATGATCATAAGAACTCTCTGCACAACGTCTGCCAGAAGGAACTGAGAAAACAATTGCAAGCACTGAGCCTTTATTCACATCGGGCAATCAGATCCTTAAAATCCCCCATGAAGTGCCGACCAATCTCGACTCCGTTTCACTGGAGAGTTTCCCGAGCTTTGGGAAACACGTGCTGGAGGCATTAAATTCAAATCCCTGTCGGAATCTCTTCAAATGCTCCTCATTAGCATGCGATAATGATCTCGGGTTTGAGAATATAAGATAAGAAATAGGAGCAGGAGTAGGCCACACGGCCCCTCGAGTCTGCTCCGCCATTCAATCAGATCATGGCTGATCTTCGACCTCAACTCCACTTTCCCACCCGATCCCCATATCCCTTGATTCCCCTAGAATCCAAAAATCTATCCATCTCAGCCTTGAATATATTCAATGACTCAGCATCCACAGCCCTCTGAGGTAGAGAATTCCAAAAATTTAAAAATTTTACCTTCACAGCCGTCCCAAACCCACCCGCCCTTGGGGGTTAAAATTCCCCCCTTCATCTTTGGACAGCTCTCATGTTGAGAAGAGAAGGTCATTCTTCCCAGACATTGGTGCCAATCTCAGTAACCCAGTAAAAAAGCTTTGTACTTGCTCAGGATCAAATCCCAGCCTATGCTAGGCTTGTGAATGACATTGGGGTACTGGGATGAGCAACTCAGGGAATGCTTTCGACTTAAAGCCCTTCATTGCAGACAAGTGACATTTAACCTTTTACAGAGCTCGCGTCCTGTGTCGAGCTTCAAGTCTCTCAAACGAAGAGAGAGAAAATGTATATGTTAATACAAGTGCAGTAGTCAGGATAGAGTGTACCAAAGCGCACAGATGATACAAATTTTCAGCCACAATAAACATAGTTGTTTATTTTAAACATGTTTGAAAATATGCCTCCATTAATGTGGTGTTGGATTTGCATGACTGTATCTCTTTGTCTGAAATCAAGCTCTTATTATAACATTAACCTCTGGTTGTGTGGAATTTGTGTTTGAAGTTACTTTTTTGTTTATCATTTGTCTGAGTTTTGATATTAACCTCCATTTTTGTTTCATTGCACCTTTATTAAATTACATCTTTGTGTTCCATTAACAGAACAGCACACGGTTGTGAAACACTGTAGAATACACAATATATTCTGCTGAAGTATACTTCCACCTTTTGAGATAATAAACATTTTTAGTCTGTTGTTTATTTTAAATAAACTATGGTCTAAAGTGTGTGTTTTCTACATATAAAATCTATACTCACATTTTCATCTGACTGAGTTTAAAGAGGTTTAACTCTTTGTTTCGGTGGCATAACCTGTTTGTGGGAAAGGAACTGTCTGCTGTGTGTCCATATGTGTGAAGACAGCACTGCACAATGTACTATTATATTGCCTACTTGTGCCTTCCATTTGCCTTAGTACAACATACATCCCTTTGAAGCTATTCCTATACAGATAATTAAACCCATTTTCTGCCAATGTGTGAAAGTACTGAGTATGTGCGTCCTTATTGTTGTTGTCTGGTTCACTTTTTGTTTTGGTCAGTGCCATGAAGAAGCTGTCCTCCCAATGATGCCAGTTCTGCTGAGGGGGTGGCAACTCAAACTTCAACTTACCTGATCTCTTTTCAGATACTGACTTGCCATCTATTTCCAGAACCGAGGGCTTTCTGGTCGATATCATCCAGTGTTACATTGGGTGGAGCCATTGGGGGATCTGGGTTAACTGATTTCAGCTGAGGCAGCAGTTGCGACGCTACAATTGGCTTTAGTGTCCCTGGGGTAGAGAGAGAGAAAAAAAAATCAGCTAGAGTTCCCACCCCTGATTGATATCACGACTCCTGCTCGAGAATAGGCATGTGAATGTCAGGTGAGGAGAGGTTTGACGCCCGCCACATTTATGGAACTTGTTGACACTTAACATAAGAACATAAGAAATAGGAGCAGGAGTAGGCCAATCGGCCCCTCGAGCCTGCTCCGCCATTCAATAAGATCATGGCTGATCTGATCCTAACCTCAAATCTAAATTCATGTCCAATTTCCTGCCCGCTCCCCGTAACCCCTAATTCCCTTTACTTCTAGGAAACTGTCGATTTCTGTTTCAAACTTATTTAATGATGTAGCTTCCACAGCTTCCTGGGGCAGCAAATTCCACAGACCTACCACCCTCTGAGTGAAGAAGTTTCTCCTCATCTCAGTTTTGAAAGAGCAGCCCCTTATTCTAAGATTATGCCCCCTAGTTCTAGTTTCACCCATCCTTGGGAACATCCTTACCGCATCCACCCGATCAAGCCCCTTCACAATCTTATATGTTTCAATAAGATCGCCTCTCATTCTTCTGAACTCCAATGAGTAGAGTCCCAATCTACTCAACCTCTCCTCATATGTCCGCCCCCTCATCCCCGGGATTAACCGAGTGAACCTTCTTTGTACTGCCTCGAGAGCAAGTATGTCTTTTCTTAAGTATGGACACCAAAACTGTATGCAGTATTCCAGGTGCGGTCTCACCAATACCTTATATAACTGCAGCAATACCTCCCTGTTCTTATATTCTATCCCCCTAGCAATAAAAGCCAACATTCCGTTGGCCTTCTTGATCACCTGCATACTAACCTTTTGATTTTCTTGCACTAAGACCCCCAGATCCTTTTGTACTGCAGTACTTTCCAGTTTCTCGCCATTAAGATAATAACTTGCTCTGATTTTTCCTGCCAAAGTGCATAACCTCACATTTTCCAATATTGTATTGCATCTGCCAAATCTCCGCCCACTCACCCAGCCTGTCTATATCCCCTTGTAGGATTTTTATGTCCTCCTCACTCTCTACTTTCCATCCCATCTTTGTATCATCTGCAAACTTTGATACGTTACACTCGGTCCCCTCCTCCAAATCGTTAATATAGATTGTAAAGAGTTGGGGACCCAGCACCGACCCCTGCGGAACACCACTGGCTACTGGTTGCCAGTCCGAGAATGAACCGTTTATCCCAACTCTCTGCTTCCTGTTAGATAACCAATCCTCCACCCATGCCAGAATATTACCCCCAATCCAATGATTCTTCATCTTGAGCAATAATCTTTTATGTGGCACCTTGTCGAATTCCTTCTGGAAGTCTAAATACACTACGTCCACTGGTTCCCCTTTATCCATCCTGTACGTTATGTCCTCAAAGAACTCAAGCAAATTTGTCAGACATGACTTCCCCTTCGTAAAGCCATGCTGACTTTGTCCTATTAAATTATGTTTATCCAAATGTTCCGCTACTGTCTCCTTAATAATAGACTCCAAAATTTTACCCACCACAGATGTTAGGCTAACTGGTCTATAATTTCCAGCCTTCTGCCTACTACCCTCTTTAAATAAGGGTGTTACATTAGCAGTTTTCCAATCTGCCGGGACCTTTGCCGAGTCCAGAGAATTTTGGAAAATTATTACCAAAGCATCCACAATCCCTACTGCCACTTCCTTCAAGACCCTAGGATGTAAGCCATCAGGTCCAGGGGATTTATCCGCCTTGAGTCCCATTAATTTACTGAGTACCAATTCCTTCGTGATTTTAATCGTATTTAGCTCCTCCCCCCTGGAGCCCCCTGTTTGTCCAGTGTTGGGATATTCTTAGTGTCCTCTACCGTAAAGACTGAAACCAAATATTTGTTCAGCATTTTTGCCATCTCCATGTTTCCCACCATTAATTTCCCGGTCTCATCCTCTAAGGGACCTACGTTTGCCTTAGCCACCCTTTTTCTTTTTATATAACTGTAGAAACTCTTGCTATCTGTTTTTATATTTTTTGCTAATTTATTTTCATAATCTATCTTCCCTTTCTTAATCAATCCTTTCGTTACTTTTTGCTGTCTTTTGAAGAATTCCCAATCTTCTATCCTCCCACTAAGTTTGGCTACCTTATATGTCCTTGTTTTTAGTCGGATACTATCCTTGATTTCTTTACTTAGCCACGGATGGCTGTCATTTCTTTTAGACCCTTTTTTCCTCAGTGGAATATATATTTTTTGAAAGTTGTAAAATAACTCCTTAAATGAACACCACTGCTCATGTACCGTCTTACCCTTTAATCTACTTTCCCAGTCCACTTGAATCAATTCCGCTCTCATACCATCATAGTCTCCTTTATTCAAGCTCAGTGCACTTGTTTGAGAACTAACCTTCTCACCCTCTAATTGGATATGGAATGTAACCATGTTATGGTCACTCATTCCAAGGGGATCCTTAACTAGGACATTATTAATTAATCCTGGCTCGTTACACAGGACCAGGTCCAAGGTTGCCTGCCCCCTTGTAGGATCAGTTACATCCTGCTCAAGAAATCCATCCCTAATACATTCAATAAACTCTTCCTCAAGGCTGCCCTGCCCAATTTGATTTGTCCAGTTAATATGATAGTTAAAATCCCCCATAATTATAGCTGTTCCCTTATTACATGCCCCGACTATTTCCTGATTAATACTTCTTCCAGCAGAGTTGCAACTATTAGGAGGTCTATATACTACGCCCACTAGTGTTTTTTCCCCTTATTATTCCTTATCTCTACGCAAACTGTTTCATTATCCTGATCCTTTGTCCCAATATCATTTCTCTGTATTACAGTGATTCCTTCCTTTATTAACATAGCCACCCCACCTCCCCTTCCTTCCTGCCTGTCCTTCCTGATTGTTAAATACCCTGGCATATTTAATTCCCAGTCATTGTCACCCTGCAGCCATGTTTCTGCAATGGGCACAAGATCATACCCATACGTAGTTATTTGTGCCGTTAACTCGTCCATTTTGTTACGAATGCTACGTGCGTTCAGATAAAGAACTTTCAAATATGTTTTGTGACACTTAGTTCCTGCTTTTTCCTTTTTTAACACTTTACCTTTTATTCCATACCTTCTGTCCCTTCCTGACACGCTTTCCTCTGTCGCCCTGCTCAGGTTCCCAACCCCCTGCCACAACTTTGCTGGATTAATCGCCTTACGCTTTCTAGTTTTTATTTTATCTGTTGTGCCTAAAGTACACTTCCTTTCCGCTGCTCTACGCTTTTCCCTTTCACTTGTTCTTGAACAACTGTTTGTACTATTTGTATTGTAGATTTCCCCTGGGTCTTACCCTCTCTTGCTGCTCTCAACTTTATTCCCTTCTGACTCCCCGCTCAGGTTCCCATCCCCCTTCCACTCTCGTTTAAAACCTTCCCCAACAGCACTAGCAAACACCCCCGCAAGGACATTGGTCCCGGTCCTGCTCGGGTGTAACCCGTCACACTTGTACAGGTCCCACCTTCCCCAGAACCGGTCCCAATGTCCCAGGAATCTAAATCCCTCCCTCCTGCACCATCCCTGCAGCCACGCATTCATCCTGTCTATTCTCCTGTTCCTATACTCACTAGCACGTGGCACCGGTAGTAATCCTTGTGAGGTTAGACTTGCTGTCTAACCTCACATTGAATGAAGTCCAAGTGGGTGACTGGTGCACCGTGGAACTGTACTCCAGCGGGTGTCAGCACTGTCAGGAGAAGAGTGAACTATGTTTATGAATAGTTCCTTGAACAGTTTTCAAGGAACTATTCATAAACTGGTCCATCTGTAATTTTGCACATTGCTAAAGTAGTTAATGACATGCAAAATGAATTGTCAGTACTAGTGAAGAACTGGAGCTTTGCATGGAAATGTTAACTTTTGTATGAACTGGGATCCGTTATTAACGGCAATTTGCTTGTCATAATCTCAGTACTGGAAATTAAAGGCAAGTGCAAAGAGTTGAGAGATAATTCTCGAAAATTGGTGTGTAGTTAACTCACAATTAGCATAGTTTGACAGGTGCTTTCACTGGTTGCATTCACAGACCCACTTCTGGAGCTGGTCTAACAGAAATAACAAGTGCATTGCTGGGTGGTCGAGAAGTCAGACTTAGAAGCAAACATACCAAAGGGAATTTACAGAAATATTCTGACCCCAGCTCCATTTTAACTGCTATTAGCATTAAGATTGTACTTAAGCCTTCCGTGTGCCGATTGACTCTGAATACTTTCACGAACAAAACAAGGGAAGCATTATCATATCTCATCCATGTCAATGACCATTCCATTGGGTTGTTATACTGTCACAAGTATGGAGATAGAGGAAAATTGCTCCACAATCACCAGACCACACATGTGGTATAATTTAGAATAATTAATGCTTAGAAGATACAAGAAATAACACATCAAGTGGTTCAGATGTTTCAGAAACTGCAAGTGCCAAACTGAAACAGAGTATTAACTTTTTGAGTGCCGCAGATGCGTTTACTCCTCTGGGTTTTGTTTAACTTCAGGGGCCACTGCCAAGCATATTATTTGGCAGCTTCTTCTGTGTTTTGACATGTAAAATGTCAACAAAGATTAAGCTGCTCATATCAAATAATGCAAACATGTCAATCTCCAATGCCAGGGCTTTTGATGGGCTAAGAATACAGTCCTGGAACTGATATTTCACAAATGCAGCATGGGATGGGGTATCTCAAGAATACAACATGTCATGGAATGTAAGCTAGGGTACCTCACGGATACAACATGTCATGGAATGTAAACTAGGGTACCTCACGGATACAACACGTCATGGAATGTAAACTAGGGTACCTCACGGATACAACACGTCATGGAATGTAAACTAGGGTACCTCACGGATACAACACGTCATGGAATGTAAACTAGGGTACCTCACGGATACAACACGTCATGGAATGTAAGCTATGGTACCTCACGGATACAACATGTCATGGAATGTAAACTAGGGTACCTCACGGATACAACACGTCATGGAATGTAAACTAGGGTACCTCACGGATGCAACATGTCATGGAATGTAAACTAGGGTATCTCAAGAATACAACATGTCATGGAATGTAAGCTCGGGTACCTCACGGATACAACATGTCATGGAATGTAAACTAGGGTATCTCAAGAATACAACATGTCATGGAATGTAAGCTAGGGTACCTCACGGATACAACATGTCATGGAATGTAAGCTAGGTTACCTCACGGATACAACACATCATGGAATGTAAGCTAGGGTACCTCACGGATACAACACGTCATGGAATGTAAACTAGGGTACCTCACGGATACAACACGTCATGGAATGTAAACTAGGGTACCTCACGGATACAACATGTCATGGAATGTAAACTAGGAAACCTCACGAATACAGCGCGCGATGGGATATAAACTAGCGTACCTCCCTAATGCAGCATGTGATGGGAATTAATCAAGGGTACTCTTGAATACATCATGTGATGGGGTATGAACTAATTAGTGCCTTCATTCTTAGCTGTGAAGATTTCTACTTCTTAGCTGTTTTCTTAGTGTTATTTTATGCAGGGTAGCATCGCTTTTCTGCTGGAAACTATTGGGAAAATAAATAATCTTATTTTGCTCATGGAGTATATTGAAAAATAAAAAATTGCTATTTTATGCTGAGAAGAAGATTGTGAAATAAAAATTCCAGTTACAGAGTTAAAGAAAGCTGTATGTTCTTGGCTTTTTCCTTTTCTACCAAGTAGCAGAAAAGTATATAGTAGCACTGTGTGTTCATAGCTAAGGGATCAGTCATTTCCTGTGTTTAGCTTAAAAACTTCCCTTTTCACTTATTGAAAAAATGATCAAGTAGCAATAATGTATTTCCTCCTCTAGTGCAGCAGAGATTCAGCAGAGGTAGTTCAAGTCAAGGACTCAACCTGGTGCCCTCATCTTTCAAGCAACTGACTGTATCTGCAGTACATGGAGGTGTCCTTTATTGCTTAATTATATAGCGTGGGTAGATCGTTCAACAACAGGCTATCATTTTGAGTATCTACTTGCAGATACAGTATCTACTTTCATTTAATCCAAAATAAATGTGCAATGCCTTGAACCTGCTACATCTCCCATTAATTTTGAATGTATTCAGCAGAGGCTTTCAAAAGAAAACAAGGCTCCACACAATCATTATTAGCAGAGAATCACTGCAAAATAATAGTGGTAACTTCGTGGCATAGTGATTTGTACCTTGTTCCGTTCAGCGAATGAGAGCAATCTTCTGATACATCGCAGAAAAGCGGAGAGTTGAGTAAGGCAATGTGACCAATGGAAAATGCACCAACTGATGAATCTTTCAATAGAAGCTGCACTTCTGCATTTCCTAAAACTTTCATACATGATCATAGAAACATGTTTAATATGTCTACTTATTCAGTTCATCAATCATTTTTAATTATTTTATCAAAAGTTGTTATCTCCTCCATGAGACATTTTCTAGCAGGTCTAATTTGTCAAAGATACCGTCTTGGCCATCAGTGAGTATCTACACTGCAGCCAGTGCTGCATCGAATGGAGTGTGAACTTCGGCAATGCCTTTCTTCTTATCCTGTTGGCTTTGTATTCTTTTTATTGAGGGTGAAGCTGCCTTTTACAGGTATTTTTTCCTCCACCTCCTCCTCATCTTCTTGGGTCTCCCAACTCAACGTACCATCCATGGCCTGGTTGTGGGGAGTGCTTGACCAACTCCTGAGCCTCTCCCAATCAATTCTGAAGAAGCAGATGTAACTTTCTACTCTTCGCTTTCCTTTACAGGAGCCTGGCTGAGGTTGTGTGGAACTCAGCTGCGACCGTGCCCCTCTCATTGAACAAGGCAATGGTGCAGAATTATGGAGGAGCAACATGCCACGTCCCAAATCATTGGGATGCATGTTTGGTTACATGAGTTCTCAGCCCATGCTCCATTGCTGCAGTAACAGAAGGTCGAATGGCCTCCTTCTTTGCTGTAAACCTCAAAGTGGCCAGGTCACCTTTCTAAAAGCAGCATCAGAGGTGACTCAGGAGCCAGCCAACTGCCCTCTCTCCTCAGACACAGAATATACAATGCCTCAGGGATTAGTGTGGGAAGACAGTGGAAGCAGATAGTATTGATTTGTTCAAATGCAAATTAGTTATTTAGAAAATAACACTTTGGCTTACAGTATATGAGTAATTTGTGACATGACATGTGGGAAGTGTAACATGCTTGGAAGGAAAACATGAATTTGGATCTATGGTTCCCAAAGCTCTCCACCACTGGTGTTTTGCTCGTGTCATGTCTGGGTCTGTTTTAGACTAATTGACAAAGATTGATTGCTATGATTAGTCAACAACCCCATTATTATTGTATCATGTGACTACCAGGATGGTAGAAGGTGAA
This sequence comes from Heptranchias perlo, assembly GCF_035084215.1. Classification (NCBI taxonomy): domain Eukaryota; kingdom Metazoa; phylum Chordata; class Chondrichthyes; order Hexanchiformes; family Hexanchidae; genus Heptranchias; species Heptranchias perlo. Next base: position 109,234,673 of record NC_090328.1, on the reverse strand, counting down.
CTAAACGAACCGTGGTCTTTTTTTCACCCATGAGTTCAAGGTGGAGAAGGAAAGAGTGTACATGACCTCATAATGTTTCAAGATTCTCAAAAAAGATAATTAAACAGCAAATGTAATTAATCATCTCCATTAGTAGGCTTAACATTTTTTTTCCAGTTAGTAACGTAGGAATCCTTTTGCAAGGTAACTCACTAAATGACAATGCTCCTTTAAGTGTGATTTATTGATAGCATAGCTTCAAAAATTCGCAGGGATTCTGCTGGATTCCTGGCAAATGGCAGGGACCCAGCTAGGCTGTGTCTTACCAGTGACAAGATTCTATGACCAGCCTTGTAAGGGCAGAAAAATCACCCACTCCTTACAAGGCAATGATGCCAAGTATAGCACCAGCGTTCTGGCCATTTTTATGAATCATATTTTAAATCCAATACCCCCAAGAAAGAAGTGTACTGTTTGGCAAGCTTGTGGGAGTTGCTTAGAGAACAGGATTGACTGACAGGAGTTTCGAGCCAAGCTAACCCGACTAAGGTGCATTCATATGCAAACGGACATTTCACACTGACAGGCTGGGTGGAAGGGAACCCAGGCTGATTGACGTCATCACCATTAAACATGATTAGTGGAAACAATACCCCGAGAGGTAACTCAGAGACACTCAGTCTCCTGGTGGAAGGCAGGAGATGGCCAGGCCATTGTCTTCCAGGAGAGAAGCCAGCGAAGAAAGCAGGAAACAACAGACACCCAATAACAGCTCCCATTGTCTCTCCAGGTACAGGGCCTGGGAGCGGGAAAACGAAATAGCATTTTTCACAAAGATTTCAAATGTTATGAGTCACTCCAGGTTGGGGGGGGGGGGGTCTAGACAGATCACCTGAGTCAATACATCGATCAGTATAGGATCTGCTCAGCTCTGCTCTCTGCTCACCTCTCTGCTCCTCGCCATCAATCTACAGCAAGTCTCCCGAGTGGGGCTCGGCTCGATTTAACGGAACACCGCCAGAAGCTGAGCGCTGCTCTACATCCCTCATCAACGGACCGCGACTCAAACTGAAACTTGAATACTGCGTCAGTGGTACGGAACCAGGAGCGAGACGTGCAGGAAGAAACTGCAAGCAAAACAACGGGCAATCGAGGTGAGCATATTGCTTGCGCCTACACATCCACAAGACCACTTAGCTGTGTGAGGGGGTGATTGTAAGTCCCAACCGAACCCTGGAGGGTTTTAGTGCTGGGGGTTCAGTGTTAGTTTATTTCACGGGGGGCGGGGGGTTTCTCTTATTAGGCCGTGGTAATTTAGTACGGTACGGCTTATTGAACAAGCCAGGGTTGTTCTGTTTGTACTGTTTACTAGTGTCATTGTTAATCTTATTAAACACAATACGGTTGAGCCCGAAAACGTGTGTCCGAGTCTGATCTGTCCTTATAATCCCTATCGTTCCAGAACTTACAGTAAAAGGTGTGTTTTTGGTATGCCCGAGAAAACTACTTACTCAAGAGGACTACATCAGGAGTTCTCACTTCCAGGCTCAGTTGGATTCCAGCATTGGACTGCAGGCTGGTACTATGAGAAGATGAGGCATAGCGGCCTCTCGGCCTCCAGATATGCAAGCAGGGGGGGAGGGAGGAGGAAGGACTCCAGGCCAAAGGGCCCATAGACAACTGCTTGGTGGTGGGGGTGAATAGGGCAACCCCCAGCTCCCAAACACATCCATGGACTGCATTTTCCAGACGCATGGAGAAGGCTGGAACCGGAGATGCGTCAGCAGTGGTGCTTGCGCTTAGTGGCCCCGTGCAAATTTAGTGCACTCTCGCTGAACTGGTAGACTCCTGTGGACTGAGGGCTGTTGGGCACAGAGGGTGCAATCTTGGCATAACCATTGGGATTGCTGCCTGTGGATTCTTGGGGTCCTTGTTTCTAAATCTGCAACTCCATTGAGACTACTGATTGATTCTGAATTTATGAAGTTTATCCTAAATAGACAATACAATCTTTAGAGGAGAAACTCTGCTGGTATTCAAGCCCTACAGAAACTCTTCAGCTGAATTACTGATAATTGTGAAATCTAAAATGGAAAAAACTGCTGCAACATTTTTGAGCATTGGTGGGCAGCAGAACCTGGGAGCTTCAGCACACTGACCTGTTGACTGGTGGGGCATGGGTTTGTGCATATGGTAATTTAAATTATCTCACTGTGAGAAGGCACTAGGATGAAGCCAACAATTTTTTCACAGGGAAGGAAAGAAAAATGAGCCAGTGAGTTCCCCTGGGCCAGTGCCATACACCTTCTAGAGGCTAGCTATAAAGTGACGATGATAGAGGCTTGGGATTAGTTTCACTGTTCATTTCATCAGCCTGGAATGGATGTAGAGAGACCTATAAAGAAGAAAGGAGAATATAATAAATAGTACTACGTTGGAGGACTGGCCAGTACAGTCAGTTAGCACACTATCCCTTTATCTCTGAATTCCACTTGGTTTAATCTGATGGAAGTCTCCTCCTCTTGATGCCAGTAAGAGTCCCATGTGAAATGAATTGGGAACAATCTCAAAACAGTTCCTAACAAGCACAAATCCTGAATGCTAACTGTCTGTAATTTTACAAAATTTGGCACTAAAATGGCACTTTCATTCAGACAGGCAATAAGACAACTAGTGTAGGAAAGAGAAACATTCACAGTGGTGTAAGGGGGGATGGATCACCTTCTGAGGCTGGGGATGAGATGCATTGTTGGTGAAAGTTAGGGGGAGCTATATTGTGCATCTGCCTGCACTTGATATTGACACTGGGTAGCAGAAGTGGAACATAGTCAACACAACAACATCAACTTGCATTTATATAGCGCCTTTAACATAGTAAAACGTCCCAAGGCACTTCACAGGAGCGTTATCAAACAAAATTTGACACCGAGCCGCATAAGGAGGTATTAGGACAGGTGACCAAAAGCTTGGTCAAAGAGGTAGGATTTAAGGAGCGTTTTAAAGGAGCAGAGAGAGGTAGAGAGGCGAAGAGGTTTAGGGAGGGAATTCCAGAGCTTAGGGCCTAGGCAGCTGAAGGCACGGCCGCCCATGGTGGAACGATTAAAATCGGGGATGCACAAGAGGCAAGAATTGGAGGAACGCAGAGATCTCAGAGGTTTGTAGAGCTGGAGGAGGTTACAGAGATAGGGAGGGGTGAGGCCATGGAGGGATTTGAAAACAAGGATGAGAATTTTAAAAACGAGGCATTTGCAGACTGGGAACCAATGTAGGTCAGCGAGCACAGAGATGATGGGTGAATGGGACTTGGTGAGAGATAGGATACAGGCAGCAGAATTTTGGATGAGCTCAAATTTATTAAAGACACATTAACTGAACAAAATGTGCATCTATAATGTATTAACAATCTTGTGTCTGCTTACACTACCTGTCAACCTTTCTCATGATAAATTCGTATGTCCATATTTCTAATGGAAACTGCCGATGTCAACATGTCATGATGTAATTATACCTTCCTACCAGTGATGGTGCTGTAGCCCCTCAGTTTTGCATCTCCCAGTTCCTCAGCCTGCACTGTGAAGAAACTCCTATGCTCAACCATCTGTTTCCCAAATTACCAGAGGTTTTGCAGTTTAACTAAAAATAATAGAAAATTGAGGTATTTCATAACAATAAGGACAGGAAGTATAACTTTAAATAGCAACTGCATTATGTCTGCATGGCCTGGTACAATTATCACTACCCTCCGATCCTATGGATAATTGGAGCAGGGTGTGCAGATGTAATTCACTCCCCATTGTAAAGTCATATATTCTGTCCTTATTTTTAGATTTCCATTGTAAAGGTGAACAAAAGAATTTATAGTGGAAATTGCCCATGTAAACTTGTCACACTGTTATTACATTCTCCTCCTCCTACTGCAACACCTCTACTGGTGGGAGGGTGTAATTACAGCATGATAAGTTCACATTAGAAGTTTCCATTATAAATGTGGATGTAAAAATTTAGAATGGAAAAAAGTTGACAGGACGTATGGGCAGACTTAGATTTTTAATATTATCTTAATCTCAAGACCAAGTGTTGTCTTCAGGCCAAGTGAGGTTAGAGGACAGAGTATGGTTAAACCATGGAACGTCGTCATATTTCAGTCCCCATTTTAAAATCACAAGTCCTAGTCCTTGTATATTGACAGTATTATGATTTTATATTATGAGTAGATCCATTGGCATTGCTCATCAGGAATCAGAGGATTTGCTGTTTAGTAACAATAGGAGTGTTTATGCCATGTTAGTGATAAATGAGGGCCACTGATTCACAGTGTATGAACATGATAAATTACATTTTTATTAAAATGTTTTCTGGGATTTATACCGGTGCTTTGGAATTTGAATTTCCCAACTCTATCAATTACTCTGTGAAAGCTATAAATATATTATGCCTTTATATTTTATATATGTTTCTTTACATGTTTATTTTTTTATCCCATATAATTTTTAAAGTTCAGAATACTCAGTAAGATGATATGCAAAATGCACAAATTAGAAATAGCTATCTGGTCTTTTGCAGTACTGGAGGGAGGGGACGGGCAGGGGGTTAACTGCAAGTCTTGTGCTTTGCCCAGGACAATTTCCCATTGCTACCAATGATAGCACTGGGGAAAGGTCCTGGGATGCCAGAACTGCTGGTGGTTGGCAACATAAGGTGGGGGAGGATCCTTTGACGTGATATCATTGTGGAGGGGGAACCTGGGGTTTCGAAGAACTGTGGAAGGCTGAGCTGAGGTTTGGCGCATCTGGGGTTGAATGTAAGTTTGGCTTGCTGGTGGATTCCTGGGGCATGATTTTAGCAAGGAGCCAGGAACTGAGCAGGTGGTTAGATAATCTTGTGGGAGACCCGGAAGTCAAGCGAGTGCATCGCAATCTGCGATCTCAACTCAATTGAAGGCACTTAATTTTGCTTCCGGGTTTCGCGTCTCCAAGCTGCGCAGCGGGCTTACTGCACACCTGCGGGACGCGATCTGAACTCCACTATTTAAAGGGCCAATGCAAAAATGGATTTTGGAGGAGAAAGGAGGAAATAAAAGCTGTGGATAGACATAGAGGAAAGGCAGCACCCAGGCTCTCAGATGCGTCGCTTGAAGTGCAGCTAGTTGATGTGAGAAGCAGGAGGGAGGTCATCTATCCAAGTGATCGGAGGAAGAAACCTGGTTCTGCCATCAAGAAGACATGGCTGGAGGTTGGAACCTACGATTTTTTTTGTGGACTTAAAACAAAACTTGAAAGCTTAGTGGCCATTGTGGAAAATGGCAGAAAGCAAGCTAAAGTTGTCAAGGTATGATTTCCCTCCGATGTTTTCGGAGTTTGACCCGTATGACCAGTGGAAGAATGAGGTTGATATGTGGTCATGGGTTACTACACTGCCAAAGAGAAAACAAGGCATGGACTTGGCATTGTCACTTCCCGAACAAAGTAAAATCAGAAGTAAGGTATTTTCTGAGATGGTGCAGATCTTTTGGATAATGATGAAGGTTTTACCTTTCTAATAGAATTTCTGGATCAAATCTACAAGAGAGATAACCTGTTAACTGCCTATAAGGTCTGGTCAGCATTTGATAGATTTCAGCAAATGGACAGTCATTCAATAGAAGAGTATACCATGGATGTTAACAAATTGTACAAAAGGTTGACAAAGTTCCAATTGGGAATCTCTGGATCAGTATTAGCGTTTAAATTACTAGATTGTGCTAAGGTGTCTCGCATGGACAGGCAACTGCTCCTAACTGGCATCCAGTTCTCGGAAAAGGAGACTCTGTTGGATCAAATGTCTGCTGCCTTAAAAATATTTTCTGGGGAAACAATCATTCCCTTCAGCCTTCATGGAACAAATGGGAACTTCCACTGTGACACAAAGAATGGAAGATTCGATGGTTACCAGGTTTCGAAATGTTCCAGATAATAAACTCAGGCATCAGTCCAGGTTTCAAAATTTTCAAGAGACCGGATGAAGGTGTTGATATGATGGAAGGATTAAAGGCAGCCAGATAGGTAATGAAAGCAGGCACAGCAAATCCAGTTATATCAAAATTGGGACAGTAATAACGGGCGAATGAATCCCAGGAATGCCCAAGGAAAAATCAGGAGATGCTTTAGATGTGACTCTAAGTATCATTACGAGGCCAATTGCCCAGAGCGAAGAGGCAGGATCCTTGAAATGACGCATGAAGAAAGTAGTTCTGAGGAAGAGGATGAAGATAATGATGAATGTGAACAGGTTACATTGGTCACCAGGAGTTTTAATCCTGTGATGAATGCATTAGTCATGGATTCCTTTAATTGTGCAGTGTTAGTGCATGTACTTCAACTGTATGCAGGGTAGATTGGTTAAAATGTTATCTTGATTCACTAAGTAGTGAGGATCGATACAAGGTTAAGGAATATAAAAGTTCTACATGTTTTAGGTTTGGAGATGACAACACCTTGAGGTCACCCAAGAGAGTGGTAATTCCATGTAAGATAGCCAGAGTAAGCCATTTTATAAGTAAAGATGGAGTCCCTAGTGAGACCACAAAGAATGGGTTTACATTGGGTAAACCTTCCATGAAAAAAATAAAAATGAAACTTGACATGGACCGTGGTGAGGCAATCATTTTTGGGAAATCAGTTGATTTGCAGTTTACCCAGTCAGGGCATTATTGTATCCCCTCAATAAAACCTGATGTTTCTCATCAGCGTGTTAGGCAAATATTAATGGCATAAGGATAAGAGACAAAAAAAACAAATTGCCTTAAAGTTACATAGACAATTTGCCCACCCTACTTGTCAATGTTTAAAGATCCTGCTAAAAGATGCAGGTGTAGTTGATGAGGAATATACAAGGCTCATAGATGAGGTTAGTGAGAACTATGAAATCTGTAAGAAGTGGAGACGGACGCCCCCGTGACCTATTGTAAGTGTTCCATTAGCACGTGACTTTAACGAGGTGGTTGCTATGGACCTAAACGTGTGGGACAAAGTCAAAAATGTTTTCTTCTTAAATTTTATTGACCTGGCTATGAGATTTAGTATTTCTACACTAATATATAGCAAGGAGAAGAAGGTTATTCTAGATAAAATTGTGGAAAAATGGATAGGGACTGGACTTGGGACACCAGCAAAGTTTTTGACCGATAATGGAGATGAATTTGCTAACGCGGTGTTCAGAGATATGTGAGAGAATATGAATATAATTGTCATGAATACAGCAGCTGACAGCCCTTTTAGCAATGGTCTTTGTGAAAGGAATCATGCTGTGATTGAGAGCATGGTGCATAAAATTTTGGCTGAAAGAACAGAGTGTAAATTGTCAACTGCCCCAGCATGGGCAATTCGTGCAAAGAATTCTCTTCAGATGGTTGGAAGATACAGTCCTTACCAACTAGTCTATGGGTGCAATCCAAAATTACCTTCTGTTCTTTGTGATAATCCTCCTGCTCTGGAAGGTACTACAATTAGTGCCTTTTTTTTCTGAGTGTTTAAATGCAATGCATGCAGGGAGACAGGCTTTTATCAAGTCTGAGTTATCAGAGAAATTTCATAGAGCATTGCATTAGACCATCTGAGACAGAGTTCAATTCAGGAGATTTGGTATACTATAAAAGAGAGGGTCATAGGGAATGGAAAGGTGCTGGTGAGGTAATAGGTCATGATCGTAAGACTGTAATTGTCCAAAATCATTCCTCACTATTAATTGGAATTAATTATAAAATCTCGGACTCTGAGCAGTTGATAGAAATAAATGAGGCACCTTGTGCCTCAGATGGTCATGATTTTTTTGATGAGATTCCTGAGGTACAGACTGAGGTAGCCCAAGGGACCATTGCTTTTCTTGATATATATTAATGACTGGGACTTGGGTGTACAGGGCACAATTTCCAAATATGCAGATGACACAAAACTTAGAAGTGTAGTGAACAGTGAGGAGGATAGTGATAGACTTCAAGAGCACATAGACAGGCTGGTGGAATGGGCGCCCACGTAGCAGATGAAATTTAACGCAAAAAAATGTGTCGGAAGAACGAGGAGAGGCAATATATACTAGAGGGCACAATTCTAAAAGGGGTACAGGAATAGAGAGTTCTGGGGATTTCTGTGCACAAATCGTTGAAAGTGGCAGGGCAGGTTGAGAAAGCAGTTAAAAAAGCATACGGGATATTGGGCTTTATAAATAGAGGCGTGGGGTACAAAACCAAAGAAGTCATGGTGAACCTTCGGCCATAACTGGAGTATTGTCTCCAGTTCTGGGCACAGCACTTTAGGAAAGATGTAAAGGCCTTAAAGAAAGCGCAGAAAAGATTTACGAGAATGATTCCAGGGATGAGGGACTAAGTTACATGGATAGACTGGAGAAGCTGGGGTTGTTCTCCTTCGAACAGAGTCGGTTGAGAGGAGATTTGATAGAGTATTTAAAATCATGAGGGTCTAGGCAGAATAGATAGAAAGAAACTGTTCCCATTGGCGGAAGGGTCAAGAACCAGAGGACATAGATTTAAGGTGATTGGCAAAAGAACCAAAGGTGACATGAGGAAGAACTTTTTTATGCAGCGAGTGGTTAGGATCTGGAATACACTGCCAGGGTGGATAGATTCAATCGTGGCTTTCAAAAGGGAACTGGATAAGTACTTGAAAGGAAAAAACTTGCAGGGCTACAGGGATAGGGCGGGGGAGTGGGACTAGCTGAATTACTCTTGCATGGAGCTGGCATGGACTCGATGGGCTGAATGGCCACCTTCCGTGCTGTAGCCTTTCGATGATTCTATGATTCTAAGGGCTGGATAGTGGTAATGTCAGTGATCAAGAAACACATGACAGAGCTATGACATTGACAGAACAATTACCTAAAGTGGGTACATGGGTGACATATGTTTCAGAAGGGACTAATGAATAGAAGGGTGCAACAATTTTGGGACATGTAGGCAAAGCTACTGGTTGGTTTAAATTTTGGTTGAATCTTCAGGATGATGGCCATGCAGCAAGGTCCATGGACTGGCAGAATGGGATAAAAGAGTGGAGAGTACAAAAGCAGAGTACAAGTAGTGATAGGGAGTCCGGAAGTGATTCTCATGTCAGAAAACCATCGCAAACGAGAGATGAAAGAGGGAGATTGCGCAGTAGTACTCCCTCCAAATATAGAAATGGAAGTAGAAGACGTAGCTTGATTCGGTCAGACAATGAAACAAAGACCACAGATCAGTCACGTAACAAAACTAAGAGCAAAAGTCCTCATGAACATGAAGTTTTGGTGGCTGCCAATAAACTTGAGGCTAAACGAGTAATAGAGGCAAAACAAAGGGAGTTAGATGGTTGGAAAGAATTTGGAGTTTATTCTGAGGTAACAGATAAGGGTCAACTAGCTTTGTCGCATAAATGGGTTTGTTCTGAAAAAGTCCTTGCAGCTGGCACTTATAAGGCTAAAACAAGGTTTTGAAGAGAAACTGGGTGATACAGATGTTTGAGTGGATTCTCCCACTGCTGGAAAGGTAATCCTAACAATCTTTTTGGCTCTTTTGGCAACATATTCATGATAGTGTTACTCCCGTCCCGGTGAATCGTACGAGGTCATCACAGAAAGGTGATTTTAAATCTAAAGAAGAGACAGAGCAATTATGAAGCTTGATTGGTCAGTTGAACTGGTTGTGCACTCAGACTGGACAAGATGCTAGTTTCGATGTGTTGGAGTTAGGTACTTCAATGAAACACCCCACAGTAAAGAATGTTTCAGGGGCAAGTAAAACATTACAAAAATTAAATATCGATAAATGCGTACTTAAGTTCCCATTCTTAGGTGACCCAAAGAAAATGAAGCTAGTTATCTTTAGCAATGTTTCACATGCCAATCTTCCTGATGGGTATTCTAGTTCAGCTGGTGTCATAGTATGTCATAGTGTCTTATGGGTGAGAATGGGAAATGTTGGGTGCTGAATTGGGCCGTGCAGCGCTTGTTGTTTCGGTGCTACACGGCCTCTCTGACATCCAAGGTGGCGTCTTGGATGCGCACACACGTTTCCTGTGTGACATGCGCCAGACGCCATCTTGGTATAGGAATTAGCGCAGGCGCAGATAACAAACGCTGGAATCATGTAAAGTAGGGAGAAAATGGCTTCAATCAGTGTGCATCGCTAATTTGAATTGATAGACACCATTTTGGGACTTAATGCTCAACTCAACGCACATTCTTAACCCCGAGCATCTGAACGTGTCTTAGAGAGCCTGGAGGACCCCCCACCAGTGCTATTTAAAGGGACCATGCAGGATTTACAGGTTAGTGGCTGGATTATTGCTTCTGGCTGATGAGACATTTGTAACTGTGTTTGGAGGTCTCCTAGACTTCAATACTAGGACGCGGGGACATAGCCTAACATTTGGAGCCAGGACATGCAGGACTGAAGTTGGGAAATGCTTCTACATTCAAAGAGTGGGAAACGTTCGGAACGCTCTTCTGCAGATGGCGGTTGATGCTAGCTCAATTGTGAATGTTAAATCTGAGATTGATAGATTTCTGTGAACCAAGGGTATTAAGGGATGAGGGGCTAAGACGGGTATATGGAGTTAGATCACAGGTCCACATGATCTCATTGAATGGTGAAACAGGCTCGAGGGGCTAATTGCCACTGCCACTTGCTGCCTCTTGATATGCACCACCTTCTCCTGCAAGAAAGCGGGACGTGTGTCTGGGTGATGTGCCTGTCATGGCTGAATAGCTGACAGTCTATGTGGCCTGCAAGTTGTGGGTGGACGGCTTGAAACAGTGGTAATGAGTAAGGGTGAGAGGAAGCATCTGATTGGAAGAGTTGAGTACTGATGGAAAGAGTTTATTGGTATGTGGGTGATGGGGGGGTGTAGTGCATGGAGCAGTTGGTCGGAGACACCACTTGACAGTTGACCTCACTCACCTTGACCATTCACGTCAAACACAGAAACATAGAAAATAGGAGCAAGAGTAGGCCATTCGGCCCTTCAAGCCTGCTCCGCCATTCAATATGATCATGGCTGATCCTCCATCTCAATACCATATTCCCACTCTCTCCCCTTCCCCCTTGATGCCTTTTGTGTCTAGAAATCTATCTAACTCCTTCTTAAATATGTTCAATGACTTGGCCTCCACAGCCTTCTGTGGTAGAGAATTCCACAGGTTCACCACCCTCTGAATGAAGAAATTTCTCCTCCTCTCAGTCCTAAATGTCCTACCCAATATTCTGAGACTGTGACCCCTCGTTCTGGACCCCCCAGCCAGGGGAACCATCCTCCCTGCATCCAGTCTGTCTAGCCTTGTCAAAATTTTATATGTTTCAATGAGATCCCCTCTCATTCTTCTAAACTCGAGTGAATACAGGCCGAGTCGATCCAATCTCTTCTCATACGACAGTCCTGCCATCCCAGGAATCAGTCTGGTGACCCTTCGCTGCACTCCCTCTATGGCAAGTATATCCTTTCTGAGATAAGGAGAACAAAACTGCACACAATACTCCAGGTGTGGTCTCACCAAGGCCCTGTATAACTGCAGTAAGACATCCTTGCTACTGTGCTCAAATCCCCTTGCAATGAAGGCCAACATACCATTTGCCTTCCTAGCATTGAAGCATTGAACTTCTTCCTGCACTGCATCCATGTTCATGATGCTGTGCGCCTGGCATTGACTTCATCTGCCGCTGCCTCCCACTGGCTTTTGAGTGTATGTCTGGAGGGCCTCTTGCCCCCCCACCAGCCCCTGCGGATATAGGATGTCCCTCCTTCTGTCCACCTCTTGCACCCAAGGTCTCTCGTGCATCAGCAGAGAACCTTGGTGCATGTGCTCTCGCAGGCCTGGTACCAACTCAGATCGGCAGATTGGTGAGGTCTGGCATGCAGATTGTCGGATTTAGTAGTGTGCAACCTTCATTCAATGTTTTAACATAACTCATCAGTGTGTAAACATAGGGATGGGACCTGCATCTGTGTTTTACGTGTGCGATGTCTGATCTCCGTTCAGACTCCGTGCAGACAGTAGACTGTTATTTTCAGCAAATGTCAGGTACCAGCTACCTTTAAGAGATTTCGAAGAAACATCCTCCCTTTAAGAAATTGAGCTCTCTCTGGTGGTGGAAAGTGCAAATTGCATTGATTCCACGTGCAAGGCCGGGAAAGGAACGCTGATTGCAGGTAAGTGCTCCGGTGGGTCCAAACTTGCGTCCTGCCTGCGCAGGGGCCATTGGGCAATGGGGTAATAGTGCATCGCACTATCTACATCCAAAAACAGCGCCAACCAAATTTTTCCCCGATTTTCCTTTAGCTTGGGAAGCTAAGAAAATAAAAAGGGTTGTTAAAAGTACTCTGGCTGCTGAAACACTGGCTCTTGTCGACACAGTGGATATGGGATTCTATTTGGCAAATATTTTGAGTGACATCCTGTACAATGGGAGTACTGAAGATCGTATACCCATTGAATGTTATGGTAGACAATCGTTCAATATGGGATAATGTACACTCTACGAAAAATGTGAGTGAGAAAAGATTACGGATTGACCTTGCTGGCTTGAAACAAATGCTGGAGAGAACAGAAATCTCTAAGATTAAATGGGTGGATTCAAGCCATCAACTGTCAGATTGTTTGACGAAAAGAAGTACATGTATGAGGAAATTATAAGGGGCCCTGGAGAAGGGTCACCTCACAATGTAATGCTTTGAATAGTATAAGTTGTATAGAGAATGGACGTTTTTGATTTTTAAAATTTTTGTTTTTATTGTGTATATATAAAATTTTTTTATTATTTAAAGAGAGAGAAGGGCATCTGTTAATTGTATCCATGTGATTTATGTCAATTAGTGTTAATTGTATTTAGGTGGTACGTGTTTACTGTTCTCCAGGTCCTTGTTGCGCACCTCTGTCTTGTGCACCAGCATATCCGAACAAAGCATGACGTGGCTGACGTGGATGTTTTTTTTTATTCGTTCATGGGATGTGGGCGTCGCTGGCGAGGCCGGCATTTATTGCCCATCCCTAATTGTCCTCGAGAAGGTGGTGGTGAGCCGCCTTCTTGAACCGCTGCAGTCCGTGTGGTGAAGGTTCTCCCACAGTGCTGTTAGGTAGGGAGTTCCAGGATTTTGACCCAGCGACGATGAAGGAACGGCGATATATTTCCAAGTCGGGATGGTGTGTGACTTGGAGGGGAACGTGCAGGAGGTGTTGTTCCCATGCGCCTGCTGCCCTTGTCCTTCTAGGTGGTAGAGATCGCGGGTTTGGGAGGTGCTGTCGAAGAAGCCTTGATGTTCATCTTCCTCCTCCTCAGATGCCCTCTCGAATACATCCATTGCGTCCCACCCACCCATCCTGATCTTGTCAGTTTGAGAGGCTGCAAAGCTGTCTCAACAAAGAACTTTCAATCTCAACAAAGAACTTCCAATCTCAACACTAGAAAAATTCTCAGCCAAACTTTTGCCTGAGAGAACTGAAAAACCAGATGCAATGCTTCAGCTTTTGTTCAGGTGTGTCAATCACAGGTTTAAAGGGCCAAATGAACTTCTGCACCGAATCTTGCCTCCGTTTCACTGGCGAGATTGAGAAGCCATGGGAAACCCGCGCAGGTGAGGTTAAAGTCATTTCAGACTTAGAATCCACAAAATATTAAGTACCTCAACTATTTTAGTGAGGTAAATTATACCTTTACAATCTGCTCACCGGCAGTCAGTGGGGACGGGACGTCCAGGTTTTGGTTGTGCGCTATCATCCAAATGCCCCTGGTTTAAACCCGGATGTAGGCACGCTGGAGCCAGGTTGCAGTCCCACTGATGAAATCTACAATTTTGACTACCCACCCACCCCCAGCCCACCTGTTTTTGGGGGTTAAAATTAACCCCTGGTGTCTGTGAATACAGAGAGAGTCAAGGCCTGAGCCTGACAGCACTGCTGGTGGTTGCGGGAAATCCCATGTGTGGCAGCGCTGGTTTGTAACTTCAGTAAACATTGAATTTGGTGTTTTGTGAATGGTTCCTGGACGTGTATCTCTGTCTTTCTTTCTCCTTCTCTCTAACAGCTACAAGAAAAAAGTACACACTCTAATTACTAACTATAAGAAACCACAGGTGGTAATTAGAGCTGACAAAATTCAACTCATTTGTATTTTTATTTGCAAAGACAAATTAAGTGAGTGTCTCTTTATGTCTGACAGCTGTTAGAAACTGTAAACATTATATTGGTTAACTGTTCACATAACACAGGTGATAATAATCTAAGATAATTGGAGGTTGTTTGCTTCAAAATTCATCTAATTTCTTTTGAAAAATGAACTGAGAAAAGACCCAATCTCTCTATCTCTCTCTCTTTGAGCTTAATGCACTTTCTGAAGTTTGTAGAACACAAAACAAAAGCCACAAGTGTGTAATCAGTAGTCTTTTTTTCCTCACTCAAACTCACACACCTTTTTTGCTTCAAAAACACACACCCTCTCTGTTTATAAAAACACTCAATATAAATTTTACCTGAATAAAGATTTTGACATTTATTTTCTACCTTTTCAGCAAATAATCTTGAAAAACTTTGGAGCAGCAACTTAAGAAAAACTTTCATAATTTTGTCCTTTAGTCTGCTGGTTAACTTTTGGTCATTATTTGGCCTATTTTCTCACTACTACAACTGATATCTGACTTCTGAGAAGAAATTTTTGCTGGACTGCTTTTGTCAGCTTTGAAAACAAGTTTCACTGTAGTCATGGGTAGTCTGGTAGGGCAGCCTTTGGGGCTGAAAGACAAGGGAGACAGGAGAGAGCAGGAGCAGCTGGTACAAGAGGGAGGAGGAGGGCACTACACAGGAGATCATACCCACAGTGGGTCTTCAGGGAGCATGTCTCCTACCTTAACTTCTCTGAGGAGCAATGTCTCAAGCAGCATCGTTTCGCAAAGGAGACAATCACCGAGCTATGACACCTGCTGCGGCCATAACTCCAGCCTTGAACCAGGGCATGGACAGCACTGCCTATGGCTGTTAAGGTCACCGTGGCCCTTAACCTTTATACAACGGGTTCCTTCCAGGCTGCAGCAGGTGACACCAGCGACATCTCCAGTTGGCAATCCACCGCTGTATCAGGGAGTTCATCGAGGCTTTCAATGCCAAGAGGAACATCTACATCTCTTTCTCCATGGACAAAGCGAAGCAGGTTGAAAGACCACTAGGCTTCGCCCACATTGCAGGCTTCCCCAGGGTGCAGGGTTCCATAGACTTCAACCACATTGCCTAGTGTGTTTCCCATCACCGTCCTGACATCTTTCTGAATAGAAAAGGATTCAACTCTCTCAACGCCCAGCTTGTTTGCGACAAAAGACAGCACATCATGCAGGTTGGTGCTTGCTTTCCTGGTAGCAGTTGTGATTCATTCATCCTGCGCCTGTCCTCCGTGCAACCTTCATTACAACAAGGTAGGTGGATCGTAGGCTATTGGGTGACAAGGGCTATCCCGTTCAGACTTAGCACATGATCCCTGAACAGAGTGCAGGATAACCCTGTGAAAGCCCCTATCAACACTGGCCCCAAAAGCCAAGATGGTAGCTGTCTGAACTTCCATGGCAGCGGTGTGCACTGTCAGTAGAGGCTCCATCACTGTGGGCATCACTGTTGTGTTCATGGAGCTGACCACTTGCTCCATGTTGGACAAAATGATCACCATGCTCTGCTCGAAGCCCCAACACAAGTTGGAACTGGACTCCTCCAAGCTCTGATCTATTGCACACAAGCTCTCCGGGAGGCTGCCCAATGCACGTAGCATCTGCTGTATGCCGATCAGCCTTCTTGAGTAGACTGGGCCTTCGAAGTCTGCATCTGAGTCCTCTGCAACAGAACTAGTATGTGATCTCGCCCTCAGGTGAGCTGGCACCTCAGCTGCTATCTCCCTGCCCTAGCTCCGGCACATTTGTGCCCATTAATTCACCATGTGAAAACCCCTCATCTAGCCTAGCCTCGACAGTATGTGTGATGGCTGTCTCTGAGATGGTGCTTGCTAGAGTCAGATCGAGTGACGGTGCATCTTCAGGAAGGCTGGCCTCCTCTACCTAAAGTGGCAGAGGTGTCTCCACAGTTTCAGCACCTGAAATGAAAGAGAGGGAGAAGGCTTAGATTTTAGTGTGAAGGGAGAGCAGAGAAAGAAGTGGTTGGTGAAAGCAGCTGCAGTTTGTCATGCAGATTAGAGCTAGAAGTGAGAAGGGTATGAAGAAACCCTGCATGCCATATTCTTCAATATTGCCACTCACCACTCTCCCCCTGCCCATGTTGGATACAGGGGAGAGGATGTGCAGTTGGGTTTGGTCCCCTTCGACGCAGCCTCCCGGTGCAAGCTGTGCGTGATGTTCTCCTGCAAGAAAGAAGGGAATGTGTTAGTGATATCCCTGTGAAGTGTTTAGAGAATGTGCCTGTTTTGTTCAAATAGCTGGTATGCAGTTGTAAACAATTTTACAACACCAAGTTATAGTCCAGCAATTTTATTTTAAATTCAGAAGCTTTCGGAGGCTTCCTCCTTCCTCAGGTGAATGTTGTGGAAATGAAATTGCATTTATAAATCACAGAACAATGCTTGGTGATGACAGACAGTCTTTTCAACTGCCCGTTGCCAAGGCAATCAGTGTGCAGACAGACGGGTGTTACCTACAAGGTCTCCGAATATACAAATCACCAAAAAAAACCCACAGAGATAGAGAGGTAGAAACATAGAAAAGACAGCAACTGACCCGTTGTATTAAAAACAGATAACATTTGTTCGCTGGTGGGGTAATGTGTAGCGTGACATGAACATGGATGCAGTGTGTAAGATGTGAGGAATGGTGAAGTGAGGGTTGTAATATTAGTGAGTGTGTGAGTATGAGAAGGTGTCGTGAAGTTTGATGCAGAGATTGTAGGAGAGACCACGTGCAGTCCCCTGCGGCCTGTTTTCGAGCACGATCAAATTTCTAGGCCAAGATTTTTAATATATTAAAAATATTATATAACAACATGTAAAATAAACTGTTTGATATTTACTAACATTTTCCGGTCCCTGAAACTTCTACAAGGACAATGTCAATGATATGAATAATGAAATTGGGGGCAATCTTTTAAGATATAGTGGGACAGGGAAAGAAATGGATGAAAACCCAGGTAATGAATGCTTTCACAATGCACTCAAGCCTTGTTAAATCCTTGTTAACTTGCGATGATATGTTATAGCTGGACCCAAATCCTACATGGATTAGTTCTTATATAAATAGTCATAAGAATGACTGAAAACAGTATGTTGGAACTCAGCCAACCAGTGACTGACACAAACAGTGACACCTCTGACAGTGGATAATCCCTGATTCTCAAGTTATGCTTTTCATTAAAAAGGCCGAAAATTTAAAAGGAATTTTTAAACATTTTTTCTTTCTCTTCCTGCAAGACGGAATTTTGAGAATAAAGCAATGTTTTAAAGGTTTTAAGTGAAATGAGATACATTTGCCCCAGTGTAATCACTCATGGCTACAGAATGACAAAACAAAGGAGGCAGCACCAGCTTAATAGTCTTGGATTCAAAATGCTTCTATTCAAATTAAGAACAAAAACAAAAAGATAGTGCTGAGGCTGCACATTATAGAGGTTGGACAAAAGGAACAGCACATCCAATTATGAGTAGAATAGCTAGTCAAGGGGGACTCAGCACTACCATGCAACACAACTGAATGGTACTACCTGAATTTGCCTGGTAATATCTAGGATCCATCCAGTAATCTATTTTTTGCCCATACAAACATTGTGTAAGTGTCAGGCTTGTCTCAATGGTAGCACTTTCACTTCTGAGTCAGAAAATTGTGGGTTCAAGTTCCACTCGAGAGGCTTGAGCACATAAGAACATAAGAAATAGGAGCAGGAGTAGGCCAATCGGCCCCTCGAGCCTGCTTCGCCATTCAATAAGATCGTGGCTGATCTGATCCTAACCTCAAATCTAAATTCATGTCCAATTTCCTGCCCGCTCCCCATAACCCCTAATTCCCTTTACTTCTAGGAAACTGTCTATTTCTGTTTTAAATTTATTTAATGATGTAGCTTCCACAGCTTCCTGGGGCAGCAAATTCCACAGACCCACCACCCTCTGAGTGAAGAAGTTTCTCCTCATCTCAGTTTTGAAGGAGCAGCCCCTTATTCTAAGATTATGCCCCCTAGTTCTAGTTTCACCCATCCTTGGGAACATCCTTACCACATCCACCCGATCAAGCCCCTTCACAATCTTGTATGTTTCAATAAGATCGCCTCTCATTCTTCTGAACTCCAATGAGTGGAGTCCCAATCTACTCAACCTCTCCTCATATGTCCGCCCCCTCATCCCCGGGATTAACCGAGTGAACCTTCTTTGTACTGCCTCGAGAGCAAGTATGTCTTTTCTTAAGTATAGACACCAAAACTGTATGCAGTATTCTAGGTGCGGTCTCACCAATACCTTATATAACTGCAGCAATACCTCCCTGTTTCTATATTCTTTCCCCCTAGCAATAAAAGCCAACATTCCATTGGCCTTCTTGATCACCTGCTGCACTTTTTGATTTTCTTGCACTAGGACCCCCAGATCCCTTTGTACTGCAGTACTTTCCAGTTTCTTGCCATTAAGATAATAACTTGCTCTCTGATTTTTCCTGCCAAAGTGCATAACCTCACATTTTCCAATATTGTATTGCATCTGCCAAATCTCCACCCACTCACCCGGCCTGTCTATATCCCCTTGTAGGTTGTTTATGTCCTCCTCACTCTCTACTTTCCCTCCCATCTTTGTATCATCTGCAAACTTTGATATGTTACACTCGGTCCCCTCCTCCAAATCGTTAATATAGATTGTAAAGAGTTGGGGACCCAGCACCGAACCCTGCGGAACACCACTGGCTACTGGTTGCCAGTCCGAGAATGAACCATTTATCCCAAGTCTCTGCTTCCTGTTAGATAACCAATCCTCCACCCATGCCAGAATATTACCCCCAGCTGACACTCCAATGCAGTGCTAAGGGAGTGCTGCACTGTCAGAGGTGCCGTCTTTCAGATGAAATGTTAAACTGAGGCCATGTCTGCCTGCTCAGGTGGGTGTAAAAGATCCCATGGCACTATTAGAAGAAAGACAGGGTAATTCTCCAAGTGTCCTGGCCAACAGTTATCCCTCAACCAACGCCACAAAAAAAAATCTGTTGCTTTGGCCTTTTATCATCACAATAAATTAAACCAAAAGTACATTTATCTCATTGCTGTTGTGGGACCTTGTTGTGCACAAATTGGCTGCCACTTTTACCTATATGACAACAGTGACTACACTTCAAAAGTACGTATCATTGGCTGGAATGTGCTTTCAGACATGAATTGCTGTATAAATGTAAGTTCCTCTGATATAACCAGTAATTGCTGCTGGGTCCTGTATTTTTGGTTTCATTTATTGTGATGATAAAAGGCCAAAGCAACAGATTTCCCACTGCTCTCTCTGATTCCACTTTTAAAAAAGTATTCTACCACTTTTATCTTGACCGATGACTCATGGAGGGGAAAATCTGCCTTAATGGAAAATCTTGTTCCTTTTAAAAAATGCATTTCACCATTGGGACTCACAGCCGATGTAGCCATTAACTATGACAGAACCCAAGAAAGATAAATAAGCGCAACCTCAAACAAGTCATGTCCCTACCACCATGTCCAATACCATCACACAAAGAGGAAAATCAGTTCATAATAACAACAACAACAACTTGCATTTATATCGTGCCTTTAACGTAGTAAAACGTCCCAAGGCGCTTCACAGGAGTGTTTTCAGACAACATTAGAGACTGAGCCACACAAGGAGATATTAGGACAGGTGACCAAAAGCTTGTTCAAAGAGGTAAGTTTTAAGGAGCATCTTAAAGGAGGGGTGAGAGGTAGAGAGATAGTTTTCCCTCCAAAAAACTATTTAGATCAACCTGAGCCTTGACAAAAGCTCCTCATGCATTGGGCTTGGGGGAGGAAAATGGAAGAATTCAGTGCATGAAAAATTTCATAATGATTTAGTTGTCAAAGAAGAGTGGATTTTTACATTTCTTTACGTGAGGATCACTAGATCATTAGATAGACACGAAGGAAGTCGAATTGACTCTCATTCAGAATAAAAAGCTTATAACCTCATCATTTAACGAACTGCTGAATGAGGCACTCAACCTAGAAGAGCTGAACACTCTGTATGATGAAGCTCTTTCTTATATCCATCCGAAACTTTCCTTTCACCAGACTTGGTACAAGATAGGATACAGGCAGCAATGTTCTAGATGACCTGAAGATTATGGAAGGCGAAGATGGGGGGTTGTCCAGGAGAGCATAGGAGTAATCAAGTCTGGAGATGACAAAGGCATGAATGAGGGTTCCAATGGCAGGTGGGCTGAAATAGGAGCATAGCTAAGTAATATTACAGAGGTGAAAGTAGGCGATTTTTGTGGTGAAGAGAATCAGGAGTTGAAAGCTCAGCTCAGGGTGGAATAGGATGCTGAGGTTGCAAATAGTGTGGAGTCAGTGGTGAGGATAGGGACTTTGTGGCAGGGGCTGAAGACAACAGCTGCAGATTCCATGATGTTCAACTGGAGGAAGTTGCAACTCATCTAAAACTGGATGTCGGACAAGCAGTCTGACAGCACAAAGGCAGTGGAAGAGTCGAGAGAGGTGGTGGAGAGATAAAGCAGGGTGTAATAGGCACATATATGGAAGCTGACCTGTAAATTATGTTGTCAAGATGCTGCCAAAGTCACAATAAAGGAGGAAGTAGTTGAGATACTGGATGGGCTAAAAATGATAAAGAGAAGATACCAAAAAGGCTGGCTGTACTTAAAGTAGATAAGTCACCAGGTCCAGATGGGATGCATCCTAGGTTGCTGAGGGAAGTAAGGGTGGAAATTGCGGAGGTACTGGCCATAATCTTTCAATCCTCCTTAGGTATGGGGGTGGTGCCAGAGGACTGGAGAATTGCATATGTTACACCCTTGTTCAAAAAAAGGTATAAGGATAAACCCAGCATCTACAGGCCAGTCAGTTTAACTTGGTGGTGGGGAAACTTTTAGAAACAATAATCCAGAACAAAATGAACAGTCACTTGGACAACTATGGATTAATTAAGGAAAGCCAGCACAGATTTGTTAAAGGCAAATTGTGTTTAATTAACGTGATAGTTTTTTGATGAGGTAACAGAGATGGTTGATGAGGCCAATGTGGCTGATGTGGTGTATATGGACTTCCAAAAGGCGTTTGATAAAGTGCCACATAATAGGCTTGTCAGCAAAGTTGAAGCCCATGGAATAAAAGGGCTATTGGCAGCATGGATATGAAATTGGCTAAGTGACAAGAAACAGAGAGTAGTGGTGAATGGTTGTTTATCAGACTGGAGGAAGGTATATAGTGTGTTCTCCAGGGGTTGGTACTAGGACCACTGCTTTTCTCGATTAATGACTTGGACTTGGGCACAATTTCAAAATTTGCAGATGACACAAAACTTGGAATTGTAGTGAACAGTGAGGAGGATAGTGATAGACTTCAAGAGGACATAGACAGGCTGGTGGAATGGGCAGACACGTGGCAGATGAAATTTAAAGCAGAGAAGAGCAAAATGATACCTTTTGGTAGGAAGAACAAGGAGAGGCAATATAAATTAAAGGGGACAATTCTAAAAGGGGTGCAGGAACAGAGAGACCTGGGGGTATGTGTACAAATCTTTGAAGGTGGCAGGACAGGTTGAGAAAGCGGTTAAAAAAGCATACAGGATCCTGGGCTTTATAAATAAAGGCATAGAGTACAAAAGCAAGGAAGTTATGATGAACTTCTATAAAACACTGGTTTGGCCACATCTGTGGAGTATTGTGTCCAATTCTGGGCACGGAACTTTAGGGAGGATGTGAAGGACTTAGAGAGGGTGCAGAAGAAATTTATGAGAATGATTCCAGTGATGAGGGACTTCAGTTACATGGAGAAGCTAGGGTTGCTCTCCTTAGAGCAGAGAAGGTTGAGAGGAGATTTGATAGAGGTGTTCAAAATCATGAGGGGTCTCGACAGAGTAGATAGAGAGAATTTGTTCCAATTGGCAGAAGGGTCAAGAACCAGAGGAGACAGATTTAAGGTGATTGGCAAAAGAATCAAAGGCGACATGAGGAAAAAATTTTTTACGCAGTGAGTGGTTATGATCTGGAATGAACTGCCTGAAAGATTGGTGGAGGCAGATTAAATCATGGCTTTCAAAAGGGAATTGGATAAGTACTTCAAGGGAAAAATTTGCACAGCTAAGGCAAAGGGGCGGGGAAGTGGGACTAGCTGGATTGCTCTTGCAGAGAGCTGGCACGAGTTTGATGGGCCGAATGGCCTCCTTCTATGCTGTAACCATTCCTTTTTTTAATTCATTCATGGGATGTCGACATCGCTGGAAAGGCCAGCATTTATTGCCCATCCTTAATTGCCCTTGAGAAGGTGGTGGTGAGCCGCCTTCTTGAACCACTGCAGTCCGTGTGGTGAAGGTACTCCCAGTGCTGTTAGGAAGGGAGTTCCAGGATTTTCACCCAGCGACGATGAAGGAATGACGATATATTTCCAAGTCGGGATGGTGTGTGACTTGGAGGGGAACATGCAGGTGGTGTTGTTCCCATCTGCCTGCTGCCCTTGTCCTTCTAGGTGGTAGAGGTCGCGGGTTTGGGAGGTGCTGTCGAAGAAGCCTTGGCGAGTTGCTGCAGTGCATCCTGTGGATGGTACACATTGCAGCCATGGTGCATTGGTGGTGGAGGGAGTGAATTTTTAGGGTGGTGAATGGGGTGGCAATCAAGCAGACTGCTTTATCCTGGATGGTGTTGAGCTTCTTGACTGTTGTTGGAGCTGCACTCATCCAGGCAAGTAGAGAGTATTCCAACGCACTCCTGACTTGTGACTTGTAGATGGTGGAAAGGCTTTGGGGAGTCAGGAGGTGAGTCACTCGCCACAGAATACCCAGCCTCTGACCTGCTCTTGTAGCTACAGTATTCATGTGGCTTGTCCAGTTAAGTTTCTGGTCAATGGCGACTCCCAGGATGTTGATGGTGCGGGATTTGGCGATTGTAATGCCGTTGAATGTCAAGGGGAGGTGGTTAGACTCTCTCTTGTTGGAGATGATCATTGCCTGTCAGTTATCTGGCGCGAATGTAACTTGCCACTTATCAGCCCAATTCTGAATGTTGTCCAAGTCTTGCTGCA
Source organism: Heptranchias perlo (assembly GCF_035084215.1). NCBI lineage: Eukaryota > Metazoa > Chordata > Chondrichthyes > Hexanchiformes > Hexanchidae > Heptranchias > Heptranchias perlo. The sequence continues at coordinate 109,211,489 of NC_090328.1, read as the reverse complement.
TGCGGGCACGGACTGCTTCATTATCTGAGGGGTTGCGAATGGAACTGAACACCATGCAATCATCAGCAAACATCCCCATTTCTGACCTTATGATGGAGGGAAGATCATTGATGAAGCAGCTGAAGATGGTTGGTCCGAGGACAGTGCCCTGAGGAACTCCATTACACAAATTAGGGTTGTATTCTCTAGAATTTAGAAGGTTAAGGGGTAATCTGATCGAAATTTATAAAATATTAAGGGGAACAGATAGGGTGGATAGAAAGAAACTATTTCCGCTGGCTGGGGATTCTAGGACTAGGGGCCACAGTCTAAAAATTAGAGCCAGACCTTTCAGGTGTGAGATTAGAAAACATTTCTACACACAAAGGGTGGTAGAAGTTTGGAACTCTCTTCCGCAAAGAGCAATTGATGCTAGCTCAATTGTTAATTTTAAATCTGAGATAGATAGCTTTTTGCCAACCAAGGGATATTAAGGGATATGGCCAAAGGCAGGTATATGGAGTTAGATCACAGATCAGCCATGAACTTATCAAATGGCAGAGCGGGCTCGAGGGGCTGAATGGCCTACTCCTGTTCCTATGTTCCTATGTTCCTGCAGCAATGTCCTGGGGCTGAGATGATTGGCCTCCAACAACCATTACCATCTTCCTTTGTGCTCGGTATGACTCCAGCCACTGGAGAGTTTTTCCCCTGATTCCCATTGACTTCAATTTTACTAGGGCTCCTTGGTGCCACACTCGGTCAAATGCTGCCTTGATGTCAAGTGCAGTTACTCTCACCTCACCTCTGGAATTCAGCTCCTTTGTCCATGTTTGGACCAAGGCTGCAATGAGATCTGGAGCCGAGTGGTCCTGACGGAACCCAAACTGAGCATCGGTGAGCATGTTATTGGTGAGTAAGTGCAGCTTGATAGCACTGTCGACGACACCTTCCATCACTTTGCTGATGATTGAGAGTAGACTGATGGGGCAGTAATTGACCGGATTGGATTTGTCCTGCTTTTTGTGGACAGGACATACCTGGGCAATTTTCCACATTGTCGGGTAGATGCCAGTGTTGTAGCTGTACTGGAACAGCTTTGCTCGAGGTGCGGCTAGTTCTGGAGCACAAGTCTTCAGCACTACAGCCGGGATGTTGTCGGGGCCCATAGCCTTTGCTGTATCCAGTGCACTCAGCCGTTTCTTGATATCATGTGGAGTGAATCGAATTGGCTGAAGACTGGCTTCTATGATGGTGGGGATATCGGGAGGAGGCCGAGATGGATCATCCACTCGGCACTTCTGGCTGAAGATGGTTGCAAACGTTTCAGCCTTGTCTTTTGCACTCATGTGCTAGACTCTGCCATCATTGAGGATGGGGATATTTGCAGAGCCTCCTCCTCCCGTTAGTTGTTTAACTGTCCACCACCATTCACGACTGGATGATGCTGGACTGCAGAGCTTTGTTCTGATCCGTTGGTTGTGGAATCCCTTAGCTCCGTCTATAGCATGTTGCTTCCGCTGTTTAGCATGCATATAGTCCTGAGTTGTAGCTTCACCAGGTTGGCATCTCATTTTTAGGTATGCCAGGTGCTGCTCCTGGCATGCTCTTCTACACTCCTCATTGAACCAGGGTTGATCTCCGGCTTTGTTGGTAATGGTAGAGTGAGGAA